>NC_134405.1:64514343-65156843 GCF_038048845.1 Mixophyes fleayi
GCACTAGTTGATGGGATCTACATGTTGGGTGCATGCAGATATGATAAACTATAATAATTATTTTTTATTTCAGTCTTTTTATCCACACATACTCAGTGTGTGCAAAAGAATTTCCATCTACACCTCCAGGAGAAGAGATCTTTTTCTTATCTCAACTTCTGCACTACAGTCGCAAGACAAAATTTTGGGAGCTTGATGTTTTGAAACTTCAGGCCCGAAACCCAATGGAAATGCTGTTTTTCAGGTATCTCAAATAAAGATCTGTCATTTTCTTTCACTCTGCATTATGAAATTAAGGTTTCACATTCAGTTTTGTATGACCGTTAATGCACTATGCAATTTTATTTGAACTTATTTATATTGTTTGCACCACTTTGCAAATCACTACACTGGCTCCCTGTGTCCTCCAGAATCCAATTCAGATTACTCACCCTTACCTACAAAGCCCTCAGCAACACCACCCCTTCATGTATCTCAAATCTCATATCAAAATACTCTCCCTCCCGCCCTGTTAGATCTACCTCTGACCTGCGCCTTGTCTCATCTCTGATAACCACCTCTCACTCCCACCTACAAGACTTCTCCAGTGCTGCTCCCCATTTATGCAAGGTCCTCTTTCTCCCTCTCTGCCGTAGCATAACATGCAGAGGGCTGAGTATGTGTGTATACTGAGTATGGGCTGAGTATGTGTGTATACTCTCATTCCAGAGAGATTTTGAAAAGTAGGTAATGATTTGTAGGATGACAGCTAATAAAAATGTCTTTCAGATACATGTTTAAAAGATACTTACCTTGCTATTATAGGCAAAAGGAACCATCTATGTGATATTGCTGTTTTAATCCAATTATTGAGGAATATGAATTGTTTTTGTTGGTATGTGCTGCTACAATCTTAAGTTTATGAAATCAATCAAATCACACTCAAAGCAGCTGTTATTTTTTTTTTTAAGGTAGGACCAAAATATTCTGAGGTTCTGCAAAGTTAGATAATTTTTTCCTGCAGATCAATCCCCCATTAGAGTTTATGGTCTTATTTCCCTGTAATATGCCTATGATGAACACATAACAGATCAGTATTAGTCAGCGGTCAATTACCTTTGGAACATGGGAGGAAACCACGGCATTTGAAATCACATAAACATTTGGAGAACACACAAACTGAACACAGATAGCACTCAGGGTCAGAATTGAACAAAAGGTCATGGTTAAGCAGCGACACTAACCCCTCTGCTGTGTACAATTAAGGAAGCTTAGTTTATACATTAAGCATAATGGTGCTGATGGGAGTAACTTACTTTTAAAATTAGAGCATATTTTCATCCATGTGCAGAGCTGTACACATCTCGAGATACGTCTGCTGCATCAGCAGCATATGCTCCAGGTTTACATGGTCATCATAATCGCTCCTGCCCTCCAGCATGTACAAACAATACACCTCCTAACAGGTGTATATGTGTGTTTTGGCAGATCTGCATGAACCACATTTCCATAAACTAGAGATGGGCGGGTCCGGTTACCCGAGAACCGAACCCACCCGAACTTTGGGTATCCGAGTACCGAACTGAGCAGCTCGGTACTCTCCCGCCTGTTCCGAATCCAAATCGAGGCCGAACGTCATCGTGACGTTGTTGGATCCCGAGGCTCGGTTCTCGCGATTCTTCAACATTATAAATACACGCCTCCACAGCAATCCAGCGCCATTTGACAGAGGGAGAGAGCAGGGTGTAGTCACAGGCTGATTAGAGCAGGGACAGAGAATCCAATATTCTTCTCGCAATTGCTCTAACAAAAATTGCTAGAAAAGAGAGGAGGATAGAGGTTTATTATTTTTTGTTAATATTTGGCACTCCCCAGTGCTTTTGGGGTCCCCCCCATAATTGTGCATAAATATTTCTGGCTGTCAAAAGTCATATCTGTCAGCAGTATCTACCAACTAATTTTTAGCACTCCCTAGTGCTTTTGGGGTGTCCTCCCTAATTGTGCATAAATATTTCTGGCTGTCAAAAGTCATATCTGTCAGCAGTATCTACCAACTAATTTTTAGCACTCCCCAGTGCTTTTGGGGTGTCCCCCATAATTGTGCATAAATATTTCTGGCTGTCAAAAGTCATATCTGTCAGCAGTATCTACCAAATAATTTTTAGCACTCCTCAGTGCTTTTGGGGTGTCCCCCATAATTGTGCATAAATATTTCTGGCTGTCAAAAGTCATATCTGTCAGCAGTATCTACCAACTAATTTTTAGCACTCCCCAGTGCTTTTGGGGTGTCCTCCCTAATTGTGCATAAATATTTCTGGCTGTCAAAAGTCATATCTGTCAGCAGTATCTACCAAATAATTTTTAGCACTCCCCAGTGCTTTTGGGGTGTCCCCCATAATTGTGCATAAATATTTCTGGCTGTCAAAAGTCATATCTGTCAGCAGTATCTACCAAATAATTTTTAGCACTCCTCAGTGCTTTTGGGGTGTCCCCCATAATTGTGCATAAATATTTCTGGCTGTCAAAAGTCATATCTGTCAGCAGTATCTACCAAATAATTTTTAGCACTCCTCAGTGCTTTTGGGGTGTCCCCCATAATTGTGCATAAATATTTCTGGCTGTCAAAAGTCATATCTGTCAGCAGTATCTACCAAATAATTTTTACCACTACAAGTGCTTTGCGCTCATAATGGATTCAAAGCAGTCCACATATGATCAGAGTGAGCAACCAGGTTCTGTCACAAGTCCTGATGTTAGTGTTCCCAGTACGTCATCTGGCCAAGGCGATGTCCAACTATAGAGTGTTTCCAAATCAGTGCAAAAAACAAAAAACAAAAATGTTTTTACTGTATTGAAGCTAAAAGAAGTGTTACTGAGCAAAAGTTAAGTGCCGATAAAAAAAAAATTGCAAACATGCCATTCTACACATGCAGTGGCAAAGAGAGAATGAGGCCTTCACCTTTGGCTATTAGTGGCAGATCCCAAAAAGTTACCCAGCCTACAATTGGTGCACAACTACCGTTACGCGTCAAAGCCGAGCTGCAAGATAACAGTAAGGCATTAGAGGAGAATGTTTGCTCTGATTCATAAATGACAACAATCCCTGTGGAGAGTCCATCCAACAGTGGGATGTGTAATCGTGAGCATTCTGCTGATGTGTGCCTTAATAGCCCGAGTGTAGCCGGTGATACCCAAATTGAGGATGCCACTTTGGAATTAGAAGAGGATGAGGGGGAGATTTGTGTAGGCGACGAGGGCGCTAATGAGGATGTTGATGAGGATGAGGTTGTTTGTGTAAGTCCTGCACCAGTGGCAGCAGTTCTGGCACATGACAAGAAAAAGCCCATTGTCATGCCTGGGCATAAAACAAAAAACTTCTTATGTGTGGAATTATTTCTACCCAAATCCAGACAACAATTGTATAGCCATTTGTAGTGTATGTCAAGCCACAGTCAGTCGAGGGAGGGACCTTAAGCATCTTGGAACCTCGTCTATGTTACACCATTTAACGAGAGTTCATGGCAAAGTGTTGGGAAAAGCTGAAAGTTCTTCCCAAAAAAATACAAGCACTCTATCATCAGCTAAGACCCTCCGCTCACCGACATCCCGACGGCTACAAAATACACCCACCACACCATCCTCATCAATATCCTCAGTAGCACTCGGAGTTAGCCCGGCATCCCACTTAAGGCTGGATGACTCCTGCACTATTATTGATTCCTCTGAAGAAAGCGTTAGTCCCACTGCTGCTGCTGTTGCTGCTGCTGGGGGTGAATCGTCATCCCAGAGGCAGGTCAAGAAAATGAGCAGTCCTACATTTCAGCAATTAACTGTGAAACAATCATTTGCGAGGGGAAGCAAATATGACAGCAGTCACCCAGTCGCCAAGCGAATCACAGACGCCATGGCTGTCAATGTTAGTGTTAGATCTGCGTCCAATCTCCACAATAAACGCAGCTGGTTTTTCACAGTTAATTGAGGTTTTGTGTCCGCGTTACAGAATTCCATCGTGACACCATTTCTCCCGTAAAGCAATTCCACAACTATACCAAAAAGTGTGCAAAAATGTAGAGATTGCGCTGAAAAATGCCATTCTGCCCACTGTCCACTTAACCACAGATATGTGGACAAGTGGAAGTGGCCAAACCAAAGACTATATGACTGTGACAGCCCACTGGGTTGGTCATTTGCCTTCACCAGCAGGTACAGCAGCAGCATGTACACCACTACGTAACATTTGTCACAGGCAGGCCACTCTTTGTATCACCGCCTTCACTAACAGGCATACGGCTGACAATTTGTTTTACGTAAACTGAGAGATGTGATTGATGCATGGCTTATACCACTCGGACTCTCCCCAGGGTATGTCATTTATGATAATGCCAACAATATAGTGCGAGCATTACAGCTGGGTGATTTCCAACATATTCCCTGTTTTGCTCACACCATCAACTTGGTGGTGCAGAGCTTCCTACGAAATAACCATAAGGTGCAGGAGATGCTTTCGGTGGCCCGTAAAATTTCAGGCCATTTCAGGCATTCAGCCACAGCATGTAGGAGATTACAGCAGCTCCAAGAGCAGTTTAACTTGCCCTGCCACCAACTTAAGCAAGAGGTGGTAACTAGGTGGAATTCCACCCTGTACATGCTTCAGAGGATGGAGGAACAGCGCAAAGCCATCCAAGCATATTGCACAAGCCATGACATTGGGAAAGGAGGGGGGATGTATTTCACTCTTGCACAGTGGGGAATCCTTTCAGTCCTGTGCAAGGTGCTGAAACCATTTGAGGTTGTGACGTGTGAGGTGAGGGCAGACTCTGCTATTTTGAGCCAAGTCATTCCTTTAATTAGACTATTGGAAAAGCAGCTTGAGAAAATGAAGGAGGAGCTGAAAGCAAGCAATTCAGCAAAGTATGTTGGCCTTGTCAATCAAGTACTTAATTCGCTTCACAATGATCCTTGAGTTATTAAGATCTTGAATTCGGATCAGTACGTTTTGGCCACTGTGCTTGATCCAAGGTTTAAAACCTACATTGAGTCTTTACTTGTAAAGGAGCGAGATGTGAACTTTTGCAAGGAGCTATTGCTCAGCAAGTTGGCCGCTGAACTGGGCCTCGGCTTGACAACGTGTCCTCCTTCACTTTCTCAAGCTGCTGCTGCTCGTAAAAAATTACATTTCCCAAAAAGAAGCAGTGAAGATGCAGGGGGCAGACCAGAACAATTTAACATCTGTGCTGGTTTGAAGGATTTTTCAAAAAAAAATTGTCACTTTGCCCATAATTCCATCCAATACGAGTATAAACATGCAAAGGATGGTGGAGGATTACTTTCAAGAGGGAGTAGATATGGAAATGTCAGACAGTCCCTTTCCTTACTGGGAAGAAAAGCAGGCCATTTGGAAACCCATGTACAAACTTGCTTTGCAATACCTAAGCTGCCCACCCTCCAGTGTGTACTCTGAACGAGTGTTCAGCACAGCAGGGAACGAAGTCAGTGATCGCCGTAGAAGGTTACTTCCCAAAAATGTGAAGAAAATGATGTTTATAAAAATGAACTACATCTTCCACGAGGAAGGCCTTCACCATCCAAGACATCCAAGCACTGACTGTTCTCTAAGGGCGGATTCAAGCGGCAATGAATTGATAGCCTGTGATGATGACGTACACACTGATGAGGGTGAGGATGAAGCTGAAGATGATGACGATAACATCTTTTTAAAACTTTCTATGTAAGTGTAGGGTGAAATCTACCCCCAAAGAGGAAAGGGACTTGTGGCATTTGCATATCACGTACCATCTTGAACGGCTGCTGTTTGGGCAATTTCTCCTTAAGGGTAGGGTGTCATAGACAGAGTGACCCCAAACTGCCTTTGTCCATTTCTCTTAATATTGTACAGTCTATAACGGCTGAATTTTTTTGTATTTTATACAAGTGGAGGGGTGCCTAGAGAGACAGAAACCAAACTGGCTTTTGCCATGTCAATTAATATTGTACAGTCTATAACGGCTGAATTTTTTTGTATTTTATACAAGTGGAGGGGGGCCTAGAGAGACAGAAACCAAACTGGCTTTCGCCATGTCAATTAATATTGTACAGTCTATAACGGCTGAATTTTTTTGTATTTTATACAAGTGGAGGTGAGCCTAGAGAGACAAAAACCAAACTGGCTTTGTCCATTTAAATTAATATTGTACAGTCTATAACGGCTGAATTTTTTTGTATTTTCGACAAGTGGAGGGGGGCCTATAGAGCCAGAAACCAAACTGGCTTTGTCCATTTAAATTAATATTGTACAGTCTATAACGACTGAATTCTTTTGTATTTTCGACAAGTGGAGGGGGGCCTATAGAGCCAGAAACCAAACTGGCTTTGTCCATTTCAATTAATATTGTACAGTCTATAACGGCTGAATTTTTTTGTTTTTTAAACAAGTGGAGGGGGGCCTATAGAGACAGCAAGCAAACTGCCTTTTTCCATTTCTTTAAATATTTAACTACAAGTGTAGGGTGTAATATACATCCAAAGACGATGGCTGCATTGCCAATATGCATAGATGGAGAATAAATGAAGGCCTACCAACGAAGAATTAAACTGTTTTTTGGATAATTTATTACCTCTACAATTAGATTACTTATCTCTAAAACAGTTGGAGCACTAAATTGGGTTATTTTAGGCCCAAAAACATTGATTTTCCAACAAAATAGCAAAACAAAACCAACCAAAACCAAAACACGCAATGGCGGTTTTGCAAAACCAAAACCAAAACACGATGGTAATCCAGATCCAAAACCGAATCCAAAACCAAAACACGGGGGTCAGTGACCATCTTTAGCATAAACGCGCCTTTACTGTTCCCAGCCAACATTAGAAAGCCCCTTTCCTCACCTTTCCCGCCTCTCCTGGCCCAGACGGGTGTAAGTGACAGGTGTGTGTAAGTTCCAGGCAGGCATAGGTGCCAGCTATGATAAGTGACGTACATCCAACTGTGCATCAGTATCATTATGCATATTGACCATAGCGGACTAGTGCATGAATTACACATGTCTTGCGCAGTTTGTTATTTAACATTAAAAGACCAGAGTTGGAATTAGCAGAAAAGGCACTCCTAGTCTACTGAAATATAGATATATATAGAAATATAGAAATATACATTTTATTTGCTATTATTACAATCAATCAAATATCTTTGAGTCATAACAATATGTGCTTATTAATGGGCAATCAGCCTTTATTGTCAGGATATTCTGGCGTTTTTCAGCATCTCTAATTGTAACATGGCTTTGTCCAGGAGACTACTTACTCAATTTTTTACTTAACTTTCTTAATGAATCAGGCTCAATGTTGTTTGTGTCTTGTGTCAGCAGGTTACAACACTAGGGGGGGGAGGGGGGGGGGTGAGTTATCTAGAACTGTGGGGCCTCTGGCAATGGACACCTACATTTCTTCTTGTTAAGGAGAGAAGTTGGGTGTTCTTCAAAAAATAGTTTTTGGTGGCATTGTCTTTATGTTAGTGATATACAGGGGATGCAATGTAAATGCTGATGTTACTACATTATAACTGGTTTATGTGAGATTTTCCAATATGCATGATTGTGGCTGGATCACTTATAAATAACTTATTGTATAAATATATTTAAATTATTAGCATAATGCGCTAATGTATATCATTGCAAATTTACTTATCTTCCTATATTGGTATGTGTTTGGTATGGAAATGTATTGATTTCGGAGATAGATGTCATATTTGGGTCTTGAAACTGTCTGGAGACAGGTAATGTCATGTTAATTAAGTCTTTTCATGGGAATTAACCAACAGGTCTGTCTAGCCTGAAAGAACAGCAGGGGGTCATTTGACTTTCTGGTAGACTCTCCAGGTTTGTAAGACTCAGGATGCAAGTGATCACATATGAATGAGAATTTTGAATGTGAAAGATAAATTGTTTTAAAAGCAATATTATAGAAATGTTGTCTCCTGATGGTAAATATTCAATAGAAAACTTTAGACATACTGGCACTGCTAGTAGCAATGTAAAAAGGTGTTAATCCCCTCCAGCCATGCTGCAGGAAGCACCTGGATTGGTCAGAGTGGCAGGAGGCTGGATTACTTCCTGCCAGGGTATCTGTGTAATCTGTATAAAAAGTGAACTGTTTGACCATGTAATGTATTATTGTTCCATCTGACCTTCTGATCACTAGTACCATACACTAGTGTAAATTGTCCTTATTAGGACACTGTAGCTAATAAACATAATTTGCTTCAAGAGCCTGCTTGATTACTACTTTCCTGCTGTGATTCTTGAGACCTGCAGATTAGACCCAAATCTAATCCGTTATCCGGCTGCTCTAAGGTTTGGACCCAGCGTCTAGTACCACCACTCTGCCCGCTACCCAGCAGCTATGGCCAGTGTGATAGGCCAGGGGGGAACCATCCACTGCAACCCTGATCTACAGGAAGAGGTCAGTGGTACCAGCCCAGGAGCCCAGTGAGGGGGTACACTTGCAGCGACAGCTACCCAGAAAGACGCGTTTTTTGATGCCGCAAAGAAGTTCAATGGTGGCAACCGCTTAAGTCCTTCCTACTGCGGTTAGAGGCTGTATTTGGGATAAAGAAAAGCTGACGGTGGCAAGGCAAGCCCAACCTGTCCCCAGTGACACAACAGACAGGGTGGCATCGGCAGTCCATCCTGTCACAATGGTCATCTATAAAGATTCCCTTTCATGCATGCAGTTATAGATTTGAGTCCTAAAAGAGTATATTATTTGACACTTGGAAAAGCAATGGTTAAAATTCGTCCTCACATAATTGCACTAGATGGGTGGTTACGTTATGAAGACTCACATATATGTCACACTATGTCATACTAGAATTTCAAGTCCTGCATACAACTGATCATAATCTAATTCCATCACCATAAATCATCTCTTCTAACTTCAATTTAAACTTCAAGTTAGCAATGGATTTTGTTTTACGTTTATTGCTACTTAACACTAATCTTTTGTAACGTTACAGATTTATACATGTTTTTCTACCATGCACACTATTTTCCAATAAATTATTGGGTGCTTTAAGTGAGCCGTATATAGGGAGGAATACAGTCTGACAGCCACTGAAATTCCCAAGCACATCCAAAATGTCTGAAGATTTGCATAATGAAAAGGTTTGATCTGAGAGAATAACACTGACATATAGTTTTTCTATAATGAAAATCCTTCACTGCTAAAAGTACATTGATGTGGTCGGAGATGGGTGACTCAAACAGTCTTGTCTGTTATTTTTCAACAAATACAGCATCACTAGAGAAAGCATTATGTGACTGTCTGGCTCATATGGTACATATGTAATGTAATAATATCCATTAACGAACAAAGATCTGCTTTATTAGCTGCCTCTTAAATCATTTATTGTCATGGATGACCCTACAATATTCCAGGCCACTGACAATAGAGACGATTCAAGCAAGCTGTGAAAGGCATAATATGTCCAATTGATTATTCATGTAAGAGTGACAGCAGATGCTCCAGGCCTGTTTACCATATTTATTGTGGTACCAGCTAGGACTACATCATGAATGACTGTCCTCATGATATAATTGTCAGTCACGCTATTTCATCAACGTCTAAGCGGAATACACAGCAATAAGTGGTAGTGGCAGAGAACCATGGTTGCTGTAAATGTCAAAACTTCAAACAGGCTTGCAAATGAATTAAGGTATTCGTGAAATTAGACTGACAATTTAATTGACCTGTTTGCACCAGTTTGGACTTTTAATGTCCCACTTTATCGGTAGAGTATAACGATCAAATACTAAGCAAGAAGTGGATAACATAAATGAAATATGGTTTGATGTAAAATCATAAAAGCTTGATGTAACTGTAGGCAATTTCCCTTCAAGCAAAGCTTTTTAAGTTTTCTGATTTTAATTGTGTTCAGTTCACTTCCTTTTACATTTCTTTGTTTTCTAATCACATTTGTAGTAATTGAACTTTACTGCATCATTTTCCACTCACTTAGGACATATTTCAACCACTTTTATTCAGTAATCATGTTGTTAAGTTTGAGAAAGCAGTTAAATCTCTATGTATTAGCAAATCGGATTTGATCATTGCCCAGTGTGAACAATAATTGTAGGAATATGAGTTTGTAAGTATGTTAGTTTTTGTTATGTTCTATTAATGGTAAAATATATGAGTTAGTGTAATGTTAATGAGTATGAATGCAAATATAAAAGAAACGGGTTGTATGTATTATATTTGTGTTTCACCTCCTTTACCAGCCTGCTCCCCCTCTGCTCAGTTGACAGACACTCTGGGCTTTGTAGACATGTGATGGCAGGTTCACCCAACTGGAAGAGAACGGTCCTGCCACTACATATACCATGGTTTTATGCTCACTGATTTTCTTGTGTCTAGCTGGTTGCAACAGCTGCTTATCCTTCCTATTCAGGACAGATGCAGGCGTATTTAATCTATAGGAGTGCTTGATTCCTATTGGCTGTGCAAACTTTATTTAACTCTCTCTCCCTACGACCTGTGCTGGTGACAGCACTGTCTGACCAAGTGTGCCTTGTGTCTGCAAATCCTGCCGAATATCTTACTGACTAGATGTGTTACACCTGAACCGTTTACTAACCCTGCTTTTGACTGCTACCTTCCCTTTGACCTTAGTCTATTTCATGATTTGTCCTTAGTCTGCCACCAGCCCTGGTCTCAGCCTGTTTCACAACCTTGCTCTGGATTTCTGCCAGCCGTGACCATAGCCAGTATTGTGACTCTGTCTCAGTTTACAGTTAACTTTTGTCTTCAACCTGTTGTCCCTGTCTTTGGACTTTATTTCTGCACAAGGATGCTCAGTGCCTGTACCGTTGTCCCTGTGTTTGGACATTGTCTGTGCACTCTGCACCAGAATCCTTAGTGTCCCTAGATTTGTTCCTGAAATTGGACCCTCCCTCTACACTCATCAATAGGATCCTCAGTGTCCCTGAATTTATCTCTGTCTTTAGTCTACTTACTGCTGGTCTCCTGTGGCATTCAGTCTACACCCATGAATACCCTAAGCTGATAAGTCACTACTACTGTGGGTGAAGTCTTGGGGGCAACCAAGTATTAGTGAGCACATAGCATTCTATAAGAAAGGAGGCCTGCTAAAGGTGAAGACCCTGTGAAGAAGTTCTAGGGGTTTTATCAGCCAATCAGTAGCACTGGGTTGACTTGCAAATAATTCCAACAGACTGACTATTCATCCTAACCTCATGCCAACCACAATCTGTTCATTTATATAGATCTTAATTAGCTGGTCATTGCATGTTGCCTTTTAGCCAAGACTAGCTGTCAGTGAAAGCTCAATGTGGCAATGATCATTTACTTATGTTTCCAAGCTACCCGATTCCTACATAGAGATCTAAATAATCCTATGTACAGCTGAGTGGGGAGTTCTGGGCTTCATTACTGATAACAAGAAAACCTGTTATGTCACAATAGTACGGTCATTAGGCTTGAATGAAGGGAAGTCCTTAGGGCTATTGTAGAAATGTATCTCAGATTCCTGCTGCCTCTCAGAACTGATAGATTCAGTGTAACTTGGATCTAAAAGTAGCTGTAATCCAGAGACAGATCTTAATCCTTCATCCCATCGTCAAGCAAACCCTGATGAAGTCACTATTTTGATGCCACAATATCAAAATAAAAGCTAACACATAAATAAATAAATAAAACAGGTAAAAAATGATATGTGCTGTAAAAAATATATTCCTCTGAAGAAATCACTCTTAGGTGATCAAACGCGTCAGTTCTGATGACTCATAACAACTAACCACATACTAACACCTCAAAGTTTTATTACCGTATAATACTATGTTCCCAAAAACTCCAATGCAGGTGCTGACACGTGTGTGTCGGATCAACAACAAACAGCAACAGCAGTGTGTCACTGGAAGGATACTGTTATGTTCTTTCCCTTAGATTTGCCCTCATTCAAGATGGCCGTGATTGCCTCATGAAGTTTCCATCTTGGATCTCTGATATGAACTTGCCCTTACAATAGCCCTTATCCAAGATGGCCAGAACTGTCTCAGGAAGATTCCATCTTGGATCTCAATTCCTGTTTGGGCCTAGAAAAGGCACTTCCTGTTATGCAGCCTTTGCTCGAGTATTGTGTTTGTGTCTGAACTAGATGCTTCCACAGAACCTTGCTCCCTTGTGATTTGGAATACAATTGATACCTCTTGATACCTCTACAAGACATTTATCTTGTTGATACTTTGGACTTGCTTGCTGGACATTTGAGATTTATTTCTATATCAAAATAAATCTTCTAAACAGGCAATGAATTTGTTTAGAGCAACAAGGACAGAACTATTACATTTTAGATTTAATATACAAAAAGTACAATGCTTACAGAGAATAAAAAAAACAGTTAGATAAAGATTTGACATACAAGTAAAAAATTGCAAACAGTTATAAAAACAAATGGGATGAAAGTACAGATCATCACTTACATATAATAATCTGTATGCCTGGGGCAGGCAGAAAAGATGGACAGTCCTTCAATTAGATTGATCCCCAAGAAGCTGACAGTTTTTCCCTTCGAAACACAGGTTTTTAAGCAAAATGAAATGGGATGGTCTTCACAGGGGCAGTGTTTAATGCTAATAGGGGGTTGTGGCCCGTGCCGCCTTTTCAATCACCATTTGCATGTTGCCTGATTTACTAATCAATTCTACTATGTGATATAACTTTTTTGTAGAGTGTCACATGGATCCAATTTTATCATTAATAAATCCCCTATGACTCTGTCCATCTTTTGATATCAAACACGCCTAAATACAGTGTATTCGCAGAGCTTACACTCATTTCCTTCATTTCCTTCATTTCTCTGTGGGGCAGAATTCCTAATTCAACATATGAGCTGCCCTTCATCATACTATTGAGGAATATGTGGTTGATCACTACTTTTATTGATTTTAAGTGGCATATTTTAAAAACGGAATCATTTTGTCTATATTACATATAGCCTATGTCAGCATATGGCCTTTTTGAGCCAGACCACATGCTGAGTAGTACCTAAACGTCTATTCAGGTGTTAAAACCAGGCTATATCTCACTCTTTGAAGCTGCCCCCAGGTGACACTTCTATCTTCTCACACTGGGATGTGCAAAGCCATCCTAATTAAGGATGAGCGCACTCGGATTCCTGGAATCCGAGCCCCCCCGAACATTGCGGATCCGAGTCAGATCCGAGCACTGTCCGGGTATTCCCGCCAATTCCGAAACTTAAAACGAGGCTCTGAGTCATAATCCCGCTGTCGGATCTCGCGATACTCGGATCCTATAAATTCCCCGCTTGCCGCCGCCATCTTCACTCGGGCATTGATCAGGGAAGAGGGAGGGTGTGTTAGGTGGTCCTCTGTCCTGCTATTTCTCGTGCTGTGCTGTGCAGTGCTGTGCTCTGTCCTGCTGAGTCCAGTGGTGCTTTTGGCAAGCTCTTTAAGTTCACAACAGTTGTGGATTTGGATGTCTTTTATAAATGGTATTTTTAGATCAGTGCACTGATCAATAACAAATAGTGTGATTACATGCTATATATATTTTTTTTTTTTTAGTTTTTTCATTAAATGTGCTTTTTTTAACATCAATTTCACAGATTTATTCACAATTGAGTGGGTACTACTCCAAGTGCTGTAGTTTTTTGGTTTATTTTGATTTATTTAAAAACTCACAGGTTCTTCACAGTTGGGAGAGCTGAACCACTAATTGTGTTTGGGATACATGGTTAATCAGCGCCAGAAACTTTTTTAGCTATAGGACAATGGGAGTCTGATACATTTTGGTCCAGCCAGAATGCAGAGTTAAAGAGTGGCTAGTGGGCCGTATGATCCAGTCTCACAGCAATGTTTGTCATGGGTCAGTGGTTTGTAATCTTGTGTGAGCTGTGTAAGGGGTGGTAATAAGGTAAACTAGGGAGGTTAAAAGGGTGGTTGAGGAATATTATAAGCTTGCTTGAAGAGGTCGGTTTTCAGAGAACAATTAAAGACAAGCGGAAAGTCATTGTAAGGGAGGGAATTCCACATAGTGGGTGCTGCCCAAAAAAAGTCCTGTAACCGGAAATGGGAGCATGTAACGAGACTGGGGAGAGATGCAGATCTAGTGCAGAATGGAGGTGTTGAATTGGTAGCACTATGTAAACAATCTAAAAACTGATAGATTATTTCTTAACAGCATCAATGTCTTCACATAACATAGGCGAAATGTGGCTTTAAAAGAAAAAAACATATCCTTAATTAATTTTTTTTTCCCCCTGCTATCCAAGTATTATGGATAAAGGCCTGTGTGTCTGGCAGTGCTGCTCTTTATTGAGAACAATGGTCCCTAGTACATCAGCGACTCTTCCATATGCAGGAGTACTCTTCCATGTGGTACTATGGTGCATTTGAAAATGTGGTACACAGCAAAAAGGGGGATATTGCCCAAAACAATACATCTGATATTTAGACAGAATTTGAATGCTAGTTATGGGTGAAATCACATTTTACCTTTGCACCATTTGTAATTAATGTCCTCCAAAACCTTACAGTTTTATCTATTTGTGGAAATATTGATTTATGTCCTCTAGTTACAAGTGAAATTGTGTGTCGGTGGGCATTTTGGCCCTCATTTAAAGTTGGGCGTATGTCAGTTTTTATGGAGTGAATATACACATGTCTGTACTACATGTGCACCAGTTTGCATCTGTATGTAAATTTGTGCATTTCGCTTAGAGTGGTTGAACAGGGCAGGCAATTCAAACTTAAGTACATCAAGGGCGTGTTCATGGAAGTTCACGGAAGCTGTTTGTGTATTGACCTCTCCAGCTGATACTACTTAATTCATTAGTGTTGTGCTATGTTAGAAGTGCCTTCTACTGTCTATTCACATTACCTTTTTGTAATTTGCCTTTGGACTACTGCAGGGAAAAAAAGTCCAAATCAATTTTTAAAAGGGCAATCAATGGATATGGATGTAAATGGATGAAAGGTTCTAATAAGGAAACGTAGAGATTATGCCCATAACAACTTATCAGTTTCTAACTGTCATTTATCTAGTAAATTCATGACCTGTACTCCCATATTGCTCATTGTAGAGTTTCAATGCAAATATTACTGTGTCATTGGCCCGGCCAGAAACAGTGTGATGTGTCACAGAGCTATATACTATTGTGTGTGTAAAACAGTAGTAAGGATGTTGTCTGCTGGTATTAGTAGTATGATATTTTCATTGATAAAAGGCACAATCTACAAGCATTATGCATTATTGCATACATATACAATCATAGTTGGTGAGCAGTTATACTATAGAAAATATTTTGTCTTTTTGTATTGACCCTATCTAAAATGTGTATGTTTATTGCTTCTAGTTCCGGATTTACCCATCAGGTTTCACTTGTGCAAGATGGATTTCTTAGCCTCCTGTATCCCACCCTACGTTGTCCTCGTCCTGTGCTACATTGGCTGTTTCAGGTAAAGTTTAAGGTTCTACTACATTTCAGGCTAAAATATTATGGCTAGTTTTCACCGTAACGTTGGCAGTGTCTGTTGAAGACAGAAGGGAGCACTGGCTAAAAATTATTTTGGGGCCTCTTACCCTATACAGTGAATACTGCACCCCCCCCCCCCCACCTTGTAAAATACTTAATCTAAAGGGCATCTTCCAACATATAGGTACATGTAATTACCATGACTGTGCTGAATTATCTGTCACTGTATATTCATTTTGTAAGGAATTTAGTGTTTTTTGACCAAAATGTGCTCATTTGTAAATAATCTTGACCGTGGGGTGACCATGCTTCTTTTTGTCCCCGGTGAAGGTTAGGTTACCTCTGGTTCCTGCCTTCCCCTATGTATAAACATAGGAAGATGATCCTTTGGATCTTTGTTCCCTGTATTTGCTTTGATTCTAACTTAATTGAGGCTCTCTCTATAAACCGCAGCATATTGTTTTGGTGCTATATATTAGATATTCCATGCACATGATAATACTTGGGTCCAATTAGAAAATGTTCAAAATAATGTTCCAACTTACAAACATATGGCGTATCAAATTACAGAGAACTTTTACTTAAAAAACAGGAAATATATTTGTCTGTAAGTACTTTATTTAGGTAGTATAACATCCCCACTCTTTTACATGTAGTCAACCCAAGTGCACAAGTTGCTCTGTTTCAACACTTTTTTCTAATGTCCCCACTTCTACATTGGGGAAAGGGGGACCTAGATAATTTTATAGTACATTTATCTATGTTCACCTGTAAAAGGGTAAGGAAAATGGTGCTATGTCTGAGAGTCTGTTGTTACTCTCTGTTAGCACTGAGTTTCCAATGTTGTGTTAAATATGCCATTTAATAATTAATCTCATTAATTAGGGATAAGTACATTTTTAATCTTTTATTGCTATCTTTGTTCATGTCTAAGAATTATTTACCCATAACATCTCATAGCTATCCCTGTCAATTTCTTACAATTCATTACCCATGACATCTTATAGCTATCTTTGTTAATATCTAGCAATTTGTTACCCATGACTTCTCAGATGTTCTTAAGTGGCATCTGTATACAACCATCTTAAACTTTTGTCTTGTACCACAACCAACCTTAAACAGTGTAGTCCCAGTTGCTAAATTAATGCATCACAACCAGAAGTTTGTAAGAGCTACTTATGCAATTTCCCTTTTTGCTGGGTACTCGCCTAAGTATCACACATGCTTGAAAATTCTGTCAAGGGAGCCCAAACATCGCTTATTCCAACAACAGTTTTATCAACAAATTTTTGCATAAACATACAGATAAAATATATGGTACCAAATTCTTTTACTTCACAGATGAGTTTGAGATCATATAAACAGAACATATAAATACTTGTATACAAATACATATAAGATTATATAATTTAACAGATAAAAAGAACATACAGTATTATTAAGTCATTATCAGAAGTGAGTTCCATTTTAACTCCAGTAATGTGTTATCCCATTTTGTTACTAAGTTAATGTGGTTTATTATTTATCTTTTTTTTAGTATATAAGTTCCAGGGTTTCTTTTCTATGTATGTATGATTATGTGAGTGTGGAAGAGTGAAACAAAATAGAAATAATGTATGTAAGTGAAATATCAGTATGTTCTCTCGGTGTACGTGAGTCTATATGTATATGTATATGTTAATAAAGAGAGAGTGAGCTTGCACGTGAGAGAAGGTGAGTGTGCATGTGAGAGATAGAGAGAGAGATGGAGGACAAAGACAACATAACAAGATGGAGGGCAGATCGCAAGGAGGAAGACAAATACCACATAACAAGATGGAGGACAGATCGCATGGAGGAAGACAAAGACAACATAACAAGATGGAAGATACCTGATCACAGATAGTTACTCCGAGCCTTTTTTTATGTTAAAGAGCAAACATTTTGGAGTTTCATATGTATACATCATGTTTATACTTTCTCTTGGTATGTGTCAAATTTGCTGTTTGTTTTGAAAAAACCCAAATAAAATTACTTTAAAAAAATAAATAAAAACAAGATGGAGGACAGATCGCATGGAGGAAGAAAAAGACAACATAACAAGATGGAGGACAGATCGCATGGAGAAAGACAAAGACAACATAACAAGATGGAGGACAGATCGCACGGAGGAAGGAAAAGACAACATAACAAGATGAAGGACAGACCGCATGGAGGTAAGACAAAGACAACATAACAAGATGGAGAACAGACTGCATGGAGGTAAGACAAAGACAACATAACAAGATGGAGGACCTATCGCATGGAGGAAGACAAAGACAACATAACAAGATGTAGGACAGATCACATGGAGGAAGACAAAGACAACATAACAAGATGGAGAACAGAGACAAAGATGGTTGAAAAGAAAGTAAGATAGAAGGCAGATAAGCATAGCAAGGTTATAGGGTTTAGCAGAGTTTGGTTCAAAGTATATCGCAGGATTATAGTAAAGTTATTACATAGTATATTGTACATAGTGAGGTTAATGCACAATAAAATATACATTATTGCAGTCTTAGTGTGGTTGGGTATTACAGGGTTAAGCAGTATAGATATAGAATAAACAGTATGCAGTATGGATAATATAGAGTAATATACTGTAGTTAAAGTTAGTTAAGCACTATACATTATATGAGTAATATATAAAATAAAAAATAATATACCATTGATAAAGTTAGTTCAGTACAGTGTAGTTATCACAGGATTATAGATTATTAAATAGAGAGTTTAGTACAGTGTAAACAGTATATCAGATATATTCTCAGCCTCAATGCTGACCTCTTGTTCACAATTTACAAGGGTATATAAACCCTTTTCGGACTCTACACCAGTGCCTGAATATCATTTGCCCTAAACTTGGGGTCCTGTGGAATTCTCTTTATTCATAGTATCTTGGAAGGTTTTCAGTAGGTATCTCAGTATTCATAGTATCTTGGATTGTCATTTTGGTTTTGACCTTTTGTCTGCCCCTTGACTTCATTATTGCTCTCCACAGTTTTGGCTTATATTCCTTATATTCCTGGTACAACCTTTTCCTGATGACCCTTTTGGATTTTCTGTCAGTACCAGCTCCGTTTATACTGGTTTTGACCTAGCTTGTTCTTGTTCTCTACATTAGTTAACCGGTTACCTTGCTATGAACTGTCTACGAGTGCCTCGATCTGAATGTCCTATGCAATCAAGCTCATACCCCCTTTCGAGGGTTCCTGAGAACACGGGGGGCATATTAGAATCCATGCCTCACAGTTCATTTGTGTTAGTAGATACATCCTATGTTGGTGAACAGTGTGACACAGTGCATTTTTTGTAACTGGAACCAAAGAGAAAGAGACGACAGAGAGATATAAAAAGAGAGAGACATAGATGGTGTTGTAGGGAGAAGGATGGTGTTGGTGGAGACAGGGAGATGGTGTTATTTGAAGAAGATTGAGTTAGTGGATTGGGAGGGAGATGGTGTTCAAGGGAGAGAAAAGGAATATAGGAACCAATGAAAATGGAAAGGACAAAGGGTTTGGTGGATAGGAGCATGGTACATTGATTTACCTTCATCTCGGTTTATCCTTGTTGGCCCAGCTACCCTAGCGCCCATTGCTTCCTCCTCTAGTGTTTCCTCCTCTATCCCTCTACCTTCAAGGCCACCTATTCTTAAGCCTTCTCCTCCAGCCTCCCCCTGCTCTGACACTGACACCTCAAACCCCTCCAACCCCCCCACGCCATGGCCCTGGGTTTGCTCTGTGACCTGGTCTGCCCAATGCTTTTCTGTGAAAAAGAAAATAAACGTTAGTTGGTTGTCTTTGTTTTAATACATTTTTTGCCTAATGTAAAGATGTATGTGGTGCAAAATCACACTCTTACAATGTTCATTATCAGTCCCATTTTGGCCAGATTGCCCATTAACAATCTGAGTTGCTTTTTTTTTTAATTAAACAAAGTTTACTCTCATTAATTATCGTTTTAGGATACAGGAGTCTATTAGAGTAATGAGATTAATTTATATGTTATATGCTTATGTTATATAGATTTCTTAAATTTTTAAGTAAAACGCAGCTGTAATGTACACTTATGTCCAAGCTTATTGTTTTGTTTTAAATTACATCATTGCTGACTTACTACACACTTCACATTGTGTAGATATTATTGTGGGTTATAAAGCTTACATAAAACCTTTTTCAAACTTTATAAGAGGGTGTGCAGAATAATATTTTTCACAATAAATAATTAAATAAATGTAGAATATATTTCTTTTTTATATTTTGAAAAGGTTTTTCATCATAAAATCACATAGCCCTCTTGGTTTGATTATAGGGGTGGGTGTAACGATTGTCTCAGGAAAAGAGCTCTGGGGTTACACATGTTAGCCTGTTTTAGTGCCAAACAGAGGCATGTAGTCTAATGAGCCCCCTGGTTTTCACAAAAAGGCAGGCTACTCTGTGTATCATCTGCTTCACTAAGAGGCTTATTATTATTATTATTATTATTATTATTACTATTATTATTATCGTAGAATTGTAAGACACCACAGTGCTCCACAGCGCCGTACAGTAGGGAAGAAAAAGACATACGTAAAACAAGGTCACCTCTAAAAAAGAGATGGGTTTTCAAAGAGCATCTAAAGATTTGAAGGCTTTGGGAAAGTCTAATTGAGCGTGGTAGGGAATTCCATAAGTGGGGAGCAGCACGAGAGAAGTCTTGAAGGTGAGAGTGAGAGGTGGTTATCAAAGACGTGACAAGGCGCAGGTCAGAGGTAACACCGCTGACAACCTGTTTGAAAAACTAAGGGATGTCATTGCAACATGGTTTATTCTGCTTGGACTCTCCTGAGGATATGTGATTTCTGCTAACACCACCAATATTGTTAGAGCATTACAGTGGGGGGAATTCTATCACATTCCCTGTTTTGCTCACACAATCAACTTGGTGGTACAGAACTTTTTAAAAAAGGACAATGACATGCAGGAGATGCTGTCTGTGTCCCGAAATATTTAGGGTAATTTTGGGGATTTTGCAACAGCATGTAGAACAGTGTTGGCTAACCTGTGACACTCCAGGTGTTGTGAAACCACAAGTCCCAGCATGCTTTGCCAATATATAGCAGCTTATTGCTGGAAGGGTATGCTGGGACTTGTAGTTTCACAACACCTGGAGTGTCACAGGTTAGCCAACACTGATGTAGGAGAATGCAGCAGATGCAAGAAGAATAAAATTTAGGGGGAATGTACTTTAGTCCAGCGCAGTGCAGGATACTTTCCGTGCTGTGCAAGGTGCTGAAACCACTAAAAGTAGTCACCTGTGAAGAGAGTGCAGACATTGTTAGCTTGAGTCAAGTGATTCTCCTAATTAGACTTTTTGAAAAGCAGCAAGAGAATTTGAAGGAGGAAATGAAGCAAAGCAATTCCGCTAATTATATTGGACTTGTAGATTAAGTACTTTATTAACTTCGCCAGGATCCAAGAGTTATCAACATCTTGAAATCGGATCATTACATTTTGGCAACTGTGCTTGATCCTATGTTTAAGAGCTATTTCTTTTCTTTCTTTCCAACTGACCCAGATCTCAAGAGATGCAATGAGCTCCTGGTCAGCAAGCTCAAGTGGTACATGACACAATGATGTCTTCTCCTTCAGTTTCTCATGAATTGTTGCTAGGAAAAAACTTAACTTTCCCAAGACACCCAGTGGTGATGCAGATGAGTCTGCACAACATTTTGACATTTGGTCTGGTCTAAAAGAATTGCCCAAAAATCGTTACAGCTCTTCCGTAAAATGAACTACAAATTCCATGAGGAAGGCTATTACCGGCAATTACATCAAAGTACCCAGACTTCTGTGATGGTGGATTCCAGCAGGGATGAATTAGTATTGTTTGAGGATGATGTACAAACTGATGAGGGTGAATATGATGACAGTGTAGATTGCAGGTGTTGAGATCTAGCTGAGAGAAGGGAGCTAGCTGATGCTGGTATGCTTGGTAATATTTTGGGTAGAATGGCATGTTGGCAATTTTATGGTTTTCTACAGTAAACTTTCACCTTTATTGGAGAGGTGATTTTTTTCTTTGCAAAAGTACAAACTTTTTATTTACATTTTTGTTTCCCTGACTTAAAACCACTATGCGCTTGAACATAGACTTTAGCACATGAGATAGAGGGATTAGTATCATCATGACTGAGAACAATGCCATCCATCCTGTTTCTGTATGACCTATGACACAGTAGAATTTCACTGGAGACTTTTAAGAACACTGACAGCCCTATTATTACAATTTCTGTTTCAGCACTGAACCCTGCCACCTCTCCTGTTTCTGAGTGAACTATTGTACAGTAAAATGTAACTGCAGATATAGACCAAGACTGCCAACCCTATTATTTCTATTTCAACAATGACGATTAGCAATGGAGCTCTTCTCTTTGTGTGTTACCTATATAACACAGTACAATGTGACTGCAGATTTAGAAGACCAAGCCTCTCATACCTATTATTGGTATTTCAGCAATTACAATTAGCAAAGGAGCAATGGAGCTTTCCTGAATGTCACTGGAGACTTTGAAGAACACTGCTACCCCTCCTCTTTCTTTTCTACCTATGACGATGACCAACTGCACTAGAGACTGCCAAGAACTGTGCTACCCCTTTTGTGTCCCTCTGTGAAATGGAGCAGGATCAGCGTGGAGGGCGGTACTTATAGAATCCAAAACTTGCGAGATCTGAGATCCGACGATGTAACAATGACATTTTGCTTCACTTTCAATTCCGAGGGCACATAAAAGTACAGAGCCAAGGGATCTGCTAACTTTGGGTGTGTTCGGTTCTCGGGGAACCAAGCTTGAGCATCTCTAGTTTAGATGCCTTCTATCATCCAATTTGTATTGGACAAAACTATATCATCATTACCTAAAGGTAAGGTCAGTGTATCTGATGGTTCCTCTTCATCGTCTTATAAATTGCTCACTGAAGACATATTAAACCTTTCAGACAGAGGTCTATAATAAAATATCCTTGTAAGTGAATTTGTTATCTTCTAATAATTTAGCTTACGCTTAAACTTATTTTTAAAGATGGTAAAAATCCATTGACTTTTTTGTGTTCTAGTCCGATTTCGTTATTGAAGGAAAACATTAAAATTTTAACAAATAATTTTGTGGATACCAGTGGATAATTTTGTGGATCCATCAGGACCAGCTAGGCATTATCAAAGTCAGGTCAGGCACGCAGAACGATATGTTCTAATTGCATTGATTGTGCAAGCTGTACAATGCTCATTTAAAAGCTCTTTTCTTATTCATTAAAGCAGAGAAGTGTTTATAATAACGTATATTATTTGCAAATTGCATTAAACATCTTTGGTGTTCCAGGTCATTTTCTCAATCTATTAAATGTCATTTACAAAGTACCTTAAGGAAGTATATTTTGCCAAATACAGAATCTGAAAACTTGTCTCTAGTTAGAGGCACCCGACAAGGATGTCTGTTATCTTCAATTTTATTTTATGTAGCCTTAGATACTCTTGCACAAACCTTAAGCTCTAATGTAGTATATTCAGGTATGAGATTGAGCCAGTTTGAGCGTAAATTAGCAATGTATGTTGATGATATAGTCTTGATGTTTTCTAAGCTTATATTATCATTACCAACAGTCTTCAATATAATTGAATTACATAGTCAGTCTTCATGATACAAAATTAATTTTGTTAAAACAGAATAATTTCTAATAATGGGGCAATGTCCCTTTCAAGTCATTGACTCTCTAGGAAAGTCTTTATCTACTAAGCCATTCAAATTTTCTGGTCTCTCTATACCAACATATGTTTCACGCCTTTACATATATAATATTTTACCAATAATTACATTTATAAGGAATACACTGGAAAAGATATTTTAAATATTTGAAATATTCAACTCAGACTTGCACTTTTAAAATTTATAATTATTCCTAATCCTTTATCCATTATTATCTCATCCATTGTTCATTGAACATAAGGATTATACATTGACATTAGCAGCTTTGCAAATTTATATGGGCAAACAGGACAGATTTTTTTTCATATGAATGGAAAAGAATATGTTTTGAGACAGCTCTTTGCTGTATTTCTGGACCTTTATATAAAATGCACCCTCTTTTCAGAGGTTCTTGGTAATCTGGAGAGATATACTTCAATTACTCAATTTAAGGTATACTGCCAGGGGCGCACGCAGAATTTTTAAGCACCGCCGTGGACGCTTCTTTGACAGCGCCGCGACTGCTGTATAGTACAGTGCCGCTATGTAGGGGCACTTCTTTAGCGGAGGGAAGGAGTTTCTGGAGACCCAGAAACCCCCCCTGCGTGCGCCCCTGACTGTTACTGCATAGCTTACTATTTAAAATAGTTCAGGTTATTTTGTAGCAGGGTGACTCTCAGGTAGTTATGCAAAGTGGGAAAAATAAGGTTTACGATTAGTATTCTCACCTCAACACCAGCGTTTACTTGACATCCCTGCTATGAATGTTTGTTTTGCCATATAAGAAGCAGATTATTTAAAATATGCTCAACATTATATTGGACTAATATAAAAGTAATATATTTTTTAAGTCTTCCTAATACTCAGTAATACTAAACTTAAAGAAAGAAAGTATAAACAATTCTATTGCTCTTTATATTAATCATATTTTTCATATTTACAAAGTTTGGGAGTTTAATACTTTCTTAGATCCATATAAGAAATAGTCTATGAATATAGGTTGTGTTTATACCAGTATTGATTTTTTTAGATAATGGGAGCTCTTTCAGTGCTTATATTACAACAGAACAGTAGAGGGAATTGCATTGCAAATTTTTATAAAGAATATTTTATGATTCCAGTATAAACTATAAACACATTTCTAATTTTCAGAACTAGGGGCCTCATTAAGGATCTTAAATTAAGAAACTTCTTATTTCAGTCTCCTGGACAAAACCATGTTACAATGCAAGGGGTGCAAATTAGTAATCTGTTTTGCACATAAGTTAAATACTGACTGTTTTTTCATGTAGCACACAAATACTTGATAGCTTATTTGTACACTGAAATTTAAAGTTGATATTTGTGTGCTACATGAAAAACAGTCAGTATTTAACTTACGTTCAAAACAGAATACTAATTTGCACCCCTTGCATTGTTACATGGTTTTGTCCAGAAGACTGAAATAAGAAGTTTCTTAAGTTAAGAACCTTAATGAATCAGGCCCAAGTCTCCCAATGTGTCATGAACAGTCAGTATAATTCAGCAAACATCTCATTGTTTTTGGTCTTAATATGTTATTCTAAGTTTTTGGACTGAAATATTGTTTCTTATATTTTAGACAGTGCTTGAAGTGGGGCGTTATGCTCCAATTGGAAATACCGCCACTTCTTCTCATCACTGTCTATGAATCTGCTCCATGTTCTGCAGACAGGTGCTTTGCTTGCAGAATACGTGAGCACAAGTTTACAGAAGCTGCTGCCCCAGCAGCAAGCAGAGGCCACATGATGTTCTTTAGTCCGGGTGGGGACCTGGGTATGGACGGTGAGAGGCGGAATGCTGGTGTCATAGGCAGAGCAGAGATTCTCCAAAATGTAGACGTTATTATATATCATCCTTGAAGGGCACTGTGTAGCTGTGTGATCAGTCACACGCTGTACTGTACCTTAAAGCACAGGCAGCCCAACTCCCTCCCTCGGAACAGAAAATGTCCGAAATACATTACAATAGTTACACTCTCAATGGGATGTTTTGTGTTCACTTCCGCAGCAATTCATGTAGTTATAAATGCCGGATCTTAAGGAATGAATTGCAGAGGTGGTGACCTTATATCTGTTACCTTGGGCTACTATACTACTGGGATAATCCTACCAAACGAACTTCCTTTAGTTGGTAAGCCTACAGGTGTCAATCAGACCAGGTACATCAAAACATCCAGAGGTCCGGTAAACAGGATTCCACTGCTGACACATTTCATTCAGTATAGAACTTCATTAAAACAATATTATCTTAATGCAATTAGACTAGTCTGAGTTTTGTAATCAGCAGGTCAGAAAATAGGTTGTAGCTGGTGCATTACTCTGTACTTTAAAAGATAAAGCATCACACTGGGGGAATTCAGGTTGCAAGCTACTGTATGTCCTATGTGAGCAGCCATGTTGTCCTTCAAAAGGCTTTTTGCAGTCTACTTCAATTGCCTTTCACACAAGCAATCTAGTGGGCATAGAGATAAATGCTTTCTTCGAGAAATTACAGGAAAATCTTCTGAACTTAAAAAGGTTCTTAGATTTTACATAAACAAATTGTGAATGTTGAAATTGCCTCTTTTATATAAAGCAACTTTCATGATACATTTTCTGGGCATTTAATTGACCACTTAATCTGAAATACAAGTTGTTCTGTATGAAAAAGAGATAATCTATTACAAACAGCGGTCGAAGTGGGGATGTATATGGTGGTATGCCTTACCGATACCTCTCCTACTGCCTTCATTGTAAAACTATCAAATTCAATTCACTTACATTCCCTTTAATCCTATTAGATTTTTTCATTCCACCACTTCTAAATTTCCGCTTCATCTACTGTATCTCTCTCTCTCTCTTTATCTTTATCATTTTCCATACCGCCAGTTCTAAATTTTCACTTCAACCACTGTATCTCTCTCTCTCTACCTCTACACTTTTACATTTCCATATCGCCAATTCTAAATTTCCACTTTGTCCACTGATGCTGTAGATATCACAATGAATTTTAATATAATAGGTCTTTTGTTGACTTTGGAAAGGCTTGGGTTATTTCTAGTAATCAGAAATATTCTAGCGGCCGTTAAATAAAGTAAATACAGTATTTTATTTTTTTGGACCAAAGATTATTTTCCTAATCGTAAACAAACAACTATTTGTTTGATATTTTTATTGCTGACATATTTAACAAGAGAGCCTACCCAGGCAGATTTAGGACATTAGAGGAGTTATGGAAGCCTCTCATTCTAACCTTGCAATCTGGTGAATTGCAGAGATATATGCAACATTTATGTACTGTTATGTGCGTATTGTCGCTAACCAATAACAATTGTCGAACCTCGAGTTGTGTTTCCAACGCACAAAGATTTATTCGCAAATAGTAGAATAATATGCTCAAGCGAAGTAATAATAAATACAGCCGTTACTTATCGCAGGCGCTCTGGATCCAGTGCAGTCATTCAATCCTGAAGTCTGGGGACAAGATGTCTGAACACTGGATGTGAAGCTGCTGCTTATATACACAATGAAATACAGTAATACAATGAAGATGGTATAGCTTGCATCTATTGGTCCAGGTCTCAGGAAGGTCCAACGGGTTGTCAATCATTGGCTAGTTCATCGTAAGGAATCCAAAGGTGGGGGTCACCTCTCCAGAGAGTATGCTCGGTTCTTCCCACCAAGATTTCTTAGTCTTAAGTAGTTCATAATTCCCTATCATTCATAACTTGTGTATGCACTCTGCGATTCCTTCGCAGAGAGAACCAAACAGTAGGATATGTAAAGAGGTTTATTATGATACCACTCATGATATGATTCCTTCAACCTGTTCCGTGTATTTCACTAATATGCATGTAACTCTAATATAACATATAAATACTACTATATTTCGACATAACTGACTATGTGTTGCAACTACCATTAATGTGTACTATATTATTAGTATGCGTGTTTGTGCGAATGTATGGTAAAAGACCAATAATTGTTGCTGCCACGTGTAGTGGATGCGTACGCCCTTTCACGCCGTAGCGTGCCCATGTACGTCGTAGCGTACCGTACGCATCTTTTCAGACAAAGACAACCAAGTTTGCTCGACTTTAATTAAAATGACTTTATCCAATTTGCTGACTTCGACAGTACTTTACTGTATATCCATCCTTGTCATTTGAAGTATATATGAATAGACATATCTATTAATGTTTTCTCTGTTTTTTCCTCTACTTTTCTTTTGCTTTTCCTTTGTTTATTTTTATTTTTCTTCCTTTATTTCCCAATGTTTTATACTAATACGATAAAAGAAGTGTTCATGTTTATGTTGTTTCTTTTACTTTTGATGTCTTTGGTGATCAATACAGAGCTTAATTCTGAAAAGAAAACAAAGAAGATTATGCAATAAGTCAGTTCGTTGACTTGGCAATAGCAGCAAAGTTAGATTCTTGAAGACATACAATAAAAATAGTGCTCTTGGGTACCTGTGTGGTTTTACATATTGGCATTACACTTTCTCAAACTCATTTGATTTCATTAATTCTGCTGACCCTGCTTCTCAGCTGATCCCAATCAGCAAGGCTTTCCAAACAGAAACCATTACTGATGTAAAAAGTGAATGACTTGCCATCATGATGTGCATGTAGTGACACCTTCCTCATGGTAAAGTTTCCTGTGGATTTTGTCATTTGGAATAATAATATTCTATATAAACCCATTTTTTAGAATACAAAGGTCACAAGCTCTTTTGATTCAGGTATAGGTATAGATTAATCAAGGCCCTTAATCTAGATGTTGTTTCAGCTGCGGTTTTCTTGATCATCCAGCAGGATTTTTACTGTTAATCGTGTTAACCTGTTTTCTCATCTTAGTTTGTGCCACTGATAGTGATTTTTACTCAATGTACTGTATTGTACACCCTCTAGGTCTAGTAAGCAGTGTGCGTTTTCAGCTAATCTACATTCATATATACATTTAACTCTTCAACTGTTTGCTTTACCTCTGCAACAGCCTGTTTTACTTCCTTACCTAAGGCCAAAAAGCTTTCTTTCGTTGGTATGGTTTTCAGATAGGACATAGATGCAGAAGTGGTGTCTGCAGTATCTGATGACTATGATTCTTCCCTAACAGAATAGATTTCTGACAGCGTCTCAGATATAGAGATGAACGCCATTTTGAATTTGTTAGTACCTGGAGAGGATTGTTCTCCTAAAGCAAATAATTGTGTACATTTAGAGGTGAATTTGTTTATCATTAGCCCTGTTTAAGAAGTGTACAATTCCTTTTATATTTTATCCAAAGCCCAGTAGAAGTGGGTTTCGGTGGCTTACAGATTGTTTGGAACAGAGCAGCAGCTTCACATGTCCACTCAATCATCTCAGGAAGCCACATCCCAGAAATGTAAGTGGATCTCTTGTTTGTATAGCTTGATCCATCTGATTCTACATATAGTTGATTGGGTTGACATCTGGTGTTACAGTACCAGGTCTCCTACTGGAGAATCACCCTGGGTATTCTTGCTCCTGTCCACGCTACAAGACCAGTTTACTGCCAGGAAGGGAGGGATAAACCCCAAATGTGACCCCGCTATTGCCGGGTAAACACAATATAAAGATCATTGCAGTTAAGGCAGATGAATCAGCACTTATCCTATCCATGATGATAAGCTTACACTAGTTGATCGTGGCACTCCAGCAGAAGCTGTAAACCCAAATCAGTCCTATCAAAAACCTAATCATGTCAAGAATATCCAGTCACTGTCTTCTATGTCACCTCCTGTTTCCACGACTTGGTTTACTGGATATCAGAATGGAAGCCATATTTTTTTCTAGGCTAGAATTGGTGGCTCTTATATCCTTGGGATGGTGTAGTACCCAGTCTTTTTTTCACATACCTTGAGAGGCCCTTCTGAGAATGGCTCCCGAATTCTGAAGATAACAGGGACTGTACAGTGGCCAAAAATCTTTTCCACAAATGAACTTAATCCTGGATGATAAACATAAGTAGTAGTCTTCTCTTTGAATTAACGCCTTAGTATAATTTTAGATGTTTTAGAGTTCAGGGTGGATTACACTTCCTGTTTCAGGCAACTAACCACTAAATCACAAATTACCATTACATGGTCTTGTAACAGTTGGCACCTAAAGTCTCTGGACGAATCTTAGTGTTGTCAATAACCCTATGGTGGCTACAGGTCTTTCAATAACTAAGTGTATAGATTATACTAATATATTCCATTATATTCCAGAATTGTCCTAGCCATATTGCATGGTGCGTGATATTGCAGATAGAGCCCATGTGTAGGCGGCTACATGGCCACCTAATCAACAATGTTCAGATATTCTGTAGCATACAAATATCTGACTGTGTGTGCCAGTTAGAGATGAGCGCACTCGGATTTCCTGAATCCGAGCCCACCCGAACGTTGCCTATCTGAGTCGGATCCGAGACAGATCCAGGTATTGGCGCCAAATGAAAACTTGAAAGCGAGGCTCCGAGTCATAATCCCGTTGTCGGATCTCGCGATACTCGGAACCTATAAATTCCCCGCTAGTTGCCGCCATCTTCACTCGGGCATTGATCAGGGTAGAGGGAGGGTGTGTTAGGTGGTCCTCTGTTCTGGTAGATCTTGTGTTGTGCAGTTTAGTTCTGTGCTGTGCTGTGCTGTGTTCTGTTCTGCAGTATCAGTCCAGTGGTGCTGTGTGCTGTGCTCTGTCAATTTTGAGTTCAGTGGTGCTGCTGGGTCCTGTGTGCTGTGTTCTGTTCAGTCCAGTGGTCCTGTGTCCCGTGCTCTGTGCTTCTAAGGGCATAGTTATTTCCCCAATATTCCCAAGTGTTTAAAAAATTAAAAAAAAGTTAATAAAAAAATATACAAAAAAAACTAATTAAATTTTTTTTTAATTACAACAAAATTTGCCAAACCAATCCTGCAGTATAAGCCCATTGGTACTGCAATATTACCAAGTTCACACATTCAGCAGTAAAAGTCCAGTGGTACTGCTGCAATATTACAAAGTTCACACATTCTGCAGTATCAGTCCAGTGGTGCTGTGTGCTGTGCTCTGTCAATTTTGAGTTCAGTGGTGCTGCTGGGTCCTGTGTGCTGTGTCCTGTTCAGTCCAGTGGTCCTGTGTCCCGTGCTCTGTGCTTCTAAGGGCATAGTTATTTCCCCAATATTCCCAAGTGTTTAAAAAATTAAAAAAAAGTTAATAAAAAAATATACAAAAAACTAATTAAATTTTTTTTTAATTACAACAAAATTTGCCAAACTAATCCTGCAGTATAAGTCCATTGGTACTGCAATATTACCAAGTTCACACATTCTGCAGTATCTTGTGCTACACATAATGGAGAGCAAAAATTTGGAGGATAAAGTAGGGAAAGATCAAGACCCACTTCCTCCTAATGCTGAAGCTGCTGCCACTAGTCATGACATAGACGATGAAATGCCATCAACATCGTCTTCCAAGCCCGATGCCCAATCTCCTAGTACAGGGCATGTAAAATCCAAAAAGCCCAAGTTCTCAAAAAAAAGCAAAAAGAGAAACTTAAAATCATCTGAGGAGAAACGTAAAGTTGGCAATATGCCATTTACGACACGTAGTGGCAAGGAATGGCTTAGGCCCTGGCCCGTGTTCATGACTAGTGGTCCATCTTCACCCAAGGATCTTAGCCCTCCTCCTCCTCCCTCCCCCTACAAAAAATTGAAGAAAGTTATGCTGTCAGCAACAAAACAGCAAACAACGCTGCCTTCTAAAGAGAAATTATCACAAATCCCCAAGGCGAGTCCAAGGGTGTTGGTGGTTGTCAAGCCTGACCTTCCCATCACTGTACGGGAAGAGGTGGCTCGGGAGGAGGCTATTGATGATGTAGCTGGCGCTGTGGAGGAACTTGATGATGAGGATAGTGATGTGGTTATTGTAAATGAGGCACCAGGGGGGGAAACAGCTGATGTCCATGGGATGAAAAAGCCCATCGTCATGCCTGGTCTGAAGACCAAAAAATGCACCTCTTCGGTCTGGAGTTATTTTTATCCAAATCCGGACAACCAATGTATGGCCATATGTAGCTTATGTAAAGCTTAAATAAGCAGGGGTAAGGATCTTGCCCACCTAGGGACATCCTCCCTTATACGTCACCTGAATAACCTTCATAGGTCAGTGGTTAGTTCAGGAACTGGGGCTAGGTCCGTCATCGGTACAGGGACACCTAAATCCCATGGTCCAGTTGGATACACACCAGCAACACCCTCCTCATCAACTTCCTCCACGATCTCCATCAGATTGAGTCCTGCAGCCCAAGTCAGCAGCCAGACTGAGTCCTCTCCAATACGGGATTCATCCGAGGAATCCTGCAGCGGTACGCCTACTACTGCCACTGCTGCTGTTGCTGCTGTTAGTCGGTCATCTTCCCAGAGGGGAAGTCGTAAGACCGCTAAGTCTTTCACAAAACAATTGACCGTCCAACAGTCGTTTGCCATGACCACAAAATACGATAGTAGTCACCCTATTGCAAAGCGTATAACTGCGGCTGTAACTGCAATGTTGGTGTTAGACGTGCGCCCGGTGTCCGCCATCAGTGGAGTGGGATTTAGAGGGTTGATGGAAGTATTGTGGCCCCGGTAAAAATTTAGTACCGGGGCCACCCCACTACACAGTTCATAATTTTTTTTTTGGAAATTCAGAGCCGTGGAGGGTTTTTTATTAATTATATTGTGGTGACCCACTCCTCTACGCAGTCCAAGTACATTTTTTGGTGCGATTAAGACCAGTTGATGGTTTTCTTATTATATTGTGGTGACCCACTCCTCTACGCAGTCCAGATACATTTATTGGTGCAAATCATACAAGTTCAGGGTTTTAAAATTATATTGTGGTGACCCACTCCTCTACGCAGTCCAGGTACATTTTTTGGTGCGATTAAGACCAGTTGATGGTTTTCTTATTATATTGTGGTGACCCACTCCTCTACGCAGTCCAGATACATTTATTGGTGTGAATCATACAAGTTCAGGGTTTTTAAATTATATTGTGGTGACCCACTCCTCTACGCAGTCCAGGTACATTTTTTGGTGCGATTAAGACCAGTTGATGGTTTTCTTATTATATTGTGGTGACCCACTCCTCTACGCAGTCCAGATACATTTATTGGTGCGAATCATACAAGATCAGGGTTTTTAAATTATATTGTGGTGACCCACTCCTCTACGCAGTCCAGGTACATTTTTTGGTGCGATTAAGACCAGTTGATGGTTTTCTTATTATATTGTGGGGACCACTCCACTACGCAGTCCAGAAAGATTCCTCGTTGCAACGTTTTGGACTAATAACTATATTGTGAGGTGTTCAGAATACACTGTAAATTAGTGGAAATGCTTGTTAATGAATGTTATTGAGGTTAATAATAGCGTAGGAAAAAATCCGAATCCAAAACCTTAAATCCGAACCAAAACCTTTCGGCAGGTGTTTTGCGAAACAAATCCGAACCCAAAACATTGCGAAAATCCGAATCCAAAACACAAAACACGAGACACCAAAAGTCGCCGGTGCACATCCCTAGTGCCAGTGGCGTTGATCCACTACCTTGCTGTGTTCAAAGTCATTTTCATAGTGTGTCCACCCATTCTGTCACTGAGTTGACAATGTGATCTATTATTCGGCCTAGTTGATTAAACTTGGATGTTCTGTGCATCTAATCCTGTCATTGAACAGTGAATTACATAGGTTTCATTGCCTAATTAGATATTCACATATATGTAAATGTTATTACTAGCAAGTTTATATATTTGAACCTGTATTTAGATTTTCAGGTCTTTTAAAATAAATAGTCCTTATAAAGTGTGCAGGGGGTATGGAGATGAATTGTTTCCCAAAGTTACATTTCTAGCATTGCATAAGTCTAAATTCATGTTAACATACATTTGGCAAAACATTCTTCATTGTTTCCTTTCATTTAAGTTACAGTTCTCACTGTACAGTCTTCACACCTCAGCAGTCTTTTTCCATGCCCAAAAGTTAGTATTCTAATGACAGCTTAGGGCACAAACTTTTCTATCAGCTACTTGAAGTTAAATTATCTTTGGCATTGTGTAATATGAAGCCAGGTAGGAAATGTTAGCTAAACTGCTGGGAACCATTGCTGGATTTTATTTGCAGAAGTATCTTTTGAAAATATATCAAATTACAATAATGTTCCTGGCTTGCCACTGATGTTGTAGATGAGAACCTGTCTGGAATATTTAATGAAGATTCTGAAAAGCTCTTAAAAAATGGTAAAGGCTGATGTGTTTAGAGATTTTGGTTTCTCTGCGTCTCAGGCACATAATAAAAGTCATCTTTGAGGATTAGTGTGCCTTTAAGCAATGTTTACCTATCAACAGATGATTCAAATGTCAATGCATGAGAGAAAGCTTTAACACCTCAACCTATTTTTTTATGTGATTTTATTTACGTTTTACTTTAATACCAGCACATTAAAACTAGATTCTGGCACCATAGCAACTATGTCTTCATATCAGCTTCAGATAAACACGGAAAATCATTTGCACAATGTCGCTTCTATTAATATCATTTGGGGGCAGAAGGTTGTTTAGTGAAAGTGGGATTGTTTCAGTAGATCCACTGCACAGCATGAGTTGAAGGAAAAAGCTGATTTATCTCTAACTATTCCACTGCTCCCAGGGTTGGATGCTCTAATTAATAAAGTAATAATGTCTTAGTCATTGCCTGTGGGATTTATTGCAATGAGATCTGAAGAACATTTATTTACTGTCTACCTTCATGGTTGACACCAATAAAATGAAGTAACACAATGTTGTTATTTTGATAGATTTTATATTTGAAATTAAAATAGATCTAATTAATCTAAATCATTGTGTGCCTGGTTTTATGTTATTTTACATATATTTTTAAGTTGTTGGAGTTATTTGATCTTCACACTCAAACACAACACGTAATTATGTTACTCTAGTCCATTTAGAGAGTAGCTGGTTTGCTTTACTTGTTTAAATTTAATGCAGTTTTTACACAAATTATCTTCTCATTTTCCCACAGTTACCTGTGCTGAATTAAAGAATTGATATTTTAAAAAACACCCCTCTTGTCAATTAATTCAGTCAGCACAGGAATCTGCATGTGGCAATTAACTGGGAAGTTTGGACACAGAGCATTTTGTACTGGGATAGAAGTGAGTCTGGAAATGAAATGATATCAGTTATTTTCTACTACATTGAATGAGCTGTCTTGATTTTAGAATAGTTCATGGGGTATATTTACTAAGCTGCAGGTTTAAAAAAGTGGAGATGTTGCCTACAGCAACCAATCGGATTCTAGCTGCCATTTTGTAGAATGTACAAAATAAATGACAGCTAGAAACTGATTGTTTGCTATAGGCAACATCTCCAGGTTTTGAAACTCGCAGTTTAGTAAATGTACCCCCATGTGTCCTTACCAACATTTAATACAGAATTTTGCTATACTGATGTACAACATCTGTACTGCATCTGATGTACAACATTTTGCAGCTTATGGGAATAAATATCTTTCTTATTCCATTTCCAGCTTCTATCATCCAATGCCATCACTTCCCTTTATGCCTTCAAGACACTATGGAATATCAGCATGGGCAGCATTACCAAGGCTAATCAGGACCAACAAGGTAAACTGTATATTTTATGGTACAGTGTCAGTGATGTAAATGGCAGTTCTTTATTGGCACCAAAGGATCCCAAGAGAGAGATACAACTTTGATACTGGCAACCCTGCATAACATGCTGTCACCCCTTTAGAAGAAGAGATTGCACAAAGCGGCTCTTCCACTATTGGTCCGCTCTGTTAGTCTCTATATTGGTTGTCTGTTTTTTACCAAATCCAATACTTCTATTCATATATAAGGCCATCTACAAAACTGCACCAACTTACATCACTTCACTCTGAAAATATCTCCCAGCTCAACACCTCCATTCTTCACAAGATATTTGTACACACTACGGAGCTCCAGAGCCCTGTGGTCTACCTCCACTTCCTCAGTTGCATGCTCAAAGCCCCGATACCAGGCATGCTCCTGACACATTCCCTCCGACTGCCCAACCCCCCTGTGATGGGTCATGCATCTGGGAGGGGTGCAAGAGCGTCGCAGACCTTCTGGTTGGGCCTATCTACCACACTGCACCAGCCGACAGACTACGGCACATCCCTCTAGCTCTGCTTTGCTCAAGAGCATGGCAGGAGGACAACAAATGGTGACTCTGTCAGCAAATAAGTGTCCGGTTTGGCCTAAATGGTGAGTCACCTTTGGGCCTTCGTTTTTACACACTTCTCTCTCCCCCGTCTGGGGTGAGGCACAGAACATATGCAAATAATTCAGTTGCCCACATCTCTAGTAGTGCACCACGGCCCTGGCCATACTCCTTCCTCCGGAACGCTGTTAGGTGGTTTACCATGACTAGCCAGCCTTCAGGGCAGCAGGCCCACACTTTCCTTGTTGCTGTCTGCACCTGTCTATTAAATGTCTGTCTGCTGATATAGGACCTATACCATGAATGCTAGCCCTCATTGTTCCACCAAGGACTGGTTGTCTGGCTGTTCGCCTGCCCCTTTGTGCCCTGAACACATATAGTGCTCCATCTCGCTCTTCACACGGATGGCACCAACCCTTTGGGAGCCCAGGAAAGGAGCTTTACACCACAAAGTCTTCCTGGCCACACAGGGGTTAGGAAAAGCACAAGGAAAATGAAGCCAGTGTGGTGTGGAAAAGAAGTAGCTAGTATTGTGAAAAGCAAAAAAGATGGCTTTTAGGAAATATAAGCAGACTCAGAAAAATGAAGACAAAGAGGTATTAGACAGAAGGAGACTAACAAGGTAATCAGATGTGCAAAGGCACAGGCTGAAGATAAGATGGACTAGTCAGTAGGTGAAGGGGCAAAACTTTTTTTTAGGTATATAAGTGAAAGGAGAAAAACAAAAGGAGTAATAATAAGGCTATTGTTGAGGGAGACAATGTAATAGCAGATCATTTTAATAATTATTTTTGCTCAGTTGGGATAAATCAATGGGGCCAGATGGGATACATCCAAGGATACTAAAAGAGCTTAAAGGGGTGCTGATAACACTATTAACAGAATTATTCAACCAGTCACTAGCTACAGGAATAATTCCAGAGGGCTGGAAAATAGCAAATGTAGTCCCACTTCACAAAAGTGGAAGCAAGGAAGAGGCAGCATCTACAGAGCATCAGACAACAGTAGTAGGGATATTGATGGAAACACTTTTAAAGGAAAGTGTTGTAGAACATCTCAAATCCAGTAACTTACATGATCACAAACAGCATGGATTTACTGGGGGGGAGATCATGTCAAAGAAATCTTATTGACTTTTTTGACTGGGTGGCTAAAGTAATAGGGGGGGTGGCGTAGATGTAGGTTATCTAGATTTTAGTAAGGCTAGTATTAATGACAATATAACGGAAACTACTAAGGAGGAAAGGGATCTAGTAGTCACTATTTCAGGTCACCTAAAGGCTGGTAACAAATGTAACGAGGCAATGAGAAAGGCAAGTCAGATACTTGGCTGTATCTGGAGAGGAATCAGTAACAGAAAGAAAGAAGTATTAATGCCACTGTATAGGTCATTGGTACGGCCTCATCTAGAATTCTGTGTTCAATTCTGGAAGTCATGGGCCTGATCCATTAAGGAAAGTTAAGCAAAAAATTGAGTTTCCTTACTCAAGTTTTTTGGACAAAACCATTTTGTTTAAACTCTGTATTTATTACCAGAGAAAACAGCATGAAAAAATACAAACAGCAAATAAAACAGAAGATTAAAAGGCAACAAGATGTCTCCTCTTCTTTTAAATATTATACTAGAAGGGAGGGAGAAGAGAGAGAGATCAGGGAAGGGGGGGGTAGAGGGGGAAAGGAGGATGGGGGAGGGGTTGGGGAGATGGAAAGGCATGTATATTGCCATAACTATTACTAATTAAATTCTAAGCAACATGTCCAGAGATTAACGCCCTTTGTAATTAAGAAACAAACGTCAACACATACGGGTCTCTTACCCATGGTGCACTACACCCAGCCTGAAGGATCCGGAGGCGGCGCAGAATCTACATGCCTTTAGAGGGTGGGAGAGCCAAAGAGGGTAAGGAGCTACGACTTTCATGTAGATACCACGGTGCCCGAACCTTGTCAAAGTTGTATGATTTATTGTGAAGGTAGCATGTTATGCTCTCCATGCTTGCGATTTGCCAGATGTAATTCCGTAGAGCCTGCATAGAGGGAGGAATTGGGTCTTTCCAATGTTTGGCTATTAGGGATTTGGCAGCAGCCAGTATATGAGAGATCAGCTTGTTGGAAGGGGCGCTCTCATCAGGGATAGGGCGAGAGAGAAGGAACGACCAGGGATCCTTAGTGACCTGTTGTTCAGATACGGAATTAACAAGTGCAAGGACCATGTTCCAAAAAGGGATTATATGGGGGTAAGTCCACCATGTATGTAGCATCGTGTCTCTCTGGCCACATTCCCATCAACAGTTCGGAGTGGCAGTGGGAAACATTCTAGACAGCCTATGGACAAAACCATTTTGCAATGCAAGGGGTGCAAATTAGTTTATTATTTTGCACATACTCTCTGTACAAGGTCGCAAAATGACTCGGATATGGAGCAGGGGGTCCCCCAACCGGTAGCAACGGATGGACCTGGATGGACCTGTCACCCATCAAATTTATCCAATCGTTCCTCACAGCTCTTAAGACTGACATAACATCCAAATTTCGGGTAACTGTTCAGGGACATCAAATCTGATTTTGGCAGAACTTACTTCCTGTGCAGACCACCTTTAGATCATGATGGAGGAGCTTGTTTCTTCGCACAACGACTTTATATCTACTCATGAGCTCCTACAAGACAAAGTTTCTTCTAGCAACGACAAAGTTACCGATCTCGAAGATCGATATTGATGCGACAACAGAAAAATTTGAGGTATCCCAGACTCCATCTCTAATGCTGATCTCTATGCATTTGCTAAGGATTTGTTTTTCAAACTACTGCAGGAGGCCTCAGACGCTGACCTCCTCATTCAATCCACCGCCTCCCTAAATTGTCTATTTCTTTTCTCCATAACAACCTCTATATTTTTTCTTTTTTATGTGATAACTTCTTCCACCATTCATCTTGTATTGCACTGTGCAAAACATTTAATAACACTTGAATAATCACAATTATTAAACCATAATAATAAAAACGACATAATAAACAATACAAGTGATATACATTAATATTTAACCAATAAATGTGTATATTACATCCATTTTTCCTATCTGTGACAACCTCTATTTTTTCTCTTTTTTATGTAATAATTTCTGCAACCAACTAGTTTGCAGTTTATTTTGGTTTATTCTTAGTAAAACCTTAACTTCCCGATAGTTAAACAATTTAATCTTAACATAATTATATTTAAATTGTGTTTCAATTTGTGTTCTTTTAATTCTGATATTGTGTCTAAATCAATAGTGATTTAATATGTTTTTTTCCCCTCTTCATATTGTGTCTAAACCTTAATCTGCTATCACTACCTCCTAATACATTTTCTCCTTCCTTTTTTACCTCCCTCCTTCCCTTTGTGGACTTTCTGTTCAACATCAAAAATGTTTTGGCTGAAGTTGGAGTTACAAAATATAATGGTTCTCCATTATGAATAATTCTTAATTTTGCAGGATATATTAATGCAAATTTAATTCCACTAGCATAGAGTTCTTTACAAATCTGTGAAAACTCATGCCTTTTCATCGCCACTTGATAAGAGAAATCTTGAAATAATAAAAGTTTCTCTCTTTGAAAAAAGTTCTGAATGTTTTCGATATGCTTCCAGCAGTCTAAACATATCTTCATAATTTAATAATTTAAATATGACAGACCTAGGTCTGGTTTGTTCCATTTGTCTTTTAGGGCCTTTTCTATGTATTCGTTCACTAACAATAGAATCTATAGCTGTATTTAATCCCAATCCTATAGGTAGCCATGTTGAGACAATTATCATTAACTCTTTAACATTTACTTTTTCTGTTAAACTAACCACCCTCAAATTATTTCCTCTATTCCTTTTGTCTAATTCTTAAATTTTTCATGTAGAGCTTTAATCACATAGTCATGTGAACTCAAAAGTTTTTTGTTCCCACATTCTCATCTTCCATGTCAGAAATTCTTTGTTCCATTTCAGTTATACGATGTGCGTGGCTGACTATCTGTGTTAATGCTGAATCAATTGACTCTTTAAGACCTGCCAATTTCTGATCGAATAATGGTGAATTTATTACTGTTATTTCTTGTGCTCTTTTGACTGCTTGAAAGCTGTATTTCACAAGGTCTGCTTCTGTATCCATAGTATCCTCCATCATGGAAACTGAGGGGGAATTAGATTTTTCTTGAGTCAAATTTGATTTATCTTTAGATTTTGTGTTATGTCCCCCTCAAGCTGTTTTAGATTGTTTTGCAACATATTTTTCCATTTTCACAGTAGATAATACCACCCACATTCAGAGTTCTCTTACAATTGCACCTCTAACACAGTTGTAACATAAAGAGAAAATCTATTATAAATTAGTATACAGTCAATCTTTATAATACACTCCCAAAGATATTTAAGAGATTACTTCCCATGAAAAACTTACTAGTCCTAATATCTCTTGATTCATCACATTTAGTACCAATATAAATCTTTGCTTTGTTCTTCCTTGCTTATTTTTTCAATGTTGGCATTCAACATTATAACTCCATATGGATCTTCCAGATATTACCAGTTTTTGATTTCAGCTATTTACTTCATCAGTCAAATCTCTTATTCAACTTTTTCAATCTCTTGATGAAGCAAATTAACAAACGCCGTCCCTTTTGCAATTAATTCCACTATATTTCACTCTTCTTCATTTCTCAGTCTTTATTATATGATATTTTACTTTTACTTTCAGGGGATTTAAAAAGATTATGAAAACCATACCATATTATCTCTTTTTTTTTTTTTTTCTTACAATATATGTATATTTCTTCAAATCTTATGTCTATTTATCATGCCCAATATCTTTACCAGTCATATATCCAAAAATAATATAAAAAATAGAAAATAAAAAAATATATCACTTTCAATATTTGTCCAATTCCTCTCTTGCAAGAGAGGTTTCCTTACAGATAATGAAGAAAAATAATTATCCATTACTCCATCACACTTTCAGCTGTTTACCGGCCGTCTCTTATTTTTTCCACGCTGAGGTCACACATATTCTGAGTTCAAGTGGATTCCTTGTTTGACCCCGACTTCTGATAAATATCTGCGGCCAGGGGTTTTCACACCATCTCTCGCCCATGGGACACCAGCTCACCTCGCCAGCTTGCAGGAACCCTCCACACTTCAAACCTGGACCCCCTCGTCGACCGCCTTCAGGCAACACACACCCCCGCCTCTATTCACTATTCACTTGGTGCCTAATATATCCCACCCCTTTGCAGTGCAATTGTAACAAGATAATCAATGTTATTATGTTCATTTGTCAGTGGCTTTCATGTTGTGGCTGCTGGTTGTATGACTTCAGAGTGCCTTCAGGGCTGTAACTGGGCTGTGTGATAGGGGCAACCGCCCAGGGCACAACGCTGAAGGGCAGGGTAGTTTATGAATATTTCAGGTTCAACTGGTTAAGTTGAGGGCTAGGGGGGTGGCATTTTTGTTTCTTGCCCCAGACGCTAAAACTTTAAGTTATGGCTCTAGGTGCCATCACTGCAAGAATGTTGAAAACCACTTCTCCAGAGTTACTTTGTTTAAAATAAGAGTGAATGGAGTTTTACTCAAAGCATGACTACAATGTGTAATTAATCTTATTACTTTGGCCAAGATCTGTATAGTTTGGACTTGGATAGCTTATGTGGGCCTTGTCTATGGGTGGATACGTTTTATCTATGAAACTGTTGGCCACAATTGTTTTATATACACCAAAGATAATGCTGTTCGTAAATTAAGTATCTTGTCCAAATGGACAGAATCCAAATATGCATTAGATAGGGAAAATATTGCTTTTTACTTGATTCTCTTGGGCGTCCAGTTCCTTTCATCTTTTTGCTTTTCTTGTTCGTGCTTTATGCATATTTCAGTTATTTAAATTATTATTGGTGTGGGACCTGGACAAATGCTTATATTACATAGTTTTCTCTAAACGAATCAATGTTTTGTCATTATGGATCTATCTATAACTGTAACTCGTTTCCCCACAGCCCTTCACACACACTGTATTTTTATCACCCCAAACCTGCCTCTAATTCCTCAAGCGCCCTCCCACATCATCACACAGCCCTGTTATTTAATAATCACCCCATCACTCCTTTTTATATCTCCTAACCCTTTTTTTATTACCCTCTTTATTATCTCTCTTCATCAGCCCTCCTCATTTCCCTTCTTCGTCTTCCTCTTCCTCTTCTTCTTCTATCCTCTTCCTCCTCACTGTGCTATGCAGTGCCACACAGTAGAGACTTACAAGGTAGACAAAATAAACACAGCCATGAAAACTAAGGGTATTTAGTGCCCTGCTCATTAGAGAGCCTGTATTCTAAGTGGAAGTGGCACAGCTGAAACAAGAGGAGCGAATGTGGATCAGAGTGGAGATTGTGTAAGTATTATCATCAGTTATAAAGTAAGCTCTAAAATAGGGATACATTTTCAGAGAGCATCTAAATACTTGAAGGCTGTGGTAAAGCTTGAATGGGCATCTTTGGAAATTTTATAAATGGGGAAAAGAACAGGAGAAGTCTTTTATGGTGGGAGTGAGAGGTGGTTACCAGAGACGAGACAAGGCGCAGGTCAGATCGAAGAGGACGGGAGGGAGAGTATTTTGATAAGAGATTTGAGATGTATGAGGGGGGTGTTGTTGAGGGCTTTGTAGGTAAGGGTGGGTAATTTGAATTTTATTCTAGAGGACACAGGGAGCCAATGTAAGGATTTGCAAAGAGGTGCAATCACATTAATCACGCTTCTGCCCTGTCACTCATCGGAGTGTGAGTGCCTCCACTCTGGTACGTGGTTCTCCTTCTTTCCCGCTTACACCTGTGTTGAACCGCGGCCGTCCGCCATCCTGTCGCACTGCACATGCGCAGGTCCCTTTAACAACTACACCTGACCACTAATGTGATTGATGGATCAATCACCTCACCCTACTTAAGGCACCTGCAGCCTTAGGTAGTTGCCTGATCTTGGAGTCTCATTCCCAGTGATTCTCTATAGGTGTTCCTGTGAGCTACTCGTGTCTGCAGTTTCCAAGCTGCTTCCAGCTCTACTCGTGTCTGCAGTTTCCAAGCTGCTTCCAGCTCTACTCGTGTCTGCAGTTTCCAAGCTGCTTCCAGCTCTACTCATCGGCGGGTCCCATACCCGCTACAGCATTACTACTCAGCTGATCGTCTGCAGTTTCCAAGCTGCTTCCTGCTCTACTCACCGGCGGTTCCCATACCCGCTACAGCGTGTCTACTCAGTTGATCGTCTGCAGTTTCCAAGCTGCTTCCTGCTCTACTCACCGGCGGTTCCCATACCTGCTACAGCGTGTCTACTCAGCTGATCGTCTACAGTTTCCAAGCTGTTCCCTGCTCTACTCAACGGCGGTTCCCATACCCGCTACAGCGTGTCTACTCAGCTGATCGCTTCTTCAGCTTCCCAGCTGATTCCTGCTCGACTTGGTATGCATAACCACTATTGACAATTATTGTTTACTTGCATACCTATTGAACTATACGTGACTACTGCACTAAGGTACAGTTACCTATGATAGACTGTCTATGCTACATTGCCTGTTTACCCGGACAAGCTTCTCACTCAGCTGCGGTATGCTCTCATCATATTGACTTTGTTGTTACTTGCATATCCGCGCTGACCCGCTTCTCTACGCTGCAGAGCCAGCTACTATATTGACAGACTATTCATTGTACTTACCTAATTGTGTTGTACAAAACTCCTTTCTACTCGCGCTGTTTCCACACAGCTACAGTTTGCCGTTTCCACACCACTCTCCTGCACCTGGACAAGTCCTCATTCCTCCTCACAGCAGTGGTACAACTTGCTATACGTAGACCACTGACTCTCCTGCTACCTACCTACACCTGGACATTCCTCATCACAGCGGTGGTACAACTTGCTATACGCATACCACCAACTACCCCGCTACCTACCTGCACCAGTACAACTCTTCCCATCACAGCGGTGGTACAACTTGCTATACGCAGACCACCGACTACCCTACTACCTACCTGCACCAGGACAACCTCCTCATCACTACAGTGGTACAACTTGCTGTACGCAGAACACTGACTCCTCCACGAGCTACCTTCACCTATTCACGTCCTCTCATCTCGTCTGAAGCTATATCGCTTCTTCTCTACAGTTCCAAGTCGCTGACCTTCCACCATCAACAGCTGCAAGTCATTGACTTCATAAGACATTCTCTACTTTCCTGCTGTTATCATCATTCCAATCATTCATCTAACTGCCCTGAGGTTGTGGTCAACACCGCCCCTCTGTCAGTTATAACATCAGGTGAAACTCGGGTATAAACTCCTAGTGCCCGTGACATGCCCCTGTTAATCATCCCACTCCACCATGCCTCTTCATCCCTCCTCTCTTCTCTTTCCTAGCTGAAGCGGTGGGTAGAGGAGCAGGGGCCCATCTCTACATCTGTTCACAGAATGCTGCAGAGTTCCAGTATGGCAACTTATACGCTGGTAGCAGGAAAATGGCATCAGTGTGACACACATTGAGGAGGCTGACGTCCAGAGCATATGCTCCAGTTACTCCAACCCTGGGCACATAAAGAAACCCACAATTTACACTGAAACACTTTTTGTTATAACTAATCCACAAAAATGAATAGTTTCTCATATTAAATATATAAGTAGCTGCATTGGGTGAACACTAATTAATTAAAACACCTCAATTACTTTGTGATGTTAGACATTACATTTTTCAGAATCCCCGAACCCCTTATGGTCAACTAGATTTGCTTATGACATATACTTGAAAAGCACAGGTGACACACTACCTTGGAGTTAACATGTATATGAGATCTTTGCTGTACCACATCCCGGGCTTTACTATCTTTGTACTATAAGCTTGTTTTCTCTACTTAACTGGCAGAAGTACCTGTACCCCTCAGAGAATTTGTCTTTATTGTTCAAATATTTTAGAGAGTTTTTACATGCAAATAAGTATTATTTTGATTTGAAATACATATTGCACTAGATTTTTCTAATCTTTTTTTTTCTAACACTGTTCATGTGATGCTGGAGTAAGACATATATGACCATGTCTTTGTCTTAAAACCACGGAGGAGGAATCTTTAAAAGATTGGTTTATATGAAAATTTCAAGAAGATATTCTCTGAGTGTAGTAACCATAGAGGAGTACACACATTGGATGGTGGCTGTTTTAATCACATATTTGATGTGCAAGCTTCACAAATACTTAATTAAAATTGAAGATTTTTGGGAAAAGAGGTAATTTTCCCTTTTTGAGCTAGTAGCTCTTCATTACATGGCAACATACACATTAACATTGAAACCATTAGCTCACTTATATATGTAAACAGTTCAACATGATCTACAGTTCTGGCTCAATCATTCATATATGTTTATAAGAAAGCCTCTGCCACCTTATCTCTTTTTATTTTTGTCTCCAGGGGGTAAATGTATTATACTCCGATTTTTTCAAGTCGCTGGAAATCGGCGAGTTTACAGCTAAAATTTAAAGCGGCGCTGGCTTGTAAAGGCAAGTTTGCAAGTTTGCCTTTACAAGCCAGCGCCGCTTTAAATTTTAGCTGTAAACTCGCCGATTTCCGGCGACTTGAAAAAATCGGAGTATAATACATTTACCCCCAGATGTTCATGTAAAGTGGAATTCAAAATTAAATGTCAATAAAGAGAAGTATCTGAGCATAAGCTGAGTAGATGAGTTAGCAGAAGGTCCAAACACTGAAGGGCCCACAATAGCTTTTTTTTGCTTTATGTAAATGAAGGGAATGCAGGGGCATTCTGTAATACGTTGCTTTTTTTGCTATATAGTCATAAAATAGAGCTCTTGAACAGCTGCAAAATGAATACATTGTGATAATGGTTATCAGATAACCCTTATGGATAGTTTCACTTTCCCAAGTGGTGATGTAAACTGTGATTCATTTCCTCTCACATTACTGCATCTGGGCACGCTAGATAGTGTTGCCTGGCTAATTTGTACAATACTTCATACTTGTCAAATTTTCCTCGTTGGCTTCAGGGAGATCCCGGGGGAGGTGGGCGTGTGGGGGGCAAGGCTTGACAAATCGCATCATTTTGGCACCGCCTCCTAAACTATTGTCACAATTTTGGCCAATTACAGCAGGGGGCAGGGCTAAGATGACGCAATAATTGCGTCATTAAGTCCCGCCCCGACTTATCTATTGTAGGTGCGGGAACCGGGAGTTTGCCCTGCTCTGCTGGGAGCCCGGTAGGTTTCAAAGAAATGCGGGAGTCTCCCGTGCATTCCGGGAGAGTAGGCAACTATGCGCTAAAGAAAAGCAGCTAATGAATCTCTAGAGACTGAAGTGTCTTTTACATTTTTGTCTCCATTACTGAACTCATGTTGTCTTACCTGTCAGTCTTAGATTAAATCTTGGTCTCCGTGAAAATGGCCACCTCCATAGGCATCAATACATGGACATAGGACACAATTTCTGAACTGTGTCATCATGCCACAGATGGAGAAGCCAACCACGTCTTGTACTGGCTCAGCATCAGGGAGAATGCAACACTCTTTGGGGAGTGAGGGAGATCACCCCTATTTCAGGGAGTCTCCCTGACATTGAGGGAGAGTTGGCAAGTATGCAATACTTTTGAAGCTGCTCATTCATAGCCCTCTGGTATTGCGTACATCGACACATTTCAAATGTAGTTAGTATAAAAATTAAAAAAGGGTTTTTTGCTTGGTTTTGGTTTTGTCTTTAATGATGTAGAACTTCATATGCTTAATATTAGAATATATGTCACACAATGCACTCTTGGGGCTAGATTTACTAAGCTGCAAGTTTGAAAAAGTGGGGATATTGCCTATAGCAACCAATCAGATTCTAGCTGTCATTTTGTAGAAGGTACTAAAGAAATGAAAGCTAGAATCTGATTGGTTGCTATAGGCAACATCCCCACTTTTTCAAACCCGCAGCTTAGTAAATATACCCCTTAGATCGCTGATAGTGGAATATATAGTTTGATCTTTTAGGTATTGCTAATAATAACAACTGTATACAGCTGTTTGCTTATCCTTCTCATCTACCACTGTTTTGTTTCAGCAGCACCAAGAATTATTTTTATCTAAATGTGGCTTTGCTGGTAGAGTTCATTGTAAATTATTTTCTAACATAGCAAATTATTAGTAACAAACATTTTAATCACTAAAAGTAACAATTGATGTAGTGTATAATTTGGATTGAGCCCACTGTTAGATATTATTACTTATTACTCATGCAATTTCTAGTCTGTAAATAACAGAAGTGTCTATACTTAGAGATAGAGGTGTCTGATTCATTAAGGAACGTAAGTCACGTTGAGTGCCGTACTTTGTGTTAAATTGCTCTGCTCCTGCTTAGATACAGACTATTCGCATGTGCAATGACACTTCCGACAGCCTACAATTTGAAAGGTGGAATAGGTAATTGAAGGGACATATGCACTTAGGCAATGTACAGTTAGGGGTGTGCATATTCGTCCGATTCAAGCTCTGGGCATCTCTCCCGTACGTGATTTTCAGCTGTATTCCCACGTATGCATGCAGAAACATGTGTTTGCAATTAAGAGCAACAATCAAAATGCATTTTATTTACAATAGAAATTAAGAACATCCTGTATACTCATATTGCCTCACAGCACTGGGGTCATGAGTTCGATTCCTGACCATGACCTTATCTGTGAGGAGTTTGTCTGTTCTCCCTGTGTTTGCGTGGGTTTCCTGAAGGGTGCTCTGGTTTCCAACCACACTCCAAAAACAACATACTGATAGGTTAATTGGCTGCTATTAATTTGCCTTTAGTCTTTTTCTGTCTGTGTATGTATGTTAGGGGATGTAGATTGTAAGCTCCAATGGGCAGGGACTGATGTGAGTGAGTGTACAGCGCTGCGGAATTAGTGGCACTATATAAATAAATAGACGATGATGATGATTGAAATGGAAACGTTCTTCAGATCCACTTGTGCTTGTAAAAGGATGTACGTGCGTGTAATTTTCGTCCATTTTAAAAAAACTGCAAATTGTGTTCAGTTTGAGTTTCTTGATAAACCAGTAAAATTAAACTGTTGTCTTGCTGTTTGTGATGTAAGAAAAGGGAAAGCTTCATAGTTTTTTTTGTTTTTTTTAAAAGATATTTTATTAAGATTTTACAGAACAGAGAATGTGGGAAACAGATGATACAGGTGAGACAAAGCCATAATACAGTTTCCACGTGATGTAAACAGTATATTGTTACTAATATGAGGAGACAAAAGAAAATTCAGGGAGAGATGAGAGAAGGGAAGGAAAAGAGGAAAGGATAGGAGTAAGAAGGAAGGGGGGGAAATCACTAGCCAAAGAGATAAGAAGAAAAGTAAAAAAGGGAGATGAGCATCCATGACAAAGCTACAAATTGGTCGTTAGGGCTCACGGGACTTAAAAAGCAAGAGGAGGAGAGGCTCCATGATATACAGTCCAAGGACTCCAGACCTTATTAAATTGGACGGGGGTGTGGCGAAGAATACTAGTAATATATTCCATATGATAGACTTGCCAGATACGGTTGATAACAGAGGGCAAGGAGGGTGGACTTGGATTTTTCCAAAAGAGGGCAATTTGGCATCTAACAGCAGTAAGAATGTGTGTGATAAGTTTCTGTGTTGATTTCGATATCTTAGGAGTAGAGCGAGGGAGTAGAGAATACGAAAGAGATGGAGGAAGAGACACCTGAGTAATACTGAAAATTAACCGGTGGATCGATTTCCAAAGAAGTAGTTTTGGACAGTGCCACCATATATGAGACAGGGTACCCTCTTGATCGCATTGACGCCAGCACAGCGATGAGGAGCCTGGATATATTATATAAAGACGATGTGGTACCAGATACCAACGGTAAAAAATCTTGCGACAATTTTCGCTTATCTTTACACAGATAGAGGTCTTTGCAAGGTTCAAGCGGATCTTAGCTCATTCCTCGGGAGGAAGCGATTCTCCCATGTCCTCCTCCCATTTAAGCTCATGGGAATCCTTAGGGGGACATTTGTGTTTTACAATAAGGCGGTAGAATGTGGAGATCAAGCCCCTGGAAGACGAGCAGGTCACAGAAGGAGACCAGAGGAGAGGTTAGATGTATATCAGTGATTGTATGTCGGATAGAGTTATATAAATATCGAAGTTGAAGGTATTGAAAGAAGCAGGACGAAGGGATGCGAAAGCTCTTTTGAATGTCTGCAAAAGAGGGAAAGAATTAAAGCGTCATGATGTCGGAGAGGAAGTTGGGGCCACAATGCGTCCAGTGGTAGAATTGGATCGGGCGGAGACCAGGAGGAAAAGAAGGATTATTCCAAAGAGGCGTCATACGCCATGAGTTGGGGGCTAGATTATACGAGGAGACTGTATGAGTCCAGCAGACGATTGAGAATGCTTGAGGAGGAGGGAGATGCGAGAGAGAGGGCCAATGCTGCGGTTTCAGCCACAGAAGCGAGGAGAGTGAGGTAGTATCAGTGAGAGCAGATTCAATATCGACCCAAACTCGCTGACCAGGAGGAGAGTGAAGGAGTACACACTGGGTAAGATGGGTAGCACGATAATATTTAAGAAAGTGGGGAACCCCCAGACCTCCTTCTTGAATTGATTTATGGAGAATCTGCATTCGAATCCTGGGCTTCCTAGTGGACCAAACAAGTTTAGTAGCCATTTGTTGAAGAAGTTTAAAGAAATTAGCGGGGACTGTTAGGGGTAAGGCCTGAAACAGATATAAAAGCCAAGGTAGGATATTCATTTTGAGGGAGTTTATTCTACCCGAGCTTCATAGTTTTTAATAAAGCTGTAGTCGAAATATATTACAGAAATGGCTGCATTGTTTAATTTTTTCATCTGCACTTTATTTTAGCTGAATAATGTTTTATATATTTTGAATTCCTTGAGTGTTCCAAATATTTCTGTACTAAATCAGTCCTAATTAATCAGGCTGGGTTCAGAGGACATTTGATATTAAATACCAAACTTATTCCCAATATCAACAAAATATCCTTATTAAAAAATAAAAAATAATTAAAGTATAATTAAATATTATCTCATTAATGTAGGTCCCAGCTCTCATGAGTCCTATATTGGCATAAATAAGATGTTATCAGAGTATATAGATAAAATATAATTCATACAATATTCAAATTGCATATAATCTGTATAATCCAATAAAACATAATTTTACCAATGTAGTTACCAGCCTTTAGGAGATCCATAATAATAAGCAAATAAGATGTGATTAGAGCTCTCCATGGGGAGAGGTAAATCTATACAACTTCATACTGTATACATTCCGTATTTGCTTAATCTTGTAGGTGCCCTTAATATGTTAATGCAGAATCCTCTTCTTACTTACCTTCCTTTGTGATGTTAATATTGATCCAGTTAAAAAGGAATTAACAGTGTCCCGCTTGTGGAGTGATAATATACATCGAGCCATATCCGGCGGTTGACATGACAACCGCTGTTGCTACAACGTTACTAACGATGACGTCATTTCAGGGGAGGGCTCTCCCCTATAAATAATCTATCTAGTCATAGCCTCGGCTTGCCTTTGACAAAGCCATAGCGAAACGCGCGTCGGCGGACGCCGCGCTCGCTGCTCCCACCACTAGTCCCTGCTATTTAGCCGAAAAACAAACACAGACAGTTAGATTATCACGCTGCCCGCTGAGTTAGAAGGGAGCAGTAGTGAGACAAAAATAGTGCAGGACAGCTCTACATTATCCATTGTATCCTGATAGGGAAATTAGCCATCCATTAAAGGTGTAAATCCTATCAATCCTTTTCAGTTATATAAAAGGAAAATTTGCAGGATATAGTGGCTATAAGAGGGATCACATTAGTCCCTTTATATTTGTTTAGGATACTGCAGTACCTTCAAATTTCACCATGCTAATCCTCTTATAGTGTTGCCATTCAACAATATGTATGACTAAAGTCCACTAATTTCACACAACTGTTTTCTATTGGGATGTGGTGTTAATAAAAGACTTATCAATGTGTTTTTCACACTCAATGTAGTAAAGTAAGGTTTATAACGGAGCAGTGTCGCGGTTAGACAAATTCAGTTTTGTCTTTTTATCAGTTATCTTAATTTAGGGTGGTATCTTTATTCAACTTTCAACTTTTATATTTCGCTAATGGAATTTTTTAATTTTAATTAATAAAGACGCATTTAACAGATATTCAAATTATAAACAAACACTAAAATATATTCTTGCCCATTAGAGTGCCCCATTTGATCATCCCTTTTTTCCTTCACCAAATATGTTCTGACTAAATCAGTCCTCCCTACTTTCAGTACCTGTTTTCTACATGTTTTGTCTGAAAAATTGTGTAATTCCTTCTTTTCCATTTGTGGAAACCCACGTAATGTCATCTATTTACTTGATATAGTATATGACTAAGCCAGTGTAGCCTGAATGTTTTTTTATTTATTTTTTTAACTGGGACCTCATTACTACTGTTCTGGAGCCCCAAGTGCCATCGCTCTGGAACACGGAAAACGCTTCCCAATAAAAAATTATTCCATATCTGACAGGAAGCAAGGGTGTGTAACTTGGGGCAATCAGTCACAAGGATGCATCTGTCTGTCATAAAGATTTAGGCCTACTTTTTTTAAATACAATAACACAAATTTGTTAATTGGTGCTACGTATTCTAAGCTATAAACAAATGGGGGTAAATGTATCAAGCTGAGAGTCTTCCGGTGGGTTTGAAAAGTGGAGATGTTGCCTATAACAACCAATCAGATTCTAGCTGTCGTTTTGTAGAATGTACTAAATAAATGATAACTAGAATCTGATTGTATTTTCAAAAAACTCTCAGCTTGATATATTTACCCCATGGTGTCTGTATGAACATAAACTTTATACAACCTCAATCCAGACTTCAGTCGTTCTCCTTTATTATCCATAATCTTTCACCATATGGTTACACATAATGATTCCGCATGCAAAAGACAAACATATCATATATATGAAGTAAATTCAGGGTAAGTCCTAAAAGAAACTTAATACAAAGGACAATTCCATAACTTTGTGGATTTAAAGATAAATAATGAATTTCTTGTAGTCCCCTCATGGTATTGTGCTTACATAAATGAGTAAGCACTATATATGATATGTTTGTCTTTTGCAAGCGTAATCATTATTTGTTACCATATGGCGAAAGATTATGAATACAATATACTCTATTTGATAGAACACTTAGCGCAAATTAACAAATCTGTGTTACTGTATTTGGTTCTTTTGGTTTAGTGGTATTTCATTTGGTTTGTTAAGGTTGCTGTGGTTGTTGAAGCACCCTGGAATTTATCTATTTTTTTTCTTTTTAAAGTTATTATTGCCTACTAACAACTTTCAACTTGTCACATAATGTGTTGTTAGTTAGAGCCTAATTTATGTTCGAAATTATCAATGACAGTAAGAGAAATTTGTAACTATTTTTATTTAAAATTTACATTTTAAATTGGCTTGATCAATTGGAGGCTTCCTGTGATTTTCTGACATCACCTTCCAGATATATGTGAATTCTGTGTGTTTGTGAAATCATTCAGGTGTTACATCCTGAATCAGTGTTGCTGCTTTCTCACATGATACTGGATTCAAAAGTTGGACTTTGAAATGTTAAGGATTTGTGGACTTCGAATTGTGTATCTGGTGGACTTTTAAGTTGTTTTATTAAGGAGGTTACCTGCCTCTGAACCCTTTCTAGTTCACTGATATCCATTTTACAGTGAGGTCCCAAAGACTGTGTACCCCTTATTCAGTGATTTGCATCATGTTATTTTTTTTCTTTTTATACATCCCAGGATTTTATTTAGCACTGTGTTGTGTTACTCTGCTTTCTGTCAACCACTGTTTCTAAGTTTGATTCCAGCTCAGTTTTCTTCAACTGCGTTTTACTGTGTAATTAGTGTAGTTAATAACACAATTTAGGTGCATAACTTCATATTCATCTATATTAAATGTTTTCTACCATATCACAGCTAAGTTTGCCATTTTGTGTAAATTTTACTGTAGGAAGCTACTATCCTGCTCTGTGTTAGCAACCTAACATAGATTGGGTCATCAGCATTTTTGGACACTTAGGAATCTGCCTTTATTTTGTATGTGGCTGCAGTACCTCAATACCACCAAAGGGGTTGCTGTTTTGTCCCTGAACATTCCACCTGGCCTGCAGGAATTAATCTCCTTCCCTGACTAGTTCCTGCACCTGTTCCACTGCTTTATATGCCTGCCTCCATCAGTGTTCCTTGCAGTTCATCATTTCTTCCCAGCAGCTTCTGTTTCCCTGTGAATTATCTTCTCCAGTTTGTACTTTGGTTTGACCTCTGCCTGTGACCAGACCATCCTTGATCGCTGCCTGACCCTTGTGCATGTGACCCCGACTACACATATCGCTGCCTGGATTGACCCTTAGCCTGGTATTTGATTCTGCCTTGTTATGTGTGATAACTCACTCTTCATTCGGTGCTTTATGTCTCCTGGCTATCTGGAATCCTGCTTCCTGCCTCCTTTATCTGGTGCCTCACTCCTCCTGGCTATCTGGATTCCCGCCTTCTTTGTCTGGTGCCTCATGCCTCCTGGCTTTCTGGAAGCTTTCTGATACCTGTTCCAATCATCTGGTGCCTCGTGTCTCTTGGCATATTGGGTAATTCTGTCTCTTTGGTCCTGCATTTGAACTGTATATTGCCATCTGAATTATTTCTTGGAACCTGTTGCTTCTGTGAACTAATCCTGCCATTTACCGCACCTGTTCCTATTTTGTGTATTAGAGTACACCCATTATATCTGCTATTGAAACCTGAAAATTCCATGAACCGAATCCCTATTTAAAATTATCCGCCTTAATAAAGACACTTGGCTTTTCTATATCTATTGCCACTTTCTGAGTTCACACTAGGAATCATAACAGACACCTTACTTTGCTGACAATTTATAGAGGTCATTAAAATAAAGGGTAAAAACTACAGTGTCCAATACTGATCCCTCTGATGCATTACTATATGTAGCCCTGTATAAGAGCAGCTTTGTTGTGCGCCTTGATTGGTACAAGTGCAAGTGGACAATTTTGTTGAGAAATGCTAGTTTGCACAGAGGAGGCGTTGGATGGAGTTAACGTGTTCCTAGCGAAGTACAGGATAGGTACCATTGCCTCATCTTCTTGGAGCAGTGCAGAATAAGACTTCAGTTTGCGGATAGAAATGAGAAACCGGAATACAGAGAATGCATTGTCAAGGATATTACTTGCTATGCAGAGGGTCACTTGATCAAGGCAATGTAATCACATTTTTCACATACACAAAATGAGGTTAAACCAGGCATTATTTTAGGATAAAAACTGAATTTTTTTCTCTCTTGACAGAAGTTTTAGTAAAACGGTAGGCTGATGTGCAAACATTGTTCTTTTGTATAATGCAGCACTAAAGATTTTTACGCCTCTCCACGCATCGAGATGCATTTGTAGTTTTGTGTACTTTATTACCGAGAGTGGAGCATCGGTAAGCAGCTGGAAGTGAACCATTGATGAGCACTGGTGCAAGTGTAAGGGCACGAGGAGTGCTGTATTACCGCACAGGGTTGTTGACTCTCGCCTTAATCCGCCTTGAACTTACAGGATGAAATCTACACCAGTAGAAGAAACACTTGGCTTTTGGCCAAGGTGAGGAAAGCTGTTATTCACCCAAAGGATTGTATCTCAATTTATGCTTCTCCTTCTGAAGGAACCCCACGGCTTCAGTAGAGTATAACAGTCTCCCATATTGAGTATATGTGTCCTTAACCAACAATACTCACTGATTTTTAACAAATATTTAAATAAATATGAACAATGGGAGAGACGCATACATTTTTTTATGATAGTATAGTGTGGAGACAACATATCAGCGATAACTGGATACTTTTAAAAGTATAAACACAATAAATTTGTTGGTTATAGCCAGACCCACTAAGCAAGATTGTCCTAACCAAAAGTATCCAAACCCAGGAAATCATAGCAGTAGCAAAATTGCCTTCAAATATCAATAACACAGGTAGTTTAATTTTGTCTATAAAAAGTGCCTGAGAATTTTAAAGTGCTATCTCTTTGGGGCCACTTTTGGCCTATATATGGCCCTGGCCCACACCAGTACAATCTAAAAGGGCTGGTAGCCACATGGGCTTGAATTAGAGCTAAAAACTAAAAATAAGGGGAATATTGCTGTTGAGGGGCTGCCAACCATTGTAATAAGAATGTTATCCCAGTGCTAGTGTGCTCTGTCATTTACAGTGAACTCTGGAACAGCCAATTGCAGTTCAGTTCTATAAAGTATTAGGGCACTGCCGTTATTGGTCACAGTAATGTTAGTATATTGTGTCTACCACAGGATGGAATGTTTTGCTTATTATACAGCTTTGTGAATCTTAGAGGAAATCCATAAACACCAGTATGAGCTGTATATAATTCCACTGTACTTTTAGGAGAGTTTTATTATGGCTAAAATCTGATTTTAAAGTCATGGGACAATAATCTTGCTAGACTTACATTTCCTTTTTTTATGGAAGTCAATTACTACTGGTGATATTCATTAACACAGGGGTCTATATATTAATATTCGACAATAAGGCTGATTTTCTATTTCTGCTTATCATGGCAATAGAATCGCCAGACCAGTCTTGGGTGATATACACACGTGTGACACATGTAGCTGGTTCATGCATGCGCAGTGGAAATCGTGAAAAAGTAGGAAAAATTAAAATTAAAAAATATGTTAAAACTATTGACCATAGAAAAATGCATTATTCAAAGAATAAAGGATATTTTCATAGATATTCTTCTGTTATTGCGATCCTGAGATGCTTTGCATGGGTACGCTAGCACTATCAAGACCTGTGGGAATCTCACAACTGATAGTGGTTTCCATCAGCGATCAACGATGGTGACCCCTTGATATATAGGGGGAAGTCGCATCTCAAACAAAAACACCCCTTTAACAAATAGAACTTCTTATATTAGTTAAATCCATGTAAGAATGAATATTATGTGGTACAAGTAATTGTTATCTTATTTTAGTATTTTCCTTTTATTCTTTTTATCTCAGTTCTTCTCAGTGCTTCTGTATTCTAACATTTTCTCTTTCCTTCTCTGTATCTTACTTTTTTTCCATCTGGAAGGAAACCAAAGTATATTTTACTTGTCTTCGACCAAAGTGTGCCATTCAGCAGACTTATATAGTGATACAAATGGAACAATGAAGATTATTATTATCTATGGCACATAATTAGGTTATTATTGCGTTTTCAATGCAGCTTAAAAAGCTTCAAATGAAAATGAGTCTTCTTGTGGACTTAAATAGACTGGTGATTTAGAAAGTATGGCTGTATATTTTTAGATTGAATGTAAAATTTATCTTAAGAAAATGCTTTGGTTTATATCCAGAGATTCTTATCTGCATTCATTACAAATATGTAAAATCTGATTGTTTTGACAGCTCTGCTTTCTTTAGTATACTATGTTAATACACAAATTGCTTATAGACAATATTGTATCTTACTATGGTCTTTTTTAGTACAAGTTGTGATTCTATTTTACACATATTTGCCAACTTTGGCCACTTGCTGTCTGGGAGATCGGTGGGGGAGGTGGGCGTGTGGGGGCAGGGCTCAGCGATTTGCATTATTGACCCCGCCCCCTACACTGACATCACACTGTATAGCCTATTACAGCAGGGGTCGGGCCACGATGAAGAGCAAATCGCCTCATAGGCCCAGCCCCCCACCGCTTAGATTGATGAGCTTTGCCTGCTCTCCCGGGAGTGCGGGAGGACTTCCAGAAATTCGGGGGTCTCCCGGACATTACGAGAGAGTAGGTAACTATGATTTTATACACAATACGCTCTTGAGAAGTTCAAATTTCAATACTGTCAGGCATTTAGTAATCAGTGGTAGCTGTTCTTCGGGGTTGGAAGAAGTATATGATATGCTAAAGATAATGCAACTGAAGCTGTTTGTATTGTGGGCTTGCTTTTATTGCTATAGTATGATCACAAGTAATCAGTCAGTCTCACACACAGGCAATATCTCTACAGTCTGACCTTCATTTCCTCTGCCCCAGGCCAGACACTATGGTTTACTGAACTGCTTTTATCAACACATTGAGGATTATTCAGAAGTGATGACCTAGACAAGCTAGACCTGGTGCCTGTCTCAATCCTTCAAACTCCAAACACTGCTGGAGAGGCCCTGTACAGGGAGGTTTCACATATTCACCATAGATCACACAATGAAAGAATCTGTGCTGCTTGCTGAGATTTCATTTCAAGTGTTCAGTGAGCCATGTAAGAATGGCTTATTCTATACATATACCCTTACTCTTTAAATGTGTATTTTGTTAATACTAGTTAATATCATAGGGCCTGACTCTTTAAGGATCTTAACTTGAGAAACTTCTTATCCCAGTCTCCTAGACAAAACCATGTTACAATGCAAGGGGTGCAAATTAGTATTCTGTTTTGCACATAAGTTAAATACTGACTGTTTTTTCATGTAGCACACAAATATCAACTTTAAATGTCAGTGTACAAATAAGCTATCAAGTATTTACAAATCCGACATACACCACACTGACTAAAAAAATTACGATGCGAATAACAGATAATATAATGATGTTGACTAACCAAGTAACTGACAACTAGTATTTCCGGCAGCTAAAATCCCCTTCAAATGTAAAATGCGACTTTGCAAAACCCATACAGTAAATGATCACCTCACTATTAATGGACATCATGACAACTGCGGTTTTAAAGTGGCAATGGGTGGACCCACAGCCTGTATAATACTGTCTTATATCATAGACCCACAAAGTAACAGTTGGGTTGGGGCACCCAGCAAGAGGCTAAGGGCTGATTTAATGTGCTAGAATTTGTTTCTGGTCCTATAACTTAATCTGCAATATGGGTAAAATAAACAGACTTCATGACACTTTTCAGGTTTTATATTGTTCCATTTTTTAATGTTTTTTTTCATAGAGGATGCAGCCCATTTCCTGTGGTGCCCCAGTTTGGAAAATATATTGTCTGTTCTCCAATGCTTAGGAGCCAGTTGCATTGCTTTATACCCTATTGAGAAGAGCAATAAACAAAGAACAAACAGAGGTGTAAGGTGAGTTATTTTAGTAAAAAGAACTCTGTATCTATTATAATTAAAAGCATTATAGTAATGAGGTGGGTAATCTGCGCTTCCCAAGTTTAACTTGCCATCAGGTTTTTACCATTGCCCGTTTGTTTTCCTAATTAGCTCAATCAGCTACTAAGAGATACCTACTTAATTAGTTGGGCACCCATTCCTTATATGTTACACCGTTATCCAACCAATCGATTTTGATCACCACAATGGTTTTGACCATAGATTTGGCAAACTATACTGTTGGACACCATATATCCCTGAGGATGCATGCTAGCGATGCACATAAATGGAGACCGTTACCAGCACACTTAATTACCATTTATATCTGGATTATTTACTATTACAACAAAGACGACTTATATATAAGGATAGGTACACTGAAGAATTTTCCGACCGACTTGTTATCTATAACAATTATATCTGCGCGTGAAGGTCCGATCAGATGATTCATGCGCAAAAACTAGACAGATTTACCTTCAGATCTGTGCTCTTCATCTGGTCCTCTAGTCGTTTAGAAAATGACAGCACAATAGTCACTCATTCACTCATTCCTGTAACACTGATTAAAACCACCTTGTTATAGCTATCTACATGTTCTTATAAATCTCGTTAGCTTCTGTGACTAAATATTCAGTCTCAAAATGAACAAAGAAACTATTCCATCTACAGCGAACTCTACATTTAGTCACCAGGGCATGTTCATTGCCGACATTGGCTGAAAAGACCATGACACTGTAAACTCTGTGGAGATCGTGAGTGCATATACACAACATGATCAGCAGCTGATTGGAAAAAGATTATTAAACAGTACGACCAACCAAATGAAACGACAGCGGCACTGTGGAATGGTTGTCATTCATCGTGAAAGTATACAAACTATCGTGATATATGGCCGAGCTGCCGTTTATCGGGTGATTGGTCCGATAATCGGCTGAAACACCTCCAGGGTGTACCTAGCCTTAGTAGGATTTTGGATATTATCTGTCTGCAATCTTTGTTTAACCCCCTCATTTAATTGAAAGACCCTTGAATAAAGAACTTTATTGGACCACTTTTTTAAGGATTGATGCACAATAGTCAAAACAGATTTCTACTAATTCACTATACTGAATAAATTCAGGGTTTACATTATCTACAGCAATCTGTATTATGGGACTTGTTTACCAGTGTTAAATGTTAACGGATCACGATGCACTCTACTGTAATTTTGTTGTGATATGTCTATTTGCACTTTAATTGTTTTATTCATTGTTCAATAATACCAACACTTTGCATATTACATTTTCCATTGTGCCATTGTACACTACATAGACTTTTTATTCACTCTCCTTTACCATATACTTATATCCTGCGCCCTTGGGAATTTCAACTTTACAAACATTATGCAGGGCCGTCTTTCCCATTGGGCACAATGGGCAGGTGCCCGGGGGCCCTGCAGCCCAGGGGTGCCCGTCGGAGGCAGCACAAAAAAAAAAACCTGATAAAAAAAAAAGAAGAAAATACTTACCTTGCAGTCAGCTGGCGATCAGGCTCCCTCCCTGGTCTCCTCCTCCGTGCGGCGCCGCAGTGCATTTCGGGCGTGACGTCATCATGCCCGCCCGACATCCATTGCGGAGCGTGACGGAGGAGGAGACCAGGGAGGGAGCCGGATCGCCAGCTAACTGCAAGGTAAGTATTTTCTTCTTTTTTTTATTTTTCAGGTTTTTTTCTTTTGTGCTGCCTCCGACGGGTCCCACTGGGCTGCAGGGCCCATATATATAATCATTTTTATATATATATATATATATATATATATATATATATATATATATATATATATGTATAAATAGGGGCCCCGGTGCACTGCTTTGCCTGGGGGCCCAAAATGTTGTTAAGAGGGCCCTGACATTGTGGTGTTTATGTAAAGCATTTTGACAGCCACTCCCATGTCTAGCAATATAGATGTAGCAATGTCCTCTTTGCTGATTCTCTTTTACAGTAAGTATATAAGCTTTGGGTATTCACTGCTAGGAAGACAGAAGGAAAAATGTACCTTGTGCTGGCTATTATTGAATTTAATTTATTTAGAGACAATATATTCTACAGCATTACATGATACCAGAGACAATTTAAACATTCACTGATAACACAAAAAGTTGTAGTAAGACAGAAAGCAGAGGACCATGGCCATATTCACTCATTTTAAACTATGAGGGTATTGAAAAACTGTTCTGTATTTTAACCAAAGGGGATATTGTTAACATATTTTCACTATGCTGCAAGACTGGGGTCTAAGCATTTCACTGTGTATCTGCATGAGTTATTTAATGTGTGACGGGAGATTCACTGTTCTTTGTCATTTGGAAAAATAAATACAATTTATAATGTTACCTTTCTGTACACTATATAACGAACACAATCCTTTAAGTGCATTTTATGTATATCCTGAAGGAAACCTTGATCAATACTTAAGGATGGATCTATAGTGTCATCTATCAACTCTTTTGTTGGTTAAGTTATTAGTCTGGATCTTATGGATTAGTGGACAGCTTTATATGTCCATTATGTAAATTAGGGCGTAATATTCTGTTTTTAAAAATATGTATTTGTGCTCTAGTGTTTTAGCTGTATTCAGTGCATGATGAATGCTGCTTAAATAGCTGCTATAATAGCGATATTGATCTTTATGGTAAATGTGTCCACTGTACAAATTTAAGCTCTTTTTAGATCTTGAATACTGCATGTTCCTATTTTGGTACTTCTAGCACAGTAAAGTGTGTCATTTTTCCATAGAGATGAATGATTTCTTCACCAGATGGTGATGCATCTGAAAGCACTGGAGAAAACATGGTTTTTTTTTTTTTTAAATAGTTGGTATAAGGTCCAATTTTTTCTCAGTCTATGTTTTCTTTATGCATTTTTTGCCCCTACTAAATTTATTGCAATGTTGTGTGCTTAGGGGTGACTTCAATTGGCCACATTACTTGCGAAAGTAATGCGGCCCGCGCACTATTACCGTTAGAACGGTAATTTTAACTTGGATTTCTTCTCTCGGCTCTCAGAGCTGCGAGCAAAAATCAGCTGTGAAATTAACGTACTACCGGTAATAGTGCGTGGGCCGCGTTACTTTCACGAGTAATGCGGCCAATTAAATTCCCCCTAAGGCCAATTGAATTCCCCCCTTAATGTCAGACATTATCTTGTTACTGTGCATTACACCCAAATTTGATTTAAAAAAGCCCTCATGTACAGTGAACTTAGTGCAGTGAACATACAGTTAGGCTTACTATTAAACTTTCACTATTTTTAAAGGACAATTTTAAGTAAATGGTAAGTAGAAAAGACTTTTGCAAATTCAGCAACATTTGCAAACTATATTTTAAATTTCACCCTTTAGCTATTGGGTCTGAGCAACAACATATTGGCATCATCATCTTTCTATTACAGGGAGATCCACAGACATGGGTGTTCAGTTTGTATCCTGATAATGTCACTATAGCAGAAACTTTTTTTGTGTTCTTTGAAACAAGGACGTTGTCCCATTGAAGAATATTGCACAGAATTTTCACAGTGGGCCTGTGATTGCTAAATGAATGATCCCACTCTCCTCAGCCAATGCAGGGTTTGTCTTTCGAAAACATATGAATGATGCTCTGAATTAATATACACTTCCTAATTCACCTGAGTCTTTGATATGTTTATCCAATCGGATTTAAAGGGAATTTAAAGAAAGAATGCAAAAGAAGCCTTTGTATCTGTACCGATCCTTAGGCATCCAGATGCAGAAGTACAATTCATCATTGAAGTAGATAACTCTAATGTTATCCACATCCTGTCTCATGTATCTGTTTCTTATGTTAAATTACATCCTTCTGCTTTCTTCTTGAAAGACTTCCTCTGCCGAGATTAATTGAGACATAAAAGATTGAGAACTACTCGTCATAAAATGGACATTATTTGAGGAGTCGAGATACTGTCTAGAAGGGGTCAATTATACCATCACTGTTTAAACCAATCACAAAAATCACCAATATATCAAGGCAGCAAAAAGACTTATTCTTGAGATTTATTCTCTCGTTTTGATTTTGTTATCACGTATCATCCATGCTGTAAAAATGTAAAGGCAGATTCTCTGTCTATGAGTTTCTCCCAAAGACCAATAGATCCCCTCTACAGTACGTTCATCATTCCTTCCATAGAGTTTGAGCTCACTCAGGATTTGTCCACAAGTTGCAAGTTGCCCAGGGTCAGGCACCAGCATCCATGCATTCTCAATGTATTGTTTATTTCATTGTCTTTAAGACAGTCTGTGTTGTCCAAGATTCATGGCAACAACATTCAGCAATTACCAAAACCATTAAATTGCTCTTCTGTTCTGTTTGGTGGCCGTCATTAAAGCGGTCAGAGTTTGTACAGTCTTATGAAACATATTCCAGAGTTAAGATACCTAGAGCGTCACCTTGGGGACTCATGTTTCCCTTTCCAGTAAATATTGATCCATGGACTGAAATATCCATACATTTCATCATGGATTTTCCTCTCTAATATCTGCAACTGTGTCTGGACCATTTCAGCAAAATGGTCCATTTCATTCAATTTTCCAAGGTACTTTCAGCTAAAACTCTAGCTCCTTTTCACACAATATATCTCTGTAGTGCATTCACAGGATCAGGTGTCTGTTCCTCTTTGGTTCTTGCTGCCTTAAATAGCTACCTGATTCAGTGATTAGTTGTCGGTTATAGCAGGGTTTCCCAAACCCAGTCCTCAGGGCTCCCCAATAGTGCAGGTTTTCCGGATCACATGTGACATAATTAGGACCACCTGTGGATCTGTTACAATGTGTCAGTCAGTAATGAATACACCTGTGCTCCAGCAAGTAGATAAGGAAAACCTGCACTGTTAGGGAGCCCTGAGAACTGGGTTTGGGAAACCCAGGGTTATAGTGATCACACGCTAGCATTTCCGTGTTCCAGTACAATGCTATTCTGAATTCTGTCTGTTTCCTGGTATCTGAGTCTTGCTCGTGACACGAACCTGTTTTTGCCTTTTGCACATTTATATCTACTCTACTGTTTGTTCCGTTCTATGGATTCTGCACCACATTATCCTACATACTTTGTATATAGACTTTAACTTCTGCTATGGATGGACTTTTTGTTTTACTGATGCTACTGCTTTTCCTATTGCTCCTCCTTTGTCAGGCTTTTATCAGTAGTAGTGCTGCGCCACAATGCCACAACAGTACTGGCCAAACACTGGAATTACAACTTGCATATTTGTGGTTCACTGTACTATTCAGTACTTTCTACTGCCAAGAGTGGTCCTGGTTAAATTTGGGTACTGTATCCTTCCTTTTCCATCATTGATATCTGTTACCGCAATGTCCTTTTGGTGTGTCCTTTATCCCTGCTGTTGTGGTACTGGCAGCAGTACTCTCAAGTCAGTCTATTATCTTGCTCTTATCATACCACACAAACCTATACCTGTTAAGTTATCTCTACTTGAAATTAAGTCCAAAGGACAACCAAGTACTGACAAGCATATCAAGTTCCATGGAAAGGGGAGTTGCTATAATTTATGCTCTTGTCAATGTCGGTTTTGATAACTTAGTAAAGATTTTGTGACACATATATGCTACAAGTTCAGATGGATTATGTGAGTTTTAGTTTACTTCCATGATCATCACACAGAGCTATGATATACCTGTAGGCTGTACTTCCCCTACTAGAGCTTAATTTTAAAAATATATAATGCCAGAAATATTATATTAAGATACCTACAGAGGGATTTCAAGAGTCACAATAATAAACAAAAACATAGACACATTGCTTGGGAAAATGTTAGCTATCTCTCAGATATTATTTAAAGGTAAAATTCTTCTTTAACATACATAATATTTGATAATCGTGAAGTTTGGCATTGTAAATTCAGCATCAGTGGTATTGTGCAGTGTAAAACACTACTTTATAATTAACCTCTTCCCTCTCTATTCTCCCCTCCTAATGAAACAACTACCCACTCTGTAATACCACCCACTGTACTACTTACATCAGTAAATGTCCTGAACAACTGCAGCCGTTGTACCTCCTTTCCCTATACCATCTACCCTTTGCTAACCATCTTCACAACCCAATAGAGACAGCTAGTAGGTCATGACCTCAGTGGGCAGGCTTTCACAGCTAGTAGGTCATGACCTCAGTGGGTAGGCTTTCACAGCTAGTAGGTCATGACCTCAGTGGGTAGGCTTTCACAGCTAGTAGGTCATGACCTCAGTGGGCAGGTATTCACAGCTAGTAGGTCATGACCTCAGTGGGCAGGTATTTACAGCTAGTAGGTCATGACCTCAGTGGGCAGGTATTCACAGCTAGTAGGTCATGACCTCAGTGGGCAGGTATTCACAGCTAGTAGGTCATGACCTCAGTGGGTAGGTATTCACAGCTAGTAGGTCATGACCTCAGTGGGCAGGTATTCACAGCTAGTAGGTCATGACCTCAGTGGGCAGGCTTTCACAGCTAGTAGGTCATGACCTCAGTGGGTAGGCTTTCACAGCTAGTAGGTCATGACCTCAGTGGGCAGGTATTCACAGCTAGTAGGTCATGACCTCAGTGGGCAGGTATTCACAGCTAGTAGGTCATGACCTCAGTGGGTAGGCTTTCACAGCTAGTAGGTCATGAGCTCAGTGGGCAGGTATTCACAGCTAGTAGGTCATGACCTCAGTGGGCAGGCTTTCACAGGTAGTAGGTCATGACCTCAGCGGGCAGGCTTTCACAGGTAGTAAGTAGGTCATGACCTCAGTGGGCAGGCTTTCACTCTCCTGCTGTATCTCTGCATGCAGGGGACTTTGGATTAGTTCAGGATGAGGAGCTGTATGTTTTTCCCTGTTGCGGAGTATAGGTGGAATAATGTGGATATTGGGAAGTCCTACATAGGTGGTTAAGGAAAAGGAGAGGTAAAATGGGGGTTGTGCAGCGACATTTCCCGAGGTGCATGGGCATGTAAAATCATAAGATGCGCTCACCTGCCCCTCTTTCCAGCAGAACATGTGGATATAACATGTGCCTCCGGCAGACAGGTGTTTTGACTTTATTTCGGGTACTATTAACCACCACATTCAACAAGTTACAGAAACATTTGATGTCTTTGAGAACTGAAGCAGGCTTGGAGGTAGTGATGCTGGGATTCATGAAAAGGGTTCTGAGTGGTTGTTAACATGGCTATTCCTAGGAGGTCGGTAATCCAGCTCACCAGCTTTACAGAGGTCAGCAGGAGTGACCTCAGCAGCCCAATGGGGTAAGAATCAAGTGGCAAAATATTTTGGGAACTGGTTATATGCATTTAACACACTGGCTAGTGTTATCAGAGAGAAAACCCCTCAATTACCTGGAAGCAATCTAATAAACATAGGCACTAAATCATGCTTGACCTATGAATACATGAGTACTTCTTTGTCATTAATGTTGGGAAAGTGCTGGATCCCCATTCAAACAATGGCCTTGGGTTTTTAAGACACAAAGCAATTGGGCGAAGGATTTTAATGAAAAATGTAAAGGTATGAGCCAGGTAGCTTTCTGTCATGAGTGCTATATCTACATCAGGGGGTGACTCATGCAGTCTACTAGATGCTTAAAGAGGAGTAGGGCAGCAGTGAAAAGGATCAAACCAGAGGTTTTAAGGGTAGAGGTCCCAACCCTAGTGGCACTAGGCTAGGGCGGCATTTTAATAAGGAACAGTGTGGCTTCTTAGGGAAGTCTTTGAGCAATGATTTATTATACCGGAGGGATTGGGTACTCCTGGGGGAGACAGAAATTTGCATTCAGAAATGGAACACTGGGATGGTGTACAGGAAAAATTGTCAAAAGAGGTTACCTTAGGAAGAATGATGGGACTTATTGTCAGTCCACCAGGTTTAAGAGTCTCTCCCTTGGGTGTAGTTGCTATGAAAGAGCCAGGGGCATGTATGATAATTCACCACCTTTCTTACCCAGAGGGCAGGTCAGTCATTGACGCCATTGACCCTGAGTTATGCAGGACAGCATATACTTCTTTCAACGTATCTGTACAAAATGTCAAGAGCTATTGAAAATGAGCATTAATGGCAAAGGAAGACATAGAAGCGCCTTTCATTTGCTCCATATATACCATTCATATTTGTATTTGTTGGAATGCAAACTTGAGGGGAGTTACTTCATAGACAGGTGCCTTCCCAAAGGTTGTGTGATATCTTTCAAATTGCTCAAGGCATTCATCTCATTCCAAGAATGGATGTTGAAATTGGAAATAGAAAATAAGGGAGTTTGCCATTAAATGGACAAATTTGTGGTCATAGGCTCAGCAGATTCCTTATTTTGTGGCAATGCTGGTACACTTTCAAGTCATTGCCAAGGATTTCAGAGTGTCGTTAGCACCAGAATAACTTGTCTGTCTAACAATGGTGCTGACATTTTTAGGCATAGAAATAGACACATTTTGCTTACCAGTGCAAAAGCTGTGGGAATTAAAGGGCTTCATAAACACCCTTCTTAAAGACCATTAGAGGGACCTGTCCTGGACACAGGCCTGAAGTGTTGATGTTCCACGGAATGGGTTATTATGACGCAGTTATAGTTGTCAATGAGACAGAGTGTCATGTTGCCAACTGGTTGGTGACAACTTATGGGGCCTTGGAAGTTGGTGTCAGACACAGTATTTGTGACCTGTTTGGGGTCCTTTGCTTGTCCGTTATGTCCCTTCTCTTAAGGTTAAAGTTGGAATATATAAAAGGCTGCAACCAAATTGTCTTCACTGCTAAGTGTGTCATTTAATATAGGTACTATTATTAGTAATTGGGGGATGGGGGGGGCAGATAGCTTCCCTGTCTAATGTTCATTGGCTGCAGCAGCATCTGCTTCTTTAAGTGACATTTGTTCTTTGGGAAACACGTAGCAGAGCAGATTGTGTTGGAGGGAGAGGGCGCTGCGGCAACAGCAACACGACAGAGGAACAACGCCAACCATTGTTTGGTGTGGAACAGAATGGAGTGGGGTACATAACATGAGGAACTAAGGAAAGTAGGCCAGAATGTGGAGGGAAACAATAGCAGTGAGAAGGGTTAATTATGTTTTAGTGCTGCAAATTGCATAATAGCAATAAAAGGTTGCCAAAGTTTATGATTACTGTATATTGTATTTTTTTACCTGCAAGCCTTTGTTTGATGACATACAGTAACTTGCTATCACAAGGATGATCATTTTACTGCTTTTTTATGCAATGGATGGTTGTAAAATGTATACTAATATATATTTCCCGTCTAACACTAGGTGGCATTTATTAAAGCCTCTTGTGAAATAATTTATTTGAATAGCACTTATAGGGACAGATTCATTTAGCTGTGAGGTCCTGTAGTAACCTTGCATGATTTGTTTCTGTGCAAATTACCAGTTTTCACGGTACGGAATAAATTGATAATCATTGTTCACACCGAGACTCATCGCATAAGGTTCCTATGTGATCTCGCGGCTAATTGAATTGGCCCTAAAAAGTACAATATAAAACACGATGCACAGGAAATTTACATGCGCCTCAGCAAAGGATTAATGGTCTACCAAAAGAGACACAGATTAATTTTGGGACTGCAGAACAATATTTGCAAAAATATAGTTGCCACAAAGAAATGGTTCTTATCCTACACCATTTTTAGACTTAGTGTAGAACAAGCATACTGGTCCACTTTGTGGGAGATTTCTAAAAATCGTTACTGTTTTTTTATAGATCTACATTTTTGCCCAGTAATTAAAACTGCTGCTGCTCTAATTTTGCAGAGGTTTTCTGTGTGAACTTTATATAAATTCCCACCATTTGTAAAGTCGTAACACATTGTTTTATTTTTTTTGTTATATATATTAATGTAATAATTATTACTATGACCTTCCATGTTTAGCATCTTTGCAAAAGTGTTGATAAACAATTGCTGCTGTATTATGAAATTGCGCTAGTATTTTACCCTTGTTATGCCACTACCTTTTCTATTTCACAGTGCTAGACTAGTAATTAGTTAATTGTTGGTACAATTGAATATCACCGAGCAACAGATTGAGGGATGTTATATTCATATGTAGCGTAAAATACAGCCCTAAACTGGTGTTATAGTGAGGGCCATGTTATACAATGGGGTGGTATAAAGAGTGAGCACTGTACATACCAAATTAAATGGTAATTTCTCTCTAAGACTATTTCAACCTGATATTTCTTTACAGACATGTATTCTTTTCCATCCAACACTGAGCTCACTGTTTGTGAAATTATCAGCCGGATGCTTAGGCTTCAGTATATAATGAGCATCAGATGATAACAAGGCAGGAAATGTGCTTCCATTAAATGCATCTGTGGGTCCTATTTTGGTTCATATTTGTATTTTTAATCGTCCATATCGAGCGTTTGTCTGTTATGAGTTCTCCACTCTTAACCCCTTACTGCTTAGGGAGACAATTATGTTTTCCACAGCTGCAAAGGGATTGCAATTACAATAACTTTTATTGAAAAGTGGGGCAGACAAACATAGAACTGTATGCTGTAATAACATTTTATCAGAGATGCTAATCATTATGTTCATGTTGATTAAGTCCAGGTTTTTTTGCATTACAAAAAAACAAAGTATAACTAATGAATAGCATAGTAAGTAGTTAACAAAATTGAAGAGCAGATCATATCATGTGACACTTTTGCTTCAGCAGACCCATTCTACTTGGTACAAAGCAATCAACCTCAAAAAAGTGTGCTGAATGAATTAGTTAATTAGAAACTTATTTGTGGTGGGGTTTTTTTACACAAAGGGTTCGCAGCGCCGTACAGAAAGCTTAGAACGAAACAGAAAATTTTGTTTCAGGTATTCACAAATCATACGTTATAAAATGAGATATAAAATAATAGATTATTTATATACTCTTCATCAACAGTGCAATAAAGATGTAATTAAAATCTCAACACAGCTATGACCACACACACAGGGCAATAAGGTATAAGTGAATCTCAGAACACTTAGAAACTAGAAAAGGAAGGCGAACAGGTGGGGGAGTGATCTAGAGCAATCCGAACCTGTGCAAAATGAAGCCTGCATGCCGAAGGTAATGGTAAAAAGAGCAGGCGAACATGAGTTAAGAGGGACTTGCTTGCAAGAGCTTATAATCTAAAGGGAGGGGGCAGACAAACCGGAAACACAAAGTGGTGAATCACTGTAAGGGAACTAAAGATCTGACGGGAGGGATAAATAAGAGTGGGTGGCAAGAAGAAGGGAGGATGAATGAGGGTGAGGAATGCGTTGAGTTAGTGAAGAAGGTCGATGAAGAGGCAGGATAAGGAGGGCAGGGGAGAGGTGAGGCAGTAAAGTTTTGCAGGTTTGGTGATAGTGTGATAGAACGAGGGTGATTGTTTCAGTGAAGGGGGCAGCACGGGAGAAATCTTGAATGCTGGAGGGAGACTTTACCAAAGGAGGGGTTAGGCGCTGGTCCTTACCTGATTGTAGAGGGTGAGAGGGAGTATGAATGGAGATGAGCTTGAAGATATAGGGAGCAGTGGAATTAGAGAGGGCTTTGTAGGCGAGTGTGAGAAGTTTGAAAATTATTTTGTAGCAGAAAGGGAGCCAGTGCAAGCCTTGATAAAGAGGGGAGACAGAGGTAGACCGGCAAGAGAGGAAGGTTAGTCTTGTTGCAGCGTTGAGTATAGAATGAAGAGGAGCGAGATGGAGGCAGGGGTCAATAAGGAGGAGATTGTAGCAATCAAGATGGAAAATGATCGGAGAATGGATGAGAGCTTTGGTGGCATCACTGGACAGGAAGGGTCTATTGCAAGCTATGTTGCAGAGATGGAAGCTGCGGGATTGGGTGAGACATTGAATATGGGGGCTGAAGAAGAGGGAGGAGTCAAGGATGAGACCCAGGTATTGAACTTCGGGAAGGGGAGATGTTGGTATTGCCAACAGTGATGGAAAGGAGGGGAGGAGACTCTTGAGGGAGGGAAGACAATAAGTTTAGTTTTGGCCATACTGAATTTAACTAAATGTTTGGACATCTAGGAGGAGTTGACAGAGAGCTTGCAGGACAGTGAGGAAGGAAGGGAAGAGGTTAGGAGATGGGAGGTAAATTTGGGTGTGGTCATCATATAGGTGGTACTAGAGGCTGAAGGTGCTGATAAGTTCACCCAGTAAGGATGTATACAAAGAAAAGAGCAGAGGGCCAAGGATGGAGCTCTGAGGATACTTGACAAGCATTGCTCACACCCCTGGACTATAAAGATTGTGCAGTGTAGCGATGAAACCGCTATTATATTTTTATAATGGGTATGTCATTGTGTATTAAATATCAATAAAAACATCAATCATTTCTCTCTGTCTTTCATAGGTTTACCCAACCTGTATTGGATACTGCGGCTCTAAACCATCCATACTCATATTTGTTAAGGAAGAACTTAAACAACGTTCTTAAGGTGAAGCATCCATTTCTTGTTTTCTGCTGCACGTCATATAAACATCACAAAGTTAGAAAACAGCAGTTAAAATATTGATGTCAGACAATGAAGATCGTACTAACCATCAAAGTTAAGAATACTAAAGTTATCCCTGTGCCTAGTGTAAAGATGGACACACAAGCTGACCCTGCCGTTCACTCTTGGGTGGCTAAATTCAACAAGATTTGGAAGTTCAGACCCCTGGGCTGAGCTGCTGTATCACTGCTGGCTCTATTACAGCCTGTCAGTGTGGCTGAAGATGACCACATACACAGCCATATAGAAGATGTTAGCTGTCATCTTTTGATCACATGTTCTGCCGAATCCTGATGACATGAGGATTATCAGGAATTGCATTCATTTTCAGCACATACCCACTTCTATAATGGGTCAATTGCCAGATATTAGCTGCAATATCAGGGTGTATATAGACAAGTTAACAGATTCTTGCCACTGTCACTTCTACACAAAAAATGTGGACTGGACATGAGATTTTATGTATTTTGTTTTTAAGGGCATTCCTACTTTATTTTAAAGCTTTCAGTTTCAGCATCTTAAATGTAAGTGGATATAATATAGAGCCTCTCAGCTAAATATACCCTTATGTTAGGAAATATTTCCATTATTTAGAAATGTCTGATAGTACTGTTTTGAGAACACATCAACTTTGAGAGTTAGGGGAATTCTTTCCATTTGGTAGTCTAATAAAAGCATGTTTGTTTTTTGTGGTGATTGCTCTGAATATTTTTATTTTCAGAAGTTTTGCTGAGTGGAAATATGTCTTCCTGTTGCATAAGAATAGAAGGAAGTTCTCTCTTGACACTTTCCTTGGTCTGGAGATGAGGAGCAATCCTTTGAGGAAGGGCCCCGCCCTGACTAAGTTCCAGCTCCTCTCACCTCTTAAAACCTTGAGAATATTTATAAAGAAACACTGTGACGCACATATCCTCTGAGTTTATGGGTCTCCCCTCCTTTCTGTGTTTCCTCCTCAGTTCCTGACATTGTGCGCTATTGGAAGCCCCCACTGCTTCTCAGACCATGAGCTTTTAATCTTCATCCCGATCCTGTGTAAGGTCAGCTTGGACATCAACATAAAGATGCAACCTATGGAGGATCTGAGGCAGCTTCTTCTAATATTGTTGAATAATGTGACCGATTGGCAGGCGCAGGTATCCTAAAAAGCATAAAATGTGTTTGTATCTAAGAAAAATATATTGTGTAAGCTACCATATGTATGTATAGGACTGAACCAAAATTGAGAAGCCGGCAATATATCAAGCAATTTTTTATTTATTATAGTAAAATGCACTATGAAGACTCTATAAATCACATGTGAGCACTAGGCTGCCATCCACTATTAGTAACATTTCTGGACCAACCAATATGACTTACTCTGACTATGCATTTCAAAGAAATCTTCAATAGGTCACAATATTTACTACTGTGACCCGTTGAAGGGATATTTTTGAAATATTTAGTAAGAATATGTGATATAGCACGGTGGCTAAGTGGTTAGCACTTCTGCCTTACAGTACTGAAGTCATGAGTTCAATTTCTGACCATGGCCTTATCTATGTGGAGTTTGTATGTTCTCCCCGTGTTTGCGTGGGTTACCTCCAGGTGCTCTGGTTTCCTCCCACTCTCCAAAAACATACTGGTAGGTTGATTGGCTGCTAACAAATTGACCCTAGTGTGTTTGTGTGTGTGTGTATGTTAGGGAATTTAGACTGTAAGCTCCAATGAGGCAGGGACTGATGTGAGTTCTCTGTACAGCTGTTAGCAGTCGCGGCGGCCGCGGGCACCGCCGCGACTCTCACCTGGTTCCTGTAGGCGTCCCGGTCGTCGATATGGCGACCGGGACGTCACTTCCTGCCTTTACCAACGGTCGGACACTAACTACAGGGGCGCTGCATCCCGGCAGCCGGGGACAGCCGGGCGCATGCGCAGAAGCGCCCACAAGCCTGTGGGCTGATTAATGTGGTAGGTTTGAGCCTGCCCATGTGATTTCAGAGCTAGGCTCTGATTGGCTGCTATTGGTATTTAAGGCAGTGAGGTCTGCAGCCTCACTGCCGGTTATAGCGTTCTGTCCTCAGTTCTGCTGCCTGCTTGTTCTATCTGTTGGTTATTTCTACCTTGGATTGACTACCCGTGTTTTGACCTTTGCTTGTTCCTGGACCTTTGAACCCTCGCTTCTGACCCTGACCTTTTTGCCTGGACTCCGGATTTTGCTTCTTTGCCTGTGTGTCTGACCCTTCGCTTGTCCCTGGATTTTGTATCTGTGCTAGTGACCTTTGACCTTGGATTCCTTCTTCACTACAGCCCGCCAATCTATTCCACTCCTAGGTGCTCCTTTAAGTCAGTATACGTTACTCGACCCTCGGTCGGCCCGCAGCCAAGTCTGTCCCCACCACTAGGGGCTCCAGCGAACACCGGGCCTTGTCACTCACCAGACTGTGAGTGCTTCTTCCCGTGTGTTTAGGAACCGTAGCCGTCCACCATCCTGAGGGTCTGCGCATGTGCAGCCCTTTCAAACCTTCTGTTCATGTTCCTTTTAGTTAATTGACTGATCAGGCAACACTCCCTATTTAAAGCACCTGAGTTCCATATCTCGTTGCCTGATCTTGGAGTCTCATTCCCATGAGCCTCTGAAGGTGTTCCTGTGTTTCCTCGTGTATTCAGCTCTGCTGATTCCTGTGGTTTCCAGACCACTTTAACTCTCCTGTGGTTTCCAGACCACTTCAACTCTCTTGTGTTTCATTGTGACTGTATTAGCTGATTCCTATCCGCTGCCTCCGTGCACTACAGTTATCAACTCACTTCAACTCTCCTGTGTTTCATCGTGACTGTATTAGCTGATTCCTATCCGCTGCCTCCGTGCACTACAGTTATCAACTCACTTCAACTCTCCTGGGTTTCATCGTGACTGTATTAGCTGATTCCTATCCGCTGCCTCTGTGCACTACAGTTATCATCTCACTTCAACTCTCCTGTGTTTCATCGTGACTGTATTAGCTGATTCCTATCCGCTGCCTCCGTGCACTACAGTTATCAACTCACTTCAACTCTCCTGTGTTTCATCGAGACTGCACCAGCTGATTCCTATCCGCTGCCTCCGTCCTCAACAGTTCCAGCTCATCTCAACTCTCCCGTGTTTCATCGAGACTGCACCTGCTGATTCCTATCCGCTACCTCCGTGTACCTACAGTGTCCTGCTTGCCGCTACCCTGCAGTTCTATTCGTGTCTGCAGCCAGCTGATCCGCTCTCCGTGCTTCTACAGTGTTCCTGCCTGTGTCAACTCGCCTGTCTGCATCAGATCAACGCCTCGCTGCTTTCATCTCGTCTAGACCATCTCTACACTTCAGTGTTCTCCAGGTGTCCAGTTCTATATACTACTGCTTCCTGAGTATTTGTTTCGATCCCTGCTGGGCTACCTACCTGTGCGCTGCACCTACTTGATTACCGCTTCTACCCTCCTGGGACTTCGCATCCTGCCGGCCTCCAGCCGTTCAGGTATCTCTGCACTCCTGTCTGACAGCCTGCTTCTGAACCACGGTATGCATACTTCTCATTGACTGTGCTGGTGTATTGCATATCTTGCTGGACTGAGTTGTTCTCCTCTGGAGTTTAATATCCGCTGAGACTATTGCCATCATTTGACTGTGTTACCTTTTGCCCGGATAGTTCCTGTGACTTTGTATTATTGTGCAGTGCTGTTCAGTCATTACTATATTGTGCATATCATCGTGGGATCAAGTTCAGTGTGCCCGTGTATACTCTGTATTGCATTTCTCTCCCCGTGCTCCTCCTCACATATATATTCAGTGGTACAACTTGCTAGAGGCAGACCACTGTTCCCTGTTTCCTGAGTCACCGGTTTCCAGTATCCTTTCACATAGCAGTGGTACAACTTGCTAGCGCAGACCACTGACTTCCCGGATACCTCCACCTGGATTCCATTCCTTCACATAGACAGCGGTACAACTTGCTAAACGCAGACCGCTGACTCTCATCACCTCCTCGTTGCTGCTGGACATTCCTCCTTACTATAGCAGTGGTACAACTTGCTACCGCAGACCACTGACTACCCTCACGTTTCCTTTGTCCATTCAGTTCCTCGTGTACTACTACCTGTATATTACCAGTGCTGCTAGTCATAGACTTTCGACGAGCATTCTCTACCATCTGCTGTCTCCTGTTCCGTGATCACCCTGCTACCAGAGTACCATATTACCATCTATACTGCTCTGGTAAGTCCATCACCTGGTGATCCCTGGGTAAAGACTCCTAGTGCCCGTGACAGTAAGATCAGGCCATGACAGACCCAGATTCGGAACCTACAGCTAAAGAGATGCTGCGGCATCTGGTTACCCGTATTGAGCAACAGGAAGTTCGCCAACGGCATTTGCTGCGGTGTTACCAGGCGTTAGCTTCCCAAAGAACGTCTGTCCAAAATATCACAGCTACTGTTGATGCTCCTGTGCCTTCCTCCGTTTCCCCAGTGCCATCCCAGGTGTCTACGGCTTCACCTGCCTACTCCGTCAAAGTATGATGGAGACCCCAAAACTTGTAGGGGTTTTCTCAACCAATGCTCAGTTCATTTTGAGCTCCAACCTCAAAATTTTTCTACCCATCATTCCAGAGTGGCCTATCTTATTTCATTGTTTTCCGGACAAGCGCTGGCTTGGGCTTCCCCTCTGTGGGAGAGAAACGATCCAGTATTACAAGATAGTGCCAAATTTATTTCTATGTTCCGAAGTGTGTTCGATGAACCAGGTCGTGTGACCTCCGCTGCTTCCAGCATTCTCCGTTTACGTCAGGGTTCTCGTACAGTAGGCCAGTACGTCATTCAATTTAGGATATTAGCCTCTGAACTTCAGTGGAACACTGAAGCATTAATTGCCGCCTTCTGGCAGGGGCTCTCCGATAAAATTAAAGATGCACTGACTACCCAAGAGCTACCTACGTCATTAGAAGATTTGATTTCCCTCTGCCATCGTGTAGACATGAGGTTTCGTGAAAGGGAATCTGAAAAAACAACTTCAGTTAAAGCACCTCTTCGCTCAACCCCTCAGTTAAGTCCAGCTTCATCTCCTGTGATCCCCATGGAGATAGGATGTTCCAAATTAACTTCTGAGGAGAGGAACCGAAGAGTAAAGAATAGACTCTGTATCTATTGTGCTGATTCCACACATATGCTCAATTCTTGCCCTAAGAAATCGGGAAATGCCAGGCCCTAACTAGTTCTGGAGAGGTAAAGTTAGGGTCCCTGGAGTCCTCTCCATGTTCTACGAAATTAAAAGTCTGCGCTTTTGATGTTACGATTTCCTTTGCTACCAAATCCTTTGAGTCCCAAGCACTGATTGATTCTGGAGCAGCAGGAAATTTCATTTCTAAATCCCTAGTGAATCAATGGTCCCTACCAGTGATTACTTTGAAAACACCTATTACTGTGACTGCTATAGATGGATCACGTCTCATCAATGGTCTCATCACCCAGAGTACGTCTCCAGTAACGCTTCAGATTGGTGTGCTACACCATGAAGAGATTTCGTTTTTAATTCTTCCTGTTACTACAAGTCCGATTGTTTTAGGCCTTCCATGGCTTCAATGTCATTCTCCCCAGATTGACTGGCGCACTCCTCAAGTTACGTCTTGGGGAGCTGAATGTCATCATCGTTGTCTTTCCCAAGTCACTCCTCTTAAAATACAGCAATCTTCCATCTCATCTTCCTCACCGGGACTTCCTCCGCAGTATGCTTCATTTGCCGATGTTTTTGATAAAGCTCAGTCTCAACGTCTTCCTCCTCATCGTTCATGGGATTGTCCGATCGATCTTCTACCTGGCAAGACTCCTCCTAGGGGTCGGATGTATCCACTTTCGTTACCTGAAACTCAAGCTACATCTGAATACATCCAAGAGAATCTCCAGCGAGGTTTTATTCGACCTTCCACCTCTCCCGCTGGAGCCGGGTTCTTCTTCGTTAAAAAGAAGGATGGATCACTATGCCCCTGCATAGATTTTCGTGGACTTAACGCCATTACTATTAAAAATCGGTATCCCATTCCTCTGATTACTGAGTTATTTGATCGCATTAAGGGAGCTCGGATCTTTACCAAGTTGGATCTTCGTGGTGCCTATAATTTAATTAGAATCCGGTCCGGTGACGAATGGAAGACAGCTTTCAACACCAGAGATGGGCATTATGAATATTTAGTAATGCCTTTCGGGTTATGTAATGCCCCCTGTCACGGGCACTAGGAGTCTTTACCCAGGGATCACCAGATGGTAGGCTTACCAGAGCAATGTAGATGGTAATAGGGTACTCTGGTAGCTGGGTGATCACGGAACATGAAATGATGGCCGATGAGATGCTCAGGAAAGTCTATGACTAGCAACACTGGTAATAATGAGGTAATGATACACAAGGAACTGTATGGACAAGGACACGTGAAGGTGGTCAGTGGTCTGCGATAGCAAGTTGTACCACTGCTATAGTGAGGAGGAATGTCCAACAGAAACAAGGAGGTGATGAGAGTCAGCGGTCTGCGGGTAGCAAGTTGTACCGCTGTCTGAGTGAAGGAATGGAATCCAAGTGGAGGTATCCAGGTAGTCAGTGGTCTGCGGTAGCAAGTTGTACCACTGCTATGTGAGAGGATAATGGAACAGGTGATACCGGAAACAGGGATCAGTGGTCTGACATCAGCAAGTTGTACCACTGAATATATATGTGAGGAGGTGCACGGGGGAAGACTGCAACACAGGATATACACAGGCACGTTATACACGATCCACAGTAATATGCACAATATAGATATATATATATATGTAAATGACTGATCAGGTCTGCAATCTAGAAAGTCTCTTGAAGTAGTCCAGCACAATGATAACACAGTCAATGATGGCAATAGACTCAGCGGATAGCAGACTCCAGAGAGAACCAAACACAGTCCAGCAAGATATGCAATACACAGCACAGTCAATGAGAAGTATGCATACCGTGGTTCAGCAGTAGCAGTCAGATGGGATTGCAGCGGTACCTGAGCGGCTGGAGGCCGACTGGATAGGAAGTCCCTGGATAGGTGAAGCAGCGGTCTAGCAGGTGCAGCGCACAGGTGAGTAGACCGACAGGGACACGAACCCACAGGAGTCAGCAACACGTGGAACTGGACTCATAGGAAACCCAGGAGAATGGAGATGATCCAGCAGAGGGTAGTAGAAGAGATACAAATCCAATGCTGACAGGAGGGTAGAGACCAGTGGAACACGTGAAGGCGTGGAGAGTGGATCAGCAGGAGATGGACGATAGCGCTGACCACAGCGGCAGGACTCAGCGGCACACGGAGGTAACCAGTAGCAACCACAGGAACCAACAGCGATGGGAAACAGGAGTGCAGCGCAGGGCAGGAGCTGTAGATCACGAAGTGCAGCAGATGGTAATGAAAAGCGGCAGTCTCGAGGAAGTCACAGCAAAGATGAGATGAGAGTGTAGTGCACGGAGGCAGCGGATAGTAATCAGCTGGCAGTCACGATGTTGAACACAGGCGAGTTGCAAGCAGGAGACTGTAGTGCACAGAGGCAGCGGATAGTAGTCAGCTGGCAGTCACGATGTTGAACACAGGCGAGTTGCAAGCAGGAGACTGTAGTGCACAGAGGCAGCGGATAGTAGTCAGCTGGCAGTCACGATGTTGAACACAGGCGAGTTGCAAGCAGGAGACTGTAGTGCACAGAGGCAGCGGATAGTAGTCAGCTGGCAGTCACGATGTTGAACACAGGCGAGTTGCAAGCAGGAGACTGTAGTGCACGGAGGCAGCGGATAGAAATCAGCAAACAGACTTGATGAGAAGCAGGTGAGTGAGGTAAAAGCTGGAGTGCACGGAGGCAGCGGATAGCAATGAGCAAACAGTCACATTGATATAAAATAACGTTGAAGTGGTGTAGAAGACTGTAGTGCACGGAGGCAGCGGATAGGAATCAGCAAACAGTCATGATGATACAGTTGATGGTAGAAGTGGTATGGAACCACAGTAGTAGAAGTGGTTTGGAAACCACAGGAATCAGCAGCGCTGAATACACGAGTAATACAGGAACACCTTCAGAGACTCATGAGGAATGAGACTCCAAGATCAGGCCACGTGGTGGTGACCACAGGTGCTTAATATAGGGAGGATGCCTGATCTGCCAATTAAGTTAAAGGAGTATACACTGAAGTATAGAAAAGGGCTGCGCATGCGCAGACCCTCAGGATGGTGGACGGCCACGGTTCCTAAATGTCCGGGAAGAGGCACTCACGGTCCGGTGAGTGACAGTACCCCCCCTTTTAAAGGTGGGCACAGAACGCCTGGAACCGGGCTTGTCCGGATTTTTGGAGTAAAACTTCTTCAAAAGGGCAGGAGCATTAAGATCTTCAGCTTTGATCCAAGAGCGCTCCTCAGGACCAAAGCCCTTCCAATGAACGAGGAAGTGGAGGACTCCTCGCGAAATTTTTGCATCTAGTACCTCGGTAATCTCAAAATCCTCCTCCTGATGAACTTGAACTGGCTGCGGAGCTGAGGGAGGAGTTGAAAAACGGTTGATAATAAGAGGTTTGAGCAAAGATACATGGAAGGCATTAGAAATCCGAAGACTCTTAGGAAGAAGGAGTTTCACACATACTGGATTGATAACTTGAATGATCCTATATGGACCAATAAAACGAGGGGCGAATTTCATGGATGGAACCTTCAAACGAATATTTTTTGTGGATAACCAGACACGATCTCCAATTTTTAGTGGTGGAATAGCCCGCCTCTTCTTATCAGCGAAAGATTTATATTTGACAGATGTCTTCTTTAAACAGGTTCTGACCTGAGACCAGATATTTTTAAAGGTCTGACAAACCGTTTCCACCGCAGGAACTTGGGTGGGCGGGAGGGCAGGAAATTCCGGAAAAGACGGATGGTGACCGTAGACCACAAAGAATGGAGTTTTGGATGATGACTCATGGTACATGTTGTTATGGGCGAACTCAGCCCAAGGGAGTAACTCTACCCAGTTGTCTTGATTGGCTGATGAAAATATCCTTATAAAAGTCTCAAGATCTTGATTGACACGTTCGGTTTGTCCATTGGATTGTGGATGGTAAGAAGATGAGAGTGCTAATCGTATGCCCAAGGTTTTACAAAGGGCTCGCCAGAATCTGGACACGAATTGTACTCCTCTATCAGACACAATCTCAGATGGACATCCATGGATACGGAAGATCTCTTTAATGAAATGTTCAGCCAGGATAGACGAGGAGGGCAAACCAGACAGAGGGATGAAATGAGCCATCTTCGAAAATCTGTCCACTACCACCCAAATAGTGTTATGGTTCTTACTAGGTGGTAAGTCAGTAACGAAATCCATACTAATATGGGTCCATGGTTTGGACGGAATGGGTAGTGGTCGCAGCAACCCTGCTGGGGTTCTGCGGGAGGATTTGAATTGCGAACATAATTCACAGGAAGCAATGAACTCTTTGACGTCTCTCCTCATTGAAGGCCACCAGTAACTTCGAGAGAGGATCTCAAAAGTCTTGTGTTCACCGGCGTGTCCAGAAAAACGAGAGGCATGGAACCACGAAAGGATTTTCCTCCTTAGAGTAGGAGGCACGAGGGTCTTCCCAAATGGTAGCGTTTTGGTGGATGAAGCAGCCAGTGAGATACATTTGGGGTCTAGAATGGTATGGTTGGAAACCTCTTCTATATCAGAAGACGTAACAAAGGCTCTAGATAAGGCATCAGCTTTTTTGTTCTTGGCAGCTGGTTTGAAGGTAATTATTAATTCAAAACGGGAAAAGAAAAGAGACCATCTTGCTTGACGAGGGTTCAAGCATTGGGCAGACTGGAGATATGACAAGTTCTTATGATCCGTGAAGATCGTCACCGGATGGCGAGCTCCCTCCAACAAGTATCTCCATTCCTCTAATGCGGCTTTGATAGCCAGTAATTCCTTGTCTCCGATGGTATAATTCTTCTCTGCGGGTAGGAGACCCCGAGAATAGAAGGCACAAGGGTGGAATTTTTGCTGTTCCGAGCGTTGGGAGAGAATAGCTCCTAAGCCCACATTAGAGGCATCTACTTCTAGAAAAAAGGGGAGTGTCACATCAGGCTGACGAAGGATTGGAGCCGAAGAGAAGGACTCTTTTAATGTTTGAAAGGCTTGAATAGCCTCAGTAGACCATTGCTTAGGATTAGCCGCTTTTCGAGTCAGGGCCACAATAGGGGATGCAATGGAAGAAAAGTCTTGAATGAAGCGTCTATAGTAATTGGCAAAACCTAAAAAACGCTGGATGGCACGAAGAGTAGTTGGCTGGGGCCAATGTAGTACAGCATTTACTTTGTCAGGATCCATCTTCAGACCAACTCCGGAAACAATATACCCCAAGAATGGAATCTGGGGTAATTCGAATGAACATTTTTCTAATTTACAGAACAATGAATTTTTCCGTAGCCTGGAGAGGACTTCTGCCACATGTTGGTGGTGAGAAGGCAGGTCCTGTGAAAAAATCAATATGTCGTCCAGGTAGACGACGACACATACATATAATAAGTCCCGAAAAATCTCATTGATGAAGCCCTGAAAAACAGCGGGGGCATTACATAGCCCGAAAGGCATTACCAGATATTCGTAATGCCCGTCTCTGGTGTTAAACGCCGTCTTCCATTCGTCACCGGAACGGATTCTGATTAAATTGTAGGCACCACGAAGATCCAACTTAGTAAAAATACGGGCTCCCTTGATGCGGTCAAATAGCTCAGTGATCAACGGAATGGGATACCGATTCTTGATAGTAATGGCATTGAGTCCACGAAAATCTATACAAGGGCGTAATGATCCATCCTTCTTTTTGACAAAGAAGAACCCAGCTCCAGCGGGCGAGGTGGAAGGTCGAATGAACCCACGCTGGAGGTTCTCCCGTATATATTCAGATGTAGCTTGAGTTTCAGGTAACGAGAGTGGATAGACCCGGCCCCTGGGAGGAGTCTTGCCAGGAAGAAGATCAATCGGACAATCCCAAGAACGATGAGGAGGAAGACGTTCAGACTGAGCTTTATCAAAAACATCGGTAAATGAAGCATATTGAGGAGGGAGTCCCGGTGAAATAGCTGAGATGGAAGCTTGCTGTACCTTGAGAGGGATGACTTGGGAAAGGCAATGATGGTGACATTCAGGCCCCCAAGACGTGACTTGAGGGGTGCGCCAGTCAATCTGGGGAGAGTGACACTGAAGCCATGGAAGGCCTAGGACAATCGGACTTGTCGTAACAGGAAGAATTAAAAATGATATCTCTTCATGATGCAGAGCACCAATCTGAAGGGTTACTGGAGACGTACTCTGGGTGATGAGACCGTTGATGAGACGTGATCCATCGATAGCCGTCACAGTAATGGGAGTTTTTAAGGTAATCATTGGTAGAGACCATTGATTAACTAACGATTTGGAAATAAAATTTCCTGCTGCTCCGGAATCAATCAATGCCTGTGACTCAAAGGTCTTGGTAGCAACGGAAATAGTCACATCAAAAGCGCAGACTTTAGATTTCATAGACGATGGAGAGGACTCCAGGGACCCTAACTTCACCTCTCCAGAACTAGTTAGGGCCTGGCATTTCCCGATCTCTTAGGGCAGGAGCTGAGGACATGAGTGGAATCAGCACAATAGATACAGAGTCTATTCTTGACTCTTCGTTTCCTCTCCTCAGAAGATAACTTGGAACGTCCTATCTCCATGGGAATCACAGCGGGTGACACTGGACGAAATTGAGGGTTAGAGCGAAAAGGTGCTTTAGCAGAAGTCGTTTTCTCAGCCTCTCTTTCACGAAATCTCATATCAACACGATGGCATAGAGAGATCAAATCTTCAAGTGACGAAGGAAGCTCTTGGGTAGTCAGTGCATCTTTAATTTTATCGGAAAGCCCCTGCCAGAAGGCGGCAACTAGGGCTTCAGTGTTCCACTGAAGTTCAGAGGCTAAGATCCTAAATTGAATGACGTACTGGCCTACAGTATGAGATCCTTGTCGCAGACGGAGGATGCTGGAAGCAGCGGAGGTCACACGACCTGGTTCATCGAACACACTTCGGAATGTAGAAATGAATTTGGCACTATCTTGTAATATTGGATCGTTCCTCTCCCACAGAGGGGAGGCCCAAGCCAGGGCTTGTCCTGAAAACAAAGAGATAAGATAGGCCACTCTGGAACGATGGGTAGAAAAATTTTGAGGTTGGAGCTCAAAATGGACTGAACATTGGTTAAGGAAACCCCTACAAGTTTTGGGGTCTCCATCGTACTTTGACGGAGTAGGCAGGTGAAGCGTGGAAGCTATAGACACCTGGGATGGCAATGGGGAAACGGAGGAAAGCACAGGAGCTTCAGTAGTAGCTGTCACAGTCTGTCCAGATGTTCCTTGGGAGGTTAATGACTGATAACACTGAAGTAACAGCTGTTGGCGGGCATCCTGTTGCTCCACACGGCTAACCAGATGTTGCAGCATCTCTTTGGCGGTAGGTTCCACATCTGGGTCTGTCATGGCCTGATCTTACTGTCACGGGCACTAGGAGTCTTTACCCAGGGATCACCAGATGGTAGGCTTACCAGAGCAATGTAGATGGTAATAGGGTACTCTGGTAGCTGGGTGATCACGGAACATGAAATGATGGCCGATGAGATGCTCAGGAAAGTCTATGACTAGCAACACTGGTAATAATGAGGTAATGATACACAAGGAACTGTATGGACAAGGACACGTGAAGGTGGTCAGTGGTCTGCGATAGCAAGTTGTACCACTGCTATAGTGAGGAGGAATGTCCAACAGAAACAAGGAGGTGATGAGAGTCAGCGGTCTGCGGGTAGCAAGTTGTACCGCTGTCTGAGTGAAGGAATGGAATCCAAGTGGAGGTATCCAGGTAGTCAGTGGTCTGCGGTAGCAAGTTGTACCACTGCTATGTGAGAGGATAATGGAACAGGTGATACCGGAAACAGGGATCAGTGGTCTGACATCAGCAAGTTGTACCACTGAATATATATGTGAGGAGGTGCACGGGGGAAGACTGCAACACAGGATATACACAGGCACGTTATACACGATCCACAGTAATATGCACAATATAGATATATATATATATGTAAATGACTGATCAGGTCTGCAATCTAGAAAGTCTCTTGAAGTAGTCCAGCACAATGATAACACAGTCAATGATGGCAATAGACTCAGCGGATAGCAGACTCCAGAGAGAACCAAACACAGTCCAGCAAGATATGCAATACACAGCACAGTCAATGAGAAGTATGCATACCGTGGTTCAGCAGTAGCAGTCAGATGGGATTGCAGCGGTACCTGAGCGGCTGGAGGCCGACTGGATAGGAAGTCCCTGGATAGGTGAAGCAGCGGTCTAGCAGGTGCAGCGCACAGGTGAGTAGACCGACAGGGACACGAACCCACAGGAGTCAGCAACACGTGGAACTGGACTCATAGGAAACCCAGGAGAATGGAGATGATCCAGCAGAGGGTAGTAGAAGAGATACAAATCCAATGCTGACAGGAGGGTAGAGACCAGTGGAACACGTGAAGGCGTGGAGAGTGGATCAGCAGGAGATGGACAATAGCGCTGACCACAGCGGCAGGACTCAGCGGCACACGGAGGTAACCAGTAGCAACCACAGGAACCAACAGCGATGGGAAACAGGAGTGCAGCGCAGGGCAGGAGCTGTAGATCACGAAGTGCAGCAGATGGTAATGAAAAGCGGCAGTCTCGAGGAAGTCACAGCAAAGATGAGATGAGAGTGTAGTGCACGGAGGCAGCGGATAGTAATCAGCTGGCAGTCACGATGTTGAACACAGGCGAGTTGCAAGCAGGAGACTGTAGTGCACAGAGGCAGCGGATAGTAGTCAGCTGGCAGTCACGATGTTGAACACAGGCGAGTTGCAAGCAGGAGACTGTAGTGCACAGAGGCAGCGGATAGTAGTCAGCTGGCAGTCACGATGTTGAACACAGGCGAGTTGCAAGCAGGAGACTGTAGTGCACAGAGGCAGCGGATAGTAGTCAGCTGGCAGTCACGATGTTGAACACAGGCGAGTTGCAAGCAGGAGACTGTAGTGCACGGAGGCAGCGGATAGAAATCAGCAAACAGACTTGATGAGAAGCAGGTGAGTGAGGTAAAAGCTGGAGTGCACGGAGGCAGCGGATAGCAATGAGCAAACAGTCACATTGATATAAAATAACGTTGAAGTGGTGTAGAAGACTGTAGTGCACGGAGGCAGCGGATAGGAATCAGCAAACAGTCATGATGATACAGTTGATGGTAGAAGTGGTATGGAACCACAGTAGTAGAAGTGGTTTGGAAACCACAGGAATCAGCAGCGCTGAATACACGAGTAATACAGGAACACCTTCAGAGACTCATGAGGAATGAGACTCCAAGATCAGGCCACGTGGTGGTGACCACAGGTGCTTAATATAGGGAGGATGCCTGATCTGCCAATTAAGTTAAAGGAGTATACACTGAAGTATAGAAAAGGGCTGCGCATGCGCAGACCCTCAGGATGGTGGACGGCCACGGTTCCTAAATGTCCGGGAAGAGGCACTCACGGTCCGGTGAGTGACACCCCCGCTGTCTTCCAGGGCTTCATTAATGAGATCTTTCGGGACTTGTTATATGTATGTGTTGTTGTCTACCTGGACGACATATTGATCTTTTCACAGGACCTGCCTTCTCATCACCAACATCTGGCAGAGGTCCTTTCCAGACTCCGGGAAAATTCATTATTCTGTAAACTGGAAAAATTTTCATTCGAGTTGCCCCAGATTCCATTTTTGGGTTATATTGTCTCCGGAGTTGGTCTAGAAATGGATCCAGAAAAGGTGAATGCTGTGTTACATTGGCCTCAGCCAACTACTCTTCGTGCCATTCAGCGTTTTTTAGGTTTTGCCAATTACTATAGACGCTTCATTCAAGACTTCTCGTCCATTGCATCTCCTATTGTGGCCCTGACTCGTAAAGGGGCCAATACTAAGCAATGGTCATCTGAGGCTCTCCAAGCCTTTCAATTTCTTAAAGAGTCCTTCTCCTCTGCTCCCATTCTTCGACAGCCTGATGTGACACTTCCCTTCTTCCTAGAAGTAGATGCCTCTAATGTTGGCTTAGGAGCCATTCTCTCCCAACGATCGGCGCAACAAAAATTCCATCCTTGTGCCTTTTACTCTCGGGGTCTCCTGCCTGCGGAGAGGAATTACACTATCGGGGACAAGGAGTTGCTGGCTATCAAAGTAGCATTAGAGGAGTGGAGATACTTGTTGGAGGGAGCTCGTCACCCTGTGACGATTTTCACGGATCATAAGAACTTGTCATATCTACAGTCTGCTCAATGCTTGAATCCTCGTCAAGCAAGATGGTCTCTTTTCTTTTCTCGTTTCGAATTAATCATAACCTTCAAACCGGCTGTCAAGAACAAAAAAGCTGACGCTCTATCCCGAGCTTTTGTGACGTCCTCTGACGTTGAAGAGGTTTCCAACCACTCTATACTAGACCCCAAATGTATTTCGCTGGCTGCTTCTTCCACTAAAGTGCTACCATTTGGGAAGACCCTCGTGCCTCCTACTCTTAGGAGGAAAATTCTTTCGTGGTTCCACTCTTCTCTTTTTTCTGGACATGCTGGTGAACGCAAGACCTTTGAGATTCTCTCTCGAAGGTACTGGTGGCCCTCGATGAGGAGAGAAGTCAAAGAGCTGCTTGTGAATTGTGTTCTCAGTTTAAGACCTCCCGCAGAATCCCAGCGGGTTTTCTTCAACCACTACCCATTCCATCCAAGCCTTGGACCCATATTAGTATGGACTTTGTTACTGATCTTCCGCCTAGTAAAAATTGTAATACTATTTGGGTAGTGGTAGACAGATTTTCGAAGATGGCTCATTTTGTCCCTTTGTCTGGTTTGCCTTCCTCTTCTACTCTGGCTGAGCATTTCGTCAAGGAAATCTTTCGTATTCATGGATGTCCGTCTGAGATTGTGTCAGATAGAGGAGTACAATTCGTTTCCAGATTCTGGCGGGCCCTTTGTAAGACCTTGGGCATACGATTAGCACTCTCATCTTCCTACCATCCTCAATCAAACGGACAAACTGAAAGGTTCAATCAAGATCTCGAGACCTTTATAAGGATGTTCTCATCAGCCAATCAAGACAACTGGGTAGAATTGCTTCCTTGGGCTGAATTCGCTCATAACAACATGTACCATGAGTCATCTTCCAAAACTCCATTCTTTGTGGTTTACGGTCACCATCCGTCTTTTCCGGAATTTCCTGCCCTCCCTCCCACCCAAGTTCCTGCTGTAGAGACTGTTTGTCAAACTTTCAAAAATATTTGGTCTCAGGTCAAAACCTGTTTAAAGAAGACATCTGCCAAATATAAGTCTTTTGCAGATAAGAAGAGGCTATTCCACCACTGAAAATTGGAGACCGTGTCTGGTTATCTACCAAAAATATCCGTTGGAAGGTCCCATCTATGAAATTCGCTCCCCGTTTTATTGGTCCATATAGGATCATTCAAGTGATAAATCCAGTTTGTTTCAAACTTCTACTTCCTAAGAATCTTCGCATTTCCAACGCCTTCCATGTGTCCTTGCTCAAACCTCTCATCATCAACCGTTTCTCGGTCCCTCCTTCAGCACCTCAGCCAGTTCAAGTTCATCAGGAGGAAGATTTCGAGATTACTCATATATTGGACGCAAAAATTTCGCGAGGAGTTCTTCGTTTCCTCGTTCATTGGAAGGGCTTTGGTCCTGCGCTCATGGATCAAAGCTGAAGATCTCAATGCTCCAGCTCTTCTTAAGAAGTTTTATTCCAAAAATCCGTACAAGCCCGGTTCCAGGTGTTTTGTGCCCACCTTTAAAAGGGGGGGTACTGTCACTCACCAGACTGTGAGTGCTTCTTCCCGTGTGTTTAGGAACCGTGGCCGTCCACCATCCTGAGGGTCTGTGCATGTGCAGCCCTTTCAAACCTTCTGTTCATGTTCCTTTTAGTTAATTGGCTGATCAGGCAACACTCCCTATTTAAAGCACCTGAGTTCCATACCTCGTTGCCTGATCTTGGAGTCTCATTCCCATGAGCCTCTGAAGGTGTTCCTGTGTTTCCTCGTGTATTCAGCTCTGCTGATTCCTGTGGTTTCCAGACCACTTCAACTCTCCTGTGGTTTCCAGACCACTTCAACTCTCCTGTGTTTCATTGTGACTGTATTAGCTGATTCCTATCCGCTGCCTCCGTGCACTACAGTTATCAACTCACTTCAACTCTCCTGTGTTTCATCGTGACTGTATTAGCTGATTCCTATCCGCTGCCTCCGTGCACTACAGTTATCAACTCACTTCAACTCTCCTGGGTTTCATCGTGACTGTATTAGCTGATTCCTATCCGCTGCCTCCGTGCACTACAGTTATCATCTCACTTCAACTCTCCTGTGTTTCATCGTGACTGTATTAGCTGATTCCTATCTGCTGCCTCCGTGCACTACAGTTATCAACTCACTTCAACTCTCCTGTGTTTCATCGAGACTGCACCAGCTGATTCCTATCCGCTGCCTCCGTGCTCAACAGTTCCAGCTCATCTCAACTCTCCCGTGTTTCATCGAGACTGCACCTGCTGATTCCTATCCGCTACCTCCGTGTACCTGCAGTGTCCTGCTTGCCGCTACCCTGCAGTTCTATTCGTGTCTGCAGCCAGCTGATCCGCTCTCCGTGCTTCTACAGTGTTCCTGCCTGTGTCAACTCGCCTGTCTGCATCGGATCAACGCCTCGCTGCTTTCATCTCGTCTAGACCATCTCTACACTTCAGTGTTCTCCAGGTGTCCAGTTCTATATACTACTGCTTCCTGAGTATTTGTTTCGATCCCTGCTGGGCTACCTACCTGTGCGCTGCACCTACTTGATTACCGCTTCTACCCTCCTGGGACTTCGCATCCTGCCGGCCTCCAGCCGTTCAGGTATCTCTGCACTCCTGTCTGACAGCCTGCTTCTGAACCACGGTATGCATACTTCTCATTGACTGTGCTGGTGTGGAGAGATTATTCGTTGTTCCGAATGTTCCACGTCTTGCTTGACCCTGCCGCTTAGAATCCTACAGCCTAGTCCAGACTTGTTGCCGGTACCTTACCAGGACTTCAGTGATGTGTTCTGCAAAAAGAAAGCTGATTCCCTTCCACCGCATCAAGAATATGACTGCGCAATTGATTTAGCCCCGGGTTCCAAGTTGCCCAAAGGGCGTTTATACTCTTTGTCCATTCCGTAGACTCAGGCCATGGAACTTTACGTAGACGAAAACCTGAAGAAGGGATTCATTCGTCCTTCTAAATCTCCCGTAGGTGCAGGTTGTTTCTTCGTGTCAAAAAAATATGGCAGTCTTAGATCTTGCATTGATTTCCGTGGACTGAATAACATCACAATCAAGAATATGTATCCGTTACCGCTGATTTCGGTTCTGTTTGATCAATTAAAATCAGCCACTATATTTTCAAAGATTGACCTCCGAGGGGCTTACAATCTTATTCGAATCAAGAAGGGGGATGAGTGGAAGACCGCTTTCAATACCCAGTCGGGACATTATGAATATCTCGTGATGCCATTCGGGTTATGCAACGCTCCGGCGGTCTTTCAGGACCTGATCAACGACGTTTTACGAGAATTCCTGGGTAAAACAGTAGTTGTGTATTTGGATGATATTTTAATCTACTCTGAGTCTTTACTTCAGCACCGTCAGCATGTTCGCCAAGTTCTATTGAAATTACGGGAACATCACCTATATGCAAAAAGGGAGAAATGCGAATTCGAGGTGGCCACAGTGTCGTTCCTGGGGTATATCATCTCCTCATCAGGATTCGCAATGGACCCTACCAAAGTTCGGGCAATCCAGGATTGGGTCCTCCCTACTAATCTGAAGGCGATCCAGAGATTCCTCAGATTCGCCAATTATTACCGTAGGTTTATTGATTCTTTTTCCTCGTTAGTGGCTCCTATCACTGCCCTCACTCGAAAAGGAGCTAACCCAGCAAAGTGGTCTTCGGAGGCATTGGCGAGTTTCTCGGCACTCAAAGCTGCTTTCATTTCTGCTCCAGTGCTGAGACATCCTGACCCGGAACTTCCGTTCATTGTGGAGGTGGACGCTTCAGATATCGGTGCTGGCGCCATCCTTTCACAAAAAGACCCAAGGAGCAAAAAGTTACATCCCTGTGCATTTTTCTCTAGAAAGTTTCTATCTGCCGAATGTAATTATGATGTCGGCAATCGTGAATTGTTGGCCATTAAGTTGGCACTGGAGGAATGGCAACATTGGTTAGAGGGAGCTACTCATACCATTACCATCTTCACGGACCATGAAAACCTCCAATACATTCAGACCGCTAAAACCCTGAATCCCAGGCAGGCCCGCTGGGTCTTATTCTTCACCAGATTCAAGTTCATTATTACATTCCGTCCAGGTTCTAAAAATACTAAGGCCGATTCCTTGTCCCAAAGTTTTTTGGCCCATCATCCTCAGTCTCCTGACCCGTTGCCTATTGTTCCTGCAACTGCTGTTCATCTTGGACTCACCCAAGATCTAGGAGCAACTATCCGGCACTTCCAGAGAATCGCTCCAGTTCAGACACCGGTCAACAAATTATTTGTCCCAGTACATTTAAGGAGATCTGTTTTCATTGAAGGCCACAACAACCGCTCTGCTGGCCATCCGGGAATTCGTAGGACTATCGAGGTTCTTTCTCGTTGGCTGTGGTGGCCCACCTTATCAGACGATGTGGAGAATTATGTTCGGGCTTGTTCTGAGTGTGCTAAAAACAAAACTGATAGGAACCGTCCTTCTGGGCTATTGTTACCCTTGCCGGCGCCGAGCAGGCCTTGGACCCATCTATCGATGGATTTCATTGTCGACCTACCAGTATCCGCAGGACATAACACCATCCTGGTAGTTGTGGATCGGTTCAGTAAGGTGGCACATTTTATATCATTGCCCAAGTTACCGGATGCCAGGACCTTGGCCACTTTGTTTTTGACGCATATTTTTCATCTCCATGGGACTCCTGAAGATATCGTATCAGATCGAGGATCCCAGTTTATTGCCCGGTTTTGGAAAGCCTTTTGTAACTCCATCAGGATCTCTATCAGTCTGTCCTCGGCGTATCACCCCCAGTCGAATGGACAGAGAGGATGAACCAGGCTCTGGAACAGTTTCTGCGCATCTATGTGTCTAAATTCCACGACAACTGGTCCTCTCTCTTGTCCTGGGCAGAATTCGCGTACAATAATTCTTGCCATTCCACTATTCATACATCCCCGTTTTTCTGCAACTTCGGGTTTCACCCAAAATCCAACTCGTTCTCTACTACTGTTCCCTGCGGGGATTCCGGAACACCTGCTTTTACGGCCAGGCTGAGGTCCGTCTGGAAAAAGGTACACGCTGCACTAGGTCAAGCTTCCCGAAAATCCAAGGTCTTCGCTGACCGTCACCGTAGACCATGTTCATTGAAAGTGGGGGATCGGGTTTGGTTATCCACACGGAACATCAGGTTGCGGCAACCTTGTAAGAAGCTGGGGCCCCGATACATTGGACCATTTCCAATTGAGAAGAAAATTAATCCAGTGGCATTTAGGTTAAAACTACCAACCTCCTTAAATATACCTGCGACCTTTCATTGTTCGCTTCTGAAGAAAGTCGCTGCTCCCAGCAAGTTCAATCAACCTTTCTCCAACAGGCCCCAGCCTCTGATGGTGAATGGAGACAATGAATATGTTGTCGAAAGAATCCTTGACTCAAGAAAGGTCCAAGGCCAACTTCAGTTCCTCGTACATTGGAAGGGTTATGGCCCTGAGGAACGATCTTGGATACCACAGAGGCATCTCCATGCTGAAAGGCTCATTAAAGAGTTTTTAAATAAGTTTCCCACGAAACCTGGATGTCAGGGTTCCTTGAGCCCTCCTCAAGGGGGGGGGTACTGTTAGCAGTCGCGGCGGCCGTGGGCACCGCTGCGACTCTCACCTGGTTCCTGTAGGCGCCCTGGTCGTCGCTATGGCGACCGGGACGTCACTTCCTGCCTTTACCTGCCAGGGCAATGGTCGGACACTAACTACAGGGGCGCTGCGTCCCGGCAGCTGGGGACAGCCGGGCACATGCGCAGAAGCGCCCACAAGCCTGTGGGCTGATTAATGTGGTAGGTTTGAGCCTGCCCATGTGATTTCAGAGCTAGGCTCTGATTGGCTGCTACTGGTATTTAAGGCAGTGAGGTCTGCAGCCTCACTGCCGGTTATAGCGTTCTGTCCTCAGTTCTGCTGCCTGCTTGTTCTATCTGTTGGTTATTTCTACCTTGGATTGACTACCCGTGTTTTGACCTTTGCTTGTTCCTGGACCTTTGAACCCTTGCTTCTGACCCTGACCTTTTTGCCTGGACTCCGGATTTTGCTTCTTTGCCTGTGTGTCTGACCCTTCGCTTGTCCCTGGATTTTGTACCTGTGCTAGTGACGTTTGACCTTGGATTCCTTCTTCACTACAGCCCGCCAATCTATTCCACTCCTAGGTGCTCCTTTAAGTCCGTGTACGTTACTTGACCCTCAGTTGGCCCGCAGCCAAGTCTGTCCCCACCACTAGGGGCTCCAGCGAACACCGGGCCTTCAGAGTAGTCCCGAGTTTCACTGTACTGGCTTGGGAGTTCCTAACAACAGCGCTGCGGAATTAGTGGCGCTATATAAATAAATGGTGATGATATGATATTGTTTGAGCCAGATCAGTTATTGATGCTGGGGAATAGCCCAATGCTCACATGTGATTGATATGGGCTTCATCCTGCATTTTATTTGTTTTCTAAAAATTTGCTTGATATGTTTTTAGCTTCCGTACATTTGTCTATCTCTCTCCTATGTTTATGATTTGTCTGAATTTGCTTGTGTGGCAGCAAGTGTGGAGGCTTTTGGGAGCTCGAATGGAAACGCAGCTAACACTACATTAAATAAGGAGCAGTGGACACAGCATAAAGTCCTGTTATAAATGAGATCATATTTTTCTATGACAAACACATCCACTGAAATGCAGCTTGTACTATATTTATATATACAGCTTGAGAACAGAAGTGTTTACTATAGAGATCAATGCTCTCTTGCTCTCCACAATTGCAGGTGTTCTAGATAGACAGGGGAAAATTTATCAAGCTGCTAGTTTGAAAAAGTGGAAGTGTTGCCTATAGCAACCAATTACATTCTAGCTGTCATTTAGTATTATGTACTAAATAAATGATAGCTAATATCTGATTGGTTGCTATAGTCAACATCTCCACTTTTTCAAACCCGCAGCTTGATAAATTTACCCCACAGTCTTTTTTACCTGATGCGTATGATCTGATAATGCCCTGACCCTGGCCCCGCCCCCTAGTTTTATTAGTCGAAAAGGGTGGTGACAGCTTTGGGGGGTGGGGCTAATGGCACAATTCTTCAAGCCCCGCCCCCACACACCCACCTGGCCCCCGGTCCTCCCAGGACACAAGCTGCCAATGTTGGCAACTATGGTTCAAGCCCATGGTGCAGATGCTGCTTTATGGTGTGATGTGCCTATTTTTGCATGAAGGCACCCATGTATTTAGTAAATATTCCATATCTGTCAGGGTATAATTTTTCTCCCCGTATGCAAGGACTGGATTTTTATACTTTCTCTGAGGTGGTGAAAACCAGAGTCTGCCTTTACTTTCAGTGGGATGCCTTTTTCTACTTTCTAGCGACACTTTTTGCATGAAAACTTACTTATAGCACATTTTGACCAATATAATAAAAAATATTCAACCCCACAAAAGTAATACCTATTATAATGAGAGTCCCACTCTCATAATTACTTTAAGACATAAATTGGACCAACACAAGTGGTATTGTGACAGTCAAACTTATGAACCTTTTTATTAAACACACAATGAATCCATGTTTGATTTCAGCCTCTTTTTTAAGCTGCAAAGGACTGGCATTCCTAGTTCACACAAGCAATGCATTTCAACACAAACAGCAAATACATTAACACATGCAGTGTTAAATGAGAGCTATTGACTCTCATGTAAATACATGAATACATCTAATTGGCTTAATTATCATTGCAGCATAGACAGATCCTTGGGTTATGACCACCTGGTATGCCCATTGTATTTCTGTTTGATCTTCTGAGTGGCAGGCATTGCGAACTCTGTACTTAAAATTGCACCACGCTTCCGGACCCTGTAACCAATTAGGTGCAGGCATTGGTACACCTGGTTACACCAACCAGAACCAGAATTTTAGTGACACTATTTAATATGGTGTCTATTACCAGATGGACTTACTCTGCCACTTGGTCAGAGGGGTCATTTTTCCAGTTTGAGACATCGCCGATGTAAGTAGATTTAAGCTAAAGTTTGTCATTGATAACTTCTATTGGCGCAGCTTGACCTAACCAGCCACTGCAAATGTCAACTGCACACTTGCTTGGTACATCCAGTTGTAGGAAGGTTGCACTGCCACAACTCCACAACTAGGCTCTGTCAATGGAGCCATTCACATTTTGTGGTGGCGCATGTATCTGCTGCTGCACCTTTTTGCTCATGACTGGCTAGGTCCTGCTGAGCACTTACTTTGGATCAGGACTGCTGGTTAGTTAGCAGAGCAGGGTGCTGTGGTCAACATAGGACAGCTGGGGGATGAATTAAAGTAGGGTCTCACAAATCTGTGAGATCTGAGAAACACTGAATTAGAGTATGAGAGTTCATCTATTGGTCATGACATGTATTGGTATCTCACAGGAACAGAGCAGGATCATAAGTTGTAGTGATGTTTGCTGCTCAGTAATAGCTCCTAAAAGATGCTTGAAGATAATGAAGAGGCTATTAAGTCAGCTTCACACAACTAGCGATCTGTCCTTTTAGCCAATCCAGGCTGATCCTTTTTGTATCACTAGGAATCGCCTGGAACATGATTTAACTTTTTCATTGTCTTCAGTGACAGGTAGTTGTTTTTGCTCCCTTGTCCACATACTGCCAGGGCTAGGGTACCCATTCTGACTTTCAGTATTGCTGCATCAGGGTCTGCTACCACCTTCATGCCGAAATCCTCCTGAGATAGCTGGTATCCACATCCTTGTGCTTCAATTATTCAGCTACCGTAGTCTGAGCTCCTTGCTGCTACCGGAAGGGGCTCTGGCACTATTGCCCTCCGATCCCCAAAATCGGAGTGCAGTAACACGTGAACACTGGCAGACCCTTCTTTATTTTACCTCCAGCAAGGGTCAGGTGAACTTTGTCTCATGCTACTGTGGAGGTCTTGGTCCTTCCTTCGCTTGTTCCACATATTTGTCAATTTTTAGACAAACATTGAACAGTAAATATTTTAAACATACTCTACACAGACGCTGATTTTACAAATTAAACATTTTCCACAGATGTACGAATAGGGAGTGCGCAAAATCTGCCCACTGTAACATATAAGACTGTTATTTCAGGTCTCCCTGCAGGGTGCTGCCCAGCCTGTATTCACTCCAGAGATCCATCCAAAACCAGTGCCTGGGTGCTGCCATCTTGGATTCTGTCACATGCTCATAGTAGGAGTAGGTGCTGTTTTATTCCTGCTTTTTAAAGATGTCATCCTTGTTGCTATTTTTCTCTCAGATTTCTGCCTGCAGAGAGAAACTACTCTATGGGAGATCTGGAATTATTAGCCATTAAGTTGGCTTTGGAGGAGTAGAGGCATATGTTGGAAGGTGCAAAATATCTTTTCTCTGTCATCACAGATCATAATATTCTTCTGTGTCTAAACCCAAGACAAGCAAGATGGGCTTTGTTCTTTTCCAGGTTTGACTTCAAGGTAACCTACCGGCCAGGATCCCAGAATTGTAAGGCCGATACACTCTCTCAATCTATAGTTCAAGATGAAGATCTTTGCATCACCAAAAAAGTACCATCATCGATCCTGTCTCCTTTTCTACCACCAATGTTGTTTCTACTCAGTCTCCTGGGAAATCTTTTGTATATCCAGCACTTCGCAAGATACTGCTTCAATGGGCTCACACTTCCTGATTCACCGGTCATTCTGGACTTCAAAAAACTATTACATTTGTTCAAAGAGCCTATTGGTGGCCTACTCTCAAGCAGGAATTCATAGCTTTCTGTTTCAAATGTGCGTAGCATAAAATATCTTGTTAGACATCTGCCGATCAACTTCAACCATTGTCTATTCCTCACCAATCCTGGGCTCAGCTGTCTATGGATTGCATTACAGATCTACCAGTTTCTAATGTTTTCAACACTATCTAAGCTGTAGTTGACAGATTTTCCAAGATGGCCCACTATATTCCGCTCACTGGACTACCCTCCATTTCCAAACTGGCTCAATTGTTTATTCAGGAGATTTTCAAACTCCATGGCTTGCCTTCAGAGATCATCTATGGTCATTGGGTCAAGTTCATGGTGCAGTTCTGGCATTCTTTGTGTTTAGCTCTCCAAGTGAAGCTTAAATTCTCATCTACCTACCACCCCCAAAACAAACGGTTAAACTGAAAGGGTGAATCAGGACTAAGAAACTTTTCTTCACTTGTTTGTCTCATCTTCACAAGATAACTGGATAGAACTTTTACTTTGGGCAGAACTCTCTCACAATAATCAGTACCACTCATCCTCTGGCTCTACACGCTTTTTCACGGTCTATGGACTTCATTCTAGAATACCCAAATTCCAGTGTCTTCCTTCTGCCATTGTACCTGCTGCTGGTAGTACTTTACATCAGTTCACTAAAATATGGAAGGAGGTTCGTCCTTCCCTGTTAAAGGCTTCCTCAAATTACAAAACATACGCCGATCGCAAACGTCGAGCAATATCCAGTCTCAAATAATTGGATCGAGTTTGGCTTTCCACTTGCAACCTGAGGCTTAAGATATCTTCCATGAAGTTTGCCCCTTGCTACATTAATCCATTTAATTAAATCCACCGATCTATATGCTCCACGTTTGGTCTTTATCCTCCATGCAAAATTCCCTTTGAAGCCCAAGATCCACCCACAAAAGGGGGGTGTCATGGCAATAGGGTTTCTGGGATACGTCTCAGGACCCTTGGGACTCGCTGTGGCAGGAATGAAGTGGAAACTAGCAGGCCAGATGAAGGTGTTGCTCCTGGAGGATGTGCTCTATTCCTGTATACCAGATGTTAGGAGGAGGAATGCTGGACTGGACGCTGTACTGAAATAAACGACCGCATCTGGACCTGGTGGACTTTAACCTGGATGTTGGAACAGAGGGACTGAACCCACGGCAAGAGACTCAGTACCTCTAAAGATCCAGAAACTCAATACGATTATAGTACCAAAACTGGGACTGGGAAGGCTCAGAGCTCAGGCAGCGGATTATCAGAGGTGACTACCTCCTGAGCTGTATAAGCCAGGAACTGGCCCTGAGCAACTCAGAACCTGAGACAAGCCTGGAACTGGAAGCCGTTACCCAGAGACACAGAGATGGCTCCAGAAGTTGGGAAAACTCAGAGCAGTAACCTACTACCCCAAATAGCCAGTAGGTGAGTCAGAGGAATAGATTGAAGAGAGCTAGATCCACCCGAGGGGTGAAAGCTGGAATCTGTACAGCAACAGATAGAATGAATCTAAATCCACACCAAGGGTTAATGGCGGATGTCTGTATAGCAGCATGCAGAATGAGCAGGAAACAAACAGCAATAGTGGTAATCTGGAATTATGAAAGTGTTGTACTGGCAATTATCTGAGTGTAGGAGGTGACTTTTATAGTCTGTAGAGGAGCTAATTGGTGAATGAAGTCAAGTGCTCAGAATAAGCAGGATGTAGCAGGATGTAGCAGGATGTAGCAAAATGTCTCACCCAAGATGGCAGCCTCCAGTACAGCAGGCAGAAGTCGTGCTTTGTCCCAGGATTTAGAATGCTGCATTCTGACAGTCCGCTAAGGGAGATGCACGTGATATGATAGATACTGCTGAGTGGCGTAAACAGGTCAAAGACACCGATTCATGACAGGGGGAATACTGTCACTCACTGGACTTTCAGGTCCTGTTACTTAACCCTCCTATATCTTTCTCAGTTGTTCCTGCAGTCCACAGTCTCTGCTGCCTCATATCTCTCTGCAGGATGTTGCCGAGTCTGTCTCCACTCCAGAGATCCCTCAAAAACCAATGCATGGGTGCTGCCATCTTGGATTCAGTCACATGCTCCCCCTCAGCCAGTCTGGTCCAGCAATCTGATTCAAGTACGGTCCAGCAAACTGATTCCAGCCTAGGGGTAAATGTATTAAGTAGCGGATTCTTTAAAGGCAAAACTTGTCTTGAAAGCAATTGCCACTTTAAATTTTCTCTGCAAAGTCGCCAAATATAGGCGACTTGCAGAATCCGCTACTTAATACATTTACCACCTCTTTTGCTAAATCTGATTACTGTCTTGCTGACCTTGACTACTTACCAGTCTCCAGTGTCATTCATATTTTCTAGTCTCCTGAACTCACAGCAACCACCATCTGTACCAGTCCTTTCTCTTCTATGCAAGGTGTGACTTTTGGATTTGGAATGCAAGTGAAGCAGCTGAGAGCAAGTTTAGTTCACCTAGGTATCCTACTTTTTTAAATAGGAATTGTGACAGGGCACTTCCCTAGTTTCTGGAAGCTTATAAAAGATCCCATACATTTCCAGCATAGGCTTCTGGATGGAAGAGATAGTTGTTGCTATTAAAATTGCACCATCCATTCTCCCCCACACTTACCTTACTGGTTAAAATGTATATCTTCTGTAGGCCACCTAACTTCTAGTGAATGAATTGCTAGATGACGCTTTAAGCACATGTAAAGAGATCTAGACGCATTAACTTATGAACATAGAGTGCAGCTATATATCCCCTATGTCTAGAGCGATGCAAGTGCTGACTGCACTCTGGGTTTTGTGATTTCATTCACTTCTCTGTTGTTTATTTGATGTTTTTCTGGTGCTTTACTGTGATTGGACTAACCCTCCACGTAGGGATGTAAATAGTGATCTGCATAATAACTTGTGCCTTGAGAGCACAAAAAATTATCCATCCGAGACCAGCATCAGAAAATTTTGTTAGGTTGAAGTCTTATTTGGGATTCATACTTGCCTCTGGTAAGGAGAGATACAATGGAGTGATCTTGTAATTTGGCCATCCATGGTGACACGTTGAGCCTGATTCATTAAGGCAAGCAAAGCAAAAAATAAAGTAAATTTGCTCAGGGGACAAACCATGGTGCAAATTAGTTTATTATTTTGTATGTAAGGGAAACATTGTCTACTTTTTCATTTAGCACACAAATATTTGAAAGCATTATTTTTAAATTGAAATTTAAAGTTGATCTAGGACATGCCCTACCCCAAATATAAATCTGTCTCCACATTTTAAATTTACCTCCCACTCCAATGGAACTTGGTTTTGCCAAGGTGCAGATTTACTCCCTGTTTTGCTTTGCTTGTCTTAATGAATGAGGCCCCTTGACTGAATTTGCATGACAGCGAATCCTTTGTGCTTGTAGAAACAAATAAAAACAATAAAAAATGCACATAAATTTTCAAAAGCACAACTGCGTCCAAAAACCTTCCATGGAACATCCTATGATACAGCCTTTTAAACGTAAAAAAAATATATTTTGTTTCTTCTGTTTATATAAGTATCTGTGTTATTAACTCACCACTCCAATTCTGGGTTCAAGATTTATAACTAAAAATCATATTGCCCTTTTGAAGCTAACAATAGTTTTGCTCATTCACTTCTATTCTTTTAACAATGAACACTTGAAATTAACCCAAGCATGCTTATGAGAGAAGCAGAATTCATGTTAAATACATTAAGGTAAATGGTAAAAGTGTTTAGGTCATGATGTGAATGGTAACATATTCTCTGTACAGTGTTGTGTAATATGAATTGCACAACAGTAATAAATAAACAGTAATAATGTTTTTTCCAGTTGTAAAAATAAAAAGGTTCTAGTTCATCTGGATTGGATAGATATTGTTAGTAAGAGCGCAATTTAAAGTAGACCGCATTGTTGTTAAAATTGCACCCATACAAGTAAATGAAATATATGTGGAGCTGAAAATACAGCTCTAAATATAGCCGCATCTAGATACCCTCTAAGCATATTAGATTGAGCCGGAGTAGAAATATGATCATCAACTTACTGATGATTACTCCCATACATTGTGTTTTAATGTTTTCAAAAAAGTTAAATAAATAGTAAGAAAAAAAAAAAAAAACACGGTCCTCATCCCCTAAAATAAGTAGCCAGTGCTAAAGCATGGGATAATTACTGCTAAAGCAGGGGGATAAGCATATGGTCTCCCTGCAAAAAATGGTAACTGGCATTAGGCTTTGCCATGCTGGACTGGTCTGGACATCAGGCTTTGCCATGTTGGACTGGTCTGGACATCAGGCTTTGCCATGTTGGACTGGTCTGGACATCAGGCTTTTGAATGTTGGACTGGTCTGGACATCAGGCATTGCCATGTTGGACTGGTCTGGACATCAGGCTTTGCCATGTTGGACTGGTCTGGACATCAGGCTTTTGAATGTTGGACTGGTCTGGACATCAGGCTTTGGAATGTTGGACTGGTCTGGACATCAGGCTTTGGAATGTTGGACTGGTCTGGACATCAGGCTTTGCCATGTTGGACTGGTCTGGACATCAGTCTTTGCCATGTTGGACTGGTCTGGACATCAGGCTTTGCTATGCTGGACTAGGTCACATTATAACAGTGAGGACCAGACTATGGGATCCCCATGCCATAATGTGAAACCAGCATGGCACTGAATTACCAGGGGACAGGAAAAAATAAATGTTCAAACCCTTCAAATCAGCCCTATGCCGAATAACACTAGGGGGTAAATGTATTAATCTGGGAGTTCTGCAACTCGCTGATATTTGGCGAATTTGACAGCTAAATTTAAAATGGCTATGTCTTTAAGGGCAAGTTTTTCCCCTAAGGACATTGCTGTTTTAAATTTAGCTGTCAAAGTCGCTGAATATCGGCGAGTTACAGAACTCCCAGATTAATACATTTACCCCTAGGTCTTTTCTTTGCACCCTTTGGGCGGAGGGTGCCAGAGTAATATTTGTAAGTGAAAAATAGCAAAAGTACTATTGTGGAACTTTCTCAGCAGTCTCTGTTAGCCTGTGACTGCGTGGGCACGCTGGTGCTGGTAGAACTTTCTTATTTCCTGAAGTACTTCAAATGGAAAAAAATATAAACACATTGGAGAACAACGCAACTTGCTCTTTTCAAAGCTGAAATGGAAATTAATGAACTTAATTGACTTCATCCTTGAGCTGGTATTCAAAGTGGTTTTCAAACACTTCAGCAAATCAGTCAGGAGCATATTGACACCTTATTTCACTCTCACTGTGGCCTTCACTGTAGGCTTTTGAAATCCAGGCATGCCTACTAGCGGGCGTATGTGGAGCCAAACTAGGCAGTGTCCCCATGGGGTGTGCTACACTTATGTGTGCATGCCACTAAGGTACTTTACTTGCGTTAGCTAGCACTGATCCGCCTCTCCAGGCATTAGTAGAGAAAAGCAGATTTTTGTGGCGAGCAGCTGGACTTATATCCAGCTCTAAATTAGACTCTTGATGTCCAATTTACTTTCCTTCAACAATTTTAGTACATATTCCAATAGTTCCAACTGTCATAACTTAAACTTTGTAGTGACCTTTACCTGCACGTTTCATTTAATAACGCAAACTAATATTGTTTGCTATTGTATGTCTGGTAGAAAAGAGCCAACAAATTTTCAAAAATTGCATATAGCATCTGATTCATGACACATGGCTTAAAGACTGTTATCAAATAAAATTATTTTAAATTCAAACAAGATTTATTACATTCTTGTTACGCCATCAATGTAAACACAAATCTGTAACTGAGAAGAAAATAGGATAAAAATGGCAATAAGTCTAGTTATACATCCTCTTTGCCAATCTTACAATGACTGTTGAACTGACTGCAGATATAGGTTGAATTAATTTGTAATTGTTGTGTTCTAGCTTTCGAAGCTCTGCTCATCATTGAGCCAACTATCATCTCATCACCACAATCTGTTAAGCATTGTCCAACTTCTTCCATACAATAGTGGTAGAGCCAGGTGAGTGCTGCTGATTCCTTTATTGGTGTGTAGCTAAGAATTCTACTTCTAATAGATGCTCAACTTTAGTTGTTGTTTGTTTTGTTTGTTTTTTTAATGGTGCAAAATTGTCTATTTTGTATTAAAGTGTACTTTTGTTTTATTGTGTTGTTTTCTTATGTTTTTTCCATGTCTTTTACTTCCTGGGCACAGTAGTATATTGAACAGTCCCCCACACTGTTCTGCACAGCAATTAATATTGTTGTGAAGACTTTGCTCATTATAGAACACATTGAGTTGGAAGTTGCCACTGCATATGCAGCGTTGTTCCACTTTCAACATATCTTTTAAAAACAAACACATTGCCTTCAGGATGTTTGGGTGGACTAGTTACGTAATAGTATGTATGGCATTTATCATTGCTTGGTGTCTCTGCAAGAGGTCAGTCATCACGTCTGTCCACTTCTCATCACAACTGCAATTCCAGATCTCAATATTAGTAGTTGAACAAATAATATACGGTAATAAATCTAAGAAATGTGTGATTTGTTAGTAATTGTATTTTATATAATAAAAAATTGTGGTCCCAATTTTCACAGCTGTAGATTTGTTTGGTCAGATTAACAGATGCTGTCATAGTTATATTGTACATATTGCAGGACTCTTTCAAAGTGAGTAAAATGAGTATTTCTGAATCATCCGTCTGATAAGTGCATAGAATGAAATGAAGCAAAACCTTTGTCATTCCTTATTATTGTCAGTGCTGTTCTATCTAAACAAGCCATATCCTTCCTGACAGAGGATGAGAATGTTATTCATGAATCCCCTCCTCTGTAACCTTGCCTTCACTTCTATCCACCCTATGGGCAGCAGGAAGACATGCAGATGTAGATAATAGTATTGTCCATTGCTGTATTCCTGTGTCCTCTAACTTCATCATAGTTGCCAACATATTTAAATAATTTCCAAGGACTTTTATACTGCTGAGCAGTAGTGTGTCTAAGGGGCATATTTATGAAAGCACGGTAGTGCACTATCGTGCACTTACCGTGAAATTAAGCTCCCTGGGTGTCCTCCGGATATTTATGAAAGGTGCATCGCAGCAGATATCCTGGATATCTGCTGCTTTGCACTCCTCTTCGTTTTTGGGAGCAGTCACCATTCTACAGTATGGTGACTGCTCCCAGCTCAAATCTAACAAGTTCCGAAAACTGAAGCTGGCGTACATTATCATAATTGAAGAAATCCAATGCTGTCAGCTCTGCTCTGAAGAGCAGAGCTGGACAGCGCATGTGTGGATCTCTCGTTGCAGAGACAGAGAGGGGATCTTTGTGCGCATGTGCAGTTCTTGGAACTGCACATGCGCAATTGAAGAATGAAAAGAACGAGGAGAAGACCCGGAGACAGCGCTTCCGAAGAGGGGGGTAAGTATGGTTTTTTTTATCACAGAAACAGCAGTTTTTCGGAACTGCTGTTTCTGTGATCTGTTGTTCATAAATTTGAGAAATAGTTCAATTCTTATCCATGCGATAAGGATTGATAACTATTTCTCACTTTTGCCGAACATTGATAAATGTGCCCCTAAGCATGACTCACTTAATTCAGGCTCAATGTACTTTAGTGTATTGCAGTCCACAGTATCACATATAATATAACCCATGTGTGCATGTAATTAATAGCCTGCCTCCCACATTATATTAAGAACCCCCCCTTCTCTTGCACATTATAGTCATATACTGTCCCCCTCACGCATTATAGTCATTTACTGTTCCCCACACACGTTGATCATTTTTCTTTCCCCCCTTCTACAGCCATTGCTCCCTCCTGCAGTCATTTTCACTCACTCGTACAAACCATACTTGCCAACTCCCGGAAACAAGTTTCCGGGAGAGGGGGCGTGACAGGAGGGCGGGAGGGGGCGGGGCGATCGCGTCATTTTGGCCCCGCCCCCCGCTTAACCGTAATTACGCCGCGGGGGGGCCCAAAATGCCGCGATTGGCCTCGCCCCGCCCCCTCCCGCTCTCCAAACTGGCGTGATTCACCGAGAATCGCGTCATTTGGTGATATCCGGGAGAAATGCCAGCTCACCCGGGAGCCTGACCCAAATTTCGTGAGTCTCCCGGACTTTCCGAGAGAGTTGGCAAGTATGGTACAAACCCCCCTGCAGATATTTTCACTCACTCGTACAAACCCCCATGCAGACATTTTCACTCCCCCTCTCAGTCATTTATACTTTGTTTCCCCCTGCAGACATTTTCACTCTCTCCCCACTTCCCCCTGCGGTGTCCTCTTTTCAATTCTAATGGTGATTTTTTTGATTAAAATAACAGAATTCTCCCCTCTATCATCATCATCATCATTATCATCATCACCATTTATTTATATAGCGCCACTGATTCCGCAGCGCTGTGCAGAGAACTCATTCACATCAGTCCCTGCCCCATTGGAGCTTACAGTCTAAATTCTAACACATACATAGACAGACAGAGAGGGAGAGAGGGAGAGAGAGACTAGGGTACATTTTTGATAGCAGCCAATTAACCTACCAGTATGTTTTTGGAGTGTGGGAGGAAACCAGAGTACCCGGAGGAAACCACTCTGTAACTTAACATAAACCTATCAAAGTGTGCACCCACACACTCAGCTCCCGACTGTTTCACATAGACTACCTTCAGCTGCTCAACTCTGGGAACCTCTCTTGTTCCTGTACTGGTCTTTCACCTCTAATCATTTATTGCATGTTAAATTTGCCTGTGCAATAGACATTCAATTATAAAGCCCATGGATTAAGGATAGCTAGTGAGAATTGCATCCAGTTTACAGTAAGTACAGTAAGACTTGCACTGTGCACCAAAGTCCGAGTACAGTAAGGATGTGTTCACATAGTGGTGACTGAATTAGTCCTGGTCACAGATGCATACCCACCTGTCAAGAGATTTATCTCTTGTGGGTGCTGAAGGCATGGGGCAACAAGGCACAATGATGTTGATGACGATCAGCAGCACTAGATATGAACTTCTGTTCGGCTGATAGTACATAAATCATTAGAGTAGTTGTTAAATTATATTAAGTTGTGGCCATTTTGCATTAGTTTACTCTCGCATTACTTAATTGACATTTTCATTTGTAGTGCAGCAGGAAAGAAGATTCCCATGTTTGTATTTAATTTGAATTTAATTATACTTTATGTGGAACATGCAACTTTTGCTTTTATAAATAACTGTCAAGACATTATTGTCTTTTATGTATATGACACTTCATTACATTATTATATTGGGTACAAATAGGATAACAAATAGGGAAAGTCGCATTTACTACTATTACTGTCTATCCACAACTGTACACTATAGTGGCACGTAAGTATAAACACTTTTTACTTTTATTATTGTTGTACAACTTGACACATTTTGAGATGAGTCCAACTGAGCACATGCATATTAATGCGCTTTTCATGCATGCATGTATGTTTTCCTTCTTATAGTTGAGTTGCAAATGCGTCGGACTCTGCATGAGCCCCAATACTTTTAATGAGTAAGTTCCTTTTACACTCAATTTTATGAATGTAAATGGGGAACACTGCTTGCATTGGAAAACTTATAATCAAACTGTAAAATGCAGCACTGCTCATATTGTACTGACCAGATTAATTTCTACGGCATTTTTCTGGTAGAATAAGTCGATATAAGGGTGAGTAATTCAAGAGAAAAAATTGAGTAACCGGGAACTGTGTAATTCCTTAAATTGTGCATTTAGGTGATAGATTAGAGCTGCCTTATTATGGAAAAATGTTAGGTAAGTTTCTGCATTAAACTGACAAACAGTTATTTAACAGTCAATCTAAAAATAAATGGTACAATGGGGCGCTTCCATAGTATAAAATCATTAAAAGATTTATTGTAGAAGAGAATACAAAGATTGCGCACATACCAGATATCAGACGTATACAGGCATGCATCAGCTCAAAGGCTTATAATCCCGAAAGCTCAGTTTCACACAGACAGCGTTCAGACTATACAGCCTTTGAGCATGATTTCCCGTGGAGAACAGGTAATGTAGAGGGGAAGATGTAGTAATTCATACACAAAGTAAAGCATAAACAATCCCAATTGAGGATGGAAGACCTTATGGAGTGAACTTTCTTCCTTTTTGAATATATGCAGTTTTTATAACAAGTCTTTTCAAGTGGGACTCTTTACAATAAACTTTTCCACTCTGTGTTCTATTATTATAATTCATAGTTATTTAACAGTATTCATCAAAACGAAGGAAAATCCAGTTATATGTATTGCATAGAGTATATTACACTCCCCTAAGGCTTTACTTAATAGTAAAGAAGAACAACTACAATTGCCCCAATTGCCCAGGCTTCTAAAAACACAGGACTAGGCGCCCAGCAAGAAGTCGAATCTGGTTCATCTGATAATGATTGGACTGCATATCTAGCGGTAGTCCATCTGACTCTGCTTCCTTCATTCATTTATTATGGCAGTGCCCGGGAGTAGAGATATTCTGGGCTGCAGTTTTGGAGGGTATACAGAGAACAGGTACAGTTATCTCTCTCTTATATCCCAAAACATGCATATTGGAATTTCGCTAAATCTTTTATTGAATAAATTCTCCTCTCGATATGTAACTAACCTATTGGTCCTAGCTAAGGTTGTTATTGCCAGAACTTGATTGGCTAACAAAAACCAATTCTTTCACAACTGGATTGCTTTAGTAAATGTGGTAGGGCAAGAAAGGTATAAATACAATTCCAGGAACACTTTACAGAAATATTATAACATTTGGTCTAGATCAGGGTTGTCCAACCCGAGGCCCGCGGGCCGCATGCGGCCCAGCACGCCTCTATTTGTGGCCCAGAAGGAGTTTTGGTTGTGGCAAGGGGGCAGCGCTGTTAATGGAAAAAAAAAAATTCTGCAAAAAAAAACAACTTACCTTGCGGTCACGCGGTCACGTCAGCTGGTACTCCGGCTCCCTCCCTTGTCTCCTCCTCCATGCGGTGCTCGCAGTGAATGTCGGGCATGATGTCATCACGCCCAACATCCATTGCGGAGCGCAGCACAGAGGAGACACCCGCGCGAGAAGAACAATCAGCAGCACAGGATTGGAGAAAAGAAGAGAAGAGGACAGGAGAACAAGCCGATTAAAAGGTAAGTTAAGGGGGATTTTTTTTATTATTTCAAGGGACGCTGACAAGTGAATAAAAGTCACCTGGTCCTGGAGCATCACGGACCTTATCTCCCTGCTACATACTTCTACTTGTATTACTAATGGGGCATTATATATTATTCTGTTTGGCCCGTTATAAGTTGTTATCCCTTAACTAACATAGTGGTGTAATTATCAAAACAGGTGACAATTTGGGGTCACAGTGGTGTATATGTCAGGTACCGCAGGCCTGGTCAGGGCACCCTGATATACAATGCCTGGCTTAAATGCACTTTATTGATATTGCATCGAAACAATACAAAAAGTGATTATAGTATAATAACTAGAGAGGATTTTTTGAACAGGGCGATTGAAAGGTAAGTATAGGGGGATTTGAAAAAAAAGTGATATATATATATATATCACTTTTTTTCTCATATATATATATATATGTTAACTATGTTTTCTATGGTTTTTTGGATGATCAGCTATCGTTATTGTTAGTGTATCTTATGTGCGGCCCAAACCAACTCGTCGTCTTCCAATGTGGCCCAGGGAAGCTAAAAGGTTGGACACCCCTGGTCTAGATGGACTACCGCTAGATATGCAGTCCAATCATTATCAGACGATCCAGATTATACTTCTTGCTGGGCGCCTAGTCCTGTGTTCTTGTAAGTCTCTGGGGGATTGAGGAAGTCTAATATTATCTTACTGTCAAACTATTCCTGTTCTCTGTTCTATACAATATAGTTCTATATTACATTGTATTATTATATGCCGTTATATCCAAATATATCCACACACCAGTAGCTGCCCATCTGTCTTTTATATCTGATTTTGACACCGGTTTCTTTTCAATTTGTTAACTTGGCTGCTTGCTCAATAATAGAAGTGCATATACCATGCTCCTGTTACTTTTACATCTGTATTATGTCATAATAACTTTCTATTGATATCTACCTTTGTCATTTTGTTTAATACATGTCTGTAAAATGTTAGTAGAAACATTTGGTTGAAAATAAAATACTTATGAACCCCCTCATAATGGTAGATATTTACCAAGTACCCCTTTAATTGTATCATTTTATGCAAAGTATCCACACATTTGTATCAGTGCTTACTAAGTAACCGTTTATGACTGAAAGCAGAAAGTTATATGACTAACATTTTTTATTTTGTTTTGAATATATTTTATCTTTTGTTTTTATGTTAAACTGTTATATTTTAAATTTAATTTTACAGGTAAATGCACCCCTTCAATCTGTATGTATCACATATATAATTCACACAAACAACCACATGGAAAGTTACAAATGTGAGCACAGTACAATATAAAGGTAACAGTAATTATCAGACTAGGGAAGAGTACGCTGTAAGAGGAGACTAGCTATATCTGTTATACCAATTAAAATTTGTCTGAGTACCTCTGACAAATTTAGGTGACTCTGTAAAATGGTAATTATGGTTTCCTGGCAGACATCCATCAACTTGTGGGGTACACACAGTAGGAACAGCCAGGTCAAATTACATAAATACAGCAGTTTCTTGTGAAATGTAGTAAATTGACAGTAGATGATGAATATTTAAAACAAATGGCTTTGTGTAATTTTAGTGATATAAATAATGAGTAAGAATTATCTTGTAACCTGAGGACATTAGTAACTTTTAATTGGAATCCTCAAACTCCTCCCAAACCTCTGCACTTATTGAAGGGATATCAACCTAATGCAAAAATGTAATCTTAGGAGAGGGCTGTGAGCACAGAAGGATGTAGCTTTAGTGAGCTTGGGCTTTATTAAGCCTGTAGCACTATACATTTAAGAAGTAAAATACAACTCACAGTGAGACTCCTAGCCAATGAACCGGAGTCCATTCAGTTGGGCAAATGGAAAACACATTTCCACAAATCCATCTTTGTCTTGGTTTGCGAACAGTTCTGATTCTGCTCCTCTCCCCTCTTGTGTGTTGTATCATCCACAAGTGATGTCTTTTAGAAGCCTCCCACTTTGTTTATATCTGAAATCATCTGGGTAGCTGCATTCTGGGACTAAATATTTTGGGGATTCTAGCCTAGGCCTTGTGTTGTCAAACAGTGGTAAATCACTATTCATGAGTTCTTAAATAGGAACAAATTACTCTCCATTCTGTGCACTGATTTCTTAGCTGGTGCCTGTTCATTCCTTAACAGCTCCATAAAGCCCTTCTGCTCCGACACGCCAGTTCATAAGCATGGTCTGGGTATCTGCATTACACTTCTTGGTATGCAGTGACATTTTCTGGATCCTGTTTCCGTTGGTGGCCCTGTCCCAGCTTTGAAATTCATCATTCTACCTGTTGTTTGTATTTGTCACCTATATTACCAAAAGACCCTGCTTTCCCTTGGGCTGCAGCTAATTCCATTTCTGATACAGTCAGCCCAGTATGACATAAGCAATGAAAATGCAGAATGCTGGGTGGATAAAATGATACAACACACAAAAGTGTTTGGGGTCACTGAAATTAATGTATTATATTGTTCATGAATAGCTGCGAGAACACTTCCTACATTGTACATAGCCCCATAAAGAGCAGTACTGTTTTAAAGGGCATAACTTGTCTTATTAGCTTATATTTTTGACCTAATTAATAACCTACTACATTGTCTTTTTATATAGGCAATTAAAGAAGCAACTGAGCTTACTTATCATCACCAAACTGCTGTCTAGAAGTGTAAAAGGTTTTCCATGGAAAGAGAATATTCAAGTAAGTTAAGGATGCTGGAACGTGTCAGAATAAACACTGAGGGCTAGATTTACTAAGAATCCAGTTTGGCGGCGGTTTTAAATCACCATACATCACCAGCGGTTTAGTGGTCAAACCCACCGAAATTAGTATAGAGCGTTTTGAGGCTGTGATTTATAATGGATGGCGATGTGTGGTGGATTGAAAAAGCTAAACTGACGCTGGTTTGGTTAAAATTGTCATCCAATAGACTGGACAGGACAGTTTTAATATCTGCTTCTGAATGGCTTGATAGCTCAAACATGCTGTTTGAGCTATTTTGCCATTCAGAACATAAGAGAAAGCACCACTGACATTTTAAATTATTTGGACAATCATATATTGGCCTCAAAGCAGATCAGACTGTATACATGTCCTCACAAGATTATAGGAATATCATTGTGTGAATTATTTTGGAATCCTCGTTTGTATTTGGATCATTAACAAAATTTAGATCCTGGTGTGTTACACATTATTTTAAATGGTGTCCGTCTACAGGAGCGCTGTTTCATAACCACTGCATACACTTCAATAGTCTTTTTTATATATATATATATATATATATATATATATATATATATATATATATATATATATATATTTGTCAGATAAATTCCTCTGCACATAGAATACATTGATCAGTTATATGTGTCATAAATTCCTGAACCATTTGTTGTCAAAAAATAAGTTGCAGAATTAAATCATTTAGTCTTTTGTTTGTTTTTAAACACACACGGTTTTCTCAGAAGCCTAAGCAAAGTTTCTGTCAATGCCAAACATTTTCTTTACAGTTAACTAGGGTAAATAAAAAAAAGTATTTATTCTATTTGTTTTTTCATATTACAATCCTGTGCAAGTCTAAAACTATAAACTAAAGACTACACTAAGAAGTCAGCACAGTGTTCTGTAGACTAACCCCTTCACTGCCTGCAAAATGTTTTTCCATTGCGTTGTTTGTTCCTCCTTGACTGTCTCATGGAGAAATGTCTCTAACTTGAAACATTTAAGTGGTGTTTAGAAATGACATATTACATAAACATCAAAGCATTAAGTGGAGAGGATTTGAGACAGATCTATAGATAAGTATAGGTGTGGTTCAGCCTAATGATCACTATATATAGAGCTATGCACTGCTGCATCATGTCTAACATCGTCACAGTAGGGCTACCTCATAGCTGCACTGCTGACCTTTTCAGCACTAGCGTAAACAACAGAGAAATAATGCACAGCTAACAATTCAATATTATTGATCATCAAAACAAAGCAGGAGGTTAGGGACATCGTAATGTGACATTTATTTCATTGTACAGAATGGTTGGAGCTAAACCTTTTCTTGTACGATAGTATACAGGTGTATCCAGAACATATATTGCTATAGTGCTACATGGTTTAGTGTGTGCTACGATTTATCCATTCACATTCCCCTTTTAAATGTCTCTGGGAGTGAAGCTGGCACATTTATCAACAAACATTTCTCCTTTTATTGGTTACCACCCGGGAGGATTGCTTCATATGTGTTGTCCCCACCCTTTGCCAGTTACTTATAAAGTTGGCGACTCCCAGCTTCTCTTGCTCTTCTCCAGACAGTGGCTGTAGAGGGAGAAGAGCTGCATTCATCAGACCGTTTGTTCCTTATTTAGGTAGTAACAGCACTCAAGTAGTGTAACCTAGCAGTATTCTTCTGAGTGCAGAGGATAAGAATTAGGAGTGGCCCAGCCCCTTTAACCACTCTCATTATCATCTCCGATCAACCAACTGTAATGACAAGAACACACCTCACTGCTTCACTGTTCTCCCAGCATAGGATGCAACCGTCCGGGTACCAGACACTACTGAATGGCATCAACAGCTCTGGTATTCAGACCAAAGAAACGTATGCTATAATAAGCTTTATACCACCTTTGTATTTCAAAGTACAGATGTTCCGAATGCTTGCGGAGAGGACGGAGAAACTATCCTAAATCCAAATCCCTCTATTACTTTTCACTTACTGGATTTACTGTAATAACTAGAGATGAGCGGGCTCGGTACCCCGAGATCCAAATTCATCCGAGTTTAGCCTATCTGAGTACCGAGCCGAGCACGCTCGGTACTCTCCCGCCCATTCGGAATCCAAATCGAGGCAAAACCTCATCATGATGTATTCGTATTTCTGAGCTCGGTTCTCGCGAGATTTGAAAAGCATAAATACCCGTCTCCACAGCAATCCATCGCCATATGACAGAGGGAGAGAGCAGGGTTAGGTCACAGGCTATGTCAGCGCAGGGACAGAGCAGTAATTGGACACATTATTGTTTCTATTCAATACAATTCTAATCTTAATACCAATTGTTACAGCAGTAAGAGGAGGATAGAGGAGGGTTTTTTTTTCAATTTCTGGCACTCCAAGTGCTTTTGGGGTGTGCCATTTTCCCCAGTGTTTTACTGTAATTTTTCTGGCTGTCAAAAGTTATATTTCTCAGCAGTATCTAAAACAATTTGTAGCAGTACAAGTGCTTTTGGGGTGTCCCATATTCCCGTGTTTTACTGTAATTTTTCTGGCTGTCAAAAGTCATATTTGTCAGCAGTATTTCTACAATTTTTTGCACTACAAGGGGTTTAGGCTCATTAAAATGGATTCAAAGCAGTCCACATATGAGCAGAATCAGCAACCAGGTTCTGTCACCAGTTCTGATGGTTGTGTTCTTAGTACGTCATCTGGGAAAGGCAATGTAAAAAAACATAGTTTTTTTAAATCAGGCAAAAAAACACACACCAAAATTTTTTTTACTGTGTTGAAGCGAAAAAGAAATGTAACTGAGGAAAAGTTAACTGCCGATAAAAAAATAATTGCCAAAATGCCATTCTACACACGCAGTGGCAAAGAAAGAATGAGGCCTTCGCCTTTCTCTATTAGTGGCAGATCAAAAAATGTTACTGAGCCTTCTTCTTGTACGGACACTCGTGACAAAGCAAAACCAAGTAATTTGGAGTCTAAAAGTGGTGCACAAGTACTGTTACGCGTGAAAGCCGAGCTGCAAGAAAACAGTAAGGCATTAGAGGATAATATATGCTCTGAATCAGAAATGACACCAATCCCTGTGGAGAGTCCATCCACCAGTGGTATGTCTAATAGTGAGCATTCTGTTGGTGACAGTGTACCCATAAAGAAGGTTCCTTTCAGCAGTTCTGCTGATGTGTGCCTTAACAGCCCGAGTGTAGTCGGGGATACACCAATTGAGGATGCCACTTTGGAATTAGAAGAGGATGAGGGGGAGATTTGTGTAGGCGACGAGGGCACTAATGATGTTGATGATTATGATGCAGACAGATATCAAATTGCCGTTCTCAATTTCTATTTATATTCTAGAATCTATAATGGCTGAATAGTTTTCTATTTTACTCCTAGTGGAGAGGGGGTCTGATGCAGACAGATACCAAACTGTCTTGGTCCATTTATTTTTATATTCTAATTCTACAGTCTATGTGGGCTGCTTTTTTTCTTCTATTCAACTAAAAGTGGAGGACGGGGGGGGGGGGGGGGGGGGCATAGACAGCCACCAAACTACCTTGGTCCTTTTATTTTTATATTCTAATTCTACAGTCTATGCAGGCTGTTTTTTTCTATTTAACTACAAATGGAGGGTGTAATATACACCCAAAGACGATGGCTACATTGCCAATAATCAAAGATGGGGGGGGGGGGACAACCAGGTTTGTCTGTATAATTTGCAGGCAAGTGTTAGAATTAAGGACGGCCTACCAGGGATTAAACTGTTTTTTTCATAATTTATTAGCTTTAGAATTACCTCACTTATCCAAGAAACTGGTGGAGCACTAAATTAGGTTATTTTAGTCCAAAAAAATGGTAACCAAACCCAAAACATGCAAGGGCGGTTTGGCAAAACCAAAACCAAAACACGACGGTAATCCAGATCCAAAATCAAAACAAAAACCAAAACACGGGGGTCAGTGAGCATCTCTAGTAATAACATTGTGTGTTGTCTATAGATTCTTATGGAATAAAACACTGATTCTCTAATTTATAGAAGATATTTAATTCTTATCTTATTGTTTGTTACAGTGAAACAAGTAACAAAGCTTACTATTTTCTATGGTAAAATGCCTGCTTCGGTTACTCATCTATTTCAGTTATCGGCCTTTTTGGCAATCATTTAATTTAGCTCATCTGAAGATATAGGGTGCAGTTTCCCATTCTATCTATGTCTTTCTGATCATTTACACAAGTGTAAAAATAATCAATGCCTGTATATACTAGAGATGTTCACTGAAAACCGTGTTTTGGTTTTGGATCTGGATCTGGATTAACTTCGTGTTTTGGTTTTGGTTTTGGCAAAACTGCCCTTGCGTGTTTTAGTTTTGTTTTTGGATCCCTATTCTTTTTTCATAAAATCCCTTTTTTTATTTTTATTTTTTTTATAAAATCACCTAATTTGGCTTTTTTTTTGTTCCTACATTATTATTATTATTAACTTCAATAACATTAATGTCCAGTCATTTCCAGTCAATTGTTATCAAGTGACAAGAACACTGCTACCCATCCTGTTTCTGTATGAGCAATGTCACTGAGCAATCACACTGGAGAGTGACAAGAACACTGCTACCCCTCTTTCTGTGTGAGCAATGGCACTGAGCAATGTCACTGGAGAGTGACAAGAACACTGCTACCCCTCCTGTTTCTGTATGAGCAATGGCACTGAGCAATGTCACTGGAGACTGGAGAGTGACAAGAACACTGTTACCCGTTTCTGTGTGAGTAATGGCGTTGGATCTCCAGAGGAGGGAGGTACTTATGGTATCCAAAACCCGCGAGATTCGGCAACACAACATCGACGTTTTGCCTTAATTCAGATCCGAGGGCTTGCAAAAGTACCGAGCCGGCTCGCGAGCCTACTCGGATCCCCTAAGTTCAGGTGGGTTTGGTTTTCAGAAAACCGAGCCCGAGCATCTCTAGTATATACAGAGAACTGGTTCTCTTCATAAGATGGTAACAGAAGAGAAACAAGGTTGTGAGAAACATCATTGCTATGAGTCTTATTTATTATCATACCATCAACCATAAAATCTGAGAAAAAAATAGTTTTCTCTATAAAATGTCCATCACATAATCTATGAAGGGTTCAATGTGATTTCTGCTGCTTTTTCCCCAGTTAACATTTCTCAACATAAACCCCATATATTAACATGCGGTCTGTGAAGTTCTTCAATTCATTATGCTTTGAAAAGCTTTCTTTACGCAGCAAGATAACACCATATCAGGATGATGTTACCTGTCATCATCATTTATTTATTTATTTATATATAGCGCCACTAATTCCGCAGCGCTGTACAGAGCACTCACTCACATCAGTGCCTGCCCCAATGGAGCTTACAGTCTAAATTCCCTAACACACACAGAGTTAAAGTGACTAAGCTCAATTTGATAGCATCCAATTAACCGACTAGTATGTTTTTGGAGTGTGGGAGGGAACCAAAGCACCTGGAGGAAACCCACGCAAACATGGGCAGAACATACAAACTCCACACAGATAAGGCCATGTTCGGGAATTAAACTCATGACCCCAGTACTGTGAGGCAGAAGTGCTAACCACTGAGCCACTATGCTGCCCTGTAATTTTCTCTATTTGTTTCTTAAATTGATAATTTGTGGATGAAGAAGTGGCAAGAAATATCTACAATTGTTCTGATGCCTCCAAAATGCGAATGAGGCGTAATATGATAGTATTGGATAAAAAAAAATAATGAAACACAGCTGTCTTGTGGTTTTATTTTTGGGGACGACACACTTGCTACTCCCAGTTACTATGCACAAACACCCTATCATTCACATTTATTTCAAGGGCTTAAAGAAAATCATTGTTAGCATAATGTTGGCGAAATCATTAAGTCTCCATTGTTTGTTATCTTGTGCAGCTGCCTTTCCTCTGCCAGTTGCTGAAATACATGAAGCCATCAGCTCTGAAACAGCAGCTGGAACAGGGGCACACAGCAAAGGATGAGGAATGTCAGAGCTGGCAGGCACGATTGGACTTGGAGGTAGGAACAGTGCAAGTAAATGGTACACGATTCATTTTAGGTGTGAAACCCCCAATAGGAATTTCTTTGCTAGAACTGCTGACTCGGCTCTAATTTGAAAGATCTGAATTTTCTCCATTTCAACATAATACTGCAGCTTTATAGTCACAAATAGAGCTGTTTCAATATTCGATTTGTGAGCAATTGTGACAGAATTTGATGGCAATATTGGGTTAAAGCGTTTCATACAGGAAGTGCCTGTTTGACTGGTTTTCTTCAACCCAAGAGCCATCATTCATTCTCTCCCTCTGGTTTCATTAATGTGAATGGGATCTTGGCAGGGTGTATGCCATCATTGTTTTACAGCCTTTGTTGTTTACATGTTTTGGCATAGCTGGTATAAAGTTTATTAAATTAATTTTAGCCACAACTTTTGAACTATTTATTTGAGTGAAAAGGAGGAGTTTATAATTGTGACAGAAAATAGTCTTTATTATAAAAACTTCTTTATCACTCAAACACTGTAGTGTGTGACTTCAAATTATTTTGTGTACTTCCAATTGTGACACATTCATAATCATCACTATTTATTTATATAGCACCACTAATTCCGCAGCGCTGTACAGAGAACTCACCCACATCAGTCCCTGCCCCGTTGGAGCTTACAGTCTAACTTCCCTAACATATATACATACACGCACAATTTTCTGTCGCTAATACAATTTAGTATACATTTTAAACCCACCCATTGTGGTATACGTTTAACTAAGACGTCTATTTATTAAGTGCCCATTTTATGGTGGTGTGACATTAATCACATTGCAGAGCAGTGTAGGGCTGTCAAGAACCACTGTACTGGCAGATCTTTCTTCTATGAGAGAATTAGGAGGAATGAGTGGAGGATTGGATACATTGTACTTTTATAAGAACTTGGTCATGTGATGGTGACTTTTGTTTTGCTTCATTCTGTTAACTTTACTGCGTGACCCAATTAATGCTGTTTGGAGAACTAATCTTGTTTGCCCAATAAATATTTAGTTAGCCAATTTGATTTCTTCACCTGTAGTCACAAATATTTAATGAACAGTAAATTTCCTTAATACATTGATATCTACTTAGGGCATGATTTTGAGTTAGGAGCAAAGAAAAGAAGCAATTTTGCTCCTGAGCAAACCATGTTTCAATGCAATGAGTATGAATTGACTTATTTTTTTTGCACCCAAGGAAAATACTGGCTGTTTTTTTCATGTAGCACATAAATACTTGTTAGCTTTATTTTTACACTGAAATTAAAGTTGATCTATGACATGCCCTATCCCAACTATAAATTTGTCCCTACATTTAAAATTGACCTCCCCCTCTGATGCAACATCATCATCATCTATTTATATAGTGCCACTCATTCCACAGTGCTGTACAGAGAACTCATTCACATCAGTCCCTGCCCCATTGGAGCTTACAGTCTAAATTTCCTAACACACAGACAGAGACACTAGGGTCAATTTTTGATAGCAGCCAATTAACTTACTAGTATGTTTTTGCAGTGTAGAAGGAAACCAGAGCACCAGGAGAAAACCCACGCAAACACGGGGAGAACACACAAACTCCTCACAGATAAGGCCGTGGTCAAGAATCAAACTCATGACCCCAGTGCTGTGAGGCAGAAGTGCTAACCACTGAGCCACCATGCTGCCCACAACATGGTTTTGCCCAGGTGCAAAGTTACTCCGTTTCTTTGCTTTGCTCCAAATCAGGCCCTTAGTGTTCATTTTAAATGCTAATAACTGTAAGGGACTGTTCCTAGCCACTTCACTGTAACCCATGCTGACATCAGCACAAAGATAACCTGCAGCCTTCATTAATGTCAATGGCGGTTGGGAAGAAGTTAAAAAAATAAATGAGGCTAAACCAAGCAGCATGTTAGTAATATAATGGAAAACATCAGTTTAGCTGCAGATTGATTTTCATGTGAAAGCTTCTAAAACCAGGATGTGATAGGCAGGAAATAGGTATAATTACGCAAACAGAATGCTCAGCACTCCTGTGTGTTTTGCACTTTCAGAAAATTACCTTTGTTTTTATTTGTGATGCTTGAACAACAACAAAAGTACAGGTTACAGGATAGAGTTTCTCAGACAATAGTTCTCCCTCCTCAGATATGAAATGTTATTTGTATACCATCACGCCCAATGCTCAGCCTGCCTGCTACATGCTATTATTACCACTAATTGTTTGCAAATGGAAAGAAAAGATCCCATTCCTTTTACTAGGACTCAGGAAGTTCTTGATTACAAGGATTCATAAAAAGCCTTTTATAATCAGGAGGCAGGACAAAGCATTGTCTGTGATTTTCTCCTTCATTTTTCTTTCTGAGGTGCCAACAAAATATTTTCAGAATCTGGTCACTGACGTAACTCCCTGCTGTGTAACCTAACTCTTGTCATCCATTTTTAAGCTGGGTTTGACAAGGGTCACGGTATCTTTTTGTAATTGATCTGCTTGCTCTGCTCGTCTATGTGTATCTTTATCTAGTTTTGACGTTGGTGGAAATAGAAGACTCAGTAGCCAATCATATCATAAGAATGTTCACAGCAGCAGACATTATTTCATGAGATGAGTTGCTGATCTTGTGCGAGGCATTTACCTGTCCACTTGTACGATTGAGTAAGTAAAGACAGGGCTACTCGTTACATGGGCAGAGTCATTATCCGATGGTTCCTGTGTCTTGGCATCACCAACGCCAAAACCAGGTTACTTGTGTGCTTCATCTTAGCAGCCCATATTATTATAGAGCTGGGAGCGCTCACTGGTGCTGAGTTGCCCTTAGTACTTCAGCATGTACAGTAGTGTGCGTCATCTATCAACAGAGTAATCAAAACTGTAAACAAAGCACAGACTAGTAATGTGAGGTCCCCATTAAACTGATGCATGAAGATTGTGCTGTCAATTGCAACTCTCTAGGAAACAAAGTTCTTATATCCAACCATATGTTTTTCAATTGCTCTAACTGGGGTAAATGAAATAATCGCTGTTAAGCGTGCTCATTACTGTAAATTATTTAAATGAGTCCTTTTTTTCACTTTGAAACTGCTGGGAAAAGCAGGAACCCAACATTGTTTTCCCTGTTTTAGTGCCACCAGCCCAGCCTATCATAGCTTGTTGCTGTTGCGACGCATGCTTTACACACTCTCACACATTTAACAAACTATCTTAAGATGTGTGTGACTCAGCATATACATGCAGTGATTTTTTTTGTGAACACACTTTACATGCACGTATTGGCCGCAAATGCGCTCACACTCTGTATCAGCTCTGTTATGTGCTACTAATATCTCAAACACCTTAGCTGCAGGATTCTCCTTTCTGGTAATGGCTCATACAAAAAGTACTCCTTACGTTTCAAGCGTATGTAAAATTCTGCTGGCTATGGATTCATTGTTTCTTCTGCCGTGCACCGTATACAGTTTAATGCAAGGACACATGATACAGAGATAAATAAGAGAATTATGGATTCATCTTTTTCTTATCGAGCATTTGCTAAAATACAAGACATCTTTTATAAAAGAGAAATTCCTAGCATTCGCCAATGTTTATGTGAAGTTGTCAGGAAGTTTCAGTACCGAATATGTATGTGATAGAATGGTGATTTGGGGAGATCATTTTTTACACCAGAATTATCCTATTAAAGCACACATAAGGGAGCTCATAAAATATATACTGTCCGATTTAAAGATATAACAATTTGTATTACTGAACTACTATATATAACAAGATTGCATATACAAACTCTCCAACACGCCAGCTTCCACCTAGTACAAAATTATGTGCTCCTGAACTTCCCGCTAAAGTTACCTGGTCTGAATTCATTAATTAATGGGAGATGTATTTCATATAGTAATTATGTAGTTGAAAGTGCACTCTGCTTATTGCAGATAGACCCAGTACCTTTAAAAAACGTCCCTTCTGGCTACTCCCCTCCCACCCTTCCGTTCTTTGTCAAGATTTGGCACAGGTTTAAATCAATGTTTCTTTCACAAACTTCATTCTCTCCTCTGACCCTATTGTGGGACAACACTAGCTTCCCCCCACGTCTGTCACATTCATATATTCTGAATACTGGAATACGCTTTGTTTCCAATATCTTAGTCAGGGTGTCTTGACTGACTTTTGTTGATTTGAGAAATAAGTTCCCCAGTCTCAATCCTAAATGTTATGATTATAATCAGAGTCTACATTTCTTAAGAACATTACAAAATCTGAATCTCTTATAACCATGACTTGTGTCTAACCTCCCCTTTACAGAGAGGCATGATCTCTTCTCTCTACAACATCCTTATCACACACCGTACTCGGTCAGATCCCGGTACACTTACCTGGGGTCCCTCTCGCCAGTCCTCTTCGACATTCAAATGCCGCGGGCAGCCTCCATCTTTCATCCTACCCATCGTTTAAGATAATACACAGTTTCTTTCTGACCATATTTACTTCATTGTACGTGCGTACTTGTGCTGCGTCCATATCTAGTATCCATACCAATTAATTACATATGGACGCTACAAAATCAATTCACGGCTTCAGTACACAATTCATTCAGACCCTTGGGGTTCTGCCATACTTTTCTTTCTTTCTCTCTCTCTCTCTCTCTCTCTCTCTCTCTGTGTATATATATATATATATATATATATATAGATAATTTGACCTCCTTTAATTACAATATTCCTGATGATATTTTTTGAAAATAATGCCATAATAGTTGGTTAATAGCAGTGATTCTAGATGGCGGCCACCGTCATGCATTTCAATTGAACACAAAAATCTTGCTGTACTCACCATTTCAGATGAACTCCCGATGTCCTTGTTTTCTACATACGGTTTTATGAAGTAAGAACATTTTGAAGTTGCAGATTACAATTTAGTAATATTAGTAATAATAAATTACAATGTGGTTTTGGTTATCAAACACTTTTTTGACATTTTAGTTAGTGAAAATATGCTTTTACAGACCAAACAGTAGGATCATTTACAACAGCTGGTTGCAGTGTACCACAGCAAGAAAGTCCAGACTGGATATTTCCAATGTCATTGCCATATTTTATACTATACACCAAGATGGCAGATATGGGAGTCATTGTAGCAGCACAAATAATTTGGCTTGACAGCAGTTTGATTAAATTTATCTTTGCTTGTTGGATTCCTGGCAACTGTCAAAAACATAAATCCAATATGACAGATATGCTGATATATAAGTCGGAGGGGAGGTTACAGTTTGTCTGGTCCAGAGGTGGCTCTTAGCTAGAATTTCAATAGATTCTGATTGCACATATGTGAACATGGATTGTTTCTCACTGACTCTGACATTGTCTTTAATTTAATTAATCTGACACATGAAAGAGGCAAAACTTCCCTTTTTTAATATGAATCTGAAGATTAAATGAGCAGTAAGACATCAGTATTAAGGGGAGAGGGACAAAATGGGCACAGGTAAGATGTGCTTTGAATGACTTTGTACCAAGCACCTAGCAATGACTTGGATATGGCTGTTTTCAGCATTATGATTCTCAGCGTGGACAGGCTGTCAGCTTAGGTAACCCAAAGAGGGAGGAATTGGCATATTATTTTAAGCAATGTTTCTCAAAATTTTTTAAAGGTTGTCAAAAATGGTAGGGGGAAGGTGGGTGACACTATTTTTTGCATCCTTCCCCCAAAGAGACACTAGCCCTGGTGTAGATAGCCTAGGACTGGTTTCCAATATAACAGTGGGACCACATGCATGGTGTCCTCCCCGCCATATTGGTCAGCACATGACTAGTGCCACTTTTTGGGGAGCTAAAAAAACAGAGTGTACCCCACCCGGAGACTTCCTATCTCCAAAACACCTGCCAATTATATAAAAAGGGAAAACAACCAAACACTCACAATATCAATAAAGCAGTTAACTATAGCAAGGAAAAAAAACCATTATTTTTATATTTTATTATCTGATCCATCATATTATAAATGGAAGCAAAAAAACAAAACAAAAAATGGTCATTAAAAAACTATCTACCTGCGCAAATAACACAACATGGTTATAGCGAAAAGCCACAAGCGTTTTCCCATACAAGCCACTTGTGACAGGCAAGTGAGTCCTTTTGCAACGGTCATCAATAGCGTGTAGGTGGGTGATTTTTAATGGGGATTTTTCTATTTTGAATTCAATGGATTACGAATTATAAATATAAATATATATTCCACTCTTCCTGGAAGACTTTCCACAAGATGTTGGAGTGTTTCTGTTGGAATTTGTGCCCATTCATTCTGTAGAGCATTTATGAGGTCAGGCACTGAGACCTCATGGCTAGGTGTTGATTTTATACACCTCTTACAATGGGTCTGATTGAAACACCTCAATTCAATAATTAACAGGTGTGGCCAAATACTTGTGTGCATATAGTGTGTCAGGTGCAGACTTAAACTGCTCTGCGCTATAGCTTCTTTCATCAACTACTTCTGGGGCATCCCTTCTAATTTATTTGCTCTATACCTTTGGGACCTCTCCTCAGCAACTTGCTGATAAATATATCACCTTCATTCAGAACACTGGCTGTTTATCTTGTCAAATAAGTCATGAAAATTGCTATAACTCTGTTATGAATATATAACTCAATGCTGCACATTCTAGCATATACAGTATGTCCTATACTTAATCCACCACCTTGGTCCACTTTGGTTCCCACACTGTTGGTTTCCAGGTTGGAGGGTGGAGCTATCTTTTGGATGAGGTTGGAGGGTGGAGCCATCTTTTGGACCAGTTGAATGGGTTTAACTTCTCTCCAATGGTGTGCTTCAAGTTCAGGGGTATAGCTCCAATACTGCTGGGACTCCCTACTGTGGATCCTTAGACCCGGAGATAAGTGACTTAAAACAAGCCATTGTTTCCAAAAGGAGCTTGATTATGTTCAATAACCTAAATTAGTGTCTCCCTTATTGATTTTAGCCTATTCAGTGTTGTTTGAGCTGCTTGACACTCTACCATAGGTAGTAGCTGCCTGTCAGGGCACCATGTCCTGACTGATATATGATGGCAGTTGACAATGGCCGGGCTAAAAGTAAAGTACAATGTCCATAACTCTTTGTCATAGTTAGAGCTCTTTTTAGGTAAAGTTACAAGGTAACCTAGAGTGTGCATCTAACAAAGACATAACTACACACCTGCAACTGCCATATTGCAGTGCTTAAGAATCTAAATGGAAGAGCCACCAGCATTCATTCCGATGAGTGGATCCCCGATGGGCTTAACTTTTAATGTACTATGTCAGGTTCACCCATCTTCTCATAGTTACCACTGGCTTTCCCTCCCCAAAACCTGCCCCCCCCCCTCCAACCCTTCAACTATGCAGGCCCACTAACTCATCTTACCACAAAATCCAACAGTGTATTCTTATAGTTTATCTTTCCTAAACGTTGATTCTGATCTTAACCTCCTTGCCATTATGTGAGACAATGCGAAGGAGCATTAACAGCTCACAAAAGAGAGACAAACTTTTCTCCTCTCTGAGGTCTGCTAAAGGTGTTTTAGTGTTTCTCCAAGAAATCCATTTTTATCAGCGCCTCCTCCCCGAATTATGCTCTAAATCCTACCCTTCAAATTTCCATGAATGTGATACCAAACACAAGAATCATGGTCGCTATATTGATGGCCTGTCATATTACATTTTACATTTGAACTCTTAGAACAATGAGGATGTATTCCTAATCTTAATTGATAAATGAAATAATATTCTCTGCCCATTCGTAACATATATACACAATCAAGACCGACATAATTCTTTTCCAAACTAGGATCTTAACTATCTTTGATCAGGGAAGGTGAAATCATAGCGTCAGGTGATTTTAATGCATTTCCCGTCTTGAAAGATCTCCCCATGTTTCTGGTTCCTCTGCTAAAGCATATTTTCAGAGCTCCAAAGTATTACAAAAAATCCTTCAACTTCAACATGTACAGGATTCCTGGAGAACCAAAGAGCCCTTAACAAAAGGCTGCATTTTTCACTCAACTCTTCATGATACTTACTCTCTGAAGATATGATCCCGCTCCGTCATGATCCAACCTTGAAACTACTCTGAGCGCAGATACTCCCAATCATATGGTAGAACAGTTGTCGAAGTTGAAATTTAGAAGTGGCAGTATGGAAAATGTAAGTTAATGGCATTTTCTAGTTTTACAATAAAGGCAGAAGAAGAAATGGCCGTATGGCATGCCACCATATACCAACCTGGAGTATCAACTAATGTTATTTACACAATGTTATGAATAAAAGGAAACTCTTAGATCTTCTTTAAGAATTCTATGTTCTCCCTGACACCTCCCCTAATATCCTCTGGCAAGCCTATTAAGTGGTACTTTAGGGGGCATCTGATCAGCATATTCGCTAAAGCCAAAAAAGATTAACTCAAATATGTCAGAATTAACTAGACAGCTCCAAGATCTAGTGACTCGACATAAGCATACCTCAGACCCTGAAATCCTTAGAAGACTCAGAGTAGTCCAGGAGGAATTGAAGATTTATTTTTGAACAATCGGCCAATACTCTCAAATGCTATAGACAGTGTTTTTATGAAAATGATGATAAGGCAGATGGAACATTAACTAAACACTTAGGATTAGGATAACCCCGCAGGTCATTTCACATATAATCCCACTTCTATCCACGAGGAATTCCAGAAATACTGCAACAATTTATATATCATACCACAATGCCCTTGAGCAATAGTTCCTGACAGTTTTTTGACAGTCTACTCTATTATATAAAAAAAATTTCACCTTTACTCCATGTTCAATGCTGTTCTAAGGGAGCACCAAAGTCTATGCTTGAAGCTGGGATAGTTGTAAAATATTAAGAGATGAAATATACACAATTGTGTAAGATTCAGAGCTACCACCCTCTTAAGTAATGACATTAACCTTTATACCAAGTTTTTGGCTCTATGTTTGTTCACTGCGATCTGGTGGAGTCCACGGAGCAAAGCTAGAGACTATTGCCCTTTGTGTATTCATAATTCCCAGGAAAACTTCATATATATAATCCCTTTCTTGATGCTGAAGAAGCATTTGATAGGATATCCTTGTAGTTTTTGATTCAAACTTATAAGCCTTTAGTCTGTCTGGAGACTTCCTTAGAGGTGTACAAGCCTTATATTCCTTGGCATCAGCTAGAGGGATGATCAATGGTATTTGAAGTAGTTTCAAACAGTAAAGGAACTAGACATGGATGCCCATTGTGCCCCCTGATTTTTTCCTTGTGAAAGCATCCCCTGCTGCAATTATTAGTTCCTCTGTGAAGATACATGGGGTGGTAGTGGAAAATACACATTTTAGGGTATTCATTTCCACAGACGAAACACCTCAGTTGTCACTCCCTGGGCTCCAAAAATATGTTTCCAAATCGTAACGTCAACGATCCCTGAACCTTCCTCCTCTATTATGCTCCTACTGGCCTGAGTAAGCACTCTGTAATGTTATTATCACATATCCTAGTTGCAGGAAAATATTGTAGAAAGATATTAGAAAGACAATGGAGACAACACATGGCCCCCAACCACCAACTCAATTCATATTTGATTAATCACACACATGGAAAAATTACATACTACCTATGCGATAAAGAAAACACTTCTACCTTGGTTTAGACTCCATGGCCATGCAGCATGTAGTCGTCAGCATCCCACCTGAAAAGCTTATCTACCAACACAGATATAGTCTCCATTCTAACTTTGATCCTCATATCACTTTGAATACATTTCACCCAATGCTTCCCATAATAGACCATCAATTGTTATTGCTACCTTTATTATTGTTCTTTGTGAAAATTCACAAAGATCAATAAGACCTGCATGTTTCGTTATTTTGCTACCTTCAGTATTTATTTTAATGTAAAAAATCTGATTTATTATATTTGCTTCATAGTTTTGTTTTATTTTGATGTCTCAAACTTGGATGTCTGCTTATGCAACTTTTTCTGTTCTGTTTTTGATGCGTTTCTGACTCATATTAAATGTATTAAACTAACTTCTGTGTGTATGTGTTTCTACTACGCTTTTGAATGGCTCTGAAGTAGGATGAATCTTTAGAACTTTATTGTCCCATCTTCTAATATTCTTTTGATTTCGGGAAAACCGTCTGGTCTTCATAGCGATAAGGAAGCTATGGGGATGACTGGGGAAGAGGAAACAATGAAAGGTCAGGCAATCAGCTTCAGATGCTTCCTATTAAAACAATTGACTTCTGACTCTCAATCTGTAGGGTTACAGAAGGTATATGAGGCAATTGTATGTTGGGAATGACAGAGCAAGAATGATTGATTGTCCACATGCAGATGTCACACTATTTGTGTAAGTAGTACATCTAAGTGTGCTTTTTAACAAACATATGTTCCATTTTTATATTGCAAGGTTCGAATGTGTGCTCTGAGAGCTCAGGTATTCTTGGTCTTTCTGCATATGTATAATAAACTGTTTTTTAAAACTGAGGCACTCTGTAGGAGGATACAAAAACTATTCTGAACTGATAAGTGTCGGATGACGCATCACTTATGAATAGCAGAATAATATGTTTCTTTGGTGGGATGACCAAGTGGAATTATACATACTATAAAAGATAAGCAACTGCCAACATGGATTTAAAATAATTACTATGTCATTTAAACATAATTAGTCTAATGTAATGGTGTGCAGCCAGTGCTTAAGGACCTGATAATTTGTTTATGAGGTGCCCTGATTATCGCATATGTTCATCCACAGGATCGGTCCACCCCGAAAAAATATATTTCCAGGTAAAGAAAGTGATCAGGCAGTCATAAGGTTGATGGTGGTTATAGATTGCCAGCATCTTTCTAAAAACATCTGTATGTCATCATCATCATCATCTATTTACTTATATAGCGCTACTAATTCCACAGCGCTGTACAGAGCACTCATTCACATCAGTCCCTGCCCCAATGGAGCTTACAATCTAAATCCCCTGACACACACACACAGACTGAGAAAGACTAAGGGCAATTTAATAGCAGCCAATTAACCTATCAGTATGTTTTTGGAGTGTGGGAGGAAACTGGAGCACCCGGAGGAAACCCACGCAAACACAGGGAGAACATATAAACTCCACACATATAAGGCCATGGTTGGGAATCGAACTCATGACCCCACAGTCACCAGGCACCTGAGAGTGAGCAAAATCCCAATTGACCATTGTAGGCCTTGCTGTTGCCATCTCTAATCCTTGTTTGATGAAATCAACTGCCACTGAACATGGGGAACAGGTGTCCTGGCTCTGTTTCCAGCAGCAAGCATGACATTAAAATAAAAGACGAGACACACAGCTACTCCAAGCTGGAGAATAACCAAAGCAGTGCCCATGCAGCACAAAAGCAAAACCTTCTCTAGAATCAGCAGAGAAAGTTAAGATTTACAGTGAAAGACAATTACGTCTACCAGCAGCTGCCTGTTTTAAAATTTCTGCACTGGCTGGTTCAAGTTTTGTGTCTCCGTCGTCCACTTTCTCTCCTCATTCCAACTGTTATGCACCACTACTAGCTGCACAGAAATGTCAGTCGCCAGTGTCTCCTTAATTTTTGGTGTCTGATTCTGCTGCTAGCTTACAGTCACTTTTTTCTGTGTTTTATTGCAGGTCTCCCAAGTCTTTTTCATTTATTCCATTGCCCTCCTTAGATGTTCCAGATCTAGAAAATATTATCTCCTATTTGAAGCAAAAATTCTCAGAAACCCTAGCTTTGAAATAGGATAGTTTGATTATTAATCAGAAGTATCATGTTTCGTCTTCCTTAAGCTAAATAAAATCCTAAGTGCATTGGACTTTATGAAATTTATTAACCGTGTTTTATTTCAACTCTTGCTACCATTGCTACTCAAAATTCCTGATATTCTTCATGTATCTATATCTGTCTCATGGTTTGTGCATGAGTTGTCAGGCAAATACGCCCATTATGAAACTCAGTATGACTTAATTGCGGTTTACTTCGTGCTTACAGTCAAGTCCTTAAATATTGGGACATCGACACAGTTCTCATATTTTGGGCTCTATACACCACCACAATGGATTTGAAATGAAACTAACAAGATGTGCTTTAACTGCAGACTTTCAGCTTTAATTTGAGGGTATTTACATCCAAATCAGGTGAACGGTGTAGGAATTACATCGGTTTCTATATGTGCCTCCCACTTTTTAAGGGACCAAAAGTAATGGGACAAACTAAACAATCCTACATCAAACTTTCACTTGTTAATACTTTGTTGCAAATCCTTTGCAGTCAATTACAGCCTGAAGTCTGGAATGCATAGACATCACCAGACGCTGGGTTTCATCCCTGGTGATGCTCTGCCAGGCCTCTACTACAAATGTCTTCAGTTCCTGCTTGTTCTTGGGGCATTTCCCCTTCAGTTTGTCTTCATCAAGTGAAATGCATGCTCAATCGGATTCAGGTCAGGTGACTGACCATTGCATAACATTCCACTTGTTAGCCTTACAAAACTCTTTGGTTGCTTTTGCAGTATGCTTCGGGTCATTGTCCATCTGCACTGTGAAGCTCCGTCCATTGAGTTCTGAAGCATTTGACTGAATATGAGCAGATAATATTGCCCGAAACACTTCAGAATTCATCCTGCTGCTTTTGTCAGCAAACAGTAAATACAAGGGAACCAGTTCCATTGGCAGCCATACATGCCCACGCCATGACACTACCACCACCATGCTTCACTGATGAGGTGGTATGTTTTGGATCATGAGCAGTTCCTTTCCTTCTCCATACTCTTCTCTTCCCATCACTCTGGTACAAGTTGATCTTTGTCTCATCTGTCCATAGGATGTTGTTCCAGAACTGTAATGTGTTTTTAAATGTTGTTTGGCAAACTCTAATCTGGTCTTCCTGTTTTTGTGGTTCACAAATGGTTTACATCTTGTAGTGAACACTCTATATTCACTCTTGTGAAGTCTTCTCTTGATTGTTGACTTTGACACATATACACCTACCTCCTGGAGAGTGTTCTTGATTTGGCCAACTGTTGTGAAGGGGTTTTTCTTCACCAGGGAAAAAAAATCTTCTGTCATCCACCACAGTTGTTTTCCGGGGTCTTCTGGGTCTTTTGGTGTTGCTGAGCTCTCCGGTGCGTTCTTTCTTTTTAAGAATGTTGCAAACAGTTGATTTGGCCACACCTAATGTTTTTGGTATCTCTCTGATGGGCTTGTTTTGATTTTTCAGCCTAATGATGGATTGATTCACTGATAGTGACAGCTCTTTGGATCTCATATTGAGAGTCGACAGCAACAGATTCCAAATGCAATTGTCACACCTAGAATCAACTCCAGACCTTTTACCTGCTTAATTGATGATGAAATAACAAGGGAATAGCCCACACATGTCCATGACATAGCTTTTGAGTCGATTGTACCATTACTTTTGGTCCCTTAAAAAGTGGGAGGCACATATAGAAACCGTTGTACTTCTTACACCGTTCACCTGATTTGGATGTAAATACCCTCAAATTAAAGCTGAAAGTCTGCAGTTAAAGCACATCTTGTTAGTTTCATTTCAAATCCATTGTGGTGGTGTATAGAGCCGAAAATATGAGAATTGTGTCGATGACCCAATATTTATGGACTGGACTGTATTTCTGCTATATTTTGTGTTTGGACTTTGACTGAACTTCTTAAGCCCTGCCCTTTGGTCTGTATGACCTTGCCTTAGCTTGTTAATTTTTTTGTTGCGCTTCTTCTGAGTTCTAGCCTGGCTTTGGTTTGGGACTTTGTTTTTCTTGGATTTTGTCTATTCTCTACACTCAGTTAATTAACACTAATGCCCCTGAAGCTCTTGGGTCAACAGAGTACTAGTGAGTATGTCTAGCTCTAACGGAATAGGGGCTTCTATAAGTAAAAAGCTCAAGTAGTCTGGGTCTTCAGCAGGGCTACTGACTAAAAGGCAAGTAGGGTAGGGGGGACATTTTACTAAGCAGCATTTTAAATAAGAAGAATTAAAATATATGTATACTGGCTCTATCAAGTGTGCTTTTTAGCCAGGTTTTCCAGTGTAAGCACTCACAAAAAATATCATAACATTTTTTTATTAACAAATAAAGCAGATAAAGATTTTCAGAGCATAAACAAGAACTATACTGTACATTGAGTGGTAATAATGTTTTATATATAAAATAATTAAAATTACTTTCAGCTTTAAAAATCAGTATACAATTTTGACCTTACTCATGATTCTGCTGATTGTAGATGCCTTGCAATATCATTGATAAGTTTCGTCTAGACAGAGTGATGTCAGCATTTATTATTCACTGCATTGTCAACTTCTACAGGCAAGACCATTTACTAATAAGTTCTGAAAATACATTAGAGTAAAAGCATATATCAATCATATGTGCCTTTCATTAGCGTGTGCATGCTTTGTTTCACAATCCAAGGATAGCTTATAATAATATAAATATAGATTATTTTTTTTGTAAATTGAGTAGTGGGAAACAGTACAAAACCAAAATCATATTTTTTCAAATACTGTGGCATTCCTGTTTTAAATTTGTGAGATACAGCGATGAGATCACAATAATTATACCTCTCTAATAAAGTAATGCAGCATAAGCAGAATTCTTAAATACTGTTTTGCATGAAGGTACAAACTTCTCTGTATCACAAATAACATGGGGATTCAATATGAATTTATTTATTTTAAACTACTTTTATTAAAGTACCATAGCAACGAGAGTTACCCAGAAGAAAGCAGTCATAGGTGCCGGTGAAGGAGCCTATTGGTGGCAGCAGGCCCCTCCTACTGCATTTAGAGGGGCGTAATTTGGGATAAAGAAAGGGGATGGTGGCAAGGTAAGCCCAGCCAGTACGCAACAACACACGGACAAGGTGGCATAGGAGGTCCATCCTGTCACAGATTTCTGGTGGCAAGCGGTGGGATAACTCCAGGCTGCTTTTCATGCACCAGTCAGGAGAGCCGAGTTATTCAGGAGAGGAATAACAGCAGCCAGGAGAATGCACAGGTTGTCTGATTACACCAACGTGTCCGGGGCAGAACTTTAGACTCTGTGCAGTGCTAAGGGCATTGATTTCAGGCATTCGCCAAACAGGGCGGAGATGTGAGTGGCGCTAAGAGATTGACACCTACAGCATGGTATCCTGGAGGAATAAACTGATGGTGGCAGTGGCCAAGGCGGTGGCCCATTTGAAAATCGGGAACAAGGTGAACCAGACCCCCAGACAGCAACCACCTCTTTTCAACAGACTGTACCCACAGCACCTATTCCTCTGTCCTATGATGAGCGCAGGGCAGCCGGGCTAAGAATTCAGCTCGTGGCCTTAGAAGACAATGCAACTGCAACTGAGTGGGTACAGGTCATCAAGGCATGGCGACCAAGAGGGAAGGGCACTAGCCATGCAGCCGATGGGGGAAGCGCCCCCTAAGGGACCAGGACTTTCATCTTTACCTTGCCCTAAATTTGAGGAGAATGTTGGGAATTTTGATGTGTACCTGTAGGTATTTGAAAGAACCTGCAGACTACACGCTGTACCCAGATTGGAATGGGTCAAGCATTTGGTGCCCACACTCAAAGGACATGCAGTTGAGGCGTACCATGGGGCACCCTCAGAGGGCTGTGTGGACTATGATATAGTAAAAAGGGCACTCCTTAAATGGTACATTATTACCCCAGAGGCCTAATGTCCAAAGTTCTGGGACCTCGCCAAGAACCTCCACATCACCCATGAGGAGTTTTTCAACATGCTGTGGGAGTTAGCCAGGAAGTGGTAGCGCAGTGATGGTGCCCAGACTGTAAAGGAGGTAATAGACTTAATGTGCGAAGAGCAGTTTTACTGCCAGTGCACACTGGAGGTGAAAGAATGGGTGCTGGACAGGAAACCAGCCACATTGGAAGAAGCCGCCAAGTTGGTGAATCAATATGTGGCTGTTAGGCCACACTGGCAGGAGCGCCAGGTTAACAACCAACCCTAAAGGACTGTACAATGAGGCGGGCACACCTCTTCTACTCACCTCCAAAAACCAGTATCCAACCCTCCAGGTACATCTCGCCAGCCACTGTCGCATCCTGTCCCTGGGAGTTATCAGAGACCACTGGGGCCCAGGTTTGGGGGCTATTGAATGTAGGGGTGAGTTTGGGGAGAATGAGGTCTCTTTATTAAATGTGACTATGAATTATTTAATTGCAGTGATGGTTGCGGCAAATAGGTATATTTATGAAATTTAAATACTATTATTTTTTTCTGGGGCTGTTTGGAGGGAGGGAAATTGGTTTATTTATTAAATGGGAATACTATTATTTTAATGTTGGGGCTGGAGGAAGGCCTAATTAGTAATCGTGGGTGCTATTGATTTAATCCCGGGGCTGGTTGGAATTTTCTAAAAGTAGCAATTTTTTTTCAATTAGGGCCCCTAACATTACAGGACCCAGTCAAGCTGCAACTAAAGAAACCAGCAGCCACAGGTGGTGAAAGTGGCAAGAACAGGTAGGAGAGAGCAGGACAGTCTATGAAATGTTGTGATTCTAGTGAGACAATTCCAATTTTTGGTGACTGTAATGCCCAATGTAATGTGCAGGTCATGACTGTGAGCTCTTTATGTACACACTGCATTCTTTATATACTACACTGTGGTGCTAGATGTCCTGGAAGTCAGAAGTGCTCAGTCACGCTCCGGTGAGCGGGCACTGCACCCTTGTGGAAATAGAGGGTTTTTTTCTGTAGGAGGGTGGCCTAGCGCTTTTCACCTGCTAGCCATGCCCCAATGATGCCTAGCCACGCCCCTAATTGTATGACCAAACACTCTTAATTTTTCAAATGCTTATCTATAAGAGAGGCCCCATGAAGTTTTTGTACCGGGCCCTGAATTCCTCTTGGCAGCCCTGGATGTACCACCTAGATGGTTGATAAATAGGCTCCCCCAATGGGGATTATCAACATCTTTAAAACCATTAATATTAATATGAGTTTTATACCTGAAGTGATTCACTTCTATTGATGTGACAGAGTTCCATGACATTGGAAAAAGCAGCTGCTGCTTAATGCTCTTCTCGGTCTAGACTCCTAGAAATCAGCATCACTTTCATCACTTACCTTTGTGCTCAGATTCCAGCAGTGGTGAGGAATATACAGCATTCATATATTCAATCATTTTCAGGATTTCCTTATGTCTCAATTAACTTTACACAGAATTCTTCATACAGCTTTCCTATTTTGCTATTTGACTTACTTCTGTCACTTATTTCTAGATTTTCAGAAGAATTGGTGCACAGATTTCGTCAGTGTTTAAATACAAATTGCATGTACATAATAGTAAAATTAATTCATTCTTTTTTTGAAATGAGATTTTATTGAGTTTTTGCAAATAAGAGACAATGAGGGAAGGGTGGAAGGATAAACAAACTGCTATCATTTGGTTTGTGTAATAGCATATAAAAATGAGTAGACTTCTTTTAGGTAGCAACTGAGCCCAGTAGCAGAAAGTGATATATTCAGTGTAAGGCTGTACAGCAGGCCAGATCAACCTGTGGCTCTCCACAGGTTGATGAAACTACAAGTCTCAGCACACCCTGCCAGCTATCGGCTTGCTGTCTGCTGGCAGTGCATGTTGGGGCTTGTAGTTTCACAACACCTGGAGAGACACAGGTTGGTAGGGAAAATACTAGTAAGGGATAGTAGGGGAGATAGAATAAATTTCATTGTTCACTTGACATCAGAATATAGCTATCATTGGGCAATGCCATCAGATATGGTACAGGGTGCCCCTGGTACCACACTCTCTCCAGCAACGAACAGTAGAGAATGGATAAATTGGATGAAGCATGATGGAGCCATGGTACCATACATACAGATGTTTTTAAGAATTATTTTCTATTTTAATACATATGGAGCATTTAGTTATTGCTCCTCTGTTTCGAGCCCAGTCCTCCTGGCCCAGTATTTCTCCCATGTCGTCTTCCCGTTTCAGTTCATGTAGATCTTTAGATGGTGGACCACGCTAGAAATTTTAAACCAAGCCTCTTGAGTTTGATTTGAGCAGGAAAAAGAACTCCCAAGGAGATGAATGGTTTGGGGAGCACAACATCACTATCAAATTGTACAAGTGCCTTATTTGAAGATATTGAAGGAAGCAGCTAGACCAGTGTTGACTAACCTGTAACACTCCAGGGGGTAAATGTATCAATATGCGGGTTCTTCAACACCCGCGTGTTCAGCCTCTTCCGCCATTAAATTTCAAGCGGCGCTGCATTGTAAAGGGTTAACTTCCCTTTACAATGCAGCGCCGCTTGAAATTTAATCGCGGAAGAGGCTGAACACGCGGGTGTTGAAGAACCCGCATATTGATACATTTACCCCCAGGTGTTGTGAAACTACAAGTCCCAGCATACTTTGCCAATATATAGCAGCTTATTGCTGAAAGGGTATGCTGGGACTTGTAGTTTTACAACACCTGGAGTGTCACAGGTTAGCCAACACTGAGCTAGACAATAGATTAAATCATTCTTGTATCTGTGAACTCAGGAAAACCACAGAAGAGCTATGTCAGAGAGACTTTAATATTTTGCTCAATCCAACTTTCAAATGTCTTGTGGTCTAAGGCGAGAGGAAAGGCCAGATTTTTCCACACTGGTATCATTTAATCCGGCTAACTGTATGCAATGATCAAAAATAGCCAGTGAAGACTCCAGCAAGTGGTGTTGATAGCGTGTCGAGGACATACCTTAGTAGGATCCAGAAGAATAAATATGGAAAGAGGATATTGAGAAAGGTTTCTTAGATCTGAACCCAAGCTCTAATGTGGGCATTGGCAAGGCACAAAACCGCTTGGGTATGATGTGCCGGTAGGTAGATAACACTTCTGAATGTTTGGGAGACAAAGTCTACCCTCTTTGTGGTGTCAGTGTAGACCCTACATCTGTACCCTGTGCCCTTTACTTGACCAGATTAACTTGAAGATGTATTTCTGTAGAGGGGACTCTCTGAATATCTGAAATAGGTATAATATCATTGACAAGATGTTCATCTTTATTGCACCTATCTTGTCTACCCAGGATACATTATTATTATTACTATTATTATTATTATTATTAATAACGTAGATATGTAATAGTGCTCCGCCTTCTTAGAAACTAGGGTGATTGGTGGGTAGACTGAATCATAAGGTCTGGTCTGGTCTGGTAAATTCCCAGGTACTTTAGCTTATCAGGTTGCCAGCAAAAATTATAATTAGTCTTAAGGAGTTGGAGCTACTTTTGCGGCACATTCAGAGATAGTATCTCTGTTTTGTCTGTGTTAATCTTGAAGTTTGAAAGCTCCCCATATATACACTGTTCTTCATAAAGCCCCGTAGGGACTTGCGGGGCTTTGTAATCGTGATGATAACATCTGCATATAACATATGCGTATACCGATAACATCTGCTTATAACGACAGCTTATACTCTCTGCGACTAGCTTGCACACCTGCAATATCTGTTTTACTGTTTATCCTGGTAGTTAGAGGCTCCATCATAAGCGCAAAGAGATGTGACGTCAAGGTTCATTCCAGTTGAATACCATTGTTAATCAGAAATGCGAGCACATGAAGGGCAAGAGCCCTGTCACATGCCTTTTTCATCTATGGCCATCACCAGGACAGGGATTGACTGCTTATTAAGCAATTTATATCAAATCCATAGTGGCAGTATGTATGAATCTGGGTGGACCAAGGACAGGATTAAAAAAATCCCATTTTCAACGGATTTAATTCTTTTCACCCATCGATAAATAGACCCCTGAGTGTTGTTCTGTTTTCTTTTTTTCTGTATAATAACTTAAATTATTACATATTTTACAGTGCATAGTATGACATAAAATGATTTATCCGGCTTATATATTTGAGCCAATCACATGTTCAAACATATACTTTGTTAAGATGTGTTTTTGAAACACTTCAAGTACACTTAAAAAGAAACAAATCTGTAGTTTGATTTTTAGCAAAATAAATTTTTCTATATCCAGGAGTTAAACTCTAAATCAATTATTATTTTCATACAACCTGAGAACACATGCAGAACTTGGATTCAAACATGTTGCTTCTACTATCTCTTACCACCAGGGCCGGATTAAGGGAATGGAGGCCCCTGGGCTAAGGGGGCCTCCATTCCACCGTGAGGCCCCCAATGTGAGCCGCCCGCCCCCCAGTGAGCCCCCCCCCCCCAAGCACTTACCTGTCAGTGCAGTCCTCCTTCCGCGGCGCGCTGTAAGCTCCTTACCGAGGAGATCTCTAGCGAGATCTCCTCAGTAAGCAGATTACTGAGCGGCGCCGGGGATCGGGATGGGGGCGCCCCCGCCCCCGGACCGATCAATAATGCTGCTGAGGACTTTGAAGGGCCCCCTGGATGCCCGAGGCCCCTGGGCTATAGCCCAGTTAGCCCTAGGGTTAATCCGGCCCTGCTTACCACCCCTGCCTCTAGAATGTAAGCTCTCCCTGGCAGGGTGCTCTCTACCTATTGTTGTATGCCCTGTCATGTCGTTTGTTATATTCTGTGTGAGTCTGTGTAACTGCCTCGTGCATTTGTGATTTTACTTACTATATTAATTATGTCCTATCTGTATTTGTACGATTGTACTAATGTGGTGCCTTATTAATAAATAATAATGTTTTGGGGGCAATTGTTTTAGTGTTAAATATACCTACAGTATGTCATGCTTAATATCCTTTTATACTATTTATCATACTTGCCAACTCTCCTGGAATATCCGGGAGACTCCCGCATTTTGCGAGAGTCTCCCGGACTCCCTGGCGAGTGTGGCAATCTCCCGAATTCTGCCCACTTCATTAGGAAGTGCCCCACTTCTTAGTGAAGTGGGCAGAATTAGATCCCAAACGCCGTGATTCCCGGTGAATCGTGGTGTTTGGCCCTGCCCCCCCCCCCCCCCGCTGTCAAATGACGCAATTTGCGTCATGATGTCACAGGGGGTGGGGCCGAAATGACGCGATTTCGGCCGCCCCGCCCCCTAACCCCCTCCTCCACTGGCTGGCTCCCGGAAGGGAGCTGAAGAAAGTAGGTAAGTATGCTATTTATGTATCTTATTCTAAAATCACCTGCAATCTTTGCTTTATCCAATATACATACAGGATTCAGGGGTAAATTTACTAAGCATCGTGTTTTAAACTGCCACAAATCGCTGGACATTTAGTGCTACAAACTTATATATATACCACATCTTCTATAGGGTAGTTTGAGGCTGCAATGTAAAATGCCCAGCGGTGGCTGGCGGGTTGCAAACACCTAAACCGCCAGTGGTTTGGTTAAAATCGCCATCAGAAAGACAGGCTTTTTAATTCCTGTTTCTGATTGGCTTGAAAGGTCAAACAGCATGTTTGAACTATCTTGTCATTCAGAGCATAAGATAAAGCACCATTCACATATAAATTATGGGGCAGTCATTATTTATTGATTAAGGGGATAAATTAATTTACAATATCTTATGGGCCAAGTTTGATTTTTCAATATATTATTGGGATAAAATTACTATTATATTATGAGGGCACTATGTAATACCACATTGTGCATCATAAATAATTATATCCACCATTAACAATCATAGAGTATTGCCCAGTTAATATAAATATATATATTCATATTATCCCCATGATATATGAATGATAGCTCTGTCTGTCTGTCTGCAATAAGCTCACTCCCATCCACAACCCTGTCCTCTCCCACTCTCTTTGTCTCTTTATTCCACACTCCTCACCTTAATGACTACCATGTTGGTGGTGTTGGCCTCCTGCTTTCACATACGGTGACATTTTTCTCTTCTCCACACTTAAAGGTTTCACTGTAGCACATTTATGAATGGACAGGTTGTCAATACATGGTTCTCCACACAGATGCTTTTAATCACAGTCACTGATCACGATGAAAACCACTTGGACATAAAATTTACATTTGCAGTTTCCTTGTAGCCACCAATGGTCTACATGTATAGTAGTGAGTAGTTTAAAGATAGTTCCTAATAGGCAGTATTCCAACACCAGGTGAAACAAGTACAGGGTACAAGTGGGTGGGCATTTTTAAAAATTGCCATAAGGTTTTTTGTAAATGTGCAGCTTTTTGTTATAATTCTTTATTTCGGTTGGTCAAGAATATAATATATGCATATAACAGTAAAACTGAACCGTAAATAGAAAACCACAAAAGTAAGGTAAAATGTAACAAAGTGAAACATAAGTGACTTAACAAAAGCATTAACAGAGACCTAAAGTATGAGAAAATATGATCATATCTTTCAGGTAAGGAAAACCTACTTGGAGTGGGTGTGGGGTGGACTGGGAACTTGGGTGGGGTGACAGTACAGTACTAATAAGGAGAGGAGAGCAGTGGCCTTGATAACTCATAGTAGTGTAGTTAGAAGTAAGTCGCTAGGTGCTGGTCATGTAGAGAAGCTAGCAGCATGTAGCTGGGGAATATTACTTGTAGACTTCTCACAACACATGGGCCAAGGAGGGAACGAGGAGGAGGAAGGTAAAGATCTGCTCTCAGCAAACAACCATGCAGACAACCAGCTCATACTTGGTTACATGCATGGCTTCTATCTTGGAGATAGTATGTCATTTCCTCCATGGCGGCTATGTGCCACTATAGGTATGAGTGAGCTTTTCCAATGTTTAGCTAATAGGCATTCAGCTGCTGTTAGCATGTGTTCAGCAAACTTTCTAAAAAATGTATTGAGATCTTGGGGAGGGTAATATAGCAAGAATATCCAAAGGTGCATTGCAACTGGTGCCTCAAAGAGGATGTTCCAGAGTCTGTACTTTATCTCAAAAGGGAGTTATTACAGTTCATGACCACCATATATGAAACATGGTGCATCTGTGGCCGCAGTTTGTCCAATAATCAGATAGAGTGGAGGGGAACATTTTGTACAACAGGTATTAAACTTTATAGGACGTTACTTTGATCTTAGTTGAGACAGACCTTTTAGCGATTCCCAGTCTCTCGTCCTCCCAGACCTTATCGAAAAAAATACCATAATTTTGGGAATGTGTATGTACATGGACAACCCCGGGAGGAACATGAGGTTGCCCAGAGGGGAGTCAGGGGAGAGTGATGAGGTAATTTTCCATTTTAACAATTACAGATCCCAGATCCTAGTTGCAAATTTAAGTGTTTAGTATTAGGGGGCCTTTGGTTTTTGGGTAGGCCCCACAGGGGAGTTAGGTCAGGCCAATTGGGATAGCTGAATTCAATATCTAGCCAAGAGGTTGTGCCTAGGCAGCCAGGAGATGATAAGGAAGCTCCAGGAGGTGAGGTCAGTTTGCATTTTGTAAAGTTGGGGGAAATAAACTTGGGAAAGCAAATCACAGGGGGATGTGAGAAAAAAAACAAATATTGTTCTCTTTCTATGCTGCTTCTTAAAATTAAAGTTTGTTTTAGGAAATATGGCATCCGAAGAAGAGGCTTGAAGCAGCACGGCCTCTGAATTTGAGTCATTTATCTTGTAGCCAGATAGGTCACTCTAGGTTTGCCTAATCTTGTAAAAGTTGGGCAGTTTTTAGGCTGGGACAAGGAAAGTAAGATGTCTTCCACGAAAAGTGAAATCTTGGAGTTGGTGTTACCCACCTGTACTCCCTGGATGCTGAGGAATATGTAGAATTTTTGCAGTCAGATTTTACATAAATGTACCCTTATATATGTCTAACTAAATGTAAAATATAATTTAGACATTTTACAAATTTTCCTTTTATTTATTCCATTTTTCTCCTTATTCTATCAATGAGTCATAAATGGACCTTGTAAAGTAGTGCTATGTGGCGGCTATAAGCAGTGTGTCTCTGTCTAACATAATTCTTGGTGTCTTACCTCATGTGCATCTTAGTAGTCAATAACGTAAAAGCTGCTTTCTGTATCTTTACTAGACAATTTAATCAATGGTGGAAAGTAATATCCAGAGAACCCTGCTGTGATACTACATAATATTTTATATTTTAATGGATTACGGTGTCATTTAATGTATTACTGACTCACTGTAGCATTTACATTTCTTTCTGTAAATGTCCACTGTAATATACAGTATATCATATAACAAACAGCTAACCTGATTGTGAATGTTCCAGTTGTTTTATTTCAAATAGCTTATTGAAGTTTACATATCTTTTTAAGTTGTACATGTAATAAAAAATAACAGTATTAATTTATCTATGAGAAACTCGCCTGTGTTAGATCATCTTGCACTAATTAGTGTTAGAAGCACAGACAACTCATGTTGATCCCGGCCACTTTGAAGGACTTTCCTCTGAGCCTTGTTAATGGGGATGGTAAAACGCAGTATGATGGGGTCCTGCAGTTGCCTGAACTCAAAGGGGTAGGTGCTGGGCATGAGTGCTAACTGAGTGTTATCTGTTGGCACAACCTGTTAGTTTGGTGGCCTGCATCTTATTTTGTGATGGTTAGAAAGTTGTGTTGTACCTATCATCGTGTTCCATTGCAAATTTGTGGGGTGCTAAGGGTATTGCAGCAGTATCTCCAAGCTTCAGCGTCAGCTTCTGAGGAGTCATTCCTGAAAGGCTGAGCGAGTTAAGGTATAACACGGAGTTTAAACCAGAGAAGAAATAAACCAGCCCTCGGCTAATCTCATATTCTATATGGTACCTACTGCATGGCAATATTAACGTCCTATATGTTGTATACAAAACAAAAAAAACAACTGTTGTCAGTGCTTATCCATAATACTGCATATCTGTGTGTATCTAGCAAAATGAAAACATAATGTATTAGTTCATATTTTAATCAAAACATTTAAGCCTGCATCCCAGCATCATGGGCACCTCATTATATGCAGGTCCTACACTGAGGTATATGCTTTAAACATCATTAAAATGAAGTTAAAATCAGCTGCACTCACCTTCTAGATATAGGGTCTTACATCTAACAATGGCTGACTTGTGAGCCATACCCAAATGAGCCTTAAATAGACTTGATGGACAGCTGCTAAGACAATATAAGGCAACATTTTGAGACAAAACCAGAGAAGAAATAAGCCCACGCTCGGCTAATCTCATATTCTATATGGTACCAGCTGCATAGCAATGTAATCGCTCTATATGTATACAAAACAAAAAGACAATTTTTGTCAGTGCTTATCCTTAACACTATTTATCTGTGTGTATCTAGCAAAATGAAAACATGAGCTATTAGTTCATATGTTGATCAAAACATTAGACTGCGTCATCTTTACTTCTTGCACTGTTCACTGACTCATATTCGTATATCCTTTCTTTGCTGGGTAAAGATCGTAGGATGTACCCTTTCGTCTCGTGTCATGTGGCTGTGTTAAAAAAATGTCTCAATGTAAATGAACTGTGTAGGTTTAACAATTTCGGAGTTTTCCTTCTAGGAGGAATATATTAAACTATATTTCAGACAGATCAAAATACCATGGGTATGCTGGCACTTGTATTACCACAACGCCAGCATGCCAATACACTTTAAGGCAGCCAAGGCCTAGTAGTGCACCATTGAAAAATTGGTATTTGACTTTAATTTTACTTATTAACTCACACCCACTGCACAGGGATGTGGGAATAGCCAGTGCTATCAGCACAGGGTTGCTTTTTCCTAGGGAGAGGTGAGGCGCATGTTTTAATGAAGACCATTCATCATCACGAATCTTGTACTAGTGGTGAAGAAGTGTATCTGCACCAGCTTCCACCTCTACACATTAAGTCAGGTGTGTGTAATGTCCTTACTGTACTTAGGCTACAAAATCCCAGCCATTCCCTCTTTCTTCCCACCTTTCTACATGTAGAGGCGCAACAACCTGATATGTCTGTTTCTGCATACAGACTCGTGTACACCATTTTACTGCACACGCACAGTATAGAGAAGCACATTGCGCCCAACTCTGCATGAGCCCCAATGTGTGTGTCACGGGCACTAGGAGTCTTTACCCAGGGATCACCAGATGGTAGGCTTACCAGAGCAATGTAGATGGTAATAGGGTACTCTGGTAGCTGGGTGATCACGGAACATGAAATGATGGCCGATGAGATGCTCAGGAAAGTCTATGACTAGCAACACTGGTAATAATGAGGTAATGATACACAAGGAACTGTATGGACAAGGACACGTGAAGGTAGTCAGTGGTCTGCGATAGCAAGTTGTACCACTGCTATAGTGAGGTGGAATGTCCAACAGAAACAAGGAGGTGATGAGAGTCAGCGGTCTGCGGGTAGCAAGTTGTACCGCTGTCTGAGTGAAGGAATGGAATCCAAGTGGAGGTATCCAGGTAGTCAGTGGTCTGCGGTAGCAAGTTGTACCACTGCTCTGTGAGAGGATAATGGAACAGGTGATACCGGAAACAGGGATCAGTGGTCTGACATCAGCAAGTTGTACCACTGCATATATATGTGAGGAGGTGCACGGGGGAAGACTGCAACACAGGATATACACAGGCACCTTATACACGATCCACAGTAATATGCACAATATAGGTATATATATATGTAAATGACTGATCAGGTCTGCAATCTAGAAAGTCTCTTGAAGTAGTCCAGCACAATGATAACACAGTCAATGATGGCAATAGACTCAGCGGATAGCAGACTCCAGAGAGAACCAAACACAGTCCAGCAAGATATGCAATACACAGCACAGTCAATGAGAAGTATGCATACCGTGGTTCAGCAGTAGCAGTCAGATGGGATTGCAGCGGTACCTGAGCGGCTGGAGGCCGACTGGATAGGAAGTCCCTGGATAGGAGAAGCAGCGGTCTAGCAGGTGCAGCGCACAGGTGAGTAGACCGACAGGGACACGAATCCACAGGAGTCAGCAACACGTGGAACTGGACTCATAGGAAACCCAGGAGAATGGAGATGATCCAGCAGAGGGTAGTAGAAGAGATACAAATCCAATGCTGACAGGAGGGTAGAGGCCAGTGGAACACGTGAAGGCGTGGAGAGTGGATCAGCAGGAGATGGACGATAGCGCTGACCACAGCGGCAGGACTCAGCGGCACACGGAGGTAACCAGTAGCAACCACAGGAACCAACAGCGATGGGAAACAGGAGTGCAGCGCAGGGCCGGAGCTGTAGATCACGAAGTGTAGCAGATGGTAATGAAAAGCGGCAGTCTCGAGGAAGTCACAGCAAAGATGAGATGAGAGTGTAGTGCACGGAGGCAGCGGATAGTAATCAGCTGGCAGTCACGATGTTGAACACAGGCGAGTTGCAAGCAGGAGACTGTAGTGCACAGAGGCAGCGGATAGTAGTCAGCTGGCAGTCACGATGTTAAACACAGGCGAGTTGCAAGCAGGAGACTGTAGTGCACAGAGGCAGCGGATAGTAGTCAGCTGGCAGTCACATTGATATAAAATAACGTTGAAGTGGTGTAGAAGACTGTAGTGCACGGAGGCAGCGGATAGGAATCAGCAAACAGTCATGATGATAAAGTTGATGGTAGAAGTGGTATGGAACCACAGTAGTAGAAGTGGTTTGGAAACCACAGGAATCAGCAGCACTGAATACACAAGTAATACAGGAACACCTTCAGAGACTCATGAGGAATGAGACTCCAAGATCAGGCAACGTGGTAGTGACCACAGGTGCTTAATATAGGGAGGTTGCCTGATCTGCCAATTAAGTTAAAGGGGTATACACTGAAGTATAGAAAAGGGCTGCGCATGCGCAGACCCTCAGGATGGCGGACGGCCACGGTTCCTAAATGTCCGGGAAGAGGCACTCACGGTCCGGTGAGTGACAGTGTGTGTGTGTGTTACAAGCCATGGCGGTGCCTCTAGCCGCCGTGACTCGCTGTTTCCCTCTGCCTGCGTCCTGGCAGTTGCCATGACGACCGGGACGTCACTTCAGCTTTCTTCACGGCCGTTGCTAAAGCAATGGTCGGGACACTCTGCCTCTTGTCGCCACGTCCCGACATGAAGGGAGTCCAGGCGCGTGCGGAACATATGTAATTTAATTAGCCTCCTGAAGCTGATTTTCTCTGCTGAGGCTCTTGGATCCTGATTGGTCCATCTATGTATTTAAGGCAGGGAGAGCTTAGCCTCCCTACCTGTTATAGCGGTCAGTTCCTGGTTGCTAACCTGCTCCTGTATACTGCTGACTTCTGGATTGATTTTCTGTGTATGACCTCTGCCTTGTCATCACCCTCTATACCACGCTACCGTATTATTCATAAGCTTGTACTACGCTGAATTTAAGACCTGGGGGCATCTGATTACCTCTGAGCGCAAAAAGCTCTACGGGAAAGGTGGCTGCTATAGGTGAAGACCTCAGCATCCTGTTCTACAAGCTTATGACAATAGCCGTTAGCCATAACAGTGTGTATATGTGTAATATATAGCTCAATGTGTCAAATTTAAACTTTGTCTCTCAGAAGTGGGTGAAACATTTTTGGACATATGCTCTGTTTTATATATATTAAGAGTCCGGTATGAAACCCAAAGAGTTGTATCCTTCAGAAATAGGGTGCATGCAGCAAAAAGTACATTCCCCCCAGCTGATAAGAATAAAGCTTTAAAACATGGCTGCAATAACAGATATTAAAACAAAATCTCCAGACACACTAGCGGAACTTGGCTATTTAATGTCATGATTGTAGTAGCATGAATTTCCCCATTATAGACCCTGAACATCTTCCAGCAGTTAGAACAATCGCCCCTTTGGTGGCTTCTGGAACACTGAGTGAGGAAGGAAGTACTAGTTTCCTGACTTTTAGGACGTCCCATACTAAAATTAGAACAGATTGATGTCGTTAATGCTACACAAGTTCCTGACAATGAATATCTTACTTAATATCCTTAATGGTGAATCACCTGCCAGTAAAATTCTGTTTCTACGTTAACTTGACAGTTTAATAAAGTTGATACAAAAAGTATGATATGTTCAAAAAATAGTTATGAATTTTAAAAGTACTGATGGAACTATGCATGTATTGGTCTTCATATCTTTGAAATGGTGAAACAATATGTGTACATATTCTATTTAATACATACAGTATCTAATATAGTAGTTAAAGTGCATGATCAATACGTAAAGAACTAAATCAACTTTGTGGATTTTTTTCTTTTAATTAAAAGTATATAATTGATCCAAAGTGCTAACTTGTAATTTTTGTAATCGTTGGTTAGATACACTGTATGAATGCATCTAGCAGGTGCTCTTTTGGTGCAGGCTATCGATCTTCAGGTGGCCGAGTTGATATAGTCCCTATATCCCCTACTGTAACATCATCGATTTGAGAATACTAGTGCGAATGGCTTATCCTGGTATACACATGGTGATTTCACCTTCCAATGTGCTAATTGCGTGGCTTTGTTTTTCAATATTCTCTGTTACATATATGGTGTTTTCTATACATCAGGAACTTTTCTACTAGGATATATACATATGTTTCAGAGAAATATTACATAGAACATTACAATACAGGTTGTTTCAAAAAGATGGACCTGATTTGAAATCTCTATATCTCTGCAACAACGACCCGCCCATGAATGAAACTCTTACCACTTGGAAGGATGAGACACAGAGTTTCAAAGGACTACCATTAGATGCCTCTCCCAGCACACCAACAGCCCCTAGCCTCAGTTGTTTGCAAGATGGCGGCACCGCAACAAAAAGGCGTCTTGTGTTCGGCAGGTCAGCAAGACTGAATCCGTAATTGCAGTGCAGCATGCGTTACAACAGCATTTTGGCATTGATCCGCCAATGCCATAGAGCATTTGTCATTGGTTCCGACACTTTGAGGAAACGGGCTGTTTATTGAAGGGCAAGAGAACAGGGTGTCCACGAACTTCAGAAGAAAACATTAGAAGAATTCAAGGGAGTTTTCTGCGTAGTCCACTCGTCATGCTTGCCGAGAACTTGCTATCCCTCTTACGACTGTCAGGCGTGTGCTAAAGCAACGTTTAATCATGGGGCCATATCAGTTGCCCATGGTACAGGCTCTTCATGCACATGACAAAGGAAAGCCACTATTAGCGACTAATCTGAATGACCTCAAAAACAAAAATCACGACAGAGGTGAATTCAGTGGAAGAAGACACCCTGAGAAGCGTTTGAGACGAATTCAACTATCATCTCGATGTTTTCCATACAGCAGGTGGAGGGCACGTAAAGCATTAATAAAATGGTTAACAAAGTTTGATAACTCATTAAACCGTTTCTAACTTTTTATATAATTGTAACATGTTGCGAAATGTTGTGAAATATATTGCTTTTAAATTGGATCCATCTTTTTGAAACACTATAGATTTTATTATATACCTGGAATTTTAGAGATATTTATGGACTGATTACTAGCCAATAATTACAGATTTGTTGAAAATAGGTAGGTAAAGGAAGAGTAAAGTGTAGTTAGTAATAAGACAAATCTATGGCAAGTAATGCAGTGTGTCTTTAGTTTGTGAGAGTGATAGTGTGTTAAGTATGTGTATTGTGTGGATAAACAGGGTACTTATGGTTCGTGGTACTATGCTGCAGTATGGAAATGAGTCTTCATAATGTAGGTTTGTAAAGTGTTGCCAAGTATACAGGATTTGTACGGTACATGAACATAAATAAGCACAGGAATCACCTTATAAGGAAAATAATATAATAGTTATATTTCTGGCTTTGTGTATGGCTGTATTTTGTACAAAAGGTGTGATATGTAACTATAGTGATTAAGGTGTAGTGTAGCATCTATTAAATAGTGAATTGTGTACTGCTTGGAGTAATTGCCCTCCCCCAAATGTCAGCCCTGGTAGCACCCGGACTTATGTCTATTAAGGGGATAATACTAGCGAAGAGGCATATGTGTAGTGGGGGGTAAGCGCCATGTGGGGATGATTGAGGGCAATGGTGGGCCTAATCAGTTGTGGGCTCAAGTGCAAAAATTATGGTAAGCTTTTTATTTTTGGAATCATGTTATTAATTGATTTTCAAGGATATCTTGTGATTCTTTGTAGGGATAATTTCTTCTGTGATTAAAATCACCCTTACTGCTGACTGATGCACTAATGTCCATTCCTTGTCTTTTATTCTCACAATTTGTGTTTAATTATTCACTTACAGGGACTGTGACCATAAATATATTCCATCTTTGTTTGTTTTATAATCAAACACTGTAATGCAGGTGTACTCTCTTTCCATAAAGACGCATGTACTTTAACGTTTCTGTTTAAATTTTCTGTTCTCTTTACACATCAATGACAGCGGCCATCTTTCTGTTTACACTATTAGAATGAATGTGAATTTGAGGACTCATTCTCATTTCTATACTATAGCCACTGGCTTTAACCAGGAATGGCAGCAAAAAATGTAGGAGACAGGAAAAATCATTGATACATAAGCTTTTCTAGAGCAGATATGAAGCATGGTAGTTTTTAAACTGCTGAACCTAAAAATGATGTGACAGGTAGACTGCAAAACGGTTTGCAAATGAAGGGGGCTATTTGTGCCTCATTGCATATTGCTCGCATTAATTATCATTTTTTATTGCAATGAGAAGTGAGGTAACGTAACAAGTTATTAAAATTGATTAGCTGGGACAGAGACTCTGATAGGAGCCTGTCTAATAATCTATAGTAAAGTAATCGCAATCACTGACTAACATGTTCTAGTGGCCTTGGACAATTTGCGTTGGGGAAGAGCATGAAGCCTACTGGGGAGGGATCCGAAGATTCCTGCAATCCCCTTCCCATATAATAGAACGACTAACATCATCTTCAGATGGCGTTTGCTGTCGGGGTCAAGCTCCGAAATTCAGAGCTTGATAAAAAGGGCATTTTCACAGTCCCCATAGAAACCTATGAGGACCGCAGCAGATATCAGAGATGCTCTAATAATAAATAGCCTTTCACTTTAAAATACTGTAATCCTCCAAAAACTGCAATTTTTAGGGTATTTAAACCTGTTTGGAGGTTAATAAATAAGCCCATAAGTCTTGATGGCAAGATGTAGTCAACTCAAAGGATTCTTGGCAAATGATCCCATGGCAGCGTCATTAGGTCTCATAACATAGTTGGGTATTGCTTTTGACATGTGTTATTTCAATCAGTCATTGGTAGTGTGCAATTTCCACTAACGCAGAGAATCGTGCTGTGTTTGTTGTGGATGTTTTTTGTAGTCACAATAAAAGCACGCTGGCTTTCCTATCTTCTGTTTGCTGCTCACAGCAGGGGATTGATTGAAGAATGGTGCTTTCCCACCTTCCAAGTGTTTTTAGAACAATGCCTTTACCAAAACTATTTTTTTTTTCATTAATCCTTCATCTCATTCAAATCCACTGTCCTGAAAGTTAAATGGGGAGGTGTGTAGTTGTCCTTGACCTCAGCATGACAGGAAAAGTTCTGTAACTTGCCTGATAGATGGTAGAAGAGAATGAGCTCTTAAGGACTGCATATTCAAAGCAGATACATTTAGGATATGTACCAACAAGACATTTAACCCACGTCTATGGTGAAGGCAGCTTGAGTGCTTAGCAAAATAATATTCAATTCATCGCTACAAATATACATTCCTCATGGCAATGTTAACAAGCTTTGGATATACAATGAATGTCACAAGCTGCGCCCACGGTCCATCCTGGTTTTGTTGAAAGTACAATGGTCAGAGAAGTGTTGTGAATGTTAAACCAAGCGTGAGTGTGTACCCTTAGGCTCGCTGTACATGTGTAGATCATTTCAGCTAATTTGGTATTTTTGCCAAACTTTGCACGACAACTGTGCTCAGAATGGATTGTATTTGATCATTGAGGTAATTGACCCAACAAGAAAGAGGGATGGCACTGAGATCGAGTTACTTTACCATCCCCTGACTAAGGCTGCGTACATACTACACTGTTTTCAGCCAATTATCGTGCCAATCGCATGATAAACGACCATTTAGGCCCGATATGACATTAGTGTGTATGCTGCAATGATGAACGGTTATTGTTCCAAAGCTCATCATATTGTTTCATTTGATTTTTAAACTGGACTGAAAATGTCGTTCAATGATGGAACAATGTCATTCCAGTTCTGCAGTGTATAAGCAATCACGACCGGCAGTGTCCATAGAGCTCTAATTTAACCTAAAAGTAGCATGCTGGAAGATTTATAGTAGCCTGAAAGAGTGTTAACTTAAAAGCCCTTACCAAGACAGTATTTACCATTAATGCCACCCAGGCAGTGCTATTACTGGGTGTGACAATATCTAACTCAGTAATATCTATCCTCCTCTTCTCGCAGGCAACATTATTGCTACTACTGGCAAAATGTTTCTGGTGCGAATGACGTCACTGTAATTGTTGCTCTGAAATCTATTTGTAATTAATACAGGATTCTGATATTACACCTACAATTGCATTCCTCCTATTTAAGGCACCTGTTCTGCTCAGTGCTTGTTGGAGCAAGGTATTAGTAGTGAGCATTAGCTGTGAAAACATGACCACCCTGTGGTGTTTAATCCTTTACCCCGGCTAGTGGCCTTGACCCTTCTGCTTTCTCCAATACTGACCTCAGCTTGTGACCTTAATTATCCTGCCTTCTTAAGTGCCTAATGTTAGCCAGTCTGTCCAATTATTCTTCTGTCTATCTGAATCTATTTCTGAATCATTAGAGAGGATGCAGGGTCCAGATCTGTTATTAGATTCCTTACATGTGCCTGGTGAGTCCTGCTCCTGTCTGTAACAAGCAGGGTTATACAGGGAAGCAGAACAGTTGCTTCATTGCAATTTTATTTTATTTTTTTCCCTTTTATTTTTTGCTATTTGGTCTTTACCAGTCACACTTATTTTTCCAAAGACATATAATGGATGGTCATTGATAGATGGCCATGCGGGGTGCTCAATTATGAATTTAAAATACATTCAGTCTCAAAACCTATGACAGCCCAGCTCTCTGTAGCAAATAATAATAATAATAATAATAATAGTAGTAATAATAATAATATGTTATACACCTGCTCACATTCCACTGGAACCACTTGCATATTTTTTTTAGTACCAGCCCTTAAAACTAAATATTGGTATAGCGATAAGGGACCTTTAGCATTAGAGCAATTTTTGCATATCTCTACCAACTGTTACAATGTAAAGTAATAGGGGAACATTTCTAAAAATGTCCCTGACCCTGATTGCAGCAATAAGTCTGATTTTTTTTTTCTATCTCAGAATATTAAAAAGTTATGGCCAAGGCAGCAACAGTTCCCAGTGATACTGGTTCAGAGTTGTAAGAGTTCAACGCTGGCAGGGTAATCAAATTGTCTAATAACCCCTATCATGCAATATACGTATATATCTATATATAAATATATATACATGTGTATATATATATATATATATATATATATATATATATATATATATATATATATATATATATATACATACACACACACATGTATATGACTACATATATAAGAGGTGCTCACTGACCCCCGTGAAGTGGTTTTGGTTTTGTTTTTTTTTGTTGGATCTTAAAAAGTACATGCACACTTTAACAAACCAAGCACTCCAGCGACAAGCAGTGCCACTCTTTGTGGCTGAAGTGCCCGGTTTGTTTGGGCCCCCACAAAACAAGCTAACAATGGGCTTAAGGCACCTAAGGTAACAGTGCTGTTAATGAACTCTACTGTGGAAAGATGTTGTTGTCATCCTCCTCAGCCTCATCCTCACCCTTATCAGTGTGTACATCATCCTCACACATTATTAATTAATCACCGCTGGAATCCACCGTTACAGAAGTCTCAGTATTTTGATGTAATTGGCAGGAAAGGCCTTCCTCGTGGAACTTGAAGTTCGTTTTTATGAACATCATCTTTTCCTCATTTTGAGGAAGTAGCCTCCTAGGCTGATTGCTGACAAGGTTCCCAGCTGTGCTGAAAACGCTTTCCGAGTACACACTGGAGGGTGGGCAGCTTAGGCAGTGCAAAGCGAGTTGATACATGGGTCTCCAAATTCCCTTGTTTTCCTCCCAGCATGTAAAGGGACTGTCTGATGTGTCTATTTCTATACTGTCGTGAAAATAATCCTCCACCATCCTTTGTATTCTGATAGTAGGATCAGGTGAAATTACAGCAGAGGTGTCACGTTTTTTGGTCAATTCTTTTAGACCAGACCAGATGTCAAAATTTGGTGCTGAGTCATCTGCATTATCCCTGGGTCTCTTGGGAAAGGTAAGTTTTTTCCTAGCAGCAGTTGAGTGAGAAACTGAAGGAGGAGACACCGTCTTGGCACGTAACACTTGAGCTGTCACCTTGCTCACCAGGTGTCAGGCGCCGTCCCGCTCGGCCGCCTGTTCCTCCGACTAACGAGTCTGGTTGCCTAGCAACCAGACGCATCACTTCCAGATTCCCCGCTGCTCGGCCTCTGCAAGACAGCGTGCACCGTTGCTAGGCAACGGGACGCTATAGTGGAATCTGGCGCTACGGATGACAGCGCTGCAGCGCGATGCTAATTGGTTCACTGTGGTATTTTAACTTCCTCTGGCCCTCCTACCAGTGCCAGAGTATCAGGTCTTCCTGCCTCCAGCGTTTGTGTGTACCAGTTGCTGTATTTGTTCCTGATTATCCTTGTGCTGCCTGTGACCTTTTGACCCAGACCATTTGACCATCTCTATTTTGGATTCTGCCTTTGTACTACGCTACCTGAAAGTTACCGACCTGGCTTGCCTCACCATTCTTCTGGATATCCCTTTGTACCTCTGCTACCAGAACGTTACCGACCTGGCCTGTCTGACACCTCCTTGTATCTCGCTGTTGACTCTTGGAAGGACAGCGACCTGCGTGTCCCTGCAGCGGGGTCCATACTTCCTTGCGGTGGTTCCTGGTGAATACCAGGGGCACGTTAGATTACGCATCTTCCTCTGAGTTGCGCCAACAATAGCAGGTACGCTATATAGTTGTGACACCAGGAGCTCCTTGCATCTCTTCAGATCTGTATCAGTTGGAAACAAATGGAAGACATAGGTCTTAAACCGAGGATCAAGCACAGTCGCCAAAATGTAGTGATCCGATTTCAAGATTTTGATAACTCTTGGATCCTGGCGAAGCAGATAATGTACTTGATCTACAAGTTCAACATACTTAGTGTAATTGCTTTGTTTAATCTCCTTCTTCCCCTTCTCAAGCTGCTTTTCCAAAGCTCTAATTAGGGAATCACTTGACTCAAACCCGCAGTGTCGGAACTCACTTCACAGTTCACTACTTCAAATGGTTTCAGCACCTTACACAACACGGAAAGTATTCTCCGCTTGAGAATATATCCCCCCTCCTGTCTGACACCTCCTTGTATCTCGCTGTTGACTCTTGGAAGGACCGCGACCTGCGTGTCCCTGCAGCGGAGTCCATACTTCCTTGCGGGGGTTCCTGGTGAATACCAGGTGCACGTTAGATTCCGCACCTTCCTCTGAGTTGCGCCAACAATAGCATGTATGCTATTTAGTTGTGACAGTATACTCTGGCCATGACTACGGAGGGGTCTGGTGAACCGTCGGCTCGAGATCTACTCCTGCACCTGGCTCAGCGAGTGGAATAACAGGAAGCAGCCCAGGCGCATCTCCTACAATGTGTTCAAGAGATTGCAACCCGTTTCGATACATTACAGGGTGCCTTACCCGCTACACCAGCCATAACCTCTTCTGCGTCTGCAGCATCCAGTATGGTTACGGTCTCTACAGCGTCCTCCTGTCTACGCATCCCTACACCCGAAAAATTTGACGGAGATCCCAAAAAGTGCAGGGGCTTTTTGAACCAATGTGCCATTCAATTTGAGTGTAACCCAGGGGCCTTTCCTTCAGAACGCACCAAAGTGGCCTTTCTCATCTCCCTCCTCTGTGGTCAAGCTCTTGCCTGGGCCTCACCTTTAGGGGAATGAGGGGATCCCCTTCTCAGCAGCTCAAACTCTTTCATTGAAGCCTTTAGAAGAGTCTTTGACGATCCCGGGAGAGTTGCTTCCGCAGCTACTAGTTTGTTGAACCTTCGTCAAGGTGACCTATCCGTGGGACAATACGCAGTGCAATTTCGGACCCTGGCTTCCGAGTTAAAATGGAACAACGAAGCACTGGTGGAAACCTTTTGGCAGGGTCTGGTTGACCGGATTAAGGATGAGTTAATTTCCAGAGAACTCCCGGCCGATCTTGATTCCCTCATCTCAATGTGCATAAAGGTGGATTTGCGCTACCAAGAGCGCACACAAGAACGCTCTCCTGGCAAACAGTTCGTATCACGGCTAGCGCCTCAGTTTCAAAATCCCATCCTGCCAGTGGACGAACCAATGCAAGTAGGACGTTCTAAATTATCCCCAGAGGAGAGAGAGAGAGACGCTTCAAACAACGTCTGTGTCTGTATTGTGGAGATCCGGGACATCTGCTGAGAGTTTGCCCCAAAAGACCGGGAAACTCTTCCTCCTAAACGGTGGCGGGGAGGCCGCTTTAGGAGAGTCCACTGTTGCTCCCTATTCCAAAAATTCCCCAGAATTTCTGATGGCTGTCATCCTGAGCACCTCTAAAGGTACTTTCTCCACCACAGCCTTTGTGGACTCCGGCTCCTCCAGGAACTTCATTTCGGCGGATCTGGCTTCGCAGCTCCAAATACCCTTAAAACCATTGCCTCAACCGTCATCCCTGACGGCAGTCGTGTTGCGCACGGCTCCATCTCCTCCGTGACTTCTCCTGTTCGGTTGATGGTAGGAGCACTTCATAGCGAGATGATCCAACTTTTGGTTTTGCCGAGGTCCATTAATCCCCTCATCTTGGGGCTACCATGGTTGAGGATGCATTCTCCCCAGATGGATTGGGATCGCGCTCAAGTTATTTTGTGGGGTTCAGGATGTCGCCTCAAATGTTTGTCCAAAGTCTTGCTTCCAAGATTTCAAGTGATGGCCCATTCCGAGTTAACCAATCTTCCCGCGGCCTATATGGAATTCCAAGATGTGTTCAGCAAGATGGAAGCAGAGACCCTGCCTCCTCATCGTCCCTGGGATTGCGCTATCGTGCTGTCTCCTGACCAACCGATCCCCAAAGGGCGGACCTATCCTTTATCTCGTCCAGAAATTTCAGCCATGTCTCTATACATCACAGAAAACCTGAAACGGGGATTTATTCGTAGGTCCACTTCCCCAGCTTTTTTTTTGTTAAGAAGAAGGATGGGTCTCTTCGGCCTTGTATTGATTATCGTCCTCTCAATCGCATCACGGTCAAAAATCGATATCCCCTGCCTCTCATCTATGACCTCTTTGACAAGCTCAATGGATATCAATTTTTTTCTAAATTAGACCTCAGTGGGGCCTATAATTTGATTCGTATCAAGGAAGGGGATGAATGGAAGATGGCCTTTAACACCAGAGATGGGCATTTCGAATACCTGGTGATGCCCTTTGGCCTCTGTAATGCCCCAGCTATCTTCCAAACCTTTGTTAACGATATCTTTCATGACCTGTTATACACTTCTGTGGTAGTGTATTTAGACGATATATTAATATTTTCTAAAGATCTGAAATCTCATCGGGAACAAGTAAAGGAGGTTCTACATAGACTCCGGAAACACCACCTCTACTGCAAGTTGGAGAAATGTGTGTTTGAAGTCACTCAGGTACCTTTTCTCGGTTTCATTGTGTCAGGTCAAGGTCTATGTATGGATCCCACCAAGGTATCAGCCATCCTAGATTGGCCTCAGCCACAAGGCCTTAAATCGATTCAAAGGTTCATTGGCTTCGCGAACTATTATCGCCAATTTATTTGGGGGGTTCTCCTCCATCATAGCTCCCATTACAGCTTTAACCAGGAAAACTGCCAATCCTAGGGTTTGGTCCCTGGAGGCCATGTCCGCCTTCACAACATTTAAGAAAGCATTCTCTTCAGCTCCAGTTCTGTCCCAGCCTGACCAGGAACAACCCTTCTTCTTAGAGGTAGATGCATCCTCTGTAGGCCGGTCATTTGTGGAACCCCTTCTCCGGCTCAAGACCCTACAGTGGGTTCATTCATCTCGCATTGCCGGCCATGCTGGAATAAAGAAGACCACAGCATTGCTTTGCCGTCGCTTCTGGTGGCCTACTGTACGTGCCGATATTTGCAAATTCATTGCCTCCTGTACTACTTGTGCTCAACACATGACTTGTAGAAGAGCTCCGGCAGGGCTCCTCCGTCCACTCCCTATTCCCGATGCTCCATGGGAAAGTGTGCCCATGGTTTTTATCACAGATCTACCCCTCAGTGCAGGGTTTACCACTATCTGGGTGGTCATTGATCGCTTTTCGAAGATGGCACACTTTATTCCTCTAACTGGATTGCCCACGGCCGGTCGTCTTGCAGATATCTTTATCAAGGAGATATTCAGGTTACAGCTTGCCCGAAGGAGATCGTTTCGGACCGTGGAGTCCAATTCACATCCCGGTTCTGGAGAACCTTTTGCGGTAAATTGAACATAGAATTGAAATTCTCTTCGGGGTATCACCCCCAAACCAATGGACAGACGGAGCGAATCAATCAGGATCTTGAAACGTTTCTTCGCTGTTTTACCTCTGACAATCAGAATAAATGGTCTCAATTCCTTCCTTGGGCGGAGTTCTCACATAACCAACACATTCATGAGTCCACGGGATTCTCCCCATTCTTTGTTGTATATGGAAGTCATCCTATTTTTCCGGATCCTTTTCCAGTTTCTTCCTCTCCGGTTCCAGCCGTAGATACCCATTATCGGGAGTTTGCTCTCATTTGGGCCAAGACTAAGACGGCTTTACTCAAGGCTACTCAGCATCACAAGATCTTTGCAGACCGTCATCGCAGGGCCACTCCCCTCCTAAAAGTGGGAGACCAAGTATGGCTATCCACCCGGTACCTGAAACTAAAAGTTCCTTCTATGAAGATGGCTCCCCGATTTATTGGCCCGTACACCATCCTGCAAGTAATCAATCCTGTATGCTTCAAATTGAAACTTCCTCCTTCCCTGAGATGTCATAATACCTTTCATGTCTCATTACTTCGACCATTGGTACTCAACAAATTCTTTCGACCTCCCTGTCGTCCTCCACCAATACAAACCTCTTCTGGAACAGAATTCGAGGTCAATCGGATCTTGGCCTCCCGCATTTTTCATGGCAAAAAGCAATATCTTGTCCATTGGAAAGGATATGACCCAGAGGAGAGATCATGGGTGGACAAGCAGGACTTTCACGCTCCTAGAGTTCTTTAGAGATTCCTTCAAACAAGAGGAGGAGGAGGAGGGTATACTGTCAGGCGCCGTCCCGCTCGGCCACCTGTTCCCCGCTGCCCGGCCTCTGCAAGACAGCGCGCCCCGTTGCTAGGCAACGGGACGCTATAGTGGATTCCGGCACTACGGATGACAGCGATGCAGCGCGATGCTGATTGGTTCACTGTGGTATTTTAACTTCCTCTGGCCCTCCTACCAGTGCCAGAGTATCAGGTCTTCCTGCCTCCAGCGTTTGTGTGTACCAGTTGCTGTATTTGTTCCTGATTATCCTTGTGCTGCCTGTGACCTTTTGACCCGGACCGTTTGACCACCACTATTTTGGATTCTGCCTTTGTACTACGCTAGCTGAAAGTTACCGACCCGGCTTGCCTCACCATTCTTCTGGATATCCCTTTGTACCTCTGCTACCAGAACGTTACCAACCTGGCCTGTCTGACACCTCCTTGTATCTCGCTGTTGACTCTTGGAAGGACCGCGACCTGCGTGTCCCTGCAGCGGAGTCCATACTTCCTTGCGGGGGTTCCTGGTGAATACCAGGGGCACGTTAGATTCCGCATCTTCCTCTAAGTTGCGCCAACAATAGCAGGTACGCTATATAGTTGTGACACCAGGAGCTCCTTGCATCTCTTCAGATCTGTATCAGTTGGAAACAAATGGAAGACATAGGTCTTAAACCAAGGATCAAGCACAGTCGCCAAAATGTAGTGATCCGATTTCAAGATTTTGATAACTCTTGGATCCTGGCGAAGCAAATAAAGTACTTGATCTACAAGTTCGACATACTTAGTGTAATTGCTTTGTTTAATCTCCTTCTTCACTTTCTCAAGCTGCTTTTCCAAAGCTCTAATTAGGGAATCACTTGACTCAAACTCGCAGTGTCGGAACTCACTTCACAGTTCACTACTTCAAATGGTTTCAGCACCTTACACAACACGGAAAGTATTCTCCGCTTGAGAATATATCCCCCCTCCTTTCCCAATGTCATGGCTTGTGGAGTAAGCGTGGATGGCTTTTTCTGTTTCTCCATCCACAGAAGCATATACAGGGTGGAATTCCACATTGTCACCACCTCTTGCTTCAGTTGGTGGCAGGACAAATTAAATTTCCCTTACAGCTGCTGCAATCTCCTACACGCTGTTGCTGAATGCTGGAAGTGTCCAGATATTTTACGGGCCACAGACAGCATCTCCTTCACATCCCTGTCATTTTTTAAAAAGCTCTGCACCACCAAGTTTATTGTGTGAGCAAAACAGGGAATGTGATGGAATTCACCCAGCTGTAATGTTCTCACAATATTGGTGGCGTTATCAGAAATGACATATCCTGAGGAGAGTCCAAGCGGGATAAGCCATGTTGCAATGACATCCCTTAGTTTTTGTAAGAGATTGTGAGCTGTATGCCTCTTAGTGAAGCTGGTGATACACAGAGTAGCCTGCCTCTGACAAATGTGACGTACTTGGGTACATGCTGCTGCTGTTCCTGCTGGTGAAGGGGAATCACCAACCCAGTGGGCTGTGACAGTCATATAATCTTTAGTTTGCCCAATTCCGCTTGTCCACATATCTGTGGTTAAATGTACAGTGGGTAGAATGGCATTTTGTAGCCCAATAATTACATTTTTACGAACCTTCTGGTAGAGGTGAGGAATAGATTTTCTACTTACATGGTGTCGTGATGGAATTTTGTAACGGGGTCACAAGACCTCAAGTAACTGTCTAAAACCAGCTTCATTAATAGTGGATATTGGACAAAGATCTAATACTAGCATAGTCGCCATGGCGTCTGTGATCCACTTTGCAACAGGGTGACAGCTTTCATACTTGCTTCCTCTTGTAAAGGATTGTTTAATAGTCAATTGTTGTAAACTACTAGTAGTCTTCTTCTTGGTCTGCTTCTGGGATGAAGATTCACCCACAGCAGCAGCACCAGCAGCAGTGGGACTAACGCTCAAGAATTCTTCTGAGAAATCCAGGATAGTGGAGGATTCATCTAGCCTTAGCAACTTGGATGCAGGACTAACTCCGATTGCTACTAAGGATATTGATAAGGACGGTGTTGTGGGTGTAGATTGTAGGTGACGGTATGTAGGTGAGAGAAGGATCCTAGCTGATGATGGATTGCTTGTTGTTATTTTTTTATGCCTAAGTTTCTGATTTTCCCAACACCTTGCCATGAACTCAAATGGCATAATATGGATGAGGTTCCTAGATGGTTAAGGTCCCTACCTCGACTGACTGTGGCTTTACATACTCTACAAATAGCTAGACAACTGTTGTCAGGATTTGGGTAAAAATAATTCCACACATAAGAAGTGGATTTTTTGGTCTTATGTCCAGGCATGACAATGGCCTTCTTCTTATCACGTGTCAGAACTGCTTCCACCTGTCCAGGACTTACACAAACATCATCATCCTCACCAACATCCTCCTTAGCGCCCTCGTCAGCTACACAAATATCCCCCTCATCCTGTTGCAATCCAAAGTGGCAACCACAATTGGTGTATCACTGGCTACACTCGGGCTGTTCAGGCACACATCTGCAGAAATGCTGAAAGGGGCCTTCTTTATGGGTACACTATCAGAATGGTCCCGATTACACATACCACTCGTGGATGGATTCTCCTCAGGGATTTGTGTCATTTCTAAATCTGAACATACATTTTCCTCTAATGCCTTACTGTTTTCTTCCAGCTCGGCTTTTACACGTAACAGTATTTAGGCACCACTTTTGGAGACCGAATGACAAGGTCTTGCTTGGTCATGACTGACCTTACAAGAAGATGACTCAGTGACAGTTGCAGAACTCGCACTCATAGAGAAAGTTCAAGGCCTCATTCTTTCTTTTCCACTGCGTATGTAGAATGGCATGTTGGTAATTTAATTTTTTTCTGCAGACAACTTTGCCTGGATTACAGGTCTTTTTTTCTTGACCAAGGCAAAAGGTGTTTTTTTACATTTTTGTTTCCCTGACTTAAAAACACTATGCACTTTTACATAAGCTTTACCAGATGACGTAGAGGGATTGCTATCATCATGACTGGTGCCAGCAGCTGCTTGGTGCTCCTGGTCTTCTGTGTACTGCTGTGAATCCATTTTGATAACACCGTACACTTTGACTGCAAATTCTGAAGAAAAGCTTGCCAGGCCTAGATTTGTATTTCATCAATGACAATTAGCAATGGAGCAATGGAGCTCTGCTATTTGTGTGTTACTTATATAACACAGTAGAATGTGACTGCAGAATTACACCAAGACTGCCTGCACTAGTATTTGTATTTTTCAGCAATGAGAATTAGCAATGGAGCAATGGAGCTCTCCTGAATGTCACTGTAGACTTTGTTGAACACTGCTACCCCCTTCTCTTTCAATTCTATCTATGCTGCTGCCCAACTGCTCTACAGACTGTGCTACCCCTTCTGTGTCCCTCTTTTAAATGGTGCTAGATCACCGTGGAGGGCGGTATTTATAGATTTCAAAACTCGCGAGATCTGAGATCCAACGGTGTAACGATGACGTTTTGCCTCGGAATTTACTTTGTTCTTTGGAATAAAGTGTTTACTGTATGCAACTTAATATCTATTTCCAGCCAACATACTTTGTAAACGCATACAGTCATGTAAAGCCAAGCAGGATTTTCATTTGTATCAAGGGAGAAATTTCCATGACTATATTGTCAACATTTCACAGCCAGTAAAGGTTAAATATTGAGGCAATACTTTGGTTTGTTGTTTAAAATGAAACACTTATCTTTCATTTCTGGTTGCTTCTCAAAAATGTGTTCTTTCTTTGAGCGGTTATTCCTGTGTTTGCTTGTTCTGCAGCCCTACTGTGCTGGGAGGTTGATTCATTACGGTTTAGCTCTGGTATCATTACTATCCTGGGGTTTGGATCAGCGAGCAGAGTGTGAATGAAACAACATTATCGTTTCATGTCTTCCCTAACGTGCGAGACTTTTCTGCTGCACTTTAATACAGCAGTGTGTTTATGTTTGTCTCTTCTGCATTATTAAATCACCGTTTTAATAATTAATACAGCCAATGTACCACAATCAGGCATTTGGAACAGTAATGCTGCTGAGACGAAAGCTGGTAGGAGAAGAAATGAGTTGACTATTAAATCCAAAGCATCGCAGCAGGCAGATTTTGTCTTTCATAAGCCAGACAGCGGTGTGCCGTACTGTAATCTCTGCCCTATTAATTCTCAAACACATAATATCTCTGTAACATGTCACAGCAGAACCTGTCCTAATTACATTCTGAAAGCCAGCCATTCTGCATGATGGTTACAGGCTCACACATGAAGCCTAACTGCAGTAATCATGTTTCATCTCAACCAGATGCTTTCTGACACTGAAGTATTATTGGAATATGATAACCATTTAATGTGCATTGATGCATAGCAGTTGGGGCTGCTGGGGAATCCTTTACGATGGCTCTAATGCTTCAGTCCTCATAGCAGCCCCGGACTTTTCTCTCTAGAGGCAGAACCCTAAAAATGTGCATTCTGAGAATACTTTCTCTGGAAAGTAACTGTATAGCATTCCCTTATCTGTTATACCTCACAAAAGATAGTCGCGCTTTTTTCGTATTGTCTTTTTTTCAGGATTTAGTGCAGCCATTTAAATACACCCTGATATTGGCTATCAAGACTATTTCCAGCTCTAAAAAACTCATTTTCACCCCAGGTATTATTGGAATTAGTAATATTTATGTATCTGGCCTGAAAATCGTTGAATAAATGCACCCACTAAAAAATATAAACAATGTCTGTGCTCTTTTCTTATGTTCAATTCAAGTGTCTTTTGCATCTTGTTAATCTGGTAGGGAAATATATTTTGTATATAATTTATTGTCCTTTCTGTTATACAATTGAGAGTGTTTAGGTGATTGTTTCTTAGCAGACTTAGAATTGTATTTGCAGTTGTGACACAATTGTATGTGTGATTTTAAATTGGTATGTTGTGCTGCTATAATGCTCACTGAGATCTGATACATATATGATGTAACTAATGCAGAGAGTATCTGCTCTGCTGGAATGATCAGGGAGGCTCAGTAGTAGCATTCACAGTGTAAATTATGACTAAATAAAAAACAAGTGTGCTTGATGTCTGCCCCACAAATGCTGATGTGATCTGTGAGAGAGACACAATCAAAAATGGGTTTTAGCTTTTCAATGGATTAGAAATATCAATAAACTGTTTACATATTACACAGTTAAACAACAGTGTTCAAGCATGCCATTGTCCCTGAAGCTGCGGAGGACAACAGGCAGCCTGCAGACCACTGAGCCTCCACTTGCGGCCCCCCTGATGGTTGCTCCCGATCTTTTCAGGACGGGGATAGTTAACTTCTGCACTGCGTGATTCCTCTGCACAGTGCAGGATACCTGGAGGAGGAGGAGGGAGTGCACTGTGCTCTCCCTCCTTCCTCTGTGTGGCCCCTTTGAAGGCCAGAGGGCCACTCATGCTGCCCTCAAACTACTTCATGTTGCCCTAAAGGGACTTATCCATGAAGGGCCTCAATAAGCCTATTGAAAGTACCGTAAACTAAAATACTTAAGGCTTAATTGTCCAATGTGTTTTTATTATTATTGTTGTTGTAGCATACTGTGAATGTGAATACCTTGTCTATTCAAATAATATATATTGCTAATGTTATAAATCAATATGGACTAATCTTTCATAAGGAGCTTATCCTTATGTACTTCTAATGTAATACATCTATCATTGCTAGCACATTTGTGTCTGCTTACTGCGATATTATTGGGTCATAACAACATATATAATAATTGCAAAATCTCCAGCTGCTGGTATGCACAGATGCAGTAATAGGTGCTGAGGTTTGGTATCATCACTGCTCAAACCTTTTAGGGTTATATTAATCTCATGTTGAGGAGCCATCTTTTACATATTATATGTTTCTCTTGTTAGGAGTGCACGCTATTCTAATAGCTTGCTCTACCCCATTATTCCACCAGCTGCTCTTTGCCATTAGAACCAATTCTGAAACAGCATTGAAAGAGGGAGCTACTTGTCTGAAATATGACACTGTACAGCTTTACCAGCCCTTCAAAAGCATATGTTATTTAATCTGTTCCACTGCCATTGTCCTGCATGCCTATACAGGGAGTAGCTTGTATTTCATTGGGGCCAAGAAAATCAAACCCTCCAGTCTTAACATGTAATAGATTTCTGGTTTTAAACTGGGGTCATAGATTCAATGGGCACACCTAATGGAAGAGCATTACTAACATAGTTGTATAGGATTCATTTATTTTCTGCATTATTTATTTGTAGTGGGTCATTTTGTCACATTCATGACCACTCCTGTGTTGAAAACCTAATAATTTTGTGTCTCAAGTAAATTATATTCAGTGCCTTCTGTAGTTTCCTTTTATGTGTGTTTACTGAATTCTTTCTGTGCAGCCAACAAATTTTAATTCTATCTCCTGCATGGTAGATTAATAACATAACATTATTTTATGGGTGTAACTTGTCTTATGCACTGATCATGTTTTATACATTTTGCCTGGAGACAATTGTGAGTTCTGAGTATCAGACTTTTTTAAACCAGCCTGGCAGACGGACCTCAAAGTATAGGCTTAGAGATAGATTTTCTTTTTTTTTTTTTTGTAGAGAACTGTTGATGTTGGTGCAAATGTTTCCTTTGTCCTTACATGCCCGGGTAAAATGACACAAATGGGCTTAGAAGTGTGACTAGGCTCACTGTCATTTGTCTTTTGTTTCTAGCCATAAAAATAGCTTTGATTAGAAATTTTGTTTGATCTTTACTTCTTTTTGTCTTTTAATTATTCCTACTGTGGATTGGGAGCATAGTTGATACATAATGACATACATTTTGATAAATAATTGAACATTTTAAAGTAAATTTACTTTATTTATAGTTTTATACTAAATTTAAAAATACATGCCTATGAATATAAAAACAAAAAAAAATGACTAAACTAGCTGTCTCCCATTTTCTGAATGTGTTTATGGTTGCCAGTAACAACCATATATAGTACCAAGCAGTTTAAGTGCGGATTGTACACCACAAGCCCCTGAAACATCCTAGCACTGGTTGTCAGTTCCTGTACATATGTACATCTAATTGGCCTGCACTGTCAATTAGTGCTATAATGCTCTATAATTGATCCTTCTCTTGACCTCACTCACATCAAGAGGGATTTCCGGACTCTGTTTTTCAACTCATTTAACCTTCTCATTCACCAGACTTCCCATAGGTTGTGTTGTATATTTATATGAAAAATAAAGAAGAGCATCTGGTATATTTAGGACTGGTATCTGTGGGCCCTAAAACATAATCACCAAATATGGAGAACATCCTCGCCTACTCTACACTAACTAAAGCAACTGTCTGAATAATGTCATACATAGTATGTTACTCCTGGGCTTGTACCAGATACCATGAAAAGAAAACCTTTCATGCTGACCCCACAATCAGCATTTAGCTAAATGCTCTCCCATTCTTTGTTTTCCAGGGAGCCCCCAAATCAGACTAACAGTTGCATTTGTATTGTAAATATTTTCTGGGTGAGTAGGTAATAAGCAGGCTATAAATTGAAGAAATAATCCCTGGAGATAGAGTTCTTGAAATAAAAATATGTTAATAATTGGAAATTGCCTGGAGTGGCTTATGGTATTTGGTTAGGTGTCCACATAGTGCTTGATCTCTAGGTATACAGCAAGCTCCAAAGAGGGGATGGATGAGAAAAAAATAGAATTTCTTACTCTTACTAACAAAGCATGTTTTCCTGCAGTGAGTCCAGAGTAATGCCATTTGGCATGCCATGCATGATTTGTACAACTGACATTTTTAGCGTTAAATCTCTGCACATTGTTAAGTTGAAAGAAAGATGCAATTTCAGGTGTGCCTGATAAGAGGCTTTTAGGGCAGGTTCAGATGTAACGGGAAAAAACATCCAGTGTACAAGGGGGAGAGAATGGAGAACAAATAAGCAAAGGTATAACCAAGAATATAAACAAAACAGTCAAATGGTCCATTAATGGCCCATAGCAATAACAAAACACACTTGAAAGGCTATTCAAGACAGTTTGGAAGTGTGTATTTTTTTACCTCCCGGTCACTACATTGCTTAAAAAACGTAATTGTCATCGACAGTAGAACCCATTAAACCAAAATAGTTCAAATAAATATTACCACAAGTCCTAATTAGTAAATGTCTACCAGAAATACCAGTGTGAAGATTTACCCAGTTGGGATGTGGCCTCCATGCTCTCAGATAAGAGAGGTGACTGCGATGGAGGACACAGCCTTAGTGACAGTATAAATAAGCTTATCTTTAGCATGTGTACATGTGGTTTATATATAAATACTTAGGGATTAACACCCTAATTTCAAATTGTTATGTAGCACTAGGTTATGATATCATTAGGGTCATTGCCACAACATAATTCTAATAGGAACAAACAGTTCTATTGAGGAAAAGCATGACAGAGTTCAGCTAGACGCATTGTCCATAACAAGAGTGCCATCAGTTATAGTCCGCTTTAATGGAGCGATGATTGAAGGCCCCAGAGTATTAAGTAGAATAGAGGTTGGAATGGAATTCTTAGGTCATGAGAACTACAATTAATCCAAGTGTGACTTTCACAGAGAAAACATTGAGAATTAACATGTAAACTTTGCTTGCTGTAGTTTATGTACTTAGTAAAGTGGACAAACAAGGGTACAAGTAGAGGAGAAATCGATTTCTCAGAGCAAATTTAAAAAAACTACACCCTATTAGTTGGGGACATCTGTGCAGTGTCGGACTGGCCCAGCAGGGTCCCGGGGAGATCCCCGGTAGGCCCCACTGCCTGATTGCCCCCTTTTGCTAGGGGGCGGGGCTGGAATGCGATCACAGGGCCCCACAGAAGGAGCAATGTAAGAGCAACATGAGAAACTTCCTGCTCATGCAGGAACTCCTCACTGCCTCTGTAGCGCTCTGATTGGCTGAGTGACTGAGTCAGCCTATCAGACCACAGACACGCCCCCTACCCAGACTGCCATGGATGAAGCACTGCAGGTAAGTTTATGGGAGTGTGTGTATGAGAGTGAATGTGAGTCAGTTTGTGTGTGAGACCTGCATTAGTGTGTGTCAGTGTGTGTGAGACCTGCATTAGTGTGTGTCAGTGTGTGTGAGACCTGCATTAGTGTGTGTCAGTGTGTGTGAGATCTGCATTAGTGTGTGTCAGTGTGTGTGTGTGTGTGTGTGTGTGTGTGTGTGTGTGTGTGTGTGTGAGACCGGCATTAGTGTGTGCCAGTGTGTAGAAGAAATGTATTAGTGTAGGTCATACTGGCCCACTGGGGAAATCCCTGAGGGCCCCAATGCCAGATGTGCTCGCCTCCTACTCTATGGTTGATGGACAGGCTGTTCCCTTCCAGGGGACCAGTCGTCCTAGTGTTCTGCTGCCGCAGACCGCAATGATCCGGATTCTCCCCTTCTGTCCTCTTCTAGTGATCTCATCACGTCTCGGCTCATCACGCACCAGCGCACATGTCCAGAAGGGGAGCAAAGAGGTAAGAAGTCTGCGCTTGTGCAGTGCCTGATGAATGAAGGTAAGTGTAAATAAAGAGAGAGCCAGTTAAAATACTTCTTCCTTTATCACACAATAGAGATACGGCATCTACAAATGCATTAAAGTTTTTCAAGAGGGGACTTTCCTGTTCCATGTGGCATTGTGACAGGGGCTCATCTTTAGGAAAGCAGATACTACATGCTACATGACATGCTACAATATGTTACTAGTCATGTCCTCTGTGGGCTGACCCACTAGTCACACACTTAGGTGGCTGGCCACACCCTCTCTGGTGGGCACCAATCATTGCATCCCCGGTGGGCCCTACATGTCCCAGTCCGACACTGCAGCTGTGTAAGAGGTCATGGGGGAGTGCTTTATAGAGCAAAATAATTCTTATATCCTGAGGTATTGCAGATTGCACGAAGCCTCTGTCAATGACTCAGATGACTCTTTGAAATATGAAAGCAGGGCTTTGAAAACAATAATGGGTGCAATAACATGTTTAATCTTAACAGTATATGAATAGTGTTTACAGGCAAGGTATCCAGCTACGATTAGATATGCACAATTCCACAAATGTCTGACCAAAGGGAATCTAGCTGTATACTTATGGCTATTATTTTCCTGGATGAAGTCAGAAAAACTAACCAAAAATGGAAAGTATTATGCAAGAAAGTTGCGTTTGAAAAAATTAGAAAAATCTTAACTACTATACACAGACAGAGTTGAAGGATGTAATGCTTACTGCTGCCTTATTCATGTGATGATATCATCAGCAGTACATTTGGTGTATTCATTGAGGAGTGGAAGCAGAAGCCTTAGTGTCGATTTGTGGATCCCAATTCTGATTTAAGCTTGGAGTATGTTGCCAAAGAGACTCAAAGCTCTGTCTGAATTGCAATATAACAGAGTAGAAACTGTGTTTTGCTGGTTGTCATGATCTTCTGTAATGAAATTGCAAGATGGTGAGGTAGAGCTTAAAAGCTCTACATTTTTGTATTGTCACCAGTGCCAGGTCAGCATAAATATGATAGGGTCCTCACCTCTGAACTATAATTTATCTTCTTTAATATGGGCCTGATACGGTGGCTTAGTGGTTAGCACCTCTGCCTCACAGCACTGGAGTCATGAGTTCAATTTCGAACCATGGCCTTATCTGTGTGGAGTTTGAATATTCTCCCAGTGTTTGCGTGGGTTTCCTCTGGGTGCTCCGGTTTCCTTCCACACTCCCAAAAAAAACATACTAGTAGGTTTATTGGATGCTATTAAATTGACCTTAGTCTCATGCAGTCTGTGTGTGTGTTAGGGAATTTAGAATGTAAGCTCCTATGGGGAGGAGCACTAATGTGAGTCATTTCTCTGCGCTGCGGAATTAGTGGTGCTTTATAAATAGCTGATGATGGTGCTTTACCTTAAGCAAGTTTGGGTAGATTATAATCCGAAAATTTTGGAAATACAAAAAGAGCACACATCTGACACTTGCATCTCCTTACAAATGGAGAGGTAGAACAGTTGAGGTAATGGGAGGTCTAACGTAGGCTGTTGTGTCATTACTTATATAATGTGAAGTTAACAGTGGCTATTGTGAAGCTGTGACAAGATGGACCGCCTATGCCATCCTGTCTGTTGTTGCTGGGAACCAGCTGGGCTTACTTTGCCACCGTTCCCTTTGGTTATCCCAAATGCGCCCGCTTGCCGCCACCAGTGAGCTCCTTTATGGCGCTCAGAACCACGTTCCTTATGGGTAACTGTCACTGCTAGGGTACTCCTGTACTTGGGCTGGTAACTCTGGACCTCTTACTATGGATCCGGGTTGCTATGGATGGATCCCCCTGGCCTATCACACTGACCAGAGCTGCATGTGTAGCAGGCAAGGCGGTGGTACTGGAAAAGCTGGGTCCAAACCTCAGAATCAGCTAGAGAACGTATTAGATATTAGGGTCTAATCGGCAGGTCACAGGATTACAGCAATATTGAAGAAGTTGTCAAGCAGGGTCTTGAGGCAGAATGATGTTTATTGCTCAAGTGTCCTGACAAGGACAGTTCCACTGATTTAAGGTGTCAGTGGTCAGGTCAGCTGGAACATCAGAATGATACATTACATGCTCACACAGCTCACCTTTTATACAGTTCTGACATAACTCCTAGCAGAGGTAAGCCAGCCCCTTGGACCTAGCTGGCTCCATCCCATCTAGAATATTCCCTCAGATCTCAGGATGTAATTTAATATTGCATCTAATAATTGAACTTCCATATCAACTTGATTTCCATCAGATCTCAGGATGTAATCTAGTTTTGCATCTAACACAAGTTAACTATCACATTCCCCCCTTCAGAAGTTCTGTCTCCATTGTTTAGAGTTCCTGTCTGTCTAACATGACCTGCATTCAGGTAATGGCCCCCTGTTGTGTATTCAAGTGTTGGTCATTCACATTGAATAAACTTAATTAGCCTTAATGAGGACACATCCTCTACACTACACAACAGACTTACAAATGCTTAGCAGAAATCAAACATATACCCTGGACATGAATGCATTTCCTTGCACTAAGATATGTAAAAGGCTTTCAAAACAAAGACATATTGTATCAGGTATACATCAAAAATAAGGTATTTGTTTTTGAAAGGTTAAAACAGAAAAAACTAATTTTCTACCATGGTCTCAGAAATAACGATTTCCTATCTTACAATATACACAATATCAAAAATAAGTGCACGTGTGTAGCGCCTGCGGGGAACAGGACAGACGCACACAGATGAACTTACCTTACAAACAATGGTCACCTCCCGTCCGCTTCCGATGCACCCCAGCCGCTGTCCTATCCCAGTAGACCAGCAACCAAAACCTCTGTCTCCTCAAACCAATGCCCTCTGAGGAAGAAACAAGAATTAAGGCCGTGCCTACCAGGAAAGGGCTGTCCGAGACCACGGCAATGAGCGAAGACACGTCAAGCTCGCTTGCCGCCAACTCGTTTTTCTCTTGCCAAGGCGCGGGACTACAGGCACTTGAGACCAGGAACAGTCCCGCCTCAAGTACCTCGCTCACCTCTCAGTGAGGGCCTAACTGGAAGATGGAATAGAGCGTTATACTCACTGGGCACTCCAACTTTCGGTCCCTGCTTTCCTACGCCTTCCCGACATCTGTGGGTGACAGATAACACACAGCCTCCCTCTACCAGTGAGGATAAGCTGTACACCCACAAAACTACTCACTACAACAGGCAACCCGACCCTAACAACTACTAATGGCTGGTAACGCAACCTAACTATATAACAACAACTCTAACTGGGTGTGGTGTACTACTGGGACCTACTCACTGTACGTTATGGGGAACACCAGCAGGTGTTCACAGTATTCCGAAGGGCTGTTCCGAACACCCTCACCCAGGCTGTACCAAGAAGACTTCTCGCTATGGGGGTCACCCACAGAATCCTAAGGACCGGCTGCACAAGGCCCGAAAGAGGATCACTGGAACAGCACACCACCAGAGTGTCAACTGCCGCACGGAACCGCCAGTTGTCACGCAAAACGACTGCCTTCACTCAAGCGGAACACGTGCCCCAGTCCTGAACCGCCAGAGAACCTGCCGGAACTGAGGACTGGAACACTCATCCAGAACCACGGGCCGCCCCTGGAACTCAATTGAGCTGTGCCGCACTTCCAGTGAGATACTCAATCACCACCTCTGGAAACCAGCGTAACCCCAGGGACCTATGGGATGGGAAAACTACGGTGTGTTCTTTCCCTGGCTATGTGTAAGCTCTTAACTACAACTTGTCCCCACAGTACAGGTCAATGCAGGAAAACAATCAGGAAAGAAGAGCCTACCTTTAATGGGGGCCTGACGTCTTGAACCTGTAAAGAAACACAGTACAGTCCCACACACAATACACAAGGCAATATTTGCCGCACAGACGGAATAATACTCTGTTACAGTATATGGCAGGCTGACCACGCAAGTACACAGCTGCTATCTAACCAGCCGGTTAATATAGCTCTAACAGGAGCCTCCTGCTCTACTGTTTCCCACCTAGTGTACTCACCAAACGCACAGGACCGTGCCCTACTCTACTCAGGGCTCTCACGCCACTGACTACAACCAGGGCCTTATGCCCTACACCATGGGCCTCTCTGCCCAGCTGACTACAGAGCCTTCTGCTCTGATTATGGGCCTTAGCCCCCTCTCTACCTTGGGCTCTGCGCCCACTAACTAGGGCGCGTTGTGCCCTTCACTTTGGCCTCTAGGCCACTAGCTAGGGCCTTGTGCCCTGTCACCTAGGGGCACTAGCCCCTACCTCACTAGGCCTTGTGGTCTTCCTAACTATTAGCACTAGCCCACTATCTAACTACAAGGGCCTTGTGCCCTTTAAGTACTATGGGCTTATAGCCCCCCTACCTGACTAAAATGGCCTTGTGCCCCTTATGCACCTTTGGGCTCTAAGCCCACTGACTACAATTAAGGGCCTTGTGCCCAGTTCCCTGGGCCTTATGCCCCAAACTTGTGGCCACGGGCCTTGCGCCCTACTGTGCCCACGGGCCTTGTGCCTGACCTAAATGTTGAGTATACTTACCTGCTCTGCGCAGGATACTCAGCTTGCCCCGTAGCCTTCTTTCTCCGGGTCTTCCAGACCCTCCAGCCGGTGGCGCCTCTTCTACTGTTCAGCGCGGCGTTTCCGGAAGTGTTTTGGGCGGTGGCGCTCTCAGCCCTTACAAGGGCTCCTCGCCGATGTCTCCGCTGGTGATTTTCAGTGGCAGGGTAGCTCCTTGCCCTGACAAGGGCACCCTGCTACTTCCGCCGGGTCTTCTTGCTTGATCCGGTGTTCCGGACGTCCTGCGACGTCCACTCTTCTCTCCGCCGGCGTACTTCTGGCAAGATGGCGCCGGCGGCTTATACACCCGCCAGCGCGGCGTCATCACTGGGCACCGCTGCGAGCGCTCATTGGCTCGCCGCGGCTCCACTCTTTTGAACGCCCGGAGGTTAGCCGTGATTGGCTCATCCTCCCTCCGCCGACTGGACCTGCGGAAAAGAAGAAATACTCATCGCTGGAACGCTGGATCGGTGAGTAGCTCCTCTTCTGTTCTTTCTTCGCCCTCTTCATGGGCACAGCAGCCAGGGCCATCTTCTTCCTCTTCTGGGACACAGTGACGCTATCTTCGGGGCACATCTCTACACGTGCAATTATGTAAATAAGTGCCCTGCGCTATTTGCTTTAAATAAATTTATACCAAAAGTTATTTAATAGTGATCCAATCACAGAAGCCATGTGACATTTTTATTACAAGACCTTGCCATGCACTTTGTCCGTTCTCCTATTAAGCGAGTCTGTTTGAGGGTGAAGTAAGTTGGGTTTAGCTGAGGTATATGTAGTGTTCTAATGGTTGCAGAGTGGATTTAGGCAGTGATTAAGCAGTGGCCATTATGTTATTCAGTGCATGCAATCCTACCCAATCCTTTGGTTGGGCATCTTAAGTTCCTTATAAATAGCATAGATTTTATTGTTTTGCCATGATTCCATAAACAGAATATTGGTCTCATAAAGCAACAGAATTCAACCCAAAACTTATCATGTTAGCAAGCTTATATCATCTAACAATGTCACATGACAATATGACTAGTTTTTGCAAAGAACCAATCCAATTTACATTAAAATCCCCCAAAACTATAAGATTGTAAAGGCCCGAGACTATAAGATCTTATTTAACTTACCTCCAAATTCCTGAGAAACCAGTTTACTACTATTAGATGGAAGAGCCAGTGTCACCCGAATAACAATATGTTCACAATAAGTGTAATTAAAAATACAGGTCTCATTTACCAATAAATCATCCTTTACTTAAATCAAAACCAGTAGTACAACTTTTTCTAAACATTGTATAAGAAGACATACATATTTCAGAATCTAAGGCATTAGCAGTTAACCTAATTTGACTCCGTTTTAAGTTATGTGGATCATATAAACTTATTCAGTACTTAACCTCATAAAAATTAGACAAAGAACTTTGATCATCAAAGTGCACAATTTAAACATTTTGAGAAATATAAGTAAAATAGTCACAACTTGCCAAAGATCACACATCAGCAGATCAAACATCAGCAGACCTAATTAGAAAATATAAGAAGTGAGACAACGAGGTATATTTACTAAACTGCAAGTTTGAAAAAGTGGAGATGTTGTCTATAGAAACCAATCAAATTCTAGCTTTCATTTGTTTATGGCATTCTACAAAATGATAATTAGAATCTGATTGGTTGCTATAGGCAACATCTCCACTTTTTGAAACCCGCAGGTTAGTAAATATACCACAAGATCTTTCTACAAATGTACAAGACACAGAGAGTAAGATATCTGACAGGAAGAGGGTGAGGAGAATCAGCATTGAGATCTGGTGAATTGGAGCAAATTGGTGCACTTCTGTGATTTGTTGGTACAAATAGAAGATAGCTAATCACAGTGATGTGAAAATGGTGGTGTAATATACATCAAGTTATTACCAGGCAGGCTGTTACCATAGGAAGATAGCCAAGTTCAGTTGACCAGAGTTACAGACCTGGAAACTGTTTAAGGTTAGGTTTTGAATCCAACAGTAATTAATTTTACTTTCTGCTCAAACTAACTTCTAAAATATCTTTTACTTGGAAAAGTAGATCATAACCCGCCTGTTTCTGCTTTCTTCATGAGCTCAGGGTATACTGTGTATGGACCTTCTGGCCACTTCCTCTGACACACAAGTCTTGGGAGATGACATGTGAGACTGATTGGGAGAGTAGCTGTGGCAGTGACAAACAGAGCCAACCGTTTACTCTACTGAGTACTCCAATATTGGGTGAAGTGCTCCTTCCTATCTGCTCTCTTTTACAAATCTCCACAAACAATAGAATAAATAATAAGGACCAAAAATATATTTACACTATTCCCGAGACATATTTAGGGAGCATTTTATCTTTACTTTGTATATGTCAATGTTTTTAGATTTTTTTTGTTTATTTTATGGTGTTAAAAGGATTGTGGAATGGTTTATTAGGTGTATATGTTGTTGACTTTCCGTGCAGGTTTGATGCGACCACTAGGCTGGGTGGGGTGTTTGGTGGTATTTACTTATATGCAGAAAGGCTTGTTTCTGTAGTAAAGCTTGTGTGTGAAACTTTAAAGAACTGCTTTCATACTATAAAGGGGTAATCATACTATACTATAAAGGAGTGAGTTACATTTAAAGCTTTTAATTGGGTGTATTATAATATTTAGAGCAGCTGGAAATAATTATGTTGACACTTTTTGCAAATAGTATGTCACGTGCTGGACTGACTTTGGTCCATCGCGCTGTTTTTTTGCCTTATCATGGCGGCACCAGGTCTCCTTCTGCCTGGCTGCATCTGCCAGTGACTTCCCTGAATTTAATTCAGTACTTCTCCATTGATACAAATACGCACAAGTTCATGGTCTGAAGCATCCTTGGGGTCTGCCTGGCTAGACCACACCCACAAAGAGGCTCGGAGTCTGAAAGGGAGTTTTTCGCCAGGGATCCCTGCAAGGTAATATGGACTTCACGGCTCACAGACCGCAGGTCACAGCCCGCTTAGCAAGTGACAAGCGAGACCTAGGAGAGCCCAAAGACTAAGACCAGAAGGATAAAATTCAATCGGCAGGAGTGGTAAACAGGAGAAGGAGGAGGTGCGATGAACTGCAGGAGATATCGGTTACCAGGTAACCGAGGCAGCGAGTCCGAGAGTCTCAGGAGTAAATGGTCTGCAGAGGAGAATAGCGTTGGGGTCCTGAAGAGTTGGAAGCCGTGGTGCAGGATCAATAGTCGGCACAATGATCTGCAGGTGATTACTGGTTCCCAGGTAGTAGGAGCAACGAGTCAGAGGATCACAGGAGTGAATGATCTGCAGAGGAGTTTAGCGCTGAGGTCCTGAAGAGCTGGAAGCACAGGTGCCGGATCAATAGGCAGTGAAATTAACTGCTGGAAATCTGGAGCGCAGATAACGCATGTAAACAGGAGCCAGAGGTAAGATCTGGCCCAGAAAGAAGGTAGGAGGTGCTTTAAATAGAGTGAGCTAGCCAGCAGTCAGCCAATAGAATGAATAAGGGCAGATTATAGAAGCATGGTCCAAGCATGCGCAGAACCGCTGGCAAAATGGTGCCCGGCAGCAGGAGCGCAGCACCATCCACAGAGAGGAGAGCGGCTACAGTAGAGAACAGGTAGAAGCACAGGACCAGGACTGCGAGGTAAACAGGTTCGGGGTGTGACATTCTGTGGCTTTATTCCCACACACAAACCATGCTAAAGACCTACCCCAGGGGCTGCGCAGCCAGTTCCATTCTGCTTTGCGATGGGCTGTGGTGAAGATCGGTGTCATGTTATATTCCTGGCCCTGTGAATAGGTATTACAATCATGGACTGGTTTCTGGGTCAATCCTCTGTGCTTCCTGATATAAAGATGTGAAAATCCTGCAGTGTTCAGTTATTCAGTGTCAGGTGTTGACTTGTTTAACGTGATAATATTATTTTTTTAACATAAAAAACGTATTCATTAGAGTATGTTGTTTAAGATTTTCTTAATGACTTGATATATTTAAATTTTTCTGCTTATATGTGTTTATTATTAATTTCTTATTGACTTCTGAGATATTGTTTCTTTGGCCAAGCTAAAATAAAATATCAGCTATAGACTTGCCAACTTATCATAGATCATGACAGTGTGACAGGATGGACCTCCTGAGATTAAAAAAAATTGTATGGAACTTTTTAATTTAATTTCAGAGGCAAATTAATTTAATTGAATAAGTGGGTCATTGGAAGGTATGGTAAAAGCTCCACAGATAAATAAGTAATCGGGCAGCATGCCTAATACTTCCACCCCCAAATCCTTAATAAGCACCAGCATCAGACAGTCTGAACTGGTCTTCTCAGATGGGAGTCTGTGAAAAAACTGTATGTCATGGACAAGGTAATGGGAAAGCGGAGTCTAACCATGCCCCAGGTCTTCACCAGGGAACCCCGCAAGGAGTTTTCGACTTAGGCGCTGAAACGTGTCGGTCGCGGACCTCCCAGGTAGCTACCAGCGAGGTCTGGTGAACAATCGTTGTCGACAATCCGGGGTCAAAACTGAGCGGGCAACAATGTACAGAGGAATCAGGCAGTAGAGTAGTCAGGGAGCCAGGGGTCAAAGCCAGGAGATCCAAACAGAAATCAGGGAGAATCCGGAGAGAGTGGTCAGGCAGGCAGGGGTCAAAATTCCAGAGATGCTAGAAAAATATACAATGAACAGGAGCCAAGAGACAGACCTGGAAGACTAGAGACTCTGGCACCCTAGTGGTGCCAGAGTCTAGTTTAAATAGTGGTGCATTGAATACCATTGGTGGGAGTGGAGATCGGCGGTCAGCTGGTCTGTCCGTTGACAGGAAGTGCCGCTTAGCGTCTCCATTGCCTAGCAACGGAGACGTGATGTTCGGGACGAGCGGCTGGGGAGAGAGCGTCCGTCCCGGGACCAGGTAAAAGTGCGGGTCGGCGCCTCACACTGTATATATTCCCCTGACACACACCTAAACACTGCCAGGTGAAAGAGGCTGGGGCTCTCCCTGATCTCCTTGGCTGTAGGGCCATGTTCATAAACAAGATTGGGAATCTTGGAGTGCCACCCCAGTAGTTTCATTATAATGAACCCTAAGACCCTATACCAAAATAGTAAAAACTTGAGGAACACACACTCTTCCTCCATCAGAGGGGCCATTATCTCCTTAAAACACAGTCTGAGACCCTGGACCTAACAGCATTGGTCCATTTTTCGTTTGTGATCAGTTAATTCTCCTATCAATATGTCCCAAAGAAACAAAAAAGGAACCTTTTGACGCTAACTGTGTCTTCCAAAAACATGAAGAGAAGGATTCTCAAACCCAGGAGAAGTAGTTCACCAAAGAGTCAGGGGTAAAATTAAAGTCATTTACGAGAAATATGAACTGTGTTTTTGTATGAGGAGGAAACGTTTTTTAAGGATGTGGACTTAGATATACAGACAAACTAAAGTTACAGACTAGGATTAGAGATCTTCAACCTGTGTCAGGATATGTTTGGATGGGGCTGAAGGGGCAGTTTGAGCTAAATAGGTTTGCCAGTTCTTTACAATTTTTGGGGGGACATTTGCTAGGAACTCCTAAAGAATCACCTGTCTCTGATGGGGAAATGTCTCTTGGATAGCAACTATATTGTTTTTTTTGTCTGTGCAAACAGTTGAGAGCTTGTGTCTGGAGTGGCAGGAAGTAATTAGTTTGAATCAACTGGTTGCCGTTGGGATAGGAGGGGTCCCAGCCTGGGCCAATAACCATATATCGAATATATGGTATTTTAAAGGTGAGATGGAACATCTGATAAATGTGCTGAATCTTTTCTACAGGGATAAGGTAGGGGTATTACTTGGCAGAAAGTGAAATAAAACAAAGGGTGGAGGAGCACATTTGGGAGAACATGGTTAAATCACCTTGGAAGAAAATTTAAATTTTAGTCACATTTAGAATATCTAGAATAGTAAGGGGGTATCCTCTTGGGTGAAGAAGAAGTCAGGGTGATCTATTGTAAATGTTGGTGAAGCAGTTTACACTCTAGAGTGGGTGCCATTTTTGCTAGATGCAAGCCACACTCCTCGTGGCTAAAAGAATTGTAATACTCACGCAGCCTTACATGGATATTGAACCCCTCGGCAATGTGCTAGAGGTGATGAGTGCTACGGGGGGTGAGTCCTGGTAGGTGTGTGTGTGTGTGTGAATTAGTCTGGTTTATGAGCTCCGGGACTTACTTCATTACAGAGCTCTGCTCGGCTCCACCCATAACCCCTCTTTTGTCTTCTGTCTTGATGCATCATAGCCCAGTGGGGAGAAATAAAAAGAAAAGAAGATGTACATGCCCACTGCCTATAGCTAAATGATCAAAGAAGGGAGGCTCTGGGAATCCCGAATGAAGCCAGCCATTCACAAATGGTTTTCCACATTGGTCGCTTGTGATTGACTGGTGGTGAAAGGGGATCCACGGGCTCTTTGATTTGTTCACACATCAATAGAAACTTTTGAATTTCTATAGATTTGTGAAAAAAGGCAATTAATACCGTGGAATTTGAGGCAGCATCGCTCAGTCATATCGTTTATATGTGTAGTGCACACTCTGGGAGCATTATGGCAATGAATGGACCATTGAACAAATTAGGAAACATACAAGATTTTTAGATTGTCTCTGGTCAATTTTTGTTTTATTAAATTAAACAAAATTGTTGTTTGACAGACTAGAGAGTTAGGACAATGAATTCCTATGTTCTCTTGGTGATTTTGATCTCTCTCTAGTAGACGTTCCTCAATCATTATACGGATGTAGTACAAATTTCCTATGCAAATAATACTGACACTAAAATGCTAATACTTAAAATACTGACAAGTAGGAAATACCTAACATTGTAAATACTGACATGCAAGAAATTCCGACAGCATAAATACCTACATGAAAGAAATCCCAACACATATAAAATACTGACAGTGTGATTGCTGACAGTGAAAATGGCAAAAATCACACTGCCGACATTAAGGCTGCAATGCGAGCGGTGACGGCGGTTATACAGCCCCTGGACCCACCGGTTGTATACTATTACAATTAGATTCATTTTTTAAAAAAAAGTGTGCCCATCCCCCTATAAACACTATTAACCCTAGTGCTGCCAGCCTACTGCTGGTTTTCGTGAAATCAGAGGGGGGGAGTGGGTGTCCCCCCTCTAGGAAAAACTAGCCCTGTGCTAAAAGCACTAGGGCTCTTCCTACACCCCTGGGATGCTGGGTGTATGGCAGGGGCGGATCCAGAAGTTAATTGTACCGGGGGCGATTTAGGGGGGGGGCGATTTAGCCCCGCCCCCTTTTTGACACCTAAGGCTGCTGACGGCTGCACACTATGTGCAGATCCGTTCAGCAGAGAGAGTTAGGGAGAGAGTCCTGCCCGGCTGCTCTGATTGTGTCAATCAGAGCAGTTGGGCAGGACTCTCTCCCTAACTCTCTCTGCTGAACGGATCTGCACATAGTGTGCAGCCGCCGGCAGCCAGCCCCTGCTAGGGGGGACGATCGCCCCCCCCTGGATCCGCCACTGGTGTATGGTAATAAAGTGTGTGAAATGTATGGTAAAGTTAAAAACACCAATTTAGTTTGTGGAACTACAATTTCCAGCCAACATAGGCTGCCATTAACAGTCTGGGCATACTGGTGCTTGTAAAACTACAAGCACCAACATATTAATGGCAGCCAGGCCATGCTGACACTTGAAGAACCACAAGTGCCACCATGCCCTGGCACCCAGGACCTGTTGTGACCTGTAGTAGCACAAAGTAAATTGTTAAGTAAAACACAACACCCCTTTTCACACCCATTAGTTTAATACAAATTAAAAAAACTTTAATAAAACACAACTCACTCTTTATAACCACATCTCTTTATTAAAATTAATAAAACCAAAATACTTACCATCAGATGTCTTAATTTGTATATGATCCAATTTTCACAGCTTTCAATTCAATAATGCTTGCAACCATTCCCGAACAAAACCAAATTATTCCTAAAGGTCCTGTAGCTGTCCAAAAAAAATACATTCCAGGTCCATTAGTCCAAAATAAATTATATTCCAAATGTCCATGACAAACATCCTATTTTATTCAGTCCAAAGGATCCCATATTGTATCCAACATGGTTTGAAAAATCTACTGTTCCTAAGTCCAAAGGACCCCAAAATATGTGGAACAGGCTTGGCAAAACAAGAAACCAATAACAAACAAACGGACTTTGTTCTTCTATAGAAGAACAAGCGACGATGAATGAGAAATAATACAGCCATGTGTTGAACAGCCTGGGGTTGGTAGTAATTATGGCAGGGGGACCCCTACCGCATGTCCCCCTACTATAGTGCCACCCTCCCGGGCTGGTTTGCCTAGTGATGGTTTTCATGAAATCGGGGTGACCCCCCAATTTCACCGAAACTAGCAGTAGACTGGCAGCACTGGGGTTAATAGTGTTTTTTTGGGGGGGTCAACACTTTTTTTTTCAGTACTATTTTTAATAGTATACTTCCTACTTGTCAGTATTTTAAGTATCTGCATTTTAGTGTCAGTATTGTTTGTATCAGTATTATTTGCATAGAAAATATGATTACCATCCCATTATACATAAAGAGTCTTCATGATTAAGGAATATTTAGTATGACTAATGCCCTCTTTGAGGGCAGTATGTCAGAGTCACATTATAGTTTAATATTTATAGTTGGTCTTAAGGAACTTTTAATGAAATTAGATTTCTTAATTTGGGGGACGATATTCTTCTTATACTTATCAGGCTCCATTATTTTTCATTACATAGATGATAATGTTTTATATGGACTAAGGGAGGCCTGTCCAAACTGTGGATCTCCCAGGTGTTGTAAAAATACAAGTCCAAGTATACCTTGCCAGCTATTGGCTAGCAGTGCATACTGGGGCTTGTAGTGTGACAACACCTGGAGAGCCTCAGGATGTCCAAGTTGGACTATGAGAACAGCAAATTTGAATCCATGATGAAAATAATCAGTTCATGGCATTCATCTAATAAATGCAATTTTTACTTAAGTTAATTAATATTCAATTATCTTTTATATTGAAGTAAGCCAGGTACATTGCAAATCTACAGTTTGCAGCTGTGTTTAGAGAACAGAGAGTTGTTAGCCCCTTGGCTTAATAAGAAATCTCCCTAAAGGACAATAATGAAGGGTTACAAGAATCACAGATGATGTTATTAAATATAATGACCAATATGGTGTGCTGGAATATTTGGGGTATTTACATGTGAAAATAAATATTAGGCTATGAAAGAATATATATAATGACCAATCTAACATACAGTATAATATAAATCATCTCCTATTACAGAACATGTTACAGCTATACAGAGTTCAAATTTGTTAAAAGATATTAAGAAAACATGATGTATTGAAGTGATAGAAATTTGTAATTCTATAACTAGTTTTGCCAATATGGATTTTATACATGTGAAACTGATTGCATAAAATAAGATAAACTGTCACTTATCTTATTATATGCCCCTGATGAGTTGAAAGATAATAACTTGTCCATGTGAACATAAAAGTAAGATCAGGAAATTTAAGTCTGAATAAATTGACACCTGTAATGTCAAGATTTTTTGGGCAAAAAATTGGTTTGATCTAAACATACAATTACTCAAAGTTAGTGATCACATAGGAACCACAGATATCGGAGAGATGAAAAAACAGAAGCCAAATGGATTAGGTATTTTTTAAATATACATTTTTAAATTGATGTGACTAGTAGCTGTGGATAGGTGACACAGTTAAAGTATATAACAAATAGCTTTTGGTTAGCATCTTCATGGAGTAATTATATTTGCACATTATATACTATTTGTGAATTTAAATAAATTTATAATTTATTATCTTGCCCTTTTCTATTTCTAAATAATTAATATATATTATTTTTAGCATGTGTTTTGATGATTAAAGGTAGGGTAACATATATTTACTCTCCTATAAATTTTAAAACAGATATAGTTATATATTATTTCTAGAAGAGGCCTGGCTAACCTGTGGCTCCCCAGGTGTTTTGAAACTACAAGTCCCAGCATGCTTTGCCAGATATCGTCTGGCTTAGTACTGGCAAAGCATTTTGGGTCTTGTAGTTTCACAACACCTGGGGAGCCACAGGCTAGCCACGCCTGTTCTAGAGGTTTAAATTGGCAATCTGATTTGTGTTGCCTCTCCTGATTAATCTTTTTTTTCCCCACTTTTTCTACTTTTTGCAATCTAGTTGGTTCTATAATGAGACAGGTGTGAAATATCTGGGTATTTGCTTCATTAGGTGTCATACATTTTATTCAAATTACCTCCAAGGAATCAAATTCATTACATTTAAATAGAAACCCATATATGTGAATAATCTGCCCATATAGACATTTGTAGTGGTATATTTGATATGTATCTTGAAGCTTGATGTAAAGAATAAGTGTTTTACATGTTTTTAAATGTTGCAGTTTTTTAAAAAATATAGTGATGGACCTTCAGTCTTTTATTAAAAAAAATGCAGGTGTTTTTTTTAATCATTATCAGTTTATATATAAAATTATAGACATACCTTTAATTTTTTTATTATTATTATTATTATTATTATGTGTTATTGACGGTGAGGGAGATTTGTTGACTGTTGGAGAAGGGATGATTATTGTGGCAAGAGAAGTGTGTTTGTTTATCGAAAAATAAAGGTTAAGCCTGCTTTGCATTCCCTCTCGTCAATATTGTTCGTATTCTGATGCTGCAGTTTACACAAGTATGTTGTGAATGATACATATATAACCCTGCTGCACTGTTCATAAAAGTTGCTAGGTGGGTGACCTATGTCTCATTAGGTTTTGTGCCATATTCTCTAAAGGACCTAGAATCACTTGTGGTCACCAGAGTACCTAGCTGGCCCAAGGCACCCTGAGAAGTTACATCCACTGCTGGCCAAAGACTTTAAAGAAATGGATACACCAGCGGTCAGCCATGTTGTGCTGGAGGAGTAAATCACTGTAAAAAAAAAATTAACATGTTTAAATTGGGGCTTGGCCTCAGATGCCCAAGAAGTATACATGTGCCATGGTCTGGTAAAGTAGGTGCCCTTTGTTCTATATCAGACTAAGGATAGGTACACACTATAGGAAAATTCTAATGATTAGCGATTTAACAATGACAGGAAAAAAGAATAAAGTCCCGATCAGCATGCCGATTCATGTGTACACACTATACCCGATAACCTTCAGCTCTCTGCCCTTCATCTGTCATAACCATTGGCTGAAGAGTAGCTGCATAGTGTCCTATCCTTGTACAAAGCACTTATATACTTCAATAATTGCAGAATTGTCTAAGTTGGGTTTTAAATGTCTAATAGGCCATAAGGTGTACAAATAAAGTGACTGTATTAATATTAGAGATGAGCGCACTCGGATTTATGAAATCCGAGCCCACCCGAACGTTGCTGATCCGAGTCGGATCCGAGACAGATCCGGGTATTGGCGCCAAATTCAAATCTGAAACTGAGGCTCTGACTCATAATCCCGTTGTCGGATCTCGCGATACTCGGATCCTATAAATTCCCCGCTAGTCGCCGCCATCTTCACTCGGGCATTGATCAGGGTAGAGGGAGGGTGTGTTAGGTGGTCCTCTGTCCTGCTATATCTCGTGCTGTTCAGTTCAGTGCTGTGCTGTGCTGTGCTGTGCTCAGTCCAGTGGTGCTGTGTCCTGTGCTCTGTCCTTCTGAGGTCAGTGGTGCTGCTGGGTCCTGTGCTGTGTCCTGTTCAGTCCAGTGGTGCTGTGTCCTGTGCTCTGTGCTTCTAAGGACATAGTTATTTCCCCAATATTCCCCTGTGTTTAAAAAAATAAAAAAAAGTTATTTAAAAAAATACCAAAAACTAATTTAATTTTTTTTTAATTACCACAAAATTTGCACAACCAATCCTGCAGTATAAGCCCATTGGTACTGCAATATTACCAAGTTCACACATTCAGCAGTAAAAGTCCAGTGGTACTGCAATATTACAAAGTTCACACATTCTGCAGTATCAGTCCAGTGGTGCTGTGTCCTGTGCTCTGTCCTGCTGAGTTCCGTAGTGCTGCTGGGTCCTGTGCTGTGTCCTGTTCAGTCCAGTGGTGGTGTGTCCTGTGCTCTGTGCTTCTAAGGGCATAGTTATTTCCCCAATATTCCCCTGTGTTTAAAAAAATAAAAAAAAGTTATTTAAAAAAATACCAAAAACTAATTAAATTTTTTTTTAATTACCACAAAATTTGCACAACCAATCCTGCAGTATAAGCCCATTGGTACTGCAATATTACCAAGTTCACACATTCAGCAATAAAAGTCCAGTGGTACTGCAATATTACAAAGTTCACACATTCTGCAGTATCAGTCCAGTGGTGCTGTGTCCTGTGCTCTGTCCTGCTGAGTTCCGTAGTGCTGCTGGGTCCTGTGCTGTGTCCTGTTCAGTCCAGTGGTGCTGTGTCCTGTGCTCTGTGCTTCTAAGGGCATAGTTATTTCCCCATTATTCCCAAGTTTTTAAAAAATAAAAAAAAAGTTAAAAAAAATATTAAAATAAAAAATTAAAAAAAAAAAGTAATTATAACCAAATTTGCAAAACCAATCCAGCAGTATAAGTCCATTGGTACTGCAATATTACCAAGTTCACACATTCTGCAGTATCTTGTGCTACATATAATGGAGACCAAAAATTTGGAGGATAAAGTAGGGAAAGATCAAGACCCACTTCCTCCTAATGCTGAAGCTGCTGCCACTAGTCATGACATAGACGATGAAATGCCATCAACGTCGTCTTCCAAGCCCGATGCCCAATCTCCTAGTACAGGGCATGTAAAATCCAAAAAGCCCAAGTTAAGTAAAAGTAGCAAAAAGAGAAACTTAAAATCATCTGAGGAGAAACGTAAAGTTGCCAATATGCCATTTACGACACGGAGTGGCAAGGAACGGCTTAGGCCCTGGCCCATGTTCATGACTAGTGGTTCAGCTTCACCCACGGATCTTAGCCCTCCTCCTCCTCCCCCCCCCCCTACAAAAAATTGAAGAGCAAAACAGCAAACAACTGGGCCTTCTAAAGAGAAATTATCACAAATCCCCAAGGCGAGTCCCATCACTGTACGGGAAGAGGTGACTCCTTCCACCATTTGCAGCACGCCCTCTGCATATGCTGGAAGGATCACCCACAGTCCAGTTACAGATTTGGCTAATGAAGGTGTGAATGTTGTACACCGGGAGGAGGATATTGATGTAGCTGGGGGTGAGGAGGATGTTGATGATTATGATGCAGACAGATACCAAATTGCCTTTCTCAATTTCTATTTGTATTCTAGATTATATAACGGCTGAATAGTTTTCTATTTTACTCCTAGTGGAGAGAGGATCTGATGCAGACAGATACCAAACTGCCTTTGTCCATTTCTTTGTATATTTGAATTTCTAGTTCTACAGTCTATGCAGGCTGCTTTTTTTATATTCAACTACAAGTGTAGGGCGGGGGGGGGGGGGCATAGATACTAGCCACCAAAAAAACGTGGTCTATTTAATTTAACTTTCTAGCTCCACAGTTTGTGCAGCCTGCTTTTTTTTATCTTCAAAGTATTTACAAGCCTTGCAATCTAAATTAACAAGAGGTAGTGACGTGCTAGAACTCCACCCTCTATATGCTGCAGAGGATGGAGGAGCATCAAAAGGCCATTCAAGCCTACACAGCCACCTACGACATAGGAAACCCTCATTTTCTTCCACATCTATGGCTGCGAGGAAAAAGCTCAGTTTTCCTAAAAGAGGCGCTGGCGGGGATGCTGATAACATCTGGTCCGGACTGAAGGACCTGCCAACCATTGCAGACATGTCTACTGTCCCTGCATTGGATGCTGTCACAATTGAAAAAATGGTGGAGGATTACTTTGCTGACACCATCCAAGTAGACATGTCAGACAGTCCATATTGTTACTGGCAGGAAAAAAAGCCAGTTTGGAAGCCCCTGTACAAACTGGCTCTATTTTACCTGAGTTGTTCCCCCTCCAGTGTGTACTCGGAAAGAGTTTTTAGTGCAGCGGGTAACCTGGTCAGTGAGCGGCGAAGGAGGTTGCTTACTCACAATGTTTACTACCGGGGCCACTCCACTGTGCAGTCCATATTTAGGTGTATCAGATATTAAACAACGGTGACAGTTGATGCCCAATTTTTTAATTATATTGTTGGCGCTGTAAAAAATTGTGTTCCGGGCACACCACACTACAGTCCATACCCTTTTTTGGTGGAATTCTGACCCGTGGAGGGTTTTTTATTATATTGTGGCCTCGGTACCAAATTGTGTACCGGGGCCACCACACTACGCAGTCAAGAAAGATAGATGCGTATCATAGATAAAGTACATTCAGTGTTGTGGGGCAAATTGAAAAATATTCAAAATGCACTGTCATTATCAAAAACAAGAGGTTTTGACACGCTGAAACTCCAACATGTATATGATGGAGGATGGAGGAGCAGCCGTATGTGCAGTGTAATGCAGACCTGTTGAAGGTTTTCTATATATTATATTGTGGTGGCCAGTGGCCAGTACTCTACGCAGTGCAGATACTATTTTTGGGTGTAATTCAGACCTGTTGAAGGTTTTCTATATATTTTATTGTGGTGCCCACTACTCTACGCAGTCTAGATACTATTTTTGGGTGTAATTCAGACCTGTTGAAGGTTTTCTCTATATTTTTTATTGTGGTGCCCAGTGCCCACTACTCTACGCAGTCCAGATACTATTTTTGGGTGTAATTCAGACCTGTTGAAGGTTTTCTATATATTTTATTGTGGTGCCCAGTGCCCACTACTCTACGCAGTCCAGATACTATTTTTGGGTGTAATGCAGACCTGTGTAAGGTTTTCTATATATTATATTGTGGTGGCCAGTGGCCAGTCCTCTACGCAGTCCAGATACTATTTTTGGGTGTAATGCAGACCTGTTGAAGGTTTTCTATATATTTTATTGTGGTGCCCAGTGCCCACTACTCTACGCAGTGCAGATACTATTTTTGGGTGTAATTCAGACCAGTTGATGGGTTTTTAATTATATTGTGGGGAACACTCCTCTACGCAGTCCAGAAAGATACCTCGTTGCAACGTTTTGTACTAAAAAAAATAAAAAATTGTGAGGTGTTAGGTGTTCAGAATAGTCTTTAAATTAGTGGAAATTATTGTTATTGAATGTTATTGAGGTTAATAATAGCGTAGGAGTGAAAATAAGCCCAAAAACTTGATTTTTACACTTTTTATTTTTTTTTCAAAAAAAATCCGAATCCAAAACCTTAAATCCGAACCAAAACCTTTAGGCAGGTGTTTTGCGAAACAAATCCGAACCCAAAACATCGCGAAAATCCGGATCCAAAACACAAAACACGAGACCTCAAAAGTCGCCGGTGCACATCCCTAATTAATATAGAGATAGATAATATAGTAATTGGAAAACAGACATCCTTCATATACAACATGTACAGTCTGGATACACAAACTGTTCACTTTCCCAGTGAATAGCACTAACAGACAACACACATGCATAACTATGGCCAAATGAATGCAATATGTAAAGGTCAGGATATGTTATCACTAACCCCAGTATGATCTGCATTTTGCCTTAGATTTGGGTAATTTAGGTATCACGTGTCTTTGAAAATATGATAACGTACTGAAGAGCTGATTTATTTGTATCACTGAGTGTGGGAATAATCATCTGCTGTGTAACACAGTGACCAGCTGCGTTCCACCCATTCTCTCACCTTGTCGTTGGGGGCATCTATTTCATGAAAACATGAAGTGGACATGGCAAGAGGCTTGTTATCTGCCTAAATTCTTCCCCTAACCAACCCTTGATCCAGCCATGCTTGACTTTGACAGGCGACCTCGTTCCTGGGAGAGTGGAGCCCCTTCCAGCTGACCATCTTCTTCCATCTTAGTGCCAGTACCATCACCAATGGCTTCAATGGCATGTCCGTTATGTTTCTGGCTGCTATCCCTGAGCATCGGTGCATGATGCCCAAAGAAGCCAACATCAGCCAGGTTTGGAGGAATGTCAGTATCCCCTGGGAGGAGAAGGAGAGCTGCAGGTGGAGAGCAGGTGCTGAAGGTAGAAGCTGGACATCCTGAAGAATTACTCTTGTGAAGCTGCCAAAACATTACTGGAAGTGGGGGTGAGAGAAGGCCAGGAGCCCTGTGACATCAAGCCTAGGTAGGAACAGTGCAAACAGATATAACAGCTGTGTCTGTATCTGAAGGAAGATACACAGGGAGATGGCAACGGACCCCCAGACACCTCCAGTGACAGCTGAGTGCTGCAGAATTGGAACAACATTGTTCCTTCGTTGTATGAGATTTTCTCCCACAGCCTGCATGTGTCACATGTGCAGCAGCAGGACAAAAGACACAGCACTGAATGAAGAAGGTAAGTGTTAGTGTGTGTGTGGGGAAGGGGGGGGGGCGTTCTCATGTAAGTGTGCTTTTAATGTAAGTGTTAGTGTGTGTGTGGGGGGAGAGGGGGGTTCTCATGTAAGTGTGCTTTTAATGTAAGTGGGGGGATTTTAATGTATAAGTGCAATAGTTTCTTTGTAAACATAGGCTTGGAGGGACCTTTAGTATAAGTGTGGGGGAGGGAGGATAGTGACTTTAATGTAAGTGTAGAGGGGTTATTTTATGTGGTGTGGATGGGGTGTGAAATATTAATTTCATAGTAAGTTGAGAGTGGGAGATTTTAATTTATTGGTGGAAGGTTGGAGATATTTAATTTAATAGTGGGGTTATGGCGGACATATTAAGGGTGGGATGATGGGACTATTCATTTAATTCTGGGGTGAGTGCTATTAATTGAATGTGTGACTGAGTTTGCAGAGAAGGAGAACTATTTCCTAAAAGTGAATGCTAATTATTTAATGTTTGGGAGGAAATAGGTTTATTTATTAAATGTAAATACTGTTAATTTAATGTTGGGATTGTTTGGTGGGAAATGGGTCTTTTTATTAAAGGTGAATGACATTAATTTACTGTCCGGGTTGGTATCTGTGAGGCCTAATTATTAACCGTAGGTGCTTTTGATTTAAATATCGGGCTGCTTTGGTGGAGGGAGTCCTATTGTGTTCACTCATTGCTTGGGCTTTCTATATCATCTATCTGTCCTTTTTTCAAATAGGGACCCAACATTCCAGGATCTAGACAAGCATAACTGAGCTTAGGACACGAGCACCAGCAATAAGTAATGAAAGCAGCAAAAACAGGCAGAAGAGAGCAGGACAGTCTGTCAACTGTCCTGATTCTGGTGGGTCAATCCCGATTTTGAGGACCGACACACTTAGGACTTTGTCTCAACTGTAGGGACAGTTGGGAGGTATGTCCCGCTTCACATGGCTCTGCTCAAAAAAGGAGAGCTGCATGCACCTAACAGTAGTGCACGCAGCATTCCTTTTTTATGGGGATAGGAAGAGTTGGAGAGCAGCCTAGCACTGTCTAAAATTATAGCTATGCCCCCTTGCATGCTTGTCACGCCCACTGGTGGCATGGCATGAAAACCACTTTTTACAAATTCTGCATTTGCCCCTAAAAACCATGGAAATGGGTCTGGTCATTATGATATAAAGCATCTCCAGTCTTGAAGGTGTCATTTTATACATATATATGATAAGAAAATATACTGCACCCTGCAGCTTAAAAAACGGAAAGCAGGGGCATTATCAGATTCAACAATCTCTAAGGACATATATTAAACACTTGGGACTATCTCTGAAAGTCAGGGATAGTTGGTAAATTGATAAGTACCATCTTTAATGTTATTTTTTTCAGTTCAGATCTCAGATCTTGCATATTCACTCTTTTTCTGCTGTCTGTGAAGCTTATATCTTAATTTCTTTGCATGTGTGTTCTGATCCAATAGGTATATCTTCAAAGAAATAGGAATAGTTTATAATTGAGGGTTCTCTTTGATCCCAGATAATCCCTATTTGCCTCATTCTGTCAATCAGGCTTGAAACTGGTGAACAGAAATTTCACTGGTTATTCTCTTTTTTTAATACAGTTCCATCTGCAATAGGCAATGTATTTTTTAAAGCATTTCAAAGCTCATATCTCAGCACCCTTCTGATGCGTTTAGCAGACTCTGAATTCAGACGGGAGCCATAAATCTTCTAAAGCAAAAGCCGCTAAATGTAAATGCAGGGTTGTTCTGACAAGCCATTCGTGCAGGGAGGGATAAAAGACTTTAGACAGATGAGGTTTTTTTAGAACTGCATTGGCAGAGAAGGCAAGTGAGAAAAAAAATACTAAAATAGAGGGGGACAAAGCTGAAACTAGATATGGTCATGAAAGTCACTGGTATTGTGCTGGAGAATTGTCTCGCTGTTTTGTAGATAGGTTTCTTCCAGCGTCTTGATTGGTTTGGATGAATGCTCAGCGATCTCGACCCTATAATACCCTGGGTGACATCACATACACTGAGCCTATTATAATAGCCCATATATAATTGAAACAATGCATTTAATGTTGTTTTGGTTGCGGTTATTAAAAATGTGTAACAAATTTCCTTTTTTTTATTATTTCCTACAGGCTGCTTTTAGAGTCTGACTTCTAGCAGGTCGTGATTAGTAGCAACCTGTATAGATGCACATTTTTCATCAACTAATACTCAGCCAATGTCAACCTGTTGATTATATCTATCTTTAAAGACACAGATTATATAAATGAATTTTTAGGCCACAAATATTTGTACTTACCTTAAAAAATGATAAATGTGTCTTGAGGAAGATTTTGTTCACGTTGTGCAGTGTGTAATTATGTTTCTGCAGCTCCCACATGGAAACACAGTAGTTTCCCTATCACATCAGTATTGCTTTTGCTGTCAACATGCCACCCTTCAATGGGGAGGGTCTTTCTTTGAGACGCAGTGATTTTCTGCCTGGAAAAGTACAACCTTCATGAATGTGTGAAACAAGGTTAATGTACTAAGCAATGTGGTCACTGTATTTAAAAGCCTGTACCCTCGTATCAGCAATTACACAGAAGATTTGCACAAATGCAATTTACATCCACAATTATCTTTCAGGGAGAAGTGGATGATGTGCAGGTTCATTATGGTTGGTACCACTGCCTTCCTTCCCATCATAGCCTATTAATGTAATTATATAAAAGGTGCTGCTACATCAGAGCCACAGTTGGTTGAGAGGCTAAACCTTATTCCTTGTCCCAGTGCCACAGGTAATAATCATCATCATCACCATTTATTTATATAGCGCCACTGATTCCGCAGCGCTGTACAGAGAACTCATTCACATATGTCCCTGCCCCATTGGAGCTTACAGTCTAAATTGCCTAACACACACACACAGACAGAGAGAGAGACTAGGGTCAATTTTGATAGCAGCCAATCAACCGACTAGTATGTTTTTGGAGTGTGGGAGGAAACCAGAGCACCCGGAGGAAGCCCACGCAAACACGGGGAGAACATTGAACTCATGACCCCAGCGCTGTGAGGCAGAAGTGCTAACCACTTAGCCACCGTACTGCCCATAATAATGCAAAACAAGCAGCATATTTAACTGCTATAGTCACAAATTTATGATAAAATATTGCCAGATAATCAGACTGGAGTTACCGTCTTCTGGAGTAGATGGCTGCGCTTTATACAGATCATCCAAGAATGTCACACCAGCGTTTTTGATTTTAGTAGCTGCAGCTAATTTAATTCACCAGCAAAAAAGCAAAATAAAAAATAAAAGACCTTGCCTGTCAGGCACTAATTCAACACAGGATCTCCCTCTCTGTAGTGAGGGACCTAGTGTCGCGCACACACACACACACACATTCAAAACAACAGTACTCGCTAGCTATGAATTGTAGTTTCTCTGAGCAAGCATCCACCTGCTCCCCACACTGAGTGAACTGCCTAGCAGCTCTTTAACAGAACCTTATCAGGAGCAACTCCTGATTAGCCAGCAACTTGCTAGCTCTCTGGAAAACCTGAATGTATGGAGCCCACCCTTCTCTCTCCATTCAAAACCCCCAGGGATCCTTATCCGTTTCCCTCACACATGAAGACAATCTCTGGGAAGCCTTTCCCAAGCACAAACAATCTCTCTGGGGTTTTAAAACAGAAATGACAGAAATTCAGAACTACTTTCCCAGTGCTTCTGTCACAATGTTAAAAATAATGTACCTTTTTAAATTGCTACTCATATCAATAATTGGACTGTCTTATTATGCCTCTGTTAAATAACATAACATAATTTAACAAATATACCCTGTTGTATTTACGCTATGGGCGTGATTCATCAAGGCACGCATACTGAGCACAATGTGCATTTGTTTAACAATACACGGAATTTGAGCATACCCAGGCCCGTATTCAACAAGGAGCGAATCTGAAGATATGTGCGCTAGTGAATTAGGGTGTAGGTCTGCTCAGCTCTACCACACAAGACACTGCAGCATATGTCCAATTCCTAGGTGGAATATAAATTCGGAAAAGAGCGCACAAAAAAAATTCAATTAATGCCACCAGTTAATAATATATGCATTTTAACTGTCGGCAATCACAATGTCTGTATTTTATCCATATTTTATCCATGTTTGCCAAAATGAAATACACAGCATTTACCATGTCGCATTTTCATGTCGGCAGGATAAGTGTTAGTATTTCTTCCGTTAGAAATATGTACCCAACCTCAAGAGATACGGCAGAAGAACAAGTACCTTTGAGATGCCCCAAGCTTGAATTGGACGTGTCTGCATGCGCTCAAGTTTGGCATGCCCTTGCTGTACATTGACTTGCGGTCAAATGCCCCTTCCCTGTCCCATTCCCTCAGAGAAATCGTAAGCTGTAGTAAGGGTCATTTGTGTACGCAGATTAATTGAACGTTGCTGCCTTTAGTTTCATATGTTCCGGTTCTGGGCATACACAAATCAAATTTGTGTTATATGCACAAAATTAGCATTTGCGTTCCTTGATGAATCAGGCCCTGTAAGTGAAACAGTAGACATCCACTCAGTAGTATATGCTGCATAACAGATCCCACGCTTGGTTCCCTTGCAGCATTGCATACCAGGGAGCACTGTACTATATACTTGTTAGGAAATAGGATCTCTCCTGCTTGTTTGATCTATTATCTGTGCAATTACTGCTACTACTATGTGTAAGATCATTCCTGTAGTTCACAGATTCAGCTGGTTGCCAGCTGGTTACAGGCTTAATTCAGCTCTCAGTCTGGCAGCCTCAGGTGTGCAATCACCTACCACATACATGCAGCTAATTATAGTGAAGTTCTGATTGGTGCTGCTGCCGTTAGAAAACCTCTTCCTGCCAGCATATCAATGTTGGTGATAGTTCCTGCTTGACCTATTTTGCCTTGTATCTTGACCTCATTTGCCATCAGTGTTTGACCTGGATAGTTTATAGGAATTACTGTCTTCTCCAATCCTGACTCTTGGCTTTGTTTAATGGATTTGCTCTCATATCTCTACCTACCCTGACCCCTGGCTTGTTCAAAAGATTCTGCTGTCTTCTCTACTCCTGATCCCTGCCTGTCTGTCTTTGAGTTCTGCCAAATACATTTTGGTTGCTCACTGCCTGTTAATGTGAGCTGTCTACTCAATCAGAAAAGTGTAAGACTACTCTGCATTAATCCTTGCCTGTCTGGCTCAGAGTTCTGGTAATATATCCTGGTTGCTTCCTACCGTGTTCTGTCCTCTCCACCGGGCAGGTGCTAGATCAACAAGTGCTACTAACCGATCCTAAATTCTGGGGGCAACCGAGGACTGTGGGACGTTCAAGTTCCTTAGAAAGGGGGCTGCTGAAGATGAATATCTTGTGAAGCAATTCTAGCAGTTGAGGATCTTATGCTACTCTGCCCTTAACAATACTATGTCATACAGACAAAGGTAAGAGGCAGTAATGTGTATTGTGATCAGTCTTGTCGATCACTACAGGAACCTACAAATGATGGAAAGTGATTATAAAATATGTTTTTGCAATTTCAGACATTAAACTGCACAGTGTTAGTAAGCTCTTCCAATAGTGTATGGTATATTCGTTTAAATCAGTGCTGTACAAAAGTTTTTCTATTCATTTTCCATCCATATGCTGGCAGGACAGACCCTGGTAAAAATGATGTCATATAGTAATTAATAAAGACTTGTCAGGCAGACAGGGTTACACATGAAGGCTCAGGTCTCGGGCTGCCAGTGTAAACGCCATGAAAACTGAATCTGTTAGTGACCTAAACCGTATCATCATGCCCAGTGTCTAGCTTATGGGTTCTGTCCAGCTGCTAAGTAGGTCAAGCACAGTGTTAATTGAAATCTTGGATTTGAAAGTTTCTTGTGTCTGAAATCTCAGGTTTCAGAATTAAAAAAACTGCTCTGTGCATTGCAAACACTTTCATTCTTCCAGAAACCTAACTTCAGGTTCATGAAAATACATTAATGCCCTAGGAATTTAGCCATTTTCTTCTCATTCCATGACTTTCATTGAAGGCTGAGAGCAAATTTTCTTACACAAAAGAAGGTAGGAGAGCAAGCTGATGATTCATGCCTCCTGCTGCACTGTGCAGATTGTGTTTCCAAGCTCTGCAAGTGGATATAATCAGGCGAGCAGGAAGTGGCCTGTTGTGGCAGGCAGCAGATTGAGATTGTTTAGGGGTTTGGAAGAACTTACAGATGAATAGACAGGTTCCATATTCTTACGCGCTTTATGCTTTTATGACCCTGTCTGCCTGGAGCATTATTTTTAACGATGTGTACTACTGCTTATGTCCTGGTAATTCTCATATTTACCTTTTGGATGATTTGGTTATTTTATAGTATTCATTCGTTACATGTAATATTATCTGAAAAAGAAAATACTTGACATGCATTGTATAACACAAAAAAGTAACCTAATTGCAATGTAAATACTCACAGGTCACAAGGTTTTGTAATAAAGACCTTATCACATTCATGCCATATTCTTGGGAAATGTTTTAAAGCAGCGGTGCACAGACATTTGTGACATAGGATCTATTTTTTGTACAGTCTTTGTATGTTGATTTACCAGGCCCAAAATCAGTAAAATTCTGGTGTAATCAATTTAACTCATACTTGCCAACTTTGGCAAGGAGTGCTTCGGGGGAAGGAGGTTATGTGGGGGTGGGGCCCGGCGGATCACATCATTTAACCATGCCCCCTAAATAGCCATCACTTTTTCTGACCTATTACAGCAGGCACTGGAATTGGCGCTATCAGGGTGATACAAGCCCCGCATTTCTGATGACGTGAAGTGACATCAGTGGTGATGGCTAATGTTAAATTCTGCTAGTACTTTACTATCCATTTCAACTCAGTATATATCTTGCGATTCTAGTATTCTTATTTTGAGAGGTTTAACCATGTGCAGTGTCGGACTGGCCCGCCGGGGGACCGGTCTATCCCCCGGTAGGCCCCAACCCTGATCGCTCCCCCTTCGTTGGTGGGGGAGCGAGTAACTGAAGAAAAAAAAAACAAAAAAAAACTTGCGTGTCTGCGGCGCTGGCTCCGTGCGCACTGAATGCCGGGCGTGACGTCATCACGCCCGACATTCAGTGAGGAGCGCCGCAGACAGAAGACAGAAGACAGAAGAGAATAAAGAATCAGATAGAAAAGGTAAGTGAGGGAATGGAAGAAAGAAGAGAGCATGAAGGCAGAGCGTGAAGGCAGAGCGTGAAGGGAGAGCGTGAAGGGAGAGCATGAAGGGGGAGCATGATGGCAGAGCATGAAGGGGGAGCATGATGGCAGAGCATGAAGGGGGAGCATGAAGGGGGAGCATGATGGCAGAGCATGAAGGGGGAGCATGATGGCAGAGCATGAAGGGGGAGCATGAAGGCAGAGTGGAGGGGGAGCATGATGGCAGAGTATGAAGGCAGAATGAAGGGGGAGCATGAAGGCAGAGCATGAAGACAGAGTGGAGGGGTAGCATGAAGGGGGAGCATGAAGGGGGAGCATGAAGGGGGAGCATGAAGGCAGAGTATGATGGCAGAGTGGAGGGGGAGCATGAAGGCAGAGCATGAAGGCAGAGTGGAGGGGGAGCATGATGGCAGAGCATGAAGGGGGAGCATGATGTGAGAGCATGATGGCAGAGTGAAGGGGGAGCATGAAGGCAGAGTGGAGGGGGAGCATGATGGCAGAGCATGAAGGGGGAGCATGATGGGAGAGCATGAAGGCAGAGTGAAGGGGGAGCATGATGGCAGAGTGGAGGGGGAGCGTGAAGGGGGAGCATGAAGGGGGAGCATGATGGCAGAGTGAAGGGGGAGCATGATGGCAGAGTGGAGGGGGAGCATGATGGCAGAGTGGAGGGGGAGCATGATGGCAGAGTGGAGGGGGAGCATGATGGCAGAGTGGAGGGGGAGCATGAAGGCAGAGTGGAGGGGGAGCATGAAGGCAGAGTGGAGGGGGAGCATGAAGGCAGAGTGGAGGGGGAGCATGAAGGCAGAGTGGAGGGGGAGCATGAAGGCAGAGTGGAGGGGGAGCATGAAGGCAGAGTGAAGGGGGAGCATGATGGCAGAGTTAAGGGGGGCCAGGAGAAGGGGGAAACAAAAGCAGCATGACACAGGGTGATGAAGGGGGGGCAAAAACAGCATGGAGGGCGCAGTCTGATCATAAGGAGGCCCAGCATGGTGATTAAGGGGCACAGTAATGTGTGTGTGATGGCACAGCGGGCTTGTGGCAATGTAAAGTGTGTGTGGTAGGTGGTAGCTAAATAATGGGTGCTATTTTCTTTGTAGGGTGAAGGTGGGGCAATTTAATTTAAGATGGGGTGGTTTGGGGGCTTTTAATTAAATGTGAATATGAATTATTTAATGGCAGTGACGGTTGCGGGAAATAGGTATATTTATTATACGTATTATACATAAATGCGATTTATTGCAGGGGCTGTCTGGGGGGAGGGAAATAGGTTTATTAAATGGGAATACTATAAACTTTAATGTTGGGGCTGGAGGAAGGCCTAAGTATTAATTGTTGGTCCTATTGATTTAATGCCAGGGCTGGTTGGAATCTTCTAAATGTACCCATTATTTTTTCCAAATAGGGCCCTCAACATTCCAAGATCCAGACAAGCAGCAACTAAAGAAACCAGCAGCTGCAGGTGGTAAAAGTGACAACAACAGGTAGGACAGTCTGTCAAAAATTCTGAGTCTAGTGCAGGCTTGGCTAACCTGTGGCACTCCAGGTGTTGTGAAACTACAAGTCTCAGCACACCCTTCCAGCAATAAGCTGCTATATATTGGCAAAGCATGCTGGGGCTTGTAGTTTCACAACACCTGGAGTGCCACAGGTTAGCCAAGCCTGGTCTAGTGGGACAATCCCGATTTATGGTGACTGTTCTGTCCAATCTAAGGGGCAGGTCAGACTGTGTACTCTTTATACACACACTGCATTCTTTATATACTACACTATGGTGCTAGCTGTCCTTCGTGGGCTGACCACTCCCCCTCTAGCGTCTAGTCTCGCCTCTATGATGACTGGCCACACCCCCTCTGGTGGGCCCCTAGCATTGCAGTTCCCCGGTGGGCCCTTCATGCCCCAGTCCGACACTGACCATGTGGTTATGTTATTTAGTTAATTCAACATCAAATATTTGCAGCCCATGAAAAGGAGGTCCTGTGGCCTCAATCTACTTGATAGTGGCTGTGAAGAAACATGAGATCTTCCTGCAATTTATATGGAGCTGTGGGGTTTCAGACCTAGCTCCATTGTTAGTCTTTTTGCTGTTTAAATGTCTTTGTTCATCTACGCTGTAGACTAGAATGGTCCATACTATGGTGCTATAAGCTTTGCATCCAGGTGAACAATTATCCTTTTGTATTTTTTGTAAATATGTGACCAGTACTGAGGGGGTGGAAGATCTTGTTCTTGTATGTTAAATGCCTTTTTTTCTAGGAAACAGAAAAAACTTTACATTATAATTATTTCTTTTTCACTCCTATTAGATACATTTGTATAGCATGACCCAATTCAGTGGTATCAAAACCCATTCTCACTAGAAGTGCTTTCACCAGAGGTCATTTCGGTAGCACACCCAATGCCTTAGATTTATGTTGGCACGGCTGGGTGGTCATTCCCGCATGCTTCAAGGTACACGCCTATTCTTTACTCTCCAGAGATTCCTTAGCAAAGTAGAAGTGCGTCTCGGTGTGCGAAGAGGTGGGAAAATCACTACAGGTGTGCTGTGCCAAACTGTAACTGTCACATCAATGTCCTACCACTTCACTACTCTTATCTATACGCTACAGGGTGATAGCACCAGAAAGAGAATACTGCTGATCACACATTCTGAACAATGTGGGGGCCCAGAATGCATGATGACACTTTATTCCTTCCATATGTTGCATTTAGTTTAAGCTCTGAGAATAGCACATTAATTGCATCCCATAGAGGAAAACAGTGGATGTCTGTGTTATTACTAATTAACAGATACAGATAACAATGCTTTTAGTTAGTCTGGATTATATTTTCATGAAACACATACTGAGATACAGTATGACGCTCACTAAAACAAATTGCATTTCTACCGACTACGTCAATAACCATACCCTTTAGTAACTGATGAGCCACATGAAATTGTACACATTAAAAAGTCATTATTGTATTGCATTAATATTAATTAAGTTATGCTTAATAATGTACCTGAAAGAATGGAAGTGTTTCCATCTGTAGCAGATATTAGGACGGGGGTGCTTCTTTATCTGACAGTGTGATAGGCTTTCAGAATTATTCAGCACAGATGCCCTATGACTCATTGATGTCACAGCAGCTTAACTGCTGAAATATACGATTTTTTGTCTTGTATTAGAGCAGATTAGGACAAGATGCTGGATGTGACCTTAGCTGTAATGGAGTGGGTCTGTGATACTTTACTAGTCTTTACTTATAATAGATCTTCAGGGGAATTTCAGAGTAACATCGGCAATGTATTTTAAAGTTTTGCGGCCCATTAAATTGAGGTCAGACAATTTTGCTATTAAAAAAAGTAACCCTTACAATTCCTTCATGTTTTTTTTTTTTCTCAGAAGTTCACTTCAAACCAGACATTTACTGGTAGAAATCTAAGGGATCTTGGAAAAGCACATTCACCCACTTGTTGATGGAAGCAGCGTCATTGACGGGTTACATAAACACTGGTTATATGCCAACATGGGCTGTGCAGAAATCTCATAACCTGTTCTCTCAGCTACCCGTTTCCTGCTTTCTTCAAGAAATTCAAAACAGGCATATCATTTGCCGTAAAAAGCAGTATATTTTTCAGAGAACCACAAGCCCACAGTTTTCTTCAATTTGAGAGATGTATATGTTATAACATGAGTTAAATTTCAGCCACTCTCCAAACAAACTTGAAAATTCCTTCCAGTTTCAGCAAGGCAGTAATCATGGGGCTCTATATTTTTGCAAATTAATAGTTTGAACATGTAGAAACGCAACATGATACTGCATGGCTTTGCTGTCTGGCAGGGAAGAGTCGGAGTGGAGGAGGGGTGATGGCAAGTCTTCAATCCATCACTTATAGCTGGAGATTGAAGGAGTAAGCATGTGGCACTGAGGGTTATCAAGAAAGCTTTGCATTCAAAACAGAAATGCATGTCAGTCTTAATGTTTATTAATAAGAAGATATTTATATTACACTTATTAGTGTGTTTTCATCTTTATGACAAGCACTTCTTTTGTTTACCTCCAAAATGAACCCCAAACTGTAAATAACTGCAGATCATCATCATCATCATCATCATCAACAACATTTATTTATATAGCGCCAGCAAATTCCGTAACGCATTACAATTGGGAACAAACATTAATAAAACAATACTGGGTAATACATACAGACAGAGAGGTAAGAGAACCCTGCTCGCAAGCTTACAATCTATAGGACAATGGGAGTTAGAAACACAAGGGCATGTGCTACATCATATCTCACACTGGACCAGCTAGAATGCAAAGGTAAAAGTATTGAGTGGGCTGTGTGTGTAGCAATGTTGGTCAGAGGGTTGTTGTCTTGTATTAGCTGTGTGGAGCAGGGGCAAATGCAGGATTTGTATAGGGGGATTTCCACATCACTCCGCCAGTGGGCATGACCAGCGTGCATGGCGGTGTGGCTATGATTTTAGACAGTGCTCTCCCTTTTCAAGCAGAGCCGTGTGAAGCGGGGGCAGGGTCCAGCCACCTCAATTATACAGTGCCCCAGGATTGGAGGGGGGTTTCCAGGCACTAGGAAACTCCCTCTCGGTTTGCCTATGTAGAGGGTGATAATAGGTTAACCTAGGGGGATTAAGATGGTGGTTGAGGAATATCATAAGCTTGTCTGATAACTGCAGATAAAATAATCTGTTCTGTGGCTTGTCAATGGTTACTCTGCCCTTTGATTGATCATTTTATGGCCCATTTTAGAAATAGCTCCAACCAGTATATTTCATCCAACAGTGAAAGAGTAACCCTTTGACACCCACTGCTATCGCTGCATGCTGATTCCAGGGCTTGATCTCATCCATTAGAGGCCTCCACAGGAAAGTGCAGAATTCACCAGTGGTTGTTTGTCAAATAACCCAGGATACCAGCAACATGTATTGGACATTTTGCTTTTCACCATTTTGCTTTTCATCATGTGTTAGTTATGGTCTTGTATACGTGGGAGCTAATAAGTTGTCAGCTTTTAATGAGCTGAGAGTGCTTAGATAATTAGGATTCAATAAACATTTTGGATGAAGTCTCTGTGTGCAAAGTCACTTGCTATGAAAGTAACAGGGTGTTTGGACATGGGGATATACTGCTTAGGCCCTGTGGATGTGGTTGGAAAATTACTGCATTTTCCTACATGCATAATAATAAAGTGATCAATTTCAACTGGATTATTATTGGGCACTGGGTTGTTTTTGTCTCACCCATGATGCAATATCTGTTACTCAATATCGCTGTAGATATTAGATAGATGTCCCTGGAAATGCTTGTCCCTGATTGTTTGTTCCTCTTGTCATTGTTAGAACCTACTTTTATTATCTGGGCTTTGTAAAATAATAATACACTGGAAAATTCAACATTCAAAAGCATTATATTATCAGCAGGTTTATTACACATAAGATGAGCACTGTAGGGCACCATATTTCACCAAGGCAGCACCACATGTGATATCCTTAGATGCACATACCCAGCGGCACAGTTTTCCTGGAAGTGATTTGCATATGTTGTAAATTGCAACACGTGACCAGCTTTAGTTTAATCTTATTGAGTTTAACCTTTGGGTGTGTGAGTACGTGTTGTAATAGTGGTCCTTGGCCAAAAAAATGAAAACATCAGAGAATACAAAACAAGTTATTATAGTAGAACTTTTTGAACTATTCACATATTTTCTTTGGTAAAAAGATATACAATTCTCTACCTTTATTATTGCATCTCAGATGCCATTATCTTCTGAGAAGCCAATAATAGTTTATGTATTCATTCTATATTTACTTTGTGACTCATAAATCTAAAATCAAAATATATGTAAGTGGTTTACATTTTACAATATGGAAAATAAATATGACTAATAACTTATCATTCCCACTTAAACCATATTACCGTTTCAGTATGCTACAATGTAACTGATAAAACAAAATACTTTAGTAACCACTGTTAGAAATCTGTATTCCCATATGTATCTTTTATTTTAATCTACTTGAATTTGTTGTGCATCAGTCTTCTCTCACATCTTCGTATATTGCCACTGAATGCTATAGGTAGAGGGAGGGAAACGACTGTCTGCAAAGTGAGATTCAAAGCTAAATAACTAAACAAATATTTCTGGGACAGGTGGCTTCCATCACATGAGGTTAATTTTCCTTTTGAATGATAATGTTGATATGCAGCGCAGACATGTGTTGTTTTCACCAGCTCTGTCATAGTAGAAGATCTGTTGAATGTAGAGATATTTATATACTTTCCAGATGAACACTACCAGTGAATCGATCAGCTTTACAGATCATATTGTTAGTGGAATGATGCAGTGGACATGACTGTTTGCTGTTAAAGTTGCAATCACATGATAAAGTAAGCATTATTCTTTATAGAATGGCAAACATCACTGCTCTTTGGATGGTTAATCCTGGACATAAGGGCAAATACCTAATTTGCCATTCCAACTGGTCCATTTCTTGGTGTATTTATTTATTTTGAGACAGGATAGAATAAAGAAGTGTTTACTTAACCTCTCACTCCTAATCCTCTGTCCTCCTCTTGTTTACATCACACCTGCCTTCTATTGTAACATTGTCTTGTCATGAATACTTAATCATAGACCCAACATTGACAAATCCTACTGTTTTCATAACACATATATATATGCTTACAGGCTACCTGAGGCTATACAACAGGCAAGAGTGTGTCATACCTCATCCTTACCTTGTGTACACACAGTGCAGCTTAAGCATTTGTGGTCCAATAAGGTTGAGTTCAGGGCGGCACATGAGCTATTTGGGGCCACACAGTGTTGGGATGTGGCTGTGTTTCTTTGGGGGGTGCCCTAATTACAAAGAGAACCCTTTAGTGACCGTGGACCATTGGCAGGCGCACGCAGCTTTATTGGCTGCCACTCAAAAGTGGTGACTGCCAGGAAGGCAGGATAGACTGCTAACAGCGATAATGTCCAGCCTAAAGTATGACAATTGGGAGGAATGTAAAGGTTATAATAAAACAGACAAATATGATAAACACAACATTATACATTTCTAATGTAAACAACAAATAAATATAACAGATTTTTGTTGTAGAGATAGAGGAGATCTTTGTCAAAACATAAAAACTTCAAACTTAAATGTAAAAATAATTTAGATGAGAAAAATAGCTACTGTAAATACCTATAAAGTACAGACATCTCCAGCCAAGTGTGCCATAGCCCCCAGTTACTCATATGGTGGTAGACTATTGCCCAAAGGCTTACTTTTAAATTTTTTACCAAGGCAAGCAAACATACAATATGAAATCTAAAACTGCCATTATATCTGACAGGTATAGCATCCCAGGACCGGCACCAAAAAATATATTAGTAGGTTAGTAACATATGAGTCACAATACTGCACAATAATTATTTCTTTCCAATGAAACCCTCATTGTAGAGAGTGTAAATCTAAAGTGACGGACCCAGAGGTGAAAATTCTCTGCATGTGAGTAAGTAAATCCCCAGCTTTCTTTTATTCTTAGTTTATTATTTTTATACATTACACCTCCCTCTGGATTAGTAAGAAAATTTGTTTTCTATTTCGTAACATCGAAACACTCAAAACATTCTCAATCAAATGTGGTTCATAACAAAATTGCATTTGGCATGCTCAATAACTATACTTATACTTATATATATATATATATATATATATATATATATATATATATATATATATATATAATGGGTGGACTAAACTGAAAAAAAGTTAGGAGCCAGCATAAAAAAACACCTTACATTTTCGCTACTTTCACTTGTCAGTGCGGTCAATGGACCGCTAGGTGGGGATTTTGAATCCCCTTTCTATATAATGCAGCTCTGACACCGATTCAGTGTCTGAACAGGTTTTCACCATAGACAGCTGACTCCTGTGTTCCCCTGTGCACAGCCTATTTCTGTTAGCCTTCCTATGTATGACTCCAGCCTAGCCCTAGCCCACAATCCAGACTTCTCTTGGCACTGTGTTTTCATTCACGTCCTTGAGTTTGACCTTGACCACCTTTTTGACAACAGAACCTGTAATTCCTCTTGTACTGCGCACAGTTTGTGTACCAGACATCGGCCCGTAAAAATTAAGTCCCCTGCCGTTTTCCCCCTTCTTCCTTTACTATCATGTCAGTGTGCTAATCCGAGAGTCATGACCTGTGAACCTTTGGCAGCAAAGGGCCTACCACCTTGTGGCGGTTTTTGGTGAAGACCGGGGTTTTTGTTAGACTCCGCACCAGTGCCAACTCTGACTGATAGCCACCCAGGTTATCCTCTGCAAACATCACACAGTCCCAGTGTTCTGTGGGTACTTCTTCACAGGGGATAATTAGAATTATCTGACGTTTGGACTCAGCTGTGGTCAGCAAGTAACTGAACACAGATCAACCTTACCATGGACGTTGCACCATGTGTGCCCTGCCTGAAATATAAAGAGAACAAATCAAATTGTCTCTTTATTAGGAATAGTTGCCAGTTGTCCATAATTACTAGTAACAGTCACGTTTCAAAGATTTGACCATGGACATTTTTGTATTTAGATATGTGTCTACATTTCAATACTGACCAACTGCTCACTACATTTTATCTTATTCTGTATATTAGCTGTTATTATCACTATCAGTTCTTTTTCTATCTGATTAATATGTTTATATTTAATGCATTTAAACGAGCATACCTTGAATAGGGAAAAGTGTGCAAAGGCTCACTTAACAGTATCACATGTTCTTTTTTTTTTTTTTTCATCAATATTTTTATTGAACATTTTCAAAGATATATGGGGTACAGAAAAAAAAAGAGGGGAAGAGAAAAATACAAACAAAGGAAAACACATAGGGGGTCCCTGCGCAGGGGGAAAGGAATCACTCGATTAAAATAAGGCACACTATATAAACAATGTACATTTAACATTTACTGATAAAAGAAAAAGAAAAAAAATGATACAGCAAAACATATCAACCTTCATTTTGACCTACCGAAGATGTTTCTACCATGGAAGGGGTATCAGGGGGTTGGAGCTGCTCGACAGGCTGGGGGGATTCTATGAGGGCGGCTGGAGAGTGTGCTGCTGGGAAGTCGGTAGTATCTTGAGGAACCCCAGGGCCTTCTTTGATGTATTCATGCCACCTAAACCATCTCATGATGGGAGCTGATGCAGATGAGGAATAGGGCGTATCTGTTGTTTCCATCTCAAAACGATATTGTATCTTAGAGATGATTCAGGTAGTGGTGGGGGGGGGCTGAGACTTCCAGCTTTGTGCTATTGCTGCTCTAGCCAGGGGCGGATCTAGAAAAGTATCCTACCCCGGGTGATTTAGGGGGGGCAATTTAGGCCCCACCCCTTTTTTACTTCAAGGCTGCCGGCGGCTGCACAATATGTGCAGGTCCGCTCGGCAGTGACAATGTGCTGCCCGGCTGCTCTGATTGTGTTTTAAACACAATCAGAGCAGCCGGGCAGCACACTGTCACTGCCGAGCGGACCTGCACATATTGTGCAGCCGCCGGCAGCAAGCCCCGATCGCCCCCCCCCCCTGGATCCGCCACTGGCTCTAGCAGCTATCATTATCACATGTTCTTAATTACATCTGTTGTCCCTGGAAACTAGTCTTAGCTATTGGTAACTTTGCATTGGGGGTACCTAGTGTTCACTATTTAATAAGATACATAGTTAGCCTCTGTATTTGTAATTCAAGACTGATATTCATAGATTTCAATACTCATCTTTATAGATTTTTAGGTACATTGGTTTACTTGCACTAAACTGTGTTTACGGTTTATCTTGGGCTCCTAAGGAAAGCAGGTTATTTAATTCTCCTAGTTGTGTACAGAAGGACAGGGCAAGAAGGTGAAGCTTGGGTTGCTTTGGTGAAGCTAAGTCATACTCGCCAACCTTTTGATATTCCCCTCGGGAGTTCCCAGAGGGGAGGTGGGGTGTGTGGCAGGAAGGGAGCTGGACTTGGCGAATCGTGTCAGTTTTGGCTCCTGTGATTATGCAATGTGTCATTTTACTGTGGGGGCAGGCCTAAAATGAAGCGATTCCCTGACAATCGTCTCATGGCTGCTCTAATCCTGCCCACCTCCCAGTGATGCGGGAGGATGCCCTATTTTACCGGGAGACCTAACCAGAATTCTGGAGTTTCCTGGACAATCCAGGAGATTTAACGAGTATGAGCTAAGTGTGAGAGGAAACTGCTGGAAGAAAAAGTCTTACTATTTCACTATGTACTGTCTGCATGCAATACATCTTTAATTTTAAGTTTTTCTTCAAGAACACCATTAATACTCCAAAAAAAAAAAATTGTCAGAATACTTTACAGTCTCTCCTGATAATATGAGGTTAATGAGTTATACTTAGCCTATTTTAGGTGACAGCTGCTGGCGATCCCAGCTGGAGAGTGAAATATATGGCATTTAGATGCCTCATCTGTGCCACCTTGTTCAGTCTCTGCAGGAGCCAGTATATGATTTGTCATGGTATTCTCTCTTTGTCCTTATTATTCCTCTATCCATCAGCTGATGGATGCACCAAGCTATACCACTGTCTAGCGTCCTCTCAGGTTATGTCTGTGCCATGCAGTCGTGCACATGTCCATCTGGCTCAGCCCTCCGGCACTCCCCTCACACTTACACAGCTGAGCAGCAGATGTGCCATATAGACAGAGCTATATTCAGCATCTAGTACTTGCCCAGCAGTGTTTGGGTGGGAATGTGTGTTCTGGGCTTGGCTGACTCTTGGTGCAGTTATGCTGAATTGCTTTTAAATAATGAGAATATTTATCATCACATGCCAACCATAACGGCAATACCTTATAAGTGCAATTTTATTTATGATTTTTGGTTAATAAATCTAAATTAGCTATTGGGGATTTTTTTTTTCATTGACAGTGCTATGATGTAAGATAACAATGTTACAAATAATAATGTGCTTTTAATGAGATGTTGTAGTAAAAATGACCATGTTTTCATTACTATGTTTGTTTTCAAAGGCTTAATTTCTGTTTTCAGTCATCTTTCAGTATTGAGTTTGAAATGTATTTGAGGTCTTCTGACAAGTGTATGAAGTGAGGACAACCAGTAGGGGGCGGGACTGAGCAGGAAGTCTGGAATGACAGCTGCACACACAGTTGGCTACTTTCCACCTTACCGGGAACTTGCACAGGCTCATATTACTCAATATATAAACTTCCAATAACGTGCATACCAAAGGCTATGCTCTGTTCCCATACTTTTCTGGGGAATTAACAAAAAAAATCATGTTTAGCAGCATGTGTGTACTGGAAGTGTAATTATAATGGAAAGTGTTTGTTTGTTCTTTATAATGAGATTGTATTGCAGAACAAGATTATTTAAATAATGGGGCAGAATAAATATATGTACTGGGTGTTCTCTGTGTAGTGGGGGGTGACACATCCTGATCATACACATCCTCAGAAGTGCTGGAAACCAGGACTAGGCTCACTTTATTCAGGATAGCACTTTTATAGGTACACTTCAACACATGTAATCTATACATCCAAGCACACAAAAGTACCACATGTAATAAACACAGCACTCATGCCTCCTCATGATGAATTTAAGACCTAAATTAGGCTATATTAAGGAGTATTTTTGGAGAAAAAAAAAAAAGTTGAAATTAATTAAGAGGGTAGCCTTAAAGTGATTGGATGAGCTTTCAAGTGCCACTTTTACTCTTTCCACCAGACCCACATAAGCTCATGTAGATCGCTTCTCCGAGCTCTGTGTAAGTAGGACAATTAGGTATATTTACACATATAGAAATTCTGCATTTAGTAAATTACCTTTATTGATTTAGCTTCATGGGACTTCATTACCTTCTTTCATAAAAATTTGGCCATTGAGTTATATTTGTAAGGCCTTTTGTGAGTGATAGAGAAGCAAAAATGAGTCCCTTCTCATGGAGGACATTTCTGCTAGTGTTATAGGTATTATTAAACTTTTCAATTGCTTTAACTCTAGCAGAAAGAACATTCATGTTATGTTTATAGTGTTTCAATCAAATGGCTCCTAATATCCTCAGTATGGACAGGTCAGATATTGGGTGGGGAGACCTGATGTATTCCACACACAAAAAAAAATACCTTCACTGTACATATAATAATGTGTGTCCAGTAAACTAAGTGGGTGTTGGATGCCAGACTTAAAAAGTTATTTCTCCCTGTGCAGGATCGGATCAGGGAATACCTGAGACATACTGAGAGGGTTTGCTTAAAAATCTAATCAATTCTGCTTCCCTGAGGAAAGTACAAATGCAAAAAAAACAACATTTTGCTCCAACAGTGGCCCACTGACTACCCAGAAAATACTAAGGGTTGGACTGGTAATAAAACTCATAGAATGATGAGATGCTAGATATAAAGAGTGCAGTAATACAGAATATAAAGGGGAGATAACTCTGCAGATTGTACAGACATAGCCATGCCTTGAGAATGATGTATAACCAATGGTGCTGGATTGGTAGATCTTGGCCATTCAACACTCTGTCTGGCCTCTCTGTCAGGGAATGTTTATAGTGGGAAGCGCATCCACATGTGGCATGCAGTTGTGCACACTTGTAAAGGTGTGAACTGAGAGCCCTGAAGCATTATACCCTTTGTCTGTTTACTTCCCTGAGATGTTTGATCACAACTGAGGGGCAAACAATGACATTGGTGCAGATGCTGTAGTGGGGGCAGGGTGGGGCAGAGGTTTGTCCATTTGCATCAGTGAGCATTGATAAAGCACAGATAGCGCTCACATATGTGCTGAAATCTCAACTCAGACAGACAAAATAACAGGAAAATTATAAAATGCATAGCAGGGAAGTTTTCCCCAAATAACACACACTGTGACATAACCTTTTACCAAACCCAATAACGACACGGACACCAAATTAAAGTTGGAATGAATGACAGTATTTATTAATAGGAATGAGAACTTTAAACTAAGATGACTGTAAGGCGGATGAGAGCAGGGCAGTCAGGAACGCAAAACCAATAAAGGTGGAAAGGTCAGACCATAGTACCACCAACCCAGGATCATACCTTATCTATTGTCAGGTGCTAAAAATCAAGTCCAACGGTAAGACTACGCCCGCTATTATAACCGCCAGTATAAACCATACTGGCCCAATGGTCCTCCTCACAGGCGGACCAACCATAGCATGACATCACAGAGGGGTAGTGACCTATGACAAGATCAACCGAGCACCATAAGCACAGTTACCGACTGCACTGCTCTCCTATCATGCCGCATGCCAACCTATACATGCGGCCCGCCAACTACAGACCTAACAACACCTCTTAATCTCCAACATAACTGGTCAATAAAATAACGAACCCCTTCATCTGACAAGTGAACACCGTCTAGTCTGTACAAGTAAGCAAACTCTGCCTTCAACAAAGGGTGATTTATAACCAAACCACCTAACTCACGAAAAATTTTACTAGCTACCTGATTTATTTTATGGACAACCGCCGCTATGTTAACCGCAGACATAGAAGATCTCCACTGACGTCTAGGGACAATGTAAGACCAACACAATTTAAGGTTAGGCCATCTACGTGCAACAACTGTCATGTCTTCCCGAATTCTAATGATCAGCTCTAGGGATTTAATTTGGCCCACATCATTACCACCAACGTGAACAACCAGAACATCAGGAACCCCATGCATGGCAATTTCCTCAGAAAGAAAAGGAAAAATTCTGCCCACTTCAATCCTCTCTTCCCTATCCATCTCATGGAAACAAGCTCCGGTAACCAGGGGCATCTTCGTGATAATGCATGTCTATTCGCCCGAATAAACGTAAGAGTGACCCAACACCCAAACAGCAATCTTCGACTTTTTCACTCCTACAACAAGATAAATAAAGAGGCACAATTAAACAGGGAACCACGGAAACAAACTACAAGAACTACTACTGAACACAACTATCATCATCATCATCATTTATTTATATAGCGCCACTGATTCCGCAGCGCTGTACAGAGAACTCATGCACATCAGTCCCTGCCCCATTGGAGCTTACAGTCTAAATTGCCTAACATACACACAGACAGACAGACAGACAGAGACTAGGGTTAATTTTGATAGCAGCCAATTAACCTACCAGTATGTTTTTGGAGTGTGGGAGGAAACCGGAGCACCCCGAGGAAACCCACGCAAACACGGGGAGAACATACAAACTCCTCACAGATAAGGCCATGGTCGGGAATTGAACTCATGACCCCAGCGCTGTGAGGCAGAACTGCTAACCACTTAACTATCTTATGATACTCCTAACCCGTAACACAAGGACAACCAACTGTCACGGCGCTTACCTGTTCCAGCGCCGATCCCCCACTCCGTACAGCCGTACTTCTGGGTAGGTCCCGGCGGAGGTCAGCTGATCTCTGGGCGGGGAATTCAAATCCTACTTTAGCGCTGCTCTGACACACTGTCTGTGTCAGAGCAACGAGTTACCTGCATCTGGCTGTATTCTCTGTGCTCCTGTCTCCCCCGTGCTTCCCATTTGCTACTCCTGACTCCTGTGTACCGAACTGGCTGTTATCTTGACCATTCTCCTGCTTTATTCCTGGAATTGCATATTGGACAGACTTCTGTGTACCGAACCGGCTATATCCCAGACTACTCTCCTACCTCACCCTTGGTACTGCATATCGGACTGACTCAAGTGTATCGAACCGGCTATCTCCCAGACTACTCTCCTGCCTCACCCTTGGTACTGCATATCGGACTGACTCCTGTGTACCAAACCGGCTGTGTTCCTGACTACCCTTCTGCCCCTGGGGCTACACCGCGGATTGTTTCCTGCATACCAACCAGCTTCTACTCCAGGCTGCTACCTTCTAGGTATACGGTTAGTGAACCTGGTCATCAGTTCCCTGTAGGCCTGTTCGTGCCTCTGTATGTCCATCTCATAGAACTCTGTCCTTACATCAGTAGGCTAACCTGGGGGCCGCGACCTGCGGTTCTCCGGCAGCAAAACCCACCCTGCCTTGCGGTGGTTCTTGGAGAAGACCGGGAGGGCCGTTACACTCCGCGCCCTAGGAAAGCAGGCGTAAATGCTGACTAAGGTAACTTTGAAACATAACAGTTTGCTCTGACCCACACATATCTATCTGATGGACGGATCTGGGAACCCCTCTGCTAGGGAGTTATTTGAACACTTAGCTGTCCGGGTAGAGGAACAGGAAAAGAACCAGGCACAGTTACTTCAGTTTCTTCAGAGCATGTCTGATCGTCTGGACACACTTCAGAATACCGTTTCAGCTCAGGCAATCCAGGCAGCTGTACCTGACCCTCCACCAACACCTCCTCAACCTGCTCCTTCCCAGGGGGGTGCTGCCGCTCCTCTCCCGGCAATTTCTCAACTTCGTATCCCTAACCCCCCAAAATTCGATGGGGATCCCAAGGCATGCCGTGGATTTTTAAATCAGTGTGCTATTCAATTCGAACTTCAGCCAGGAAACTTCCCTACGGAAAAAACTAAAGTAGCATACATTATTTCTTTACTGTCCGGTCAGGCGCTTGCCTGGGCATCTCCTCTATGGGAGCACAATGATCCTTCACTACATAACTGTTCCACCTTCCTGGAGACCTTCAGACATATCTTCGATGAACCAGGACGTGTCTTCAGCGCTGCTTCCGGCATCCTTCGTCTGCGCCATGGCTCTCTTACCATAGGCCAGTACGCTCTTCAGTTTCGTACCATGGCGGCCGAGCTACGCTGGAATAATGAAGCCCTGATAGCTACCTTCTGGCAGGGTTTGACTGACCGCATCAAAGATGAACTGACAGGTCGTGAACTCCCAACCTCTCTGGACGCTTTGGTCTCCCTATGTAACCAGATTGACATTAGATTCCGTGAACGCTCTCAGGAGAAGGAGAGTCTCCTTTTCGTCTGGTCCCACGTTTTCAGTGTCCGGTGGTGTCTGATGAGGAACCAATGCAGTTGGGAAGAGCTTGTCTCTCTCAGGAAGAGAGGGAGAGGCGATTCAAAAACCGTTTATGTCTTTATTGCGGAGAACCTGGTCATTTGTTAAACAATTGTGTTAAACGTCCGGGAAACGATCGAGCCTAGCTGATGGTGGAGAGGCCAAGTTAGGTGTACGTATTTCCTCTCCTGTTGATTCTAACTTTTTTATCCAAGTCCTGTTACAATCATTTGACAAGCAGCTTTCTCTTCCAGCACTCATTGATTCCGGAGCAGCAGGGAACTTCATAAGAGCCGATATAGTGGAGAAGTTGCCCTTACCTACCCTTCCCTTGGATCCCCCGATTGCTATCACAGCCATCGATGGAAATCGCATTACTGGAGGATCGCTCAAGAAACGCACCATCAAGCTCTCTCTCCGCATAGGAGCCCTGCATACTGAATCAATTTCCTTGTTAGTTATCCCAGAGGCTATAAATCCTCTGATTCTTGGTCTTCCTTGGCTCCAACTTCACTCTCCCTCTTTAGACTGGCACAGGCCAGAAGTTCTTGCCTGGGGCCCGGCTTGTCATTCTCGCTGCCTTCCCAGGATCAATAGGCTCACCAATAGTGAACCTTCAGCACTACTAACGTCCACTGGTATTCCTCCTCAATACCGTTCGTTTTCGGATGTGTTCTGCGAAAAGGAGGCCTCCAAGCTACCTCCTCATAGACCTTGGGATTGTTCTATTGAGCTGTTACCAGACAAAATACCACCTAGAGGACGTGTTTTTTCATTGTCACTGCCAGAATCCAACTCCATGTCTCAGTACATAGAAGAAAATCTAAGAAGGGGCTTTATTCGGAAATCCTCCTCCCCTGCAGGGGCCGGCTTTTTCTTTGTTAAAAAAAATGACGGGGGTCTACGCCCGTGTAAAGATTATCGTGGGCTGAATGCCATTACTGTGAAAAACAAATACCCTTTACCATTGATCTCGAAACTATTTGATAGGATTAAGGGGGCTGCTATATTTTCCAAACTAGATCTTAAGGGTGCCTACAATTTGATCCGTATCAAACGAGGGGATGAATGGAAAACTGCGTTCAATACCCACGATGGACACTTTGAATATTTAGTTATGCCCTTTGGGTTATGTAATGCCCCCGCAGTGTTTCAAAACTTCATCAATGAAATTTTTCAAGATTTTCTCTACCACTTTCTGGTGATTTACCTGGATGATATCCTGATATTCTCTCCTGACATCGTTCTGCATCGCCATCATGTTTCCCTGGTGCTTGAACGTCTTCGTTTACATCAGCTGTTCTGTAATCTGGATAAATGTATCATCTAGAAAGACCATCTTCCCTTTCTTGGACACGTGATCTCTGGTTCTGGGCTACGCATGGATCCTGAGAAAGTAAAGGCGGTTTCTGAATGGCCTTAGCCGACAGGTCTGAAAATGATCCAGCGTTTCATAGGCTTCGCCAATTATTATCGGCATTTCATCAAAGGCTTTTCTTCAGTGATCGCACCTATTACTGCACTAACTAAGAAGGCTATCAATACTAAACTTTGGCCTCTTGAGGCAGAAAAGGCCTTTTCTTCCCTAAAGAAACCCTTACGTCAGCTCCTATTCTTCATCAACCGGATCCTACCTTTCCTTTTTTTCTTGAGGTCGATGCAACCTCTGTTGGAGTGGGGGCTATTTTGTCACAGAAGAACTCCTCTGGAAGATTGCCCCCTTGTGGTTTTTTTCCCCGTAAACTTTCTGTTGCAGAGAAGAATTATGGCATTGGAGATAGGGAACTCCTGGCCATCAAATTAGCCTTAGAAGCATGGAGACATCATTTGGAAGGAGCCAGGTTTCCTATCACGATTTTTACAGATCACAAGAACCTTTTATATTTGCAAACTGCTTCTTGCTTAAACCCTCAACAAGCCAGATGGTCCTTGTTTTTCTCCCGTTTTGATATGATCATCACCTTTTAGACCAGGTTCTAAGAATAAGAAAGCGGATGCCCTTTCACGATCCTTTGATGCCATGGATGCTGTAGAGGATATTCCTAGACCCATCCTGGGTCCGAAATGTATACTGGCCACCACCCCCGCTCATCTGGTGATTCCTCGTGGGAAGACCTTTGTTTCTCCTCGTCTTCGGTCCAGACTCCTCAGGTGGGCTCACGCCTCTCGGTTCTCTGGCCATGCCGGGATCAAGAAGACTTTGGATTTCGTCTCCCGTAATTATTGGTGGCCATCTATCCACTCTGATGTTCGGGAGTTTGTTACGGCATGTTCCACCTGTGCCCAGAACAAGGTTCCTCGACAAGCTCCATATGGGTTGTTACAGTCTTTGCCCATTCCGGATCGTCCATGGAGTCATCTCTCTATGGACTTTATCACTGATTTACCCCCGTCAAGAGGTTTCTCCGTGATTTGGGTAGTCACAGACCGCTTTTCTCTGGCTGCTTATTTCGTACCTTTAAAAGGCCTTTCATCTGCTCCAGTTCTGGCACAACTTTTTATAAAGGAAATATTCCGCCTCCATGGTTGCCCAAAAGTCATCGTTTCAGACCGTGGAACTCAGTTTGTTGCAAAATTTTGGAGAGCCTTTTCTCGTGTTTGTGGAATCAAGTTGAATTTTTCTTCTGCATACCACCCCCAAAGTAATGGTCTCTCGGAGAGGACTAATCAAGAGCTTGAAAAATTCCTCAGATGCTTCATTTCAGCCAAACATGACGACTGGGCCGATTTGTTACCTTGGGCAGAATTTGCTCACAATAATAATTCTCATGACTCTACCTCAGTTTCTCCCTTTTTTTGCTCTCCAAGGATTTCATCCAAGAGTTCCTCCTTTTAATGATTTGCCTACATCCGGAGTTCCTGCTGTAGATTCCCTGTGGTCAGACTTCTCGTCCAGATGGGATATGATCAAACGTAGTCTGCTTCACACCACTGCCATCAGTAAAAAAGCGTTTGATAAGAGAAGACCTTCCCCATTACTCTCTCCTGGCGATAAGGTATGGCTGTCTACGCGGAACCTTCGCCTGTTGGTTCCTTCTAGGAAATTCGCTCCCCGTTTCATTGGACCTTTCAAGATCTTGGAAGTTATCAATCCAGTAGCTTTCAGATTAAAATTGCCTCCTACCTTAAGGATTCCCAACGTGTTTTACATTTCCCTCCTCAAGCCACTTGTCATTAATAGATTTTCCTCTTCCAAAAGACCTACTGCCGCCATCTCTACGCAAGATCATGGATTCGAGGTCGAGGAAATTCTAAACTCTCGCATTTCCAGAGGTTCCCTACAATTTCTGGTTGATTGGAAAGGTTACGGACCAGAGATCTACATGCTCCAGTATTATTGAAGAGGTTCCATGCCAAATTCCCTCAGAAACCTTACAGGCTGTCCGGTGGCCATCCTTAATGGGGGGGGGAAGGTACTGTCACAGCGCTTACCTGTTCCAGTGCCGATCCCCCGCTCCGTACCGCCGCACTTCCGGGTAGGTCCAGGCGGAGGTCAGCTGATCTCTGGGCGGGGAATTCAAATCCTACTTTAGCGCTGCTCTGACACACTGTCTGTGTTAGAGCAACGAGTTACCTGCATCTGGCTGTATTCTCTGTGCTCCTGTCTCCCCTGTGCTTCCCATTTGCTACTCCTGACTCCTGTGTGCCGAACTGACTGTTATCTTGACCATTCTCCTGCTTCATTCCTGGAATTGCATATTGGACAGACTTCTGTGTACCGAACCGGCTATCTCCCAGACTACTCTCCTGCCTCACCCTTGGTACTGCATATCGGACTGACTCCTGTGTACCAAACCGGCTGTGTTCCTGACTACCCTTCTGCTGCTACCTTCTAGATATACGGTTAGTGAACCTGGTCATCAGTTCCCTGTAGGCCTGTTCGTACCTCTGCATGTCCATCTCATAGAACTCTCTCCTTACGTCAGTAGGCTAACCTGGGGGCCGCGACCTGCGGTTCTCCGGCAGCAAAACCCACCCTGCCTTGCGGCGGTTCTTGGAGAAGACCGGGAGGGCCGTTAGACTCCGCGCCCTAGGAAAGCAGGCGTAAATACTGACTAAGTTAACTTTAAAACCTAACACCAACTAAAAGGAACATGTCTATCCCCAAACATACTAGTACATGCTGAATGAATGGGGGGGGGGGGATGTTGGGGAATAAAACATTAATTCCAACCTTAAACCTAACAGAACAAAAGGAAAAGCAGCAACCCAAGTGAAGGTAAAAACCTATGAGAAAAAAATCCCTTCACGCCCCCCGCAAACAGCGGCGAGCAGCAAAGCATCCTGGGTTAACTAGCTTAGGAGAGAAAGAAAAAGGTAAAGAAGAGCTGCGTAAAATGAAAAAACAACATGGTTAAGCATCAGGATGTATATAAGATTTATAACAGTCTGACTTCCATCTTCCTAGCAATTGTATTGAGGCTACGGAAGCCCCACTTGCTGCAGCCGTCATGGCAGCTCCAATCCGAAAAGAATGTGTACCGAATTCTGACGATGGTAAATCTAAAGCACTCAAAGTGCTGCACATGACTGAATGAAATTGAAATTTGGTAAGGGGGGAGCCATCTTTATGAACTAGCTAAATTTCTGCTCCATGTAGCCGCCTACTGGCTAAATGATGACAAAGCCTAACCGGACATATAACTTGATCCTGCTGCTTAATAAGGGTAAACCAGTGACCTATTTCTGTATGATCTGTTTTGGAACGTCTAAGTTTAACTTAAATCTTGTCGTCCGACAACACCACATGCTTAGCTAAAATAACTGACTCCAACCTGTTTTTGGACTGCGCAACTATCTCACTAACTCGCAAAGCGCCGTGAAAGGCCATAGAAAATGCTGCGGCAAACAATGAAGCTTCGAATTGGTCTGATGTCACTAGTGGCAGGATTAAAATCATACGGGACAGTAATGCGGGATCTACAGGACTTCTATTATCTTTGGGAGTGGGGTGAATCCTTGACCATTCTTTTAAAGCTTTGCTAATGAGGAACAATTGAGTGGGATCCGGGAGACATTGCAATCTAGCCATGAATGATATACCTGCTAGAGTAGCTGCCATTGATGCTTTGCTAATCCCCTCCTGATAACACCCCCACATGAAGTCGACAATACCGTTAGGATCCACTGGGCTACGAGCGGAACCGGCCATCAGGAAGCTTTCCTATTGTTTCCAAGCTGACCTATAGGCCTTCCATGTGGATGGAGCTAGAAAAGCTGCTATACAATTGTTTATGCCTGGAACATGTTTGGCACGAAAATTTATGTCGCAATCCAAGCAACGAAGCACCAGAATGCGCAATAAATTTACTGCCGGTTTAGAGGAAGCGCTCTGACGGTTTATTGCCTGAACCACGCCCAAATTGTCGCACCAAAAGGACACATTACGCCCCGACAGCTGAGGGGCCCACAACTCTAGAGCCAAGATTATGGGAAAACGCTCTAGCACCAATAAATTCTTTGTAAGCCCACTCTGTATCCACGACTAATGCCACGGTGAAGCGCACCACCGTCCTTGAAAGAAAGCACTGAATCCTCTAGCACCTGCGGCGTCAGTGAATAGATCTAACTCTAACATGGAAATGGGTGGGGAAGGCCAAATCCTGGAACCGTCAAATTTCTGGAGGAATGTTACCCATACTGCCAGATCCTCCCTTATCTCCTCACTCAGCTTAATTAATGCGTGAGGTCTGTTCCTGCCCGCTGTGGCCAACTGTAATTTCCTGCAAAAAATCCTACCCATGGGTATGACCCTACATGCGAAATTAAAAGATCCTAGCAAAGCTTGTACCTGCCTAAGCGTACGAGAAGGAGAGGCCAGAGTGCTGGATATCAAACTCTCCATTTTTGCTATTTTATCTGCTGGCAAACGACAACAGCCCGCTACCGAATCTATTTCTATCCCTAGGAACGACAAACAAGTTGTCGGGCTCTCCGTGTTATCTTTGGCTACCGATAACACCATAACCAAAAAAAGTGCTTGAGCTGAATACAGCGTATCCGAGCACACTGTGGAGCTAGCCGGTCCTACAAACAGAAAATTATCCAGATAATGCGTGATGCCCTCGTGACCTGTACCCGCCTGAATCGCCCAGTGTAGAAAAGAGCTAAAGGATTCAAAGAAAGCACATGAGAGGGAACACCCCATGGGAAGGCATCTATTGATGAAATATTTGCCTTTGATCTTGAATCCCATGTAGCGAAATGATTCTGGGTGAAGGGGAAGCAGCCTGAACGCTGACTCAATATCCAATTTGGCCATAAGTGCTCCGGCCCCAAACCGTCGAATGAGCATTAAAGCCTCCTCGAATGATTGGTATACAACAGAACTTATATCCTGGTCTATGGCATCATTGACCGAATTGCTTGCGGAATGTGACATGTGCTGGATTAGCCGAAATTTACCTGGCACTTTTTTAGGGACTATACCCACTGGTGATATGACTAAATCTGTAAAGGGGGGGGAATCAAATGGGCCAATCATGCGTCCCAAACTTATCTCACCACAAATTTTTTCGTCAAAGATTTCAGGAAATACATATGCTGATTTCAAGTTCCTAGAGGCCCTGGCGTTAACCGATGTGACAATAGGGATCCTAAACCCGTGATGAAAACCCTTGCAGAGAAAGGAAGCCTGATCCGCATTCGAGTAAGTCTAACCCATTTTTCCAAAATCTCGTTACATAGTGGAGACTGGGCTTTAAGGAATGCTGATGTCATTGCCGCGGTTTCTGGAGAGGCCGGGGGCACTCCTCAGACACTCTCTGGCTGAATGCGCACCACGGCAATAGAAGCAGTTGTGTTTGTATCTACATGACTCTCCTCTACCGCAAGCCCCGTTGTTGAATGCAAAGCACCTGTTTTTTGCAAACTGGGGAGCTCCACGTCTCCCCCCTTGCGAAAACCGATTCCCCTGGGCCCCTGAACCGAAAGCTAAGCTTGCCCGGTTTAGCAGCATCCAAATCTCAACGTCCTTCACACCTAAAGGCATGTCTACCCGACCGTCTACTCTCTCCCGGAACAATTCGTCGTACTTACGTCACGTCCCCGGGCGATCGTTAAGGAACATCTCATTTATAAGATGTAAATATTTCCATACCTCCTCACTAGCCTCCGGTCTCGTCTCTATATAGCACGCCGCAAAGGAACAATAACCCGACAGCCAATTAGGAAAGTTTTTATAGGCATCTTCCCCTATGCCCCCCTTAGCGCAGGCCGCTTCTAACTCTTTCTTACCCGATTTTGTAAGCTCAAACATGTCCACAAACCAGCCTTTTTTAATCCTGTCCCTAATGCAAGGGCGTATGCCCGCTAAAAGGGCGGTGTTCGCACATTGAACCATGGGGGCTCTATTTGCTGACAATTTCGCTGCTGGTCCCCTTCTATCCCCTTTAGATCTAGATTTACTAAAGTGAGTGTTGAGAATCTTAATCAACTTCCGAGGGCCCTCCCCCGATGAAGAGGGGGAGTCTTCGTCAGTGGACGACATTGGAGGGCTAAATGTGCGTTCGTGTGACAGACTAACCTCTAACAACTCACCGCCTGCGCTCGTCTCCGCTTGCTGCTCGGCTCCTGCCGCCCCGGAAGGTCCTGGTACCGATGAAGCCTCCATGACGCCCGCCTGTTGAGTCTCCTGTATCAAGAGACCTCCAGAGGACACCGCTGCCGGCAACTCCTGACTCCCTGTTGAGACCTCCGCCTGTACTACGGCTCCCGCCGCGCTCCTGACCGAATTCACTGGCTGCCCTGATGATACTTCCCCCAGCGTTTGCGTATCTGTGAACATAGAAACGTTACCATCGGCACCAACTTGTTGTCAACTAGTAGGGAGCCCGGACCATGCCCTCTTTGAACAGACTCCTGCTTGACTGTGACCTGCCACGACAAAACCTGGAGGAGGGGGTCTACCCACGGCCAATCCTAGAAGCTCCACACTACTAACCCCTCACTGAATGAAAGGGACCGGATAGGAATGAGCATAAGACCCAGAAGGGGTTGGGTAACGGGGTGTAGAACCTAAAGTGCCGCCCAGGGCTATACCTCCCCCCGCCGGGGGATAGCGCAAATTCCACTTCCCCCAACACCCTGCATATTGATCCTGACCTGCGACCGGTCGTAATCCATGGAGCTATTCCCAGGGCCCAAAGTGGTAGTTTGAAACTCGTGGGGAAAGACCCCCCCAAATTGAAACTGAGAAAGAGCGCCCGTTATAGGCCCCACGAACAGGTGCACGGTGAAACCTGACCTGCCCATACTCACCCGCCTCCGTCAAGAGGCGCTGCAGCGATACCCTGCCCAGAGGCCGAACTGTCTGCCATCTCCCTGTCCCCACTAAATGCGCTCACCCCGGGATAGAAAGACCACTGCTCAACCCAGCAGGCCCCACACCTCTACCCACAGCACTGCCCATGTTCAAGGAAAGATCCAACCCCCCGCCCGGACCCAGGGGGTCCCAAATTACTGGACCTAAACCCCTGTAAGGGGAAGAAGCCAACTGCCCCCCGCCCGCTGGCTCAGCCCTCCTAGCTGCCTGAACCCCGCTGCCTCCCAACCTCTGAATAACCCCCCACCTGATGGGACCTGAGAAGGAGGGAGAGCTTACTGCACCCTGGAAGGAGAGCCCTGCCCGACCCCGTGCCGCGACCTCCCGGCGGCCCCTCCCCAATCCGCCGGGGATACTAATACTGCGCCTCCAGCCGGAGGCTTAACAGCTGCCCTGGCGGCGGATCTCCTTGCCCGCCGCCCACCGGAAGAAGCAGAGCCCCAGGGAGCCTTGACTGGGGAGACGCTACGAGTCACCCTATCGGCCACACCGCTAGTATGAGGGGACAGCGCCGAGACTATGTGGCCGGAGGGAGTGGTCGGGAGGGACCTGTGTGCCGGGACTGTCTCCTTGAACCTCGCAGGGGCACTATGAACTCTGCTCGGTCGGGACATAGTTACACAAGGTAAGGAACAAAGGAAAAGGGAGATGGAGAGGATGAAGTGGGAGGAGGGGGAGGGAGGAGAGGGGTTGAGCTGGAAAGAGGGCAGCGTCACGGAGCCCCGCGCCGCTGTGAGGGAAGGCTAAAAGGTGGAGGGAGAGAGAGAAAAACAAGGGGCCAGGAAAAAGACAGACAAGACAAATGGGAAAATAAGCAATAAAATATAACAGAACAAAATAACCACCAAACCACAATACACTTCAAATTGCGAGGATACTACTCAGCCTGAACTCTCACGAATCCGGAAGCAGGAAGAACATTATCCTGTCTGCACTGACTTATAACTAGAGATGGTCACTGACCCCCGTGTTTTGGTTTTGGATTCGGTTTTGGATCTGGATTACCGTCGTGTTTTGGTTTTGGTTTTGGTTTTGCAAAACCGCCATTGCGTGTTTTGGTTTTGGTTTTCTTTGGTTTTGTTTTGCTATTTTGTTGGAAAATCCATGTTTTTGGGCCTAAATTAACCCAATTTAGTGCTCCAACTGTTTTAGAGATAAGTAATCTAATTGTTGAGGTAATAAATCATCCAAAAAAACAGTTTAATTCTTCGCTGGTAGGCCTTCATTTATTCTACACACAAAACAGATTGTCTTCCTCTCCATCTATGCATATTGGCAATGCAGCCATCGTCTTTGAATGTATTTTACACCCTACACTTATAGTTAAATATGAAAAGAAATGGAAAAAGCCAGTTTGGTTTCTGTCTCTCTAGGCCCCCCTCCACTTGTATAAAATACCAAAAAATTCAGCCATTATAGACTGTACAATATTAATTGACATGGAGAAAGCCAGTTTGGTTTCTGTCTCTCTAGGCTCCCCTCCACTTGTATAAAATACCAAAAAATTCAGCCGTTATAGACTGTACAATATTATGAGAAATGGACAAAGTCAGTTTGGGGTCACTCTGTCTATGACACCCTACCCTTAAGGATAAATTTCTTGACCTGCCTCTGGGATGACGATTCACCCCCAGCAGCAGCAACAGCAGCAGCAGTGGGACTAACGCTTACTTCAGAGGAATCAATAATAGTGCAGGAGTCATCCAGCCTTAAGTGGGATGCCGGGTTAACTCCGAGCGCTACTGAGGATATTGATGAGGATGGTGTGGTGGGTGTATTTTGTAGCCGTCGGGATGTCGGTGAGCGGAGGGTCTTAGCTGATGATGGAGTGCTTGTATTTTTTTGGGAAGAACTTTCAGCTTTTCCCAACACTTTGCCATGAACTCTCGTTAAATGGCGTAACATAGACGAGGTTCCAAGATGGTTAAGGTCCCTCCCTCGACTGACTGTGGCTTGACATACACTACAAATGGCTATACAATTGTTGTCTGGATTTGGGTAGAAATAATTCCACACATAAGAAGTGGATTTTTTTGTTTTATGCCCAGGCATGACAATGGCCATTTTCTTGTCACGTGCCAGAACTGCTGCCACTGGTGCAGGACTTACACAAACAACCTCATCCTCATCAACATCCTCATTAGCGCCCTCGTTGCCTACACAAATCTCCCCCTCATCCTCTTCTAATTCCAAAGTGGCATCCTCAATTTGGGTATCACCGGCTACACTCGGGCTATTAAGGCACACATCAGCAGAATGCTCATGATTAGACATCCCACTGTTGGATGGACTCTCCACAGGGATTGTTGTCATTTGTGAATCAGAGCAAACATTCTCCTCTAATGCCTCACTGTTATCTTGCAGCTCGGCTTTGACGCGTAACAGTAGTTGTGCACCAATTGTAGGCTGGGTAACTTTTTGGGATCTGCCACTAATAGCCAAAGGTGAAGGCCTCATTCTCTCTTTGCCACTGCGTGTGTAGAATGGCATGCTTGCAATTTTTTTTTTATCGTTACTTAACTTTTGCTCAGTTACACTTCTTTTTCGCTTGAATACAGTAAAAAAAAATTTGTTTTTTGTTTTTTGCACTAATTTGGAAACACTCTGTTGTTTGACATCGCCTTGGCCAGATGACGTACTGGGAACACTAACATCAGGACTGGTGACAGAACCTGGTTGCTCATTCAGATCATATGTGGACTGCTTTGAATCCATTCTGAGCGCAAACCACTGGGGAGTGCTAAAAATTATTTGGTAGATACTGCTGACAGTTATGACTTTTGACAGCCAGAAATATTAATGCACAATTAGGGAGGACACCCCAAAAGCACTGAGGAGTGCTAAAAATTATTTAGTAGATACTGCTGACAGTTATGACTTTTGACAGCCAGAAATATTAATGCACAATTAGGGAGGACACCCCAAAAGCACTGAGTAGTGCTAAAAATTATTTAGTAGATACTGCTGACAGTTATGACTTTTGACAGCCAGAAATATTAATGCACAATTAGGGAGGACACCCCAAAAGCACTGAGTAGTGCTAAAAATTATTTAGTAGATACTGCTGACAGTTATGACTTTTGACAGCCAGAAATATTAATGCACAATTAGGGAGGACACCCCAAAAGCACTGAGGAGTGCTAAAAATGATTTAGTAGATACTGCTGACAGATATGACTTTTGACAGCCAGAAATATTAATGCACAATTAGGGAGGACACCCCAAAAGCACTGAGGAGTGCTAAAAATTATTTAGTAGATACTGCTGACAGATATGACTTTTGACAGCCAGAAATATTAATGCACAATTAGGGAGGACACCCCAAAAGCACTGAGGAGTGCTAAAAATTATTTAGTAGATACTGCTGACAGTTATGACTTTTGACAGCCAGAAATATTAATGCACAATTAGGGAGGACACCCCAAAAGCACTGAGGAGTGCTAAAAATTATTTAGTAGATACTGCTGACAGTTATGACTTTTGACAGCCAGAAATATTAATGCACAATTAGGGAGGACACCCCAAAAGCACTGAGTAGTGCTAAAAATTATTTAGTAGATACTGCTGACAGTTATGACTTTTGACAGCCAGAAATATTAATGCACAATTAGGGAGGACACCCCAAAAGCACTGAGTAGTGCTAAAAATTATTTAGTAGATACTGCTGACAGTTATGACTTTTGACAGCCAGAAATATTAATGCACAATTAGGGAGGACACCCCAAAAGCACTGAGGAGTGCTAAAAATGATTTAGTAGATACTGCTGACAGATATGACTTTTGACAGCCAGAAATATTAATGCACAATTAGGGAGGACACCCCAAAAGCACTGAGGAGTGCTAAAAATTATTTAGTAGATACTGCTGACAGATATGACTTTTGACAGCCAGAAATATTAATGCACAATTAGGGAGGACACCCCAAAAGCACTGAGGAGTGCTAAAAATTATTTAGTAGATACTGCTGACAGTTATGACTTTTGACAGCCAGAAATATTAATGCACAATTAGGGAGGACACCCCAAAAGCACTGAGGAGTGCTAAAAATTATTTAGTAGATACTGCTGACAGTTATGACTTTTGACAGCCAGAAATATTAATGCACAATTAGGGAGGACACCCCAAAAGCACTGAGGAGTGCTAAAAATTATTTGGTAGATACTGCTGACAGATATGACTTTTGACAGCCAGAAATATTTATGCACAATTATGAGGGACACCCCAAAAGCGCTGGGGAGTGCCAAATATTAAGAAAAAATAATAAACCTCTATCCTCCTCTCTGCACTAGCGATTTTGGTTAGAGCAATTGCAAGAACAATATTGTATTCTCTGTCCCTGCTCTAATTAGCCTATGACTACACCCTGCTCTCTCCCTCTGTCAAATGGCGATGGATTGCTGTGGAGGCGTGTATTTATAAAGTTGAAGTATCGCGAGAACCGATCCCCGAGATCCGACGACGTCACGATGACGTTCGGCCTCGATTTGGATTCGGAACGGGCGGGAGAGTACCGAGCTGCTCAGCTCGGTACTCGGATACCCAAATTTCGGGTGGGTTCGGTTCTCGGAGAACCGGACCCGCCCATCTCTACTTATAACTGTGTATAAGTCTCAACCCCTTCCTGCTCCTATTGGCTGAAACTCCATCCTCAGATAATAGCTTCTTTGGCAAGTCACTCACCCGCATGATTTTAACTATGTTTAGTCTGATGGCCACACTTCTCTTGTCTGTTTTTGTAAATAAGCACATGCCACATGTAAAACAATGCATGACTGATCGCACAGCCCACTCAATACTTTTTACCTTTGCATTCTAGCTGGTCCATTGTGCAATATGATGTAGCACATCCCTTGTGTTTAAAACTCCCATTGTCCCATAGATTGTAAGCTTGTGAGTAGGGTTCTCTTACCTCTCTGTCTGTATGTATTACCCTGTATTGTTTTATTAATGTCTGTTCCCAATTGTAAATCGCTACGAAATTTGATGGTGCTATATAAATAAATGTTGATGATTGTAAATGATCACAAACTTTGATTCAATAGGAAAGCACTAAAATACAGTTTCCCAGGAAAATGTGCACTTATTATAGAAATGTTCTACACTATTATATTAATCTCAGTCCCATCGTCCCCATGATGCAGACTCGAAAAACGTTAAGAAAAAGAACAAATCATTTTTGTAGCTATTATAGGCCGTGTACACTGTGCTGCTGACATTTAACATGTGTACAGGCCTTCAGCATGTGACAGTGGATTCAACGTTTCCCTTTGAAGGCAATATAGGGTAAACTCAAGACTAAGGGAATCCTTAGTTTAAATGTTATTGGAATGTTAATATTTTGCATCACAGTTTTGAACTGTTGTCTTAGATTTCTCTTTGTAGAGTTCATAACACATAACAGCAATGGTTGGCAGCACCACTATAAAATGTCAATTAACGAATGTCATTGTAATTTCCCAATAATACAGTGTTTATTGCCATTAGAATAAGGCATCTGTTGGCTGTGTGATTTGCAAGTAGGAGAAAATTCCTACAAAATATGATATTTAAATATCTATTCATTTTGTTCATAGCTAGCATAACTTCACATTCAGTTTGGATTCATGAATGCTGTATTTGTAAGTAGATGGATTGCCTCATTCATCCTGATTTCAGCTACCATGTGATATTATTATAAGCTCTTTATTAGACGGCAGACCCAGGCTTCTTGCTCTCTTGGGTGGTGATGTCACCCCTCACAAGCCGCCTGCCCTAGGAGTGATGCATGGAGCTTATATCCTCCTATTACTGACAAAGGCATGGAGAATGGTTTAGAGGGCCTACTGAGTGCTCAATTCCCAGTTCTAATCATTTATTCCCTGCTTAGTGTAATTATGTATGGTGCTTGTTATTCACCACTACCTCACCCATTCTACCACCTACCAGTACTTCCTGGTGTTTTCAGGCTTTCAGCTGTATAAATAATAAGACTACTAAACAACACAAAATCCTGGCACGAACGATCATAAGTTATGTGCTAGGTAGGTGTGGAGGGACAGAAGACGCTGGAGCCGGTGCCCGTGAAGAGGGCGAAGATATCCGGCAGCGCTGTGCCCCTGGAGGGGCTGAAGAGGTCCCCGATGGTGCCCAGCTACAAGAAAGAAGAGGAGAAGTACTCACCCGTCCATCGATCCAGCGGCGGTGAGTATAACTTCTTTTTTGCAGGTCCTGTGCGCGGGGGAAGGATGAGCCAATCAGGGCTCATCTTTCCCCGCTGGCCAATCAGCGGCCGGATGCGCGAGCCAATCGCGGCTCGCGCCCGGCCATTCAAAAGATTGGCGCCGACGCGAGCCAATCAGCGCTCGCGCCGGCGGATGACGTCACGCCGGCGACTATATAAGTCGCCGGGTGGCGCCATTTTGCCAGAAGTCCGTCGGCGGAGAAGAGAGAGGACGTCTCTCCACGACGTCGAGCCAGAAGACCAGCGGCAGCGGCGGCAGGGGGCCCTTGTAAGGGCCGTGAGCTACCCTGCCGCCAGAAGACTTCTATCAAGCCACCGGAGCGGAGATCGTCGGCGGGGAGCCCTTGTCAGGGCTGAGAGCGCCCCCGCCAAGCAGCTTTCAACAGCGCCGAAGCGGAGAAGAGGCGCCGCCGGCTGGAGGGTCTGGAAGACCCGGAGGAAGAAACAGAAGACGGCGTGTCAAGTTGAGTATCCTGCGCAGAGCAGGTAAGTAGACTCAACAATAACGTCGGGCACTAGGCCCGTGGGCACAGCCGGGCACAAGGCCCGTTGGCACTGTAAAGTAGGGGCACAAGGCCCAGGGACCTGGGCACTAGGCCCCAACGTGGTAGTGGGCCAGTAGGCCATTAGTATCTGTATAAAGGGGACAAGCCCCTGTTAGTTAGAGAGGGGGACTCAGAGCCCCAGGTGTACAAGGGCACAAGGCCCTTAGGTAGTTAGGGGCCTAGAGGCCATAGGAAGGCCATAGGGCCTGGTTAGGGGCTGGTAGCCCATCTGCTATTAAGGGCACAAGGCCCTCAGTCAGTTAGGAAGGCCACAGGCCTCAGGCAGGGGCTAGGACCCCTAGGTAGTAGGGCATAAGGCCCTAGTGAGTGGGCTCAGAGCCCTGAGGTAGAGAGGGGGCTGAGGCCCAGGAAACAGAGCAGAAGGCTCTGTGTGTAGCTGGGCAGAGACCCATGGTGTGTAGGGCATAAGGCCCTGGTGGTGAGAGGTAGAGGCGTAGGAGCCTCGTGAGAGTAGGCGCGGTCCTGTGTGAGGTGAGCACACGTGGTTAGGAGGTACGGTCGAGCGTAGGCTCCCGTGGTGCTGTAGCAACCTGCTGGTTGGCTAGCAGCGGTGTGTTCGGGTAAGTAGCGGCAAAGTACTGTAGACTGTATTTATTCTGTCTGTGTGGCGAGTGTAGTTTACATTACAGTATTTTGGTGTGCTTTCTAGCTGTGTCCAGGGGCAAGACGTCAGGCCCCCATTAAAGGTAGGCTCTTGTTTCCTGTGGTTTTCCTGTGCTAACCCGTGCTGTGGGGGACAAGTGTAAGTACCAGCATACACATAGTCAGGGGAGAACACATGTAGTTTTCCTGTCCCTTAGGTCCCCGGGGTCACACTGGTACCCAGAGGGGGGTGGCTGAGTGAGTTGGTGGCAGTACAGCACACCTTGAGGCAGTTCCAGGGGCGGCCGTGGTTCTGATCAAGGGTCCTCAAGGCCGGTTCCGTGCAGGTGGACCTGTGGTTCCGGACGTAGGGACACGTGTGAGATACCCGAGTACAGGCAGTCGGGCGGTTCAGTTCGATCGGCTGTTCCGTGCGGCAGTCGGCCCGCGGGTTAGTGTGCTGTTTTACTGAGCCTCAGCCGGGCTTAAAGAACCCGTACTTAGGGCCTGTGTGTGACTCCATAGCAAGAAGGCAGCTTCTTGGTAAGACCTGGGTGAGGGGGTTAGGAACCGCCCTCCGGTTTAGGCTGTGAACACCGGCTGGTGTTCCCCGTAGCGTGTAACTAGTAGCTCCGTTAGTGCACCACATTTAGTTAGTCCTAGTGTTTGACGTAGTTGCGTTGCCGACCATTAGAACGTTGTTAGGGTCGGGTCGCCGTTGTAGCTAGTCCAGTTTGTGGGTGCCATCTTAGTTCACGGAGAGCGTAGAGGGAGGCTGTGTGTCTTGTCATCCGCAGGAGTCGGGAAGGTGCAGGAGAACCGGATCGGAAGTGGGAGTGTCCCGGTGAGTATCACGCTCGATTCCTCCTTTCGGTTAGGCCCTCACCGGCAGGTGTGTGAGGCACTTGAGGCGGGATTAGTCCTCGGATTAGTCTTGGCCTTCAGTGCCTGTAGTCCCCCGCGTCTTGGCAAGAACAAAGTGAGGAGGCGGCAAGGAGCTTGGACTGACCGTGTCCTTGTCCTTTGCCGTAGTCTCGGACAGCCCTTACCTGGTAGGCACGGCCGTAACCTCTGCCTCTATCTTAGAGGGACGTGATTGGAGGTGACTGCGGCTGCGGATCTGCTGGGATCGGATCGCAGCTGGGAAAGTGGAAGCGGACTGGAGGTGACCATCGTTTACAAGGTAAATTCTTTTGTGTGCGTCTGTCCCTGTCTTTTCCCCGCAGGGGGCGTTACATAGGTTTGGCAGGACATTGACCCTGACTCTTCAAGGAATGTAAATGCCGATATGTGCCGTATTTTGTGTAAAAAGTGCTCTGCGCATGCTCAGATGTAGACTATACACCAGGGGAGGGAAGGGCCGTATGTACGTAGTCAGTGTACAGTAACTCATGCCAAGGTCCAAGCACACACATCCATCTGATTCAAGCTCTGGGCATCTCTCAGATACGTGCCTTTCAGCCATATCACTTGCACCAGCTATAGGGCGAGTGTAAATAAGTGCAGCTGTAAATATGCATTTTATGTACAGTAGGCATTAATAACATCCTGATTTATGTATTTCATGTTAAAATATATATATATATATATATATATATATATATATATATATATATATATTTTAAATGTATATTTATTATGCTTATATTATTAACAGGTGTGAAAGTAATGAATAATAACTTTTTTAGCTGTGGATTCTGATGGGACTTTAAATATACATATGCATTGTGCGTATCCTGCAGGGTGTTTTGTCTGTCTGTATATAGAAGAGCATACTTACACCTGCACTAGGAATGTTTCTTGAGATCCTCTTCAACTTGAATACGGGCGTACCTGTGTGCAATTTCCGTCCAATTTAATTAAAAAAAGCAAATTGCGTTCACTTTGCGTTTCTTGATGAATCTGACCCATTGAGTACTAGTCAGGCAATAGCTATAAAGACCACAAGCTGTAATAATAGTTAAAAAATTGCTAAGTTATGTATTCAAGAAGTGTTAAAAAGCTTAAGCCTTTTTTATTCTTTTTCCCTGTAGATACTAACAGCAGCAGTCACTGTATTTACATACTAGAACCCTCAGTCACACCATGAATGTCCTTTAGAAATTAGCACCAGTCTTTCCTTTGATGTCCTAGTTACTAGCAGTACTACTCACTCTATTTGTGACCATGAAATATTTGCAACACTAGTCACTGTGTGCATATCCCCTAGGCATTTATATTCACTACTTCATCGGTATAGATACAAGAAGTACCAGCCACTTAGTTCATGAGAAGTAGACACTATAAACACCAGTCTCTGCATTCATGTTCACTAGATGCTTGCAGTATCACTTGCTTTATTTGTGTCCGCTAGCACCTCGATTTACTACATTTGTGTCCATTAGCACCTCGATTTACTACATTTGTGTCCACTAGCACCTCGATTCACTATATTCGTGTCCACTAGCACCTCGATTCACTACATTCGTGTCCACTGGCACCTCGATTTACTACATTTATGTCCACTGGCACCTCGATTCACTACATTTGTGTCCACTGGCACCTCGATTTACTACACTTGTGTCCACTAGATCCTAGCGACTTTACTCACTTTATTCATGTTTATTGGGTACTGTCAGTGCCACACAGTCCATTCCTACCCACTAGATACTAGCAATGCAAATCACTCCAGTCTTGCCCACTGGATGCAAACATGGCCGAATATTAGAAATAATCTTATTTTTCCCAAGATTCTAAACAGTGAATTTTTTTTTTAACAACAAGAGTAACTTTGTAAATATTCTGCAACTTTGATTTAACTATGATTATACAGAGTGCAGGAACAAACATGCTTTTGAAAGGTCTGTTTTTCCCAGATTTGCTATATGCTGTCTCCAGATACAATCCCATTTAAAAAGTAGACCCCCAAGGCAAAGTTTCTGTTACTGATATAAAAGGTTACTACATTGGTCCAAGACCTGCCATCTAAGAGATGCAGATCGGAAGTCTTTAAACTGAGGGTGGATGACATGATTCTGCATCACGCGCCAGCCACCAGTGCGCAATAACGCCTTTTGTATATATCCTGGGGGAGTCAGCTTGCATGTGTATAATGTGTACCCTAGTTAGCGGAATATTAGCGGACAGATATTTGTTTATGTAATTCACACTGAGCACTATTTGCTTAGTGTCCTAGATCAGGAACAACTAAAAACTGGGCGGGCTGTGTGTTCCATTCCATTTAAACAGGTGTCTAACAAATCCAGTTCAGTTTTTGTTGGCCCAGTTACTTAATATAGTTGTGTGTGAGTGCTAAATTAAAGTAACTAATACCCAAACCAATTAACATTCTATATGAACCCAAAAATTGCAGCTAAAGATCGGTTTAGATCAAATAGGTCTTTCTGATGGAAAATATTGATTGTATAGTAATTTCCATTCTATTGATTAGAACAGTGGTATTATTGGTGGACAGAAGTTAGATATGGCTGCTCTTGAAATCAGATCTGTGCCTTACCTCCCACATAGTCATCTCCTTATAAATATAAAGCCATAAACAAATTTGCTTAGCCACTGCTGGACACTGTGGAGGTCAACTGTCACTGCTGCTGGCATCTCTGTTCCTCCTGTGCTGATCTCTGCAGACTCCTTATCTGCCACTACTTCCGTGAATATGGGGAACAAGTGCCTTTACTCTGTGTCCAGCAGGGATTGTGATGCTAAAGAATAATATTGTGTACACAGCTACCCCTCTCTTATTCCCCCATTTGTCTCTCTCCACCCCCCACACCATCCTGTACTGCCCCTCACTCTCCTTCTCTCCCCCCTACAATCCCCTCCCCTTATTGTTTGAAATGTAATTGCAAAACATATCTGCAGTTTATATTCAGCACATAGTGAACTTCATAATGTAAAGGCACCATTGGGACAGGATTATTGATGATCTCATGTGTAGCACTTGGAAATGACATATGCCTCATACCTATATATTTATTATTGTTGCTGGATTCCTGTTGAATGTTTTTGTTCATTTGTAAACAATGTTATTAATAAACAGTATTTAAAAAAAAAAAGTATATTTAAATGTCACTACCATATTAGCCCATACCACCTCTGTTGTACCTATCTACTACTCTTTCCGTAAACTAATTCTTCCTCATGTTTCCGCTAAACCTGCTACCCTCCACTGCATGTCCTCTTGTTATCCTCTAGTATGCTTTCATCCTCTAACTTGTTAACACCCTTCATATATTCATTTTAGCACGTTCTCGTATTTATTTTTGTCCTTGATTTATAGACTCCATAATTTGTGTGCCATGTGGACATGCTTCATACATCCTCTCTACTGCTTTTATTCCATTTATTTAAAATATTGTTCCTGTTACTACCAAACTCTTGTGACATCCAGCCTCACGTGTTGACACATATCTGTCCTGGCACAGTGGTTCAGAATTGTTTGCCTAATTTGACTTGTTGATCACACAGCACTGATTACATTTTCCAGAGAGCTGAGCTGCTTAGAGAAGATTAATAAATTATGCAGGCTTGGACACATTTCTCCAAAAGTTTGGAGCCAGTGTCAAATGTTGGGAACCAGCATTTTTTAACGCACAATGTATGACTACACACAGTGTCCTAAAACAAAGTATTTAGGGGTGGTGCTACTTACATTCGCAAAATATATTTAACAGCATTTCAATTCAGACAGTTATATATTGTAAAGTTCAAATGCTTTTCAGTGGTGCAACCAAACATGATACACAGCCTATACTCCACACATATAATGCACCGACCTTTATCCCATCACACATAGCACTAGCCTGTGCCCCCATCACACACAAAGCTGTGCCCCCATCACACATAGCACTAGGCTGTGCCCCCATCACACATAGCACTAGGCTGTGCCCCCATCACACATAGCACTAGGCTGTGCCCCCATCACACATAGCACTAGCCTGTGCCCCCATCACACACAAAGCTGTGCCCCCATCACACATAGCACTAGGCTGTGCCCCCATCACACATAGCACTAGGCTGTGCCCCCATCACACATAGCACTAGCCTGTGCCCCATCACACACAAAGCTGTGCCCCATCACACATAGCACTAGGCTGTGCCCCATCACACATAGCACTAGCCTGTGCCCCCATCATACATAGCACCAGCCTGTGCCGCCATTACACACGGCACCAGCCTGTGCCCCATCACACATAGCACTAGCCTGTGCCCCATCATACATAGCACGAGGCTGTGCCCCCATCACACATAGCACAAAGCTGTGCCCCCATCACACATAGCACGAGGCTGTGCCTCAATCACACATGACACGAGGCTGTGCCCCCATCACACATGGCACTAGCCTGTGCCCTCATCACACATGGCACTAGCCTGTGCTCTCATCACACATGGCACTAGCCTGTGCCCCCATCACACATGGCACTAGCCTGTGCCCCCATCACACATAGCACTAGGCTGTGCCCCCAGCACCCACAGCATGAGCCTGTGCCCCATCACACACCGCACCAGCCTGTGGCCCCATCACACACGGCACCAGCCTGTGCCCCATCACACACGGCATCAGCCTGTGCTCCCATCACACATGGCACCAGCCTGTGCTCCCATCACACATAGCACTAGCCTGTGCCCCCATCACACATAGCACTAGGCTGTGCCTCCATCACACATAGCACTAGGCTGTGCCCCCATCACACATAGCACCAGCCTGTGCCCCCATTACACACGGCACCAGCCTGTGCCCCATCACACATAGCACTAGCCTGTGCCCCATCATACATAGCACAAGGCTGTGCCTCCATCACACATAGCACAAGGCTGTGCCCCCATCACACATAGCACGAGGCTGTGCCCCCATCACACATAGCATGAAGCTGTGCCCCCATCACACATAGCACGGGGCTGTGCCCCAATCACACATAGCACTAGCCTGTGCCCCATCATACATAGCACGAGGCTGTGCCCCATCACACATAGCACAAGGCTGTGCCCCCATCACACATAGCACGAGGCTGTGCCCCCATCACACATAGCATGAAGCTGTGCCCCCATCACACATGACACGAGGCTGTGCCCCCATTACACATGGCACTAGCCTGTGCCCTCATCACACATGGCACTAGCCTGTGCCCCCATCACACATAGCACGAGGCTGTGCCCCCATCACACATGGCATGAGCCTGTGCCCCCATCACACACGGTACCAGCCTGTGCCCCATCACACATGGCACCAGCCTGTGCCCCCATCACACACGGCACCAGCCTGTGCTCCCATCACACATGTCACCAGCCTGTGCCCCCATCACACATGGCACCAGCCTGTGCTCCCATCACACATGTCACCAGCCTGTGCCCCCATCACATATAGCACCAGCCTGTGCCCTATCACACATAGCACTAGCCTGTGCCCCCATCACACATAGCACTAGCCTGTGCCCCATCACACATAGCACGAGGCTGTGCCGTATCACACATAGCACAAGGCTGTGCCTCAATCACACATGACACAAGGCTGTGCCCCCATCACACATGGCACTAGCCTGTGCCCTCATCACACATGGCACTAGCCTGTGCCCCCATCACACATGGCACTAGGCTATGCCCCCATCACACAAAGCACTAGGCTGTGCCCCCAGCACACACAGCATGAGCCTGTGCCTCCATCACACACGGCACCAGCCTGTGCCCCATCACACATAGCACGAGGCTGTGCCCCATCACACATGGCATGAGCCTGTGCCCCCATCACACACGGCACCAGCCTGTGCCCCATCACACACGGCACCAGCCTGTGCCCCCATCACACACGGCACCAGCCTGTGCTCCCATCACACATGGCACCAGCCTGTGCCCCCATCACATATAGCACCAGCCTGTGCCCTATCACACATAGCACTAGCCTGTGCCCCATCACACATAGCACTAGCCTGTGCCCCATTACACATAGCACTAGCCTGTGCCCCATCACACATAGCACAAGGCTGTGCCTCAATCACACATGACACAAGGCTGTGCCTCAATCACACATGGCACTAGCCTGTGCCCTCATCACACATGGCACTAGCCTGTGACCCCATCACACATGGCACTAGGCTGTGCCCCCATCACACATAGCACTAGGCTGTGCCCCCAGCACACACAGCATGAGCCTGTGCCCCCATCACACACGGCACCAGCCTGTGCCCCCATCACACATAGCACTAGGCTGTGCCCCCAGCACACATAGCACTAGGCTGTGGCCCCATCACACACGGCACCAGCCTGTGGCCCCATCACACACGGCACCAGCCTGTGCCCCCATCACACACGGCATCAGCCTGTGCTCCCATCACACATGGCACCAGCCTGTGCTCCCATCACACATGGCACCAGCCTGTGCTCCCATCACATATAGCACCAGCTTGTGCCCTACCACACATAGCACTAGCCTGTGCCCCCATCACATATAGCACCAGCTTGTGCCCTATCACACATAGCAGCCTAATTTCTCACTCTTCACATTGATTTTGCACCCCAACAGATGCCATCTAGGTCAGCAAATGAATGCATTTCCCTGTAAGACCAGGTACAATTGAGCATAGGTAGGCATATAGTATCACAAAAGAAAATTTGTGCTTCAAATTTACACTTTTGCAGTTCAGAAATCTTGGTCTGAGACTGTTATAGGATCCAAGAACAAAAGTAGAAAGTTGCCCACCTAGCTGTGGTTCAACACAGATAGGTGGGAATCATGTGGCTGCACTTTACAACATTCTTGTACAAATGTGACTACTTGTCTGATGTAAACTTAATCTGGTGCTTTTCTAAAGTACCTCCATGCAGATGCTTGGAACAGGCATTTTCAGGACTGCAGTCAGAGCACCATAGGAATTCATATGCCAACAAAATAATAGGACTTCTTGCTGTCTCATTTATCTCTTAAACATAAAGAGTAAGGAGATATTGAGGTTTTCTTTACAATTTAGGCCCTTATTTATATTCTAGGGAGAAAGTGGGTGTTTTTGCTGGATTTCAGGCTTCTCCCTATACATGAAAGGGTTGCTTCCGGTTATCCTAGCGCAAGCTTCCCTATGCAATGCATGAAAATACATATAACTTAATAGGTTAATTTGTACGCTGTAACAGCTCACAGTTATGCCATAACATTGATAACATATCTAAGCATAACAAGTGCATGATCTATTTTTGTCATCATCCATTCCTTAACTATGTTGAAATGTTTGTGTCCCACCAGCTCCACTTTGTCCTGTGTATCGCTCTGCAGTGCATACAATACATTATTAGCAGCACCTTGGAGTCAGACTTGTTGTTCTTTGTAGTATAAATACTCGGTCAGTTACTGGCTTGGTGATTAGGCTTTAAGTTGGGCTTAATTAGATATGACATATCATTGTATTTGTTCAAAGACCCTGGGTGAGCAGAGGTTGGAGAGAAGCCTTCAGATTTATTGTTAGGAAGGTTTGTGTTAAATCTGACCCTCTTCTATCCAAATAACAAATATACCATTTTATATAATTAAACCACATGTATTATTGGTATTTGCTATGCTAGACCTCATTGCTACAAGGAGATTTAAAGTGATTGTAGCTACAAAAATATTTCTGTGTGAGATTGCTTTCAATGATTTTTACATTATAATTCTACATTATACTTTATAATTCTTGTTTTCCTTATGTTACTCCAATAAACAATTTATAAAAAGAGAGGTGCTCCTGAATCACCAACTGTGTGTGTGCACATGCTCTTGTCATCTGCAGAATTTAATGAGTTCCCCATATTGTGTACACTGGCAGAGCCGTAACTTAGAATTCTAGTGCCCTGGGCGAGAAAGACAAATGCCGCCCCCCTAGACCTCAATTTTAACCAAATTAATCTAAAATATTCCTAAATTGCGCCCCCCTTCAGCGTTGCGCCCTGGGCGGTCGCCCCTGTCGCACAGCCCTAGTTACGGCCCTGGTGTACAGCAATAAATAATAATCTGCATATCTCAGTTTACTTGTCAAATGAGAAATATGCATCTTCTCTTGGAGCTTTACTTAAATTGAATCTCCTAATTAGGAAAAAAAATCTCATTAGGATTTTTTTTGTTTTATAAGTGCTTAACAATGAAATTGTAAAATCTGTTTTGTGTTATTTGTCACGAGTTTAGATTTTAGCAAATTTTAGGTCTCTGTGAGGACTTGAAGATTGTTAATTATGTACTGGTTTGTAAAAACACAGATTTGAAAGAGGATGTACTTACTTTTTCATATGAATGTGGCTTCTAATGGCATTTTTCAAGTGAGCCGTTGTTCACATAAACACTCAGAGCTGAAAAGTTTGAGGGAAAAATGCTCAGAGGAATATTCTGAAAAATGTAATTTATGCTTTTTTTTTTAGCTCATCATCATCATTTATTTATATAGCACCACTGATTCCGCAGCGCTGTACAGAGAACTCAATTCACATCAGTCCCTGCCCCATTGGAGCTTACAGTCTAAATTCCCTATCGTAGACACGCAGACAGAGAGAGAGAGAGAGAGAGAGAGAAAGAGAGACTAGGGTCAATTTTAATAGCTGCACTGACAGTAGCCACTAGCCTATCTCAGGGCACTAATTATGTGTACATCATAAGATGTTTGGTCTATTTTGGGCCATGATAAAGTTTATATGTAAAGTGTATGTGTGTATAACATACCTGTCCGGTGTGTCCTTAGCAGCACCCTCAGCCAATCCTGTGCTTCTTATTGTCCACACCAAGGGCTAGATTTACTAAACTGTGGGTTTGAAAAAGTGGGGATGTTGCCTATAGCAACCAATCAGATTCTAGCTGTCATTTTTTAGAAGGTACTAAATAAATGAAAGCTAGAATCTGATTGGTTGCTGTAGGCAACATCCCTACTTTTTCAAACCCGCAGCTTAGTAAATCTAGCCCCAAGTCTTGCAGATCAGTGGCGTTAGAAGCACATGTATCTCAAAGTAAGAGAGGCTATAGAGAAGCAGGCTTGAATCATTTAAACATCCGTTATAGATTTTGGTTTCTGAGCTAGGTGCGGTTGTCTTATTGAATTACTGTTGCTGAACTTAGATGTGTCCATCTCTCCTTACAAAACAAAAAGACATTTGCTGTCAACGCTTGTCCTTATCACTGTATATCTGTGTGTGTCTAGCAAATTGAAAATATGAGGTATTAATTAATATTGGGGCAGCATGGTGGCTAAGTGGGGTAGGGACTGATGTGAATGACAAATATTCTCTCTACAGCCTTGTGGAATTGGTGATATATAAATAAATGGTGATGATGATATTTTGATCAAAACTTTTAAGCCTGCATCCTAGCATCAAGGGTACCTCATTGTATGCTGGTCCTACTCTAACATATATGTTTTAAACAGCATTAAAATATGTTAGGACTCTGCCCTTATCTTGCTTCAGCCTGCAGTACCTCAATACCACCAGAGGTGCTGCTGTTTTGCCCTTGAACATTCCACCCCACCTGCAGGAGTTAATCTCCTTCCCTGATTAGTGCCTGCACCTGTTCCACTGCTTTATATGCTTGCCTCAGTCAGTGTTCCTTGCAGTTCATTGTTTGTTCCTGGCTGTTGTTGTTTCTCTGCTAGCTCTGTGAAGAGCCTGCTCCAGTTTGTTACTTTGATTTGACTTCTGCCTGTGCTTGTGACCTGACCATCCCTGATTGTTGCCTGGGTTGACCCTTTGCCTGTTATCCCAACTATGCAGATTGCTGCCTGGACTGACCTCTTTCCTGGTATTTGACTCTGCCTTTCATCAGGAATTCTACTTCCCAGCTAAAATTTTGTGGTGTCCGCTGTCTGCTCCATTGCAGATTTACAGCTTTATCCGGCCTGCGCGGCAGCTCCGTTTCGGCTGCACTATACTATACAGCAGCCGCGGCGCTCTCAAATAAGCGTCCGCGGTGGTGGTGTATACAATACAGCACCGCCGCGGACGCTTCTTTTTTTTTACCTGCTTATTTTGTACAACCAGTTTTCCATTTATGTTGTATGGCTCACCTCTGCTCTCTTGTCTGTCACTTGGTTGCTAGTTTTACCCATATTAATGGCTAACTGCACAATAATGACCAGTGTGGTAAAAAATAATGATAACAAAATGCATTGGAGATATGCTAGAGGTTGAAGGCCCACTCTGTTAAACCCAACCAGTTTTGTATGAAAGGAGCAAGAGTCTCAAAAACTTTGCCTTGTTAGTTAAATGAGTTAAACACATGCAACATACAAATACCTCCTAAGTTAAATCTTATGTTTCCAGTTCTAAGTTAAATAGTTTAACATACAAAAATAAATTTCATTTCAATTTATAGATTTCTATAACAGGAAATATGCCTAATCCTTTTTTGTTTTGTTTTTTTTAGGCTTACTACTTGTGTCATACTCTTCTTACTTTGACCAATAATGTAGTTGGTACGGAAATTCCATCATCAGAAAATCTGGTGAGTGTATGCTTCCAATATCAAATATCTTTGTGCTATGTCGTGACGAGAGTGGAGTACCAGACACTGTTAATGAGAGGTAAAGCCTGTCTGTGACCCATTCTCATTGGCAGAAATGCTGGTAACACATTCCCTTGTGTGTGTGTGTGTGTGTGTGTGTGTATATATGTATATGTATATATGTATGTATGTATGTATATATCTATATATATATATATATATATATATATATATATATATATATATATATATATATATATATTATTTTTGTTAAAACTATATAGTTCATGAAGGAGCCACCCAGAGGACACTGAGAACTTGCACAGAGCTTTCTCCTAGAGAGAAATTTAGTCTCAATTGCATCTACTTCAGGTGCGTTCGTGGCCATATTGGACCATATATTCCCATCCATCCAGAATTCCAAGATAACCGAAAAGACTAAAAATGTATTTCTAGGAGGAAGTCTAATCATCTGTGAATGACCCTTTTGTTGAATAGGTGAAGTATGTATTGTGCATCCCTTTTATCTCTGAACTTTGGGCAGATGATCCAGGAGTATGTGAGGTAGTGGTTTGGCCCAAATCCAGCCCCAGAAGATAAGGACCACAAATCTTGGTAGCTGAGGAGCATGTGTCCCACTGATAACCAGCACCCCATATCGTGGGGACCAGAGGGGACATAAAAGACTGTGGCATGGAGCCTTCTAAGAGACTTGGAGGCTGACAGTACTAGCTGGGTGTTATGTATTCTGCTTATTCTGCTTAACTCTCTGGAACTCTTATTGCCATCTTACCATTAAGGAACAGGAGAATCTGACCTAACTGCTATACCTCCACTGACCTCTCTCCTTGTGTGTATCTGTGAGGTTTGGGTACTAAATTTCGATGATAACGGGGCAATGCAAGTATGCTCCGGCACAAGAATGTAGAAGGATTAGTAAAAACTATTGTCCTGCAGATGCATACTTGCATTGCCCACTTACCACCACCAATAATAGTGTCGCGCTTACAACTGACGTCATTCTGTGTGCCACACTATGGTTGGGTGGGCAGTACTAGCACTTCAGCTTTTTCAACAGTCAGGAATAGGAAGATGTTGGTTATAACAGTTTTGTCATCAGGATGCCGGGGCGAGTAGTGTTGGGGTTATGGTAGTCGTAGAAATGACTACCACCGAAGATACTGTTGTGATTTTTTAACCACGTTTGCTCTGCCTACCTGGTCTACCCATACTGGCTTTCCCGGTACTTCAACTTGGGTTAAATAAATCATCTAAGCAAATAGTGGGTGAAAGATGCACCCTTGTATTATATATACAAAACATACAGCACACAAAATAATAGCAAATATGCAACAATATCAGAAGGTTTACCACACTGGGAACCACACATTACTATATCACATCAGTGTCTTTGTCTCAGTCACTTTTCTACCCACATGGTAGGGACTGAGTTCAATGTCCTCCTGCTTTTTCAGATCCACAAAGAAAGCTTTTTTTTAAAACTCTTTCCACAGTGGTGCATCTTCAGATTGGCATTCACTTATCCCACAGTCCCACCTCGATTTGTGTTTCTATTTACCAGGAGTTGCCCGTAGACCTCCTCCAGTCCCCAGCTCACTTGCAGGTAGTCTGTGCTGTGTGGCTCCAGCACATCTGCAAAAGCAAGATACGACACAATGGAACAGCTGCTACCAGGGTATAGTTGCAACGGTGAGAAGACATATTAAACAACTAACAGTACACAAACAAGACATGTAGACCTAATTGTAGCAGTGTGTGCAACTCCACCTGGCATAATTTGACATAAAAGCAATATAAAACACACTTTGGGTGAGAAGGGGTGTTCGGCCTGCTAAACCCCATAGTTTCAATATCCTGACATCCCCAACTTGTCACAGTATCCCCTAAAAGCAGAGTAACATTTGGGGTTGATGACTGCATTGCTGGCAGAAGGAGAATTAGACACTAACACCTGGGATGGCTTTCTAATTATGTTTATTGTATTATATATGTTCCTTTTTTTATGTTATATGATGCACAGTGTATTGTGAATTCTTTAAAAGTTGTATATCGATGTTGAAGAATGCACTAAATAAAAAAACTTTATTGATGCTATAAGATATTCACCTAGGTGTGAAACTTTGCACCCACACTGTCAATATTGGGTATCAAACTTGTTAGGTGCTAGAGTCGTTCCTGGTTAAGTCTGGGCGCACTCTTTGCAGGATGGCACGGGTAAAAGAGCCAGTAGGGACCTAGTATTGTGACCTATGTGCTAAAATAAGAGCCTCTGTCTAGTTATCAAAATATTTATAGACTTTATTGCCGATCTAGTCCATTTATACTGGAATTGTCAATGTTAGTGAAACTGTGTGTATATGATTTTTTTTATACCCTATAGCAGGACACTTAATTTGACAATATTAATCATAGGAAAAATATTGTTCAGAATTGTTTGTACAGATTGTGGTATTTACAGAGGAGTCATTTAGTAGATTTAGACAATCAGTCTTTAACATAAATTGATGATTTTTTTGCAAATTTTCCTCCAATCTAGGAGACAGAATAACGACAGAATAAATGACATACAATATTTCTAGTTTCTGTCTTTTGCTGTTTCTAAATCTTCCATATATTGCTATTTTGACAGGGTAATCTGCATTATTTGTGTGTCAACCTGCAGAGACATATTTGTAGCAACATTCGAGAGAGCCCAATGTTCATATACCGCAGCAAACTGAAAAATTTGGCAACGTATCTTCATGTGAGATGGAAGGAGATGCTCACCTGCTCCTCACCTCAGGTAACATTGTCATCTGCATTCATTGGAGAATTCTGCTCATGGTTCCTTGTGAAGAGGTAGTTGATCGCTTACTCTCCATGATGTAGAGAATCATGTTGCTTCTATAGATAGACTGTATAGATGAGTGTCTAGAATTAAAGTCCAGGTCCAGATGAATTAAATCTCCTATTGCCTTTCTTGCTGTTCTTCACTAGTGGCGATTTCATCAGAGCCATTAAATGAACTGGGCCTTATCTGTGTGGAGTTTGTATGTTCTCCCAGTGTTTGTGTGGGTTTGCTCTGGGTGCTCCGGTTTCCTCCCACACTCCAAAGACATACTAGTAAGTTAATTGGCTGCTATTAAACTGACCTTAGCCTCTCTCTTGGTCTCTGTCTGTGTGTGTGTGTGTGTGTGTGTGTGTGTGTGTGTGTTAGGGAATTTAGACTATAAGCCCCAATGGGGCAGGGACTGATGTGAGTGAGTTCTCTGTACAGCACAGTGGAATTAGTATCGCTATATAAATAGCTGCTGCTGATGACATTGTTCCTGAAAAGGAGTATTCCAAACATATTCAACTTTGAGTGCATATTTATTTTACTGCACTCTGTTTGATACCATTTTAAAAAGCTTTATACCAAAGAACATTTCTAAACATTATAAATATAAGGAACTGTTGAGCTGATGAATTATTTCACACAGTAAGAATTGAGACATTGTTGTCCCTAAAAGGGAGTATGATAATATAAGTATCAATTTATGGTTTGACATTTTACTCTTCTATAACATTGTGTTTGGGGGTCGGTACCAGTCCTGCATAAGAATATCGCTCATGTGCAAAATATTAATGTAAAAAAGCACCAGGAGACCATCAGAAAATTACAACCCAAAATTGTCCTATAACTCCCAATACCATAGTTGAAGTTGGTTGTTAGTTTTTTTTATACTCCGAGTAATGTAGCTGGTGGATATGTGTAACTGGCACTTGGGATTGCTATCTAAGGTGAAATGTTGGCATCAATTCCTTGGCATGGGTGTTATCGGAGTAACATAGGACACCTACTATTACCTGATAATAGCTATTGGTCAATGCCATTTTGAACACTATTGGTGTTGAAATAAGGATTATCCCCAATTTTCAAAGTGGCATGGGTCATCAGCGATTATCAGGTTGTAATAGAGAATCCCAGGGGTTGGATGATCTACAACTTGCTACAAGGGGAAATAGTAAACAAATAGGCAGGTTTTTATACTTCAGAAAATAATGTTTTTCATATTTTTTAAATTATTTTTTCAGTTTTTTTCATATTTTTGTTGTTCATTAAATCATTTTCATTTTCTTACTTTTCGTACATACCATTGTATCAATATCTGCAGGGCACTCTTTAGCACTGGGGAACTTTGCCTACCCCTCTGCACATTATGGAGGCTCTCGCTAAAAACTAAGCCCCACACACTTGCCTAAGAAAGGATGTGCAGCTTCCTTATAGGAGTAGAGCAATTGCTTCTGTTTTTTGATATTGCAGGGGTGTAATGGAGCCTCGAGGCCTCCGTCTGTTTCAGGACATCTTAGGGCTTTCGCTTCCTATGTTCTGATACCAACATGACTAGCAGTGATGGTGAAAATAGGAAGCGAATTTGCTGCTCCAATAACTGTGCTTTTTCCTAAGTAATTGTGGGGAAGGAATGTAGGCAAGCTCCTAAATATTAATACAATGGTGCATATGAACATTAAAAATTATATATATGAAAAGTTTTTTACTGAAATAAAATTATAAAACACAAAGATGAAAATATAGAATTTGTTGAGGGTTAGGGTTTAAAAGAATCCCTCATGAATCAGACAGTGAATGAAGCCAGGTATGTGAGACTTAACTTGCTTGAAATCTCTAGCCCCATTTTACAAACCTGGAACTTACGTGCTTGGCATTTTAAGGGTAAATATTACCCTTCCCAACAGACTCTTTTAAGAGGTTTGGTTTTTATCATACTTTTAAAATATGTCATTTTACATTGCTGCTGTACTTTCTGTGGCTGCACAGGAAATTTGTAATGGAAATGTAGCGGAAGGGTCAGGGGAAATTCCAACATCACTTTGCCCTGCAAGTAGTGAGCGGTGAAAGAATTACTACTTTCCCTTTCTTTGGGGGTGAGCCGGCCTAAAAACAGGGGACATGGCAGTGTGACATCTGCAGGGAGTAAGTGGGAGGGATGGACAGGTGGGGAGATAGCGAGGGACGTCTGTGCATCATTGACTAGTGACGCTGCCACAAGGGAATGACGCCAGCAATCACTCAAAACAAATCTGAATTGGTCAATAGTTCGTCAACCACCGAGACCATTGATCTATAAGAAGGTTATAGCTTTGGAACCAAAACTTTAGTATGTAGATAGACATTAACTTAACAACATCTTGATTTGATTTTGTAATTTGGGCAGAGTTATCCTTCAGAAATCTGTGAAGATGTGATAACTGTGATAGCTGAATGTGCCTGCATTACTTGCACATCTTCTGACTAGTTATATCCCTGCTGAAAAGAACAGAAACCAAAACACTGTATTTCCGTTGTTTGTATTTAACAAAGGTGGCCCTAGATAATTTAGATCACTTGCTCCCGGGACCAATTAAGTAGTGGCCGCCTCAGTGCGCATCTTGGTGGACTGCGTAATATATGTGTCATACAATCATATTCATAATCGTTTAGCCACTGAGTACTAAAAACAAATAATGTAAGCTGACTGACACTTTATGACAATCCAGTCCTTTGTTACGTGTCAATTTTGCAGCGTTCAAAAGCATCGACACTCAGGAAAATGCACTGGAATTCTATGGGAAAGCTTAATAAATACATAATACACTATGCTGATGGGAATGGTGTTAGTCATATTAATGACCACCAGTATACTGACATTGGTTAAACCTCCAAAAAAACGTTGATTTCAAAAATAGCTGCAAAAAGAAAATGATGACTTACACTAAAAATGACAGCATACATCCAAGTCATTTTCTTTTTGTAGACATTCTTGAAATCGCCATATTTTTTTTGAGGTATACACAATGTCGCTATTGCCACCATCGTCAAATGGTACCCAACCCGATGGGAATGCGTTGATAAATGCACTAACAATCTGTTTAAAGAGTGGATAAAGTAGATGGTTTTGTCCAATATTTCAAATATTGTTTTTCAACAACTGTGTGAAGGAGTCTTAATACTGTAGCTAATCATCGAAGATCAGAGCTATTAAATTGAGGTGTAAAAATGGAGATAATTTGTGACAGGATGGACCGCCTATGCCACCCTGTCTGTTGAACTGGCTGGGCTTACTTTGCCACCGTTCCCTTTCGGTATCCCAAATGCGCCCTCTAACCGCAGTAGGAGGGGCTTACAATTGCTGCCACCACTGGACTCCTTACTGGCATCCAGAACCGTGTTTCCTCTGGATAACTGTCGCTGCTAATGTACCCCATTGCTGGTGTACCTGGGCTGATACCCCTGACTTCTTCCTATGGATCAGGGTTGCTGTGGATGGACCCCCCCTGGCCTATCACACTGGCCAGAGCTGCTGGGTAGCGGGCAGAGCGGTGGTACCGGAAAGCTGGGTCCAAATTTCAGAACAGCTGGGAATGGATTAGTGTTGGGTCTAATCTGTAGGTCACAGGGAGAGACAAGTTTCCAAGCAGGTCTTTGAAGCAAGTGATGTTTATTTGCTCGCCCTGGTTGAAGGTACCAGTGATCAGGTCAGATGAAACAAGAAGAAAACTTTTAATACAAAACAGCTATTTTTATACACATCTGGAGACTAGTCTTAGCAGGAGGTAATCCATCCTCCAATCTAGTCTGATTCATGCAGCCTGCATGTGAATCAACCCAGAGAGTTTAACACTTTTTTATATAGATACTAGTGGCAGGAGGGAGTGTATTTCCCCCCTGTCCACGAGCAACCAGGGAGAGGGGTGCTCAGCCCACTCTCCTCCCCTGGTCCCTGTCTGTCTGGGGCGAGCGATTTATCTTTTAAATCTCTGGCCCAAACTTACTTCCAGGGACCCTGCTCCAGGGTTTGGCTCTGCTCCCTGGATGAAAATGGTACCAGGGGAGAGCAGCCAGATCCCGGGGCAACAGCCCCTGTCCTGTCGCTAGTTGAAGCTCTTTGAGCTCCAGCAAGGGACTTAGCTTCCTGAGACCCCCAGGAGGCGCTGCACCTCCTGGAGGTGTTTGATTGCAGGAGTCTGGTGTGGAAGTCCCTCCGGGAGCCACTGAAGCTGGGGGTGAAGGATTCAGGGCTGCCTCTGCAGCCCCCGCTGGACCAGCATGGACTGGGTAAGTTCTCTTTACATTTATTTTATTTTTTTATACAATAACTTTTTATTGAATACAGTTTCAGAAAATACAATTGTAAAGACCAAAGGCAATCACATGAGATGACACTTAACAAAGTGCATGGAAGACAAAACCACATTAGATATAGCCAGCACTAAAGTTATGCAGCCAAGTATGAGACTACCAAAATTACATATTCTCACATTTGCATGAGTAAATGCCCTTGTAAGTTAAACATTAGTATTACATAAGAAAATTGATCAAAAATAAAACAGGATGGAAGGGAGGGGGAAGGGGGAGGGGAAGGGAGGGGGAAGGGAAGGGAATGGAGGAGAGGGGAGGGAGGGGCAGGGACCTAAGAGCAAAGATCCAGTCATAGATGAAAAGTAGATGATATTCAATAGAATAATGGGAGGAAGATTACTTAGATAAGGCAGCATATCTTCCTGACTCTTGAAATTCTAACCAATCAAACCATATGGTACAATAGTCATTAAACTTATAGGAAGATCTAAAAATCAGGTCATCCATATATCTATTTACATTTCTTTTAAACATCCCTACACATACATTGCAAACACTTTATACACCTTTACATTTAAAATATACATAGCTAACCCCTTCAACGCTGAGCGCTGATTCTTAACCGGCGCTGCAGTGCCTACACATATACATTTCACATTTAAATTATACTTTTTACTCTCCCCTCGTTGCTGCACTGCACACATATAAAACATTTTTATTTAATATAAAAAATAAAATAATTTATAACCTTTCACGTTGCAGGTAGCGCCAGTGATTTAACCCCTCGGTGCCGAAGTCCATTTCAAGATGGCCACCGCACTCATGTGGCGGCCGGTACTCAGGACCCGGCCACATTATTTTTTCATCTTATATTATTTTAGATACCAATTCAATAAATATTGTGGCAAAAACACAGATAGAAAGCTTGTAACGTTTTGGGAAACATATGAATTTAAGATAGGGTATACATAATGGGCAATTGCATATAATCAAGATATACGTAGGAGTGTTTAAGTAAGGGAATAGAATAAATATTAAAGATATGTTAATATAACACGATTTGTGAATATTCATTTTGTCAAACTATGTCATAATAGTGTGACTAGGTATTAATAGATAGTGTTATAGAGCAGTTAATGATGGGGGAACAGTAATAGCAGGAGAGAGGTATAGGGGGGTTGGATAATATGTGAGCAACAGATCTCTGGGGAGTTAAAACTGAAATCATTTCAGCTGCTCAGTCCATCTGCATAGTGGTCAGACCGGATGGTGAGGAGCAAGACCTTCCTGTCCTACAGGCTGCAAGTGTAGAGAGAGATTTATACAGTGCACCCTTGCATCCTCCCTGCTCTTAGAGGTTACAGGCTCCCAGGACCTACTGCATGGGGTAGATATAGGGTTTGTTATTGCATCACCCTATACATTAAAGTGAATACTCCTAATGTGATGGTACTTGTATGCCAAATATCTGTTCTGTTGAACACCAACTCATCTTAGAATAAAGTTTTAAGGTATTAATATTGAAAAATATTTAATTTTTAAAATAAAATATATTTATACTTATTTATAAAGTAGAACTGAGAGTCCAAATCTGGGCAAGCCGACTCACATGTGCACAACTGCAGAGACTCGCCCACGATCAGCAGTAAGTTTACACTTACTGCTCCAGGCCAGTATCGCCAGTAATGCTCAGCTGCCTCTGGGGGGGGATGATATTGAATAGGCCCCTAGGAGAGAACCGTTTTAAGAACCCTTATGTTCATCTCCACAGTGAGTGTAATTTTTCTAGTCGCTGGGTTTTACTTATCTGCCAAGGACATTTTGTCAGTCCAGAGGGAGAGAACATATTTTCTACCCAGATATGTTCTACAGAAATAAATGTTTATACCAATAACTGCATCACCTGTATTTTATAAGCTCCACTGTTGCACAAGAAGGGAAATTTCCTCATTGCAAGATGTCAGACACTTAGTGCAATAGATTACATAATTCTATAGTTTTAGATACATGTAGAAATTGGGTTACTGTTAGTGGATGTGTAGAATTAGGACTATATGATTCATTTACTAATATTTAGGTGAAGAAGTTGTTCTAAACCAGCAATTGGCAACCTGATATACTTCAGGGGCCGCATGGGGAAGCTCTATCACCTTCAAAAGGGCTGCACATTAATCTCAGTAATAAGTTATAACAATTAGGGATGTGCACCGGCGACTTTTGAGGTCTCGTGTTTTGTGTTTTGGATCCGGATTTTCGTTATTTTTGAGGTTCGGATTTGTCTCGCAAAACACTTGACGAAAGGTCTCGGTTCGGATTTAAGGTATTGGATTCGGATTTTTTTTGAAAAAAACATAAAAAGTTTAAAAATCAAGTTTTTGGGCTTATTTTCACTCCTAGGCTATTATTAACCTCAATAACATTCAATAACAAGCATTTCCACTAATTTACAGTGTATTCTGAACACCTCACAATATAGTTATTAGTCCAAAACGTTGCAACAAGGTATCTTTCTGGACTGCGTAGAGGAGTGGGTCACCACAATATATATTAAAAACCCTGAACTTTTATGATTCGCACCAATAAATGTACCTGGACTGCGTAGAGGAGTGGGTCACCACAATATCTTAAAAACCCCGAACTTTTATGAATCGCACCAATAAATGTACCTGGACTGCGTAGAGGAGTGGGTCACCACAATATCTTAAAAACCCCGAACTTTTATGAATCGCACCAATAAATGTACCTGGACTGCGTAGAGGAGTGGGTCACCACAATATATTAAAAACCCTGAACTTTTATGATTCGCACCAATAATTGTACCTGGACTGCGTAGAGGAGTGGGTCACCACAATATAAATTAAAAACCCTGAACTTTTATGAATCGCACCAATAATTGTACCTGGACTGCGTAGAGGAGTGGGTCACCACAATATATTAAAAACCCTGAACTTTTATGAATCGCACCAATAATTGTACCTGGACTGCGTAGAGGAGTGGGTCACCACAATATATTAAAAATCCTGAACTTTTATGATTCGCACCAATAATTGTACCTGGACTGCGTAGAGGAGTGGGTCACCACAATATCTTAAAAACCCTGAACTTTTATGATTCGCACCAATAATTGTACCTGGACTGCGTAGAGGAGTGGGTCACCACAATATATTAAAAACCCTGAACTTTTATGATTCGCACCAATAATTGTACCTGGACTGCGTAGAGGAGTGGGCACTGGGCACCACAATAAAATATATAAAAAACCTTCAACAGATCTGCATTACACTACACATACGGCTGCTCCTCCATCCTCTCCATCATATACATGTTGGAGTTTTAGCGTGTGACAACCTCTTGTTTTTGATAATGTCAGTGCATTTTGAATATTTTTCAATTTGCCCCACACCACTGAATGTACTTTATCTATGATACGCAATACGCATCTATCTATCTTGACTGCGTAGTGTGGTGGCCCCGGTACACAATTTGGTACCGAGGCCACAATATAATTAAAAAACCCTCCACGTGTCTGAATTCCACCAAACAAGTATCTGGACTGCATAGTGGGGTGGCCCCGGTACCCAATTTGATACCGGGGCCACAATACCTCCTCCAAACATGGTACAGACAATTCGTCATTGAGATCCCAGACAGACAGGGTCAAAGTGTTATTGTTTGACTTTGTAAACCCAAAAAACTGTCCCTGTTGCACATAGTCGTGCAATGAAGACTGACTTTTTCATTTAAAGGCACGATCTTTCAAGTGTAGTGTTTGTAAGTCTAAGTCATATTATACTTTTGGTAAAATTGGTTTATTTTGTTCCTCTTTATGGTAATTAATTAGTAATAGAATTAAAGTATGAAATAGAATTAAAGTATGAAATAGAGTGGTATAGAGTTGTAGTGTGGTATAGATAGAGTGGTCCACACAATATAATAATAAAACCCTCAACTGGTCTGAATTCCACCAAACAAGTATCTGGACTGCGTAGTGTGGTGGCCCCGGTACACAATTTGGTACCGAGGCCACAATATAATTAAAAAATTGGGCATCAACTGTCACCGTTGTTTAATATCTGATACACCTAAATATGGACTGCACAGTGGAGTGGCCCCGGTAGTAAATTTGGTGCCGGGGCCACAATACCTCCTCCAACTTCCAAGTGTAGTGTTTATAAAGACAGACAGCGTCGAAGTGTTATTAGTTGACTTTCTTAACCCTAAAATTGTCCCTGTTGCAAATATTCATGCAATGGACAGTTACTTTTCTATTGAAAGACTCAAGCTTTCAAGTGTAGTGTTTATAAAATATAAACAACAATACAGTAGTTTTAGAGCACGTCAATACCTCTTGTTTTAAATTATGACACGGCATTTTACTTTTGGTTTAATTTCTTGAATTTTTTTACATTTGGTTTTACTTTTTGAACATGGCAAACGACTGTTGATTGGTCATATAATGCAAAAAAAAAAGTTCCAAGATGGAATTGTCCTTGGGCCCTCACACCCACCCTTATGTTGTTGAAATAGGACATGCACACTTTAACAAACCAATCATTTCAGCGACAGGGCCTACCAAACAACTTTGGCTGAAATGATTGGTTTGTTTGGGCCCCCACACCAAAAAAGCTATTCATCTCTCCCTGTACAGACTAAACAGGCTCTACTGAGGCAAGATGTCGTCCTCATCCTCAACCTCTGATTCCTCTCCCCCTACAGTGTGTACTTCCTCCTCATCACACATTATCAATTCGTCCCCGCTGGACTCCACAACCACAGGTCCCTCTGTAGTATCTGGAGGGCAGTGCTGTACTTCATTGAGGAATTGATTATTCATTTTTATAAACATCATTTTTTCAACGTTATGAGGAAGCAACCTCCTTCGCCGCTCACTGACCAGGTTCCCCGCTGCACTAAAAACTCTTTCCGAGTACACACTGGAGGGGGGACAACTCAGGTAAAATAGAGCCAGTTTGTACAGGGGCTTCCAAACTGCCTTTTTTTCCTGCCAGTAACAATATGGACTGTCTGACATGTCTACTTGGATGGTGTCAGCAAAGTAATCATCCACAATTTTTTCTATTGTGACAGCATCCAATGCAGCGAGAGTAGACATGTCTGCAATGGTTGGCAGGTCCTTCAGTCCGGACCAGATGTTATCAGCATCCCCGCCAGTGCCTCTTTTGGGAAAACTGAGCTTTTTCCTCGCAGCCATAGATGTGGAAGAAAATGAGGGTGGAGCTGTTGGCATGTCACAGTCCTCTTCAGAGGACAATCTCCTGACCAGCAGGTCTTTGCACCGCTGTAGACTTGTGTCCGCCGGAAACAGAGACACAACATACGCTTTAAACCGAGGATCGAGCACGGTGGCCAGAATGTATTCCTCTGACTTTAAAAGAGTGACCACCCTCGGATCCTGGCAAAGCATACGAAGGGCTACATCCACAAGAGCTACATGCTTGGTGTAATCGCAATGGCTTACCAGCTCCTCCCTCACTTTCTCCAGCTGCTTCTGCAACAGCCTGATCAGGGGAATGACCTGACTCAAGCTGGCAGTGTCGGAACTGACTTCTCGTGTGGCAAGTTCAAATGGCTGCAGAACCTTGCACAACACGGAAATCAGTCTCCACTGCGCTTGACTGAGGCGCATCCCCACTCCTTTGCCTATGTCGTAGGTGGCTGTGTAGGCCTGAATGGCCTTTTGCTGCTCCTCCATCCTCTGCAGCATATAGAGGGTGGAGTTCCAGCGCGTCACAACCTCTTGTTTGAGGTGATGGCAGGGCAGGTTCAAGCTTTTTTGATGTGCCTCTAGTCTGCGGTAGGCACTGGCTGAATGCCGAAAGTGTCCAGCAATTTTGCGCGCCACCGCAAGCATCTCCTGCACACCCCTGTCACTCTTGAGGTAATGCTGCACCACCAAATTAATGGTGTGGGCAAAACATGGGACGTGCTGGAAATTGCCCATATTTAATGCCCGCACAATGTTACTGGCATTGTCTGACACCACAAATCCCCATGAGAGTCTAAGTGGGGTAAGCCACTGGGAGATAATTTCCCTCATTTTCTCTAATATGTTGTCAGCGTTGTGCCTCTTATTAAAGCCTGTAATGCACAATGTTGCCTGCCTTTGCATGAGCAGCCATTTTGTAGATGCTGCTACTGATGCAGCTGTTGCTGTTGCTGCGGAAGGGGATGCATCTACCCAGTGGGCTGTCACAGTCATATAGTCCTTCGTTTGCCCAGAACCACTTGTCCACATGTCCGTGGTTAAGTGGACAGTGGGTACAACCGCATTTTTAAGAGCACTGAGGACACTTGATCGTACTTCTCTGTACATTTTTGGTATCGCCTGCCTAGTGAAGTGGAATCTCGAGGGGATTTGGTACCGGGGACACAATACCTCCATCAACCCTCTAAATCCCACTCCACTGATGGCGGACACCGGGCGCACGTCTAACACCAACATTGCAGTTACAGCCGCAGTTATACGCTTTGCAATAGGGTGACTACTATCGTATTTTGTGGTCATGGCAAACGACTGTTGGACGGTCAATTGTTTTGTGAAAGACTTAGCGGTCTTACGACTTCCCCTCTGGGAAGATGACCGACTAGCAGCAGTGGCAGTAGTAGGCGTACCGCTGCAGGATTCCTCGGATGAATCCCGTATTGAGGAGGACTCAGTCTGGCTGCTGACTTGGGCTGCAGGACTGAATCTGATGGAGATTGTGGAGGAAGTTGACGAGGAGGGTGTTGCTGGTGTGTATCCAACTGGACCACGGGATTTAGGTGTCCCTGTACCGATGAGGGTCCTAGCCCCAGTTCCTGAACTAACCACTGAACTATGAAGGTTATTCAGGTGACGTATAAGGGAGGATGTTCCTAGGTGGGCAAGATCCTTACCCCTGCTTATTTGAGCTTTACATAAGCTACATATGGCCATACATTGGTTGTCTGGATTTGGATAAAAATAACTCCAGACCGAAGAGGTGCATTTTTTGGTCTTCTGACCAGGCATGACGATGGGCTTTTTCATCCCATGGACATCAGCTGTTTCCCCCCCTGGTGCCTCATTTACAATAACCACATCACCATCCTCATCATCAAGTTCCTCCACAGCGCCAGCTACATCATCAATAGCCTCCTCCCGAGCCACCTCTTCCCGTACAGTGATGGGAAGGTCAGGCTTGACAACCACCAACATCCTTGGACTCGCCTTGTGGATTTGTGATAATTTCTCTTTAGAAGGCAGAGTTGTTTGCTGTTTTGTTGCTGACAGCATAACTCTCTTCAATTTTTTGTAGGGGGGGGGGGAGGAGGAGGAGGGCTAAGATCCGTGGGTGAAGCTGAACCACTAGTCATGAACACGGGCCAGGGCCTAAGCCGTTCCTTGCCACTCCGTGTCGTAAATGGCATATTGGCAACTTTACGTTTCTCCTCAGATGATTTAAAGTTTCTCTTTTTGCTACTTTTTCTTAACTTGGGCTTTTTGGATTTTACATGCCCGGTACTACGAGATTGGGCATCGGGCTTGGAAGACGACGTTGATGGCATTTCATCGTCTATGTCATGACTAGTGGCAGCAGCTTCAGCATTAGGAGGAAGTGGGTCTTGATCTTTCCCTACTTTATCCTCCAAATTTTTGGTCTCCATTATATGTAGCACAAGATACTGCAGAATGTGTGAACTTGGTAATATTGCAGTACCAATGGACTTATACTGCTGGATTGGTTTTGCAAATTTGGTTATAATTATTATATATTTTTTTTTTTTTTAAATTTTTTATTTTTTTTTACTTTTTTTTTATTTTTAAAAAACTTGGGAATAGTGGGGAAATAACTATGCCCTTAGAAGCACAGAGCACAGGACACAGCACCACTGGACTGAACAGGACACGGCACAGGACCCAGCAGCACTACGGAACTCAGCAGGACAGAGCACAGGACACAGCACCACTGGACTGATACTGCAGAACACAGCACAGCACAGCACAGAACTAAACAGCACAGAACTAAACAGCACAGAACTAAACAGCACAGAACTAAACAGCACAGAGGACCACCTAACACACCCTCCCTCTACCCTGATCAATGCCCGAGTGAAGATGGCGGCGACTAGCGGGGAATTTATAGGATCCGAGTATCGCGAGATCCGACAACGGGATTATGAGTCAGAGCCTCAGTTTCACTTTTGAATTTGGCGCCAATACCCGGATCTGTCTCGGATCCGACTCGGATCCGCAATGTTCGGGTGGGCTCGGATTTCATAAATCCGAGTGCGCTCATCCCTAATAACAATACATTTAATCAATGAAAGAGACAGCTATCTGTAATAATCTTTAGCAGGCATTGTAAACAAGTGTCACAAGTATATAACAAAGAAATCTGACAAAAGGAAGGAGACGGGGCCACAGGTGAAGACTCTGATGCTGCCTGTTGCCCATCACTGCTCTAAACAACTGCAACCAGACACTTCTATCATTGTTTATCTTGTACTAGACCGATTGATAGGCATGTTTGGTATCAGTGACTGATGGGGAGTGCTAGTGCTGCATTGCCATTTGAAGACTTTTTGGGGTACCTCTTGGTAAGTTGGCTATCAATTTAAAAACATATATGTATGGCCTAAAATCAGGGACTCTCAATGGGGACCCTATTAGCAGATGCGCCTTGACGGGGCAGGTAGCTTACCATACAACTGCAAATGTGTGTAACTGAGAATTCTGCATTTCTATGTACAAGTAGAATTAGCTGCTCCTTTACTGGTTATAGCATGGTGCTGGGGGGGGGGGGGGGGGGGTCTTTGTGTTTGTTCCTTTCTGGATAACCCCACCCTTTCAAGCACCTGCTATGAGCCTTTAAATTGATTGAGCAGCTTCCACTTCTGTATTGTTGTTTGAGAGGCATGTTTGGTATCAGTAGCTGAAGGGGAGTGCTAACTAGACAGATAAAAACTAATTGATCTTCTGTTGCTATGATTCACTGCTAACCATGCACCTAAATGCAGTGTTAGTAAATGAGCTGTATGGCAGTTCAACCAATAAAGAAATTGAGACAAGCAAATATTGTAATGCTCATCTATGAAAGTGCAAACCCACAGTTCAAATGCTCTTTTGTAATGTCTTGGGCCCATATTTGCAACTTTCCCCAGTTTTACGGATAAGCACATGGATTTCTGGAATATTGTATCTGTTTTCAGTGTGCATTTTCAATTGAATCCACAAACGTAAAAAGCCTTCTAACCTTCAGATTGATTTTTCCAGAGGCAATATCAATGACCAGAAATCAGACGTGCACTAGGTAAACAAAGAGGTACACTTATGCAAATAAAGAATCAGTGCAGCTTTGCGTTTATTGTGGTTGTAAATGTGCTTTAATGTATTATAGACCCTGGCCTATAACAGAAAAATGTTTGTGAGTCATGGCATAGTGTGAGAATTTATGAGCTGTATGGTGCTGCACTGATTTAATAAATATTATCAGTGGATAGGATAGCTCAGTCCCCTGATCATGGCCCAGTGATGTTACTAAGTCATACAGAAGTGATAGGCTGATTAATGGTTCTGTCCATGAAATGTCTTGTGTCAAAATATAAGTCTTCCTAAGCAGAGGACATTGGCTTTGCAATTGCCACAAATTAAAACCCCTTCATTTTAACAGATATATATTGATGAGTATATTTTGTAAGTATGTGTTTAATAAGTTGCGTACAATTAATATCATTATATAAACTCTCCACTTATTTAACTATTCTGCCTCATCCTCCCTTCTTGTTTCCTTGCTTCCTGTTGAAAGTTTTCTGGGAACAGGGTTAATCTAGTGTGGCTCTGACGCTCTGCCAAGTATAGTCACAGTGCTCATAATATGTAGTTACAAGTGTGGTGTACTTTCTCATGAACCCATAAGGCCATTGTGTTGGTAACACTGTGACATATGACCCTGGTGACGCCAGCTCTTAAATGCTGCAATGATCTATACATCAAGATACAGAGGATGAAGTATGATTTATTTACAGATGATGTTCTGGAAACATTCTCATTAAATTAAGCCCTGAGTAAGTTTATGTTCCTCGTTATACTATAAAACTAGATGTGTCTTGGAGCACTGCACTGTAGTTCTTGAGAAGTTCCATTACCATTGAATTGTGTGAGACCACAGAAAAAGTGCTTTTATGCTATATTGCTTTTTTCTGCATACCACAAAAAGCATTCGGACTGTAGTTGTGGATATGCTGTTGGGGTGTGCATCCAGGAAAATCTAAAGAGGGATACTCAGTGCGCCACTGGAGGGGTGTGTCTAACACCATCAAGGGGTGGGGTGGCTTGAAGTGCCTCCAGTTAATAATATGCCATACAGTAGTGCCTCCACTTCATTTTATGCCCCACAGTATTGCCCCCAGTACATCTTATGCCACACAGTAGTGACCCCAGTGCATCTTATGCCACACAGTAGTGACCCCAGTGCATCTTATGCCACACAGTAGTGACCCCAGTGCATCTTATGCCACACAGTAGTGACCCCAGTGCATCTTATGCCACACAGTAGTGACCCCAGTGCATCTTATGCCACACAGTAGTGACCCCAGTGCATATTATGCCACACAGTAGTGTCCCCAGTGCATCTTATGCCACACAGAAGTGCCCCAGTTCATAGTGTGCCACACTGTAGAATCCACAATAATTTTTATGCCAAATTGATGTTCCCCCAGTTCAAATTATGCCACAACGAAGTGCTATCCGCCTCCCTAGTTCATATTATGCCTTACAGTAATGTCCCTAGTTATGTGGGGAACTGCCCTGCGGACCAGCTGCCCGTGAAGAGGGCAAAGAAAGAAGAGGAAAGCTAGTCACAGATCCAGCAATGAGTATTTCTTCTCTCTTCTTGCAGGTCCTGGGGACAGTGGGCAAATGAGCTAGTCAGGGCTCACTTCCCGCTGCTGGCCAATCAGTGGCTGGACAGGTGAGCCAATCCTGGCTCGCCTCCGGCCATTTAAACTTTTGGCGCCATCGTGAGCCAATCGGGGCTCACAGCGATGACCAATGACGTTGGCGCACCCGCGACTTTATAAGCCATTGGGCGTTGCCATCTTGTCAGTTCGCCAGCGGAGAAGAACAAAGAGGACGTTGAGGGATGTCCACGCCGGAAGTGGCAGGGAACCCTTGTAAGGGCTGTGAGCTACCCTGCCACTCGAAGATGCTAGGCGGGAAGCCCTTGTAAGGGCTAAGAGCGCCCCCGCCAAGAAGACTGCGGGAGGCAGAGTGCTAAACAAGAGATGAGGCGCCGGCGGCTGTAGGGTCTGGAGGACCCGAAGACAGCACGGCAAGTATTTCCTGCGCGGAGCAGGGAAGTATAAATCGTCATCTTTTTCCGGGGACAAGGCCCGCGGGGCACAGCAGGCGCTTGGCCTGAGCAACAGATAGTGGCGGCCACGGTAGGCTGTTCATTGGGCTCTAGGCCCGCAGCTAGTTAGGGGGCTCAGCCCCATCACAGGACACAAGGCCCTTAGTCAGTCTAGGCATTAGGCCACCGTGTTGGTAGGGGGCTCACCACAGGGCACAAGGCCCCATAGCCAGTTAGAGCAGGGCACAAGGCTCTTCAGTATAGAGGCACAGGCCTCTGGGTGAGGGGAGCGATAGGCTCCTGCCAGCGTAGCAGGGCGGCTGCCCTGTAGTGTATAAAAACATTGGGTCCTTGCGGTTAGAGGGACAGAAGGTCCCTGATGGTTAGCGGGGCAGTAGGCCGTTATAGTAGGTAGTGGGCGTTCGGCCCAGATCTAGCAGAATGCTAGATCCCAAAGTAGTGTAGGGGACACTTGGTCCCTTGGTACCTAAGTAGTAAAGTACTGCAGCGGTTTACAGAACCCCTCCATTTGTCCGTCAGGGCACCTAAAGTCCTGAGCCCCAGGACAGGGTCGGCTTAAAAGCCGGGGCTCGGGCTGCGGGCGGAGGCCTGCATAGCGACAGAGTGCCAGTGGACCCAAATCGCTGAAAACGGGTGAGTAGGAGAATCCTGGTCACGGAGGCAAAGGGTACAGTGCGTTCCATAGCGGTCCCTCGGAATTGAGGGAGTATCTGGGGCATTGGGGAAGGGATTGTTATTTGTGGTTTTGTCTCCCTTGTTTTACAGGTGTTGGTCGTAAGACAAGGTATGCGGAAGACCCCGGCGTGCGAGGACCTCTAAAGCAGTAGGGAGAGAGGGAGTCGTCGTCGTAGACTCGCATCCGTGAGTATAGCCATGGCGAGGTCTGTTCCCTTGGTGCACTCACCTTGTGGAGCTGTCCTTCCCGTATTTCCCCCTTTTCCCTTACAGCAACACGAGTGCTCCGCACACGAAGCCAGGAGCCCTTTCCCCTGCGGCGTTTTGGCCGCTCCTACATCTCCATCCCTCCCCCAGTGGACCTCTTACAGTTACATATATACACACACATTATGATGAAACATATCTTAATAAAACATATGTAGATAGTAGGTTCTATATCCCTATGTGCAACTCACTTCTATAGTCTGCACACTGAGTTCAGAGCTCTTCAGTTCAGCAAAGGAACATGGAAGGAGCTGCTGCAGCTGGGTCTGGTGTGTACAACTGCTCCATTCCAGCCATCTTGTATGTTTCGTGGCTGCTTGACAGAAGCAGCTGCGGCACCTTTTTGTTGTAGTCAAATGAACCACTTACGTCCCCATCTTAATCTGGTCGTGCATTACAATATGGTTGGACACCGGCTGCGCATTACAATGTGCTTGGACTATCAAAAAAGCTGGAAGCTCTTAGGTGGAAGAAAGTCTTCAGCAAATGTATTCCCTTTATAGATGTGCACATACAGATATATGTACATCTGCACAAGTGCAAAGAGACCTATGCATTTGCACTGCACTTGTACGTTATAAATGACCACCAATCACAGATAAAAAATCTTTATCAAGTTTAAAATGTTTGTACATGGACTATGTCTCAATACATAGAGCACATTTTTTACATTATTGCTACGCAACTAGTCTGCGGAGGACACCGGAAACTGGAGGAAAAGATTATTAATAATAATTATAGCTATGTGTTTTGACCACATTTAAGCTGAGATGATTTTGTGCTTTTTAACATATTCCTGTAATTTTTCAAAATACACACAATTTAAAAAATTAACTTGCAAATAATTTTACTCTATTTTAATCCCACTTTATACATGTCATAATATGTATCTATCCATGTGTCAGCGTGTTTAGACCATGCTAAATAAGCTCTGACACTAAATGTAACATGCAACAAACTAATTATTGCAATGTTTATACACTCCATGTGAAAAGCGCTACCAACAACAATGTCTACTGGAAGACCTTCACTCTGTTAATGAGGTACTCAGGACATGTATACTATATAAACCACATCTTTTGAATTGTGTGGCATTTCACACATTTAATGTAAAGTTAATTAGTAAGCATACCTTTCAGTGACTGGATGGTTGTCATGGGGTCCATCGCATCACTCACATAGCAGAAAGTCTGGCCATACATGAAAGCTCGATATTCAGAACCAAACAGTCTGTCAGCCACCGCTCTAATGATCCCTGCAGACATGCCTGCTATTTAATTAATAAGACTAATTAGACTATTTAATGCATTTGTTTTGCTCTCACTTAGCAGATCCTTTGTATGGTGTCTCTCTGGTGTTGAAGTTGTCAGTGTGCACAGCAGGTGGTCCCTGGCATATAACCCCTTCTCTGGCAGGGTAGTCTCTCAGCAGAGTACTGTGATCCATAGTGACTTTAGACAACTTGACACTTACCTCGGAACACATGACCATGCTGGAGAAGTACACTGATTGTGTGTTAGGTAGTACAAGAGGAATAAAAGAGCATATGGGTTTATAAGAAGAGTTAGATTGCATTGTCATCCTTGCACATATACATTTTCTGTAATTCCCAGATATGTAACAATTGTTCAAAGGAAATTACATTTAGTATTAGTAGTGCTCAGTAATTGCATTTGTCACCCTTTACACTGTCACTTGAAACTAGGGTTGCCACCAGTCTGGACATTCAGGTTTTGGTAGATAACTGTTAAGGCTTTAGTGGATGTGTAAGTCATAGACGGGGAATTGATGCAGTTTGGGCAAGTGAGGTTTCTTCCTGTATAGAACACAAGCCGGTCTCGCTGCTCTAAACCATGAATACTGGTGTATCCAGTATTTGTAAAAGCTACAACTGGACTGAGCACCTGTCTCACTTCTCTAAGCCTGGCACCCGAATATTGCAGTGATCTTAAAAGCTAGAACTGCCCAGACCACATATTCTCTGCTCTGCAACCTGAACATTGCTCAGTTTTGCAGTAATCCGTTTATAGGCTGTAGTGCAATTTCCAATGAAATTGATAAATTATACATTTTATAATTCAAAACAAGAGAAGTGGTGGTAGGGTGAGAAACACTTGGGGCTCTTTTATAACTAACTCTGACTCATGCTAAAAAGCAAATTGAATTGACAAATAATAACTTATATATAACTTATATATAAAGTTATAAATAACTTATTTGTTTTGCAGAAGACATACAGCAGCTGGTGGGACCACGGCCCAGACACGGATGCCTCAAGAAGGGAAGATGGTGGAGGTAATAACTGTGATCAGGTTTAGGAGGCACAGGAAGAAGATTGACAGCAGATTGAGCAATCTCTGGGAAGATCACTCCTATTAAAACCTCTATTACTTACACAATAAATACAAGCTTTCTTAACAACAAAATATTCTCCAAGGGATTCTGATGTCTTTTGTCATCTCTGCTTGTAGTTTCCCGTAAACACAATATGACATTTCTGCTACAATTACAGTGGTGATGAGATTGGATCTAGTTTATCACTGGTCTTCTGTCTTACTGGAGCTGTGCTTTAGAATGTCTGGCTTCTGTATTATTGTGTGCTGGAAGTATCTCCACACCAGTCAGTGCAAACTGTCTGTTGTCACAAATGAGCCTATTTGTCTGCTGTAAGCATACTCCAGTGCACATGCCTATTCCACTTTCTGATGTTCATCCAGTTAAGTGCTTTGCAGGCTTGTGGTCTGTCATAGGACTACACCGTGAGCAAAGCACGTACATCACTTCAAAGTCCTGCTTAACATCACTTTAGTACTACCTCCTTATTCACAAGGCCCTGCCTAACATCACTTTAGTACTACCTGCTTATTCACAAGGTCCTGCCTAACATTACTTCAGTACTACCTCCTTATTCACAAGGCCCTGCCTAACATTACTTTAGTACTACCTCCTTATTCACAAGGCCCTGCCTAACATCACTTTAGTACTACCTGCTTATTCACAAGGTCCTGCCTAACATTATTTCAGTACTACCTCCTTATTCACAATGTCCTGCCTAACATCACTTTAGTACTACCTCCTTATTCACAAGGCCCTGCCTAACATCACTTTAGTACTACCTGCTTATTCACAAGGTCCTGCCTAACATTACTTCAGTACTACCTCCTTATTCACAAGGCCCTGCCTAACATTACTTTAGTACTACCTCCTTATTCACAAGGCCCTGCCTAACATCACTTTAGTACTACCTGCTTATTCACAAGGTCCTGCCTAACATTACTTCAGTACTACCTCCTTATTCACAATGTCCTGCCTAACATCACTTTAGTACTACCTCCTTATTCACAAGGCCCTGCCTAACATTACTTTAGTACTGCCTCCTTATTCACAATGTCCTGCTTATCACTTTAGTACTACCCCCTTATTCACAATGTCCTGCTAATATTATTTTAGTACTACCCCCTTATTCACAATGTCCTGGGCATGTGTGTATAGTGAGAGAAGCCACGAACCTTTGTGTGGACATGCCCCCCTCGGGTATGGAAGGGACCCCAAGAAGTTGCTGCACCGGGGCCCAACATTCTTGGTGGCTCTGGGTGTAATCATCACAAAAGAAGAAGAAATAGCAATTGTGCACATTGTGAGTAGCCATCTACGAGTTACAGAGAAATTACATGTAAGAAACTATCTTTGACTTAAGTTATTCATAGGTCTTGTTGCTCTCTGCAAATTTATATGTTCTGAAGTTGTACTGACAGATGAAAGGAGTGTAGGTGCCTATTAGTCTTCACATTCACCCAAAATGACAGACGTGGTATTTAGAAGAACCTGATGCTGGAGCACTAGAGACTTAAAATTGTATTAGTGGCTTGTGGTGCGTCATAGCTAACGCTGCAAGAATACAGAGATGAAATTATTATTATCTTTTATTTATAAGGCACCACAAGGGTTCCACACCACCTTACATAGGGGAATAGAATATACAACAAAAGTACAAACTTGGCAAAAATAAATAAATAAATGCGAACAGCAAATTTTACATAATTAAAACTAGAGAGGCTCGGGCTCGGTTTTCTGAAAACCGAACCCACCTAAACATAGAGGATCCGAGTAGCCTCGCGAGCCGGCTCGGTACTTTTGCGCGTCCTCGGATCTGAATCAAGTCATTGTTGCGTTGTTGGATCTCGCAGGTTTTGGATTCCATAAGTACCTCCTTCAGGAGATCGAGCGCCATTGCTCATACAGAAACAGGAGGGGTAGCAGTGTTCTTGTCACTCTCCAGTCTCCAGTGCCGTTGATCATACAGAAACAGGAGGGGTAGCAGTGTTCTTGTCACTCTCCAGTCTCCAGTGCCGTTGATCATACAGAAACAGGAGGGGTAGCAGTGTTCTTGTCACTCTCCAGTCTCCAGTGCCATTGCTCATACAGAAACAGGAGGGGTAGCAGTGTTCTTGTCACTTGCCAAAAATTGGTTGTAAATGACTGGAAACTAATGTTATTGAGGTTAATAATAATGTAGGAACAAAAAAAGAGCCAAATTATGTGATTTTAGCAAAATAAATATAGGGATTGTAGAAAAAATAGGCGAAACATGCCAGGGCGGTTTTGCCAAAACCAAAGCACAAAGTTAATCCAGATCCAGATCCAAAACCAAAACACGGGGGTCAGTGAATGTCTCTAATTAATACCCACAAAATGACATAATTATGTAAGGAAAACACTAGGAGAGTGTTATGCAAGTTTTGTCGCTATCCAATAACAATTGTCGAATCTCAATTTGTGTTTCCAACGCACAAATATTTATTCTCAAAAAGTAGCAGAATAATTCAAGCGAAATAATAATAAGTACAGCCGTTACTTATCGCAGGCGCTCTGGATACAGTGAACAGTCATTCAGGTCTGAAGTCTGTGGTCAAAATGACTGTCCACTAGATGAAAAGCTCCTGCTTATATGCAGATAGAAATACAGTGAAACAATGCAGATGATGTGGCTTGCTTCTATTGGTCCAGGCTTCAGGAAGGTCCAAGAAGTTGCAGATCATAGGCTAGTTCAAACTAAAAAATCCAAAGGTGGGGGTCATCTCTCCAGGGGATGTGCTCCGATCTTCCCGCCAAGACTCCAGTTTCAACTAGTCCATTAGCATTTTATAGTCAGTATCTCATTAAAGGTTTATTCCCTAACATCAATAACTAGAGTATGCAATGTGCAATCTCTTTGCCGAATGAAAGGACAGCTGCTGATGAATAGGGGATTAATATGATACCAGACATGATACATTTCCTTTAACCTGTACCATATGTTTTACTAATATGCATATAACTTATAATATTACACATAAACACTACTATATTTCGACATAAATAGCTATGTGTTGCAACTACAATTAATGTGTACTATTTACAGATGTGCGTATTTATGTGAATGTGTGTGTGTAAAAAAACTGTTATTGCCACTTGTTGCGGCTGTGTACGCCCTTCCACGCCGTAGCGTGCAATACGCATCTTTTCAGATAAAGACAACCAAGTTTGCTCGACATTAATTGAAATGACTTTATCCAATTTGCTGACTTCGACAAGAGAGGCCTGTTTGTGAGAGCTTACACTGTATATAGGATGAGCGGACACAGACGGGGTAGAACTAAGTAGAAGAGCAGAGGGGGAATCACTATAAACTGCGAGTATTATATTGTAATATTCACACCCAAACACCTGTCAGCACAACATGATGTACCAATATGTAGTCTTCAAATAAGTGTTTCCCCTCAAATTCTGCTTGGAAGAGTAGTAGCACCTGTACAACATGCATATAAGCAGGGCCGGATTTACCGCTAGGCAACCTAGACAACTGCCTCGGGCCTAGCGGTCCCCAGAGGGCCCCCAGAGCCGACGGTGAGCGGGGTAGGCAAGGAGGATGGGCGCTCTCCTCCACCTGCCATCCCCCTCTGTCCGCCGGCATAGAGGAAAAAAAATCACCGTCGGGTTAATAAAAAAACAAACAGTCACCTGATCGTGCGGCGGCTCCTGGCAGTCTCCTCTCCTCCTCAATCCCACTGAATGTCGGGCGTGACGTCATCATGCACGACGTCATTTTCAGTGAGGATTCGGCGAGGAGCAGCTGCGAAAAAGAAGTAAGAAGAATGCAAGACAAGAAGAACAGAAAAGAAGATAAAAGGGCAATAGAAAGGTAAGTATAATTGTTATATTATTGTTAATTGTTATATTATTTACATATTGTGTGTGGGGGCAGGCATTGTATTTATATTATGTGTGTGTGAGGGGCAGCGTATTTGTATTGTGTGTGTGTGTGTGTGTGTGTCGGGCCAGCGTATGGTGTGTGAGGGGCCAGCGTATTTGTATTGTGTGTGTGTGTGTGTGTGTGAGGGGGCAGCGTATTGTGTGTGTCAGGGGCCAGCGTATTTGTATTGTGTGTGGGGGGGGGGCAGCGTATTGTGTGTGTGTGTGTGTGTGTTAGGGGCTATGGATTTTTTCATGGAGGGGGGGGGGGCCCAAGCCAGTTTCTTGCCTAGGGCCCCATGAGGTCTAAATCCGACTCTGCATGTAAGTGACAAGCTTCCTCTCTTCCCGATTGCTAGTATAATACTGTTCCTAACCTCAGGCATCTCCATTACAACACAAAAGGTTATCTACACTAGAGACAAAGTAAATGAACTAATAACATGACTAGTTGCTTGTCAAACTGGATTCAATGCCACTTACCAAATACTGCACCAGAGTTTAGTTTCAGTTTTTAATTTACCTGGCAAATGTGACACAACAGAGTTAAAGATGTCAGAGCTTCACATCTCAACAGTGGGCAGCAAAATAGCGCTGCACTGAGCCATAGGCTTTATTAAACCAGGGGGTAAATGTATCTAGCTGAGAGTTTCCGGCGGGTTTGAAAAGTGGAGATGTTGCCTGTAGCAACCAATCAGATTCTAGCTGTCATTTTGTAGAATGTATTAAATAAATTATAGCTAGAATCTGATTGGTTGCTATAGGCAACATCTCCACTTTTCATACCTGACAGAAACTTGCAGCTTCATACATTTACTCCTAGGGCACTATGTGTGGCGTTTGTATGTTATCCCCATGTTTGCTTGCATGTTTTACATCCCACACTCCAAAGACAGACTTGTACTTTAATGTTAATTTACAGATGTAGAGGATGAAGTATCGCTGCTATTTACCATGCAGTGCTGCCCTGGGAGCCCCAGTGAAGGCACCCCTCCTCCACAAAGTATTTTTCCTCTACACGGCAGCCTAATGCTACCTGTGAATGGAGGAAGTGCTATGTGCATGTGAGGCTAACATCAGCGCATGCGCATAGTGATCTAATCCATCCTGAGATCAAGCAAAGCCCTTACAGCTTCACGTGACCCATAGACAAGGTAAGCTGACAACATCACTAACCCAAAAAAGTAGTTTAATGCAGATAGTAGGATTAAGCCCTGGATCAAATAAGAGAAGACCTGCGTTAGCTCTTGACTCTGAATTCACAGTTTGATAAACAGACCCCTTTGGAATATAAAATCCAGTGGTGCAAGAAACAATTAAACATTCTCTGTAAAGCACTGCGCAATATGACACTATATAAATAAAGGGTCTTTCTGGGTTGAACATAATATGAGAGGCAGTAATGAGATGCTAATGTCACTTCAAAGCTATATTACATAGGAATTTTCCCGAGTATAAAACACAGTCAGACTACTTAAATTACCAAGCTTTGACACCGAGTACAACATAAAATGTAAAGATGCAAACAGACTTCTGGCAGTGTGCACAACCAGAGTGCACTTACATGCATTCCTTCAAAGCTGGAGGCACTTCATCGTCTCCCAGTGTTGGGGATATGGTGATGGGAAATAGCCAAGGACATATCTCACATGTAGACCTAGGAAGATTGATTACATATTTTTATGTAAAGATGTTATTTTATCCACAGCTTATGTGCATATATTCTCTCAAACACAACTGCAGGTCTACACATGCTTTATTAAACATGCTAATTGTTCTAATTGTTTTTTTTTTTTATGTTACAAACATACATTCCCTAGATACAAAGACAAGCTATAACAAAACCTGGTTAGGAAGATATAGATAAAATCAAATTAGGGGTCTCACAATACCTGGTCTAATGCAGACAACAATACATAATGGTCCCGCACTAGTCTCAGTCTGAGAAGTATAGCATGAAAACAAAGAGATAAAGTCTAGTGTCTAAGGCTAGGTACACACTGGAGAATTTTCTAACAAGCGTGTTAGCTCAAACGATTAAACCTAGGGCTGAAGGTCCGATCAGCCTGAAGATTCATGCATACACACTGACACTGACATTTACCTTCAGATCTGCTCTTCATCTGGTCCTCTAGTCTTCAGAGAATGATTCAATATTCATTCATTATTGTCACATTGTCACACTGATTAAAACCGCCTTGTTACAGCTATCCACATGTCCTAAATAATTTCGTTAGCTTCTGTGACTCTGAAAACCAAACATTCTGTCTCAGAACGAACAAATGAATTATTCCTCTTACAGCACTCTCTACATTTATTCACCGGGACATTCATCGCTAGCATCGGCTGAAAGGAGCCCGACTCTGTAAACTCTACGGGGATCGTGAGCATGAGTGCATACACACTACATGATTGGTCGGAAAATATTAAACAGTACGACCAACCAAATGAAATGATGATCGTCACTTTGGGACGACTTTAGATCATTGTGTCACTATACACACTCACATGATATCTGATCAAACTGTCGGATATCAGCTGATTGGAGGTTTTTCGTGCAATCATCTGGCCAGTGTGTACCTAGCCTAATAGTGGGTGAGGTAACATCAGCCGAATGCAAATAAGTAAGGATATAGCAGTATATACCAGCATATAATCAAAGCATAATCGTGTATATAAACTGCAGGAATATATATAGGAGAAATATTGTTTAGTAACAAGTCATCATCCCCTACGTATATCAAGATTCGAGCCATTTCAACAAGACGTGTCTATACATTATTTTACAATTCATCTGTGATATACAAAACGTTCATGCCAACCAGTATCATCATGGTCAGAGCCACCAATTTTTTTTTTTAAGCTAGGGCCAATAGGGGAACCTAGTTTGGCCCAGTTCCCCTACCAAAATATATTAGCCTTATGGGGGTGAGGGAGACCCTATGAAGAATATACAGCTATACTTGTTGATATCTACACACTATGTGGCCTCACAGGCATACCCCAGTATGTAGGACCACTAGGCATCAGTATAAGTACCCAGGTCACCTTCACATTTTGCCTGTTAAAAGAATGCAGTACCCTCACCAGGAATGCATAAAGACCTGACATTCATTTTTGAGTTGCAGCAGATTTAAGACTTAACAAGTCATATATTAAAACTAAACCAGAGCGATGCTTTGCATTTGGAAATTGCTTTATCAGGCTCACTTAACCAGGCTTCCATTCAAATGGATTATCAAATAAGCATCTCCATTGCTGAAGCTGTCACTTCAAAGAACACATCTTTGTCTAATCCTTTTAATTTTTCTTTAGAGTAAAGTTACAAGTGTATATAAACACCTCCAACCTGTTTCTAGTACCACAACTGACCATTGCATTTCCGTATCCCTTACCTTTCTCATAGTTATGTTCCCCCTTACAACAGAATGCAAAAACTTACCCACACCAGTTGTCCCACAGAGGGCTCATGAAGTTACAGTGTGCGGACTATTCAGCACTTGTGTGAACCAACCACAGTCACAAGAAAAGCCGCCTTAGGGCTAGATTTACTAAATTGCGGGTTTGAAAAAGTGTAGATGTTGCCTATAGCAACCAATCAGATTCTACAATGATGTAGAGAACTAACTTGTAGCTTTTTGCTATGGTTTTCATATGTTGGTAGGTTTTGTATGGACGATGAACTATTCTTATTCTGGACAATTGGTCTACAACATGTAACTTATCATACAGCATAGTTACATTATTACTGTACATTTTCTGTGGACAGGCACTTGGACTCTGTGCTGAGGTACAGTCTGATATACTGTATATATGAAGCACCTGTGTTGTGTGAGGTTATTAGCTGAGGTAGGTCATCTTTCCGATGTGGTCATGTGTCACATAATGAGCTGGTTTAAGAGATTTCCCTGGGATTACATAGCACTGGATCTGGTCAAATCCTTCAGTCTTTGCCGCATCCTGGAGCTGAACATTATCTGGCTGGTGAAGCACCAGCAAATATGCAGCAAAAACCCTCTTGTAAGAATCCAAATACAGAAACCTACAATAAGACCGGGGATAAGAGCCACTTGACTCATCCAGACTCCCTTCCTTTTACCGTACTAATGATGTTCACTTACTAATTCTAGGTCTTCAATTCATAAGAGCCCCATTCCAGAACAAAGCAGTTCTAATTATCCGTCTTTACTATTTTTAGGGAACTGTATTATTCCTGAATAAAATGTTAATTACCTCTTCTTATGTCATATGCTGTTTGGATAACTAAACACAAAAAGTGACATTTTCATTTATGAAGCATGTAATTAAAGTAGGATGTGTAATCTTCAGCTACATAAACATAAACAATGAAGCACATACAATTTGACCTCACTTCAGGGGCGTTTTAAGGTGCATTCAAATATCCATCTCCAAGTTGTGCAGCGTCATAGTGTGTTATGTGTTATACATCACTTATATTCTACCAAGCAGTAACCAGTGTGAGCTCTGCAGGCAACACTGAAATTGACTCAACATGAAGCAGCTGCTCTTCACTGGCCGTCAGTGTCAGAGGGGGGTTAGTAGGCTTTCTGCATGCATTATTGAAGGAAAAGAGAGAAAAGAAAGTGTGTATCCATGAGGCACTCTTTAGATTATTGCAGGAAAAAAAAAATATAAATCTTTATTAATATCCATTAAAAATAGTTTCAATAATTCTGAACATACAATGCCGACATTCCAGTAGGCCTTTTAATAACAAATATTCACATTAAAACCAGTGGCGGATCGCCCCCTCTAGCAGGGACTTGCTGCCTTGCGGCTGCACACTATGTGCAGGTCCGTTCAGCAGAGACAGGCAGGGACAGTGTGCTGCCCGGCTGCTCTGATTGTGCTTAAAACACAATCAGAGCACACTCTCCCTGCCTGTCTCTGTCGAACGGACCTGCACACAGTGTGCAACTGCCGGCAGCCTTAGTTATAAAAAGGGGACAGGGACTAAATCGCCGCCCCCCCCCCCCCCCCCAAATCACCCCTCGTAAAATAAAACTCTAGATCCGCCCCTGATTAAAACTCACGAAATATTAAAAATTGATGAGTGATGAGTATCTCTAATACCTCCTTTACCTCAACATTTCCACCCACAGGACAAACATGTCCCCAGGTGGCACAGAGCCCTAAAACCAGGACTGTCCCGCTGGAATGAGGACAGTTGGGAGGTATGACTGTTTGTACATGTTCATTTATATTTTTATTTCTCTAAATAATTTGACTTTTGTTATTTTTTTTATTTTTTTTAAATAATATCATTACTACAGTCAGGAACGCCACTGAATGTTAGAACAGACCTACCGCCTGCAGACACTACATAGTAAACGGATATCTGAACAGACAACATATAAACATGTTACATTTACTGTGTGTTAAAGCTGAATAGTTTTTCTACATTTTTATTTGTCTGCATGAAGCTGTGTTCTGGGTATGTAGTCCTGAGTATTATGTGACAGTGATCATTCCATGTACATTGTTCTGCTTACACACTTCCTGTGACATCACACTATAAGAGATATCACCGCTTTCAGTACAGGCTCCAGATTGGCCCTGAAATCATGTCTGAGGACTTTCATCATAAATAAACAAGTTTAATTATTGCCTAAGGAGGAGGGGAACAGTTTTATTAATTATTTTATCAATGTGAATGCTAAAAAATGTACATTGCAAATAAGCTTTAACTCAGTCTGTATTATTGGTGTTATAAAACTGCATTAACGGTCCACTTTGAAGTCTTAAAGGAGGACTCTTTATTATCGTAATTTATTTGTAATAATATGTGTGTTAATTGTTTATTTTCATAGCAGTCTAATTATAATTTACCTTACAATGTCTCCTGATTATGGAGAAAAAAACATAGCAGTAGCTCAGATCGCAGATCGTTATTTGTGTTTCCATATTTTCCCATGTCTATTTACACAATGTTTGTGTGTGACGGAGGAGCCTCCTTGTTTCCTTTGGAAACAAAGCGACAATTTTCCACTACTGATTTTTATTGCTGTGATAAGACAGATATGACACATCTGAGAGCGTGTACATAAACATTATCAGCTTGCCTGGGTAAAAATTAAAACATTATTTACTAATAAACTAAACACTACTAACATATATCATTTTACATTGCAGGTTTCCTTGTGTAAAAATTACTTTGTATTGGCATTCTGGTGGCTAAAACCTGACACTAGAGCAACTTAATTAATTAAATGCAGCTATATTATAAACCCAGCCATTCATAATGAAATATTGGTTGTGTCTTAGGATGCAGGGGAAAACGCAGGATTTGTAGAGGGGGGTTTCCACCACACCAACAGTGGGTGTCACCAGCATGCATGGGGGCGTGGCTATAATTTTAGACAGTGCTCGGCTGCTCTCCAACTCTTCCTATCCCCATAATATACATGGGCAATCCTGCGTGCACTCCTGTTAGGTGCACATAGCTCTCCCTTTTCAAGCAGAGCCATGTGAAGTAGGAGCAGGGTCCAGCCACCTCAATTATACAGTGCCCCAGCATTGGAGGGGGGGTTTCCAGGCACTAGAAAACCCCCCTCGGTTTGCCTATGGGGTGTGTCAAATAAAGTACTATTCTGTGCCTTTTAATCCATGATAGGCATGGCTGATCCATAAGGATGACAGTATGGAACAAAATGTGTAAAGGACACTGGGTTTAGGGGAGGAGCCAATTAGGGAAGGGAGGAGTTTAGCGGCCATCTTGAAGATGTGAGGCTGTACAAAACAGCAGTGGTTATATTTGTATTTTTTTTTTTTAAAAAAAGCATGTGTGCACCACAAGCCATACTAACTTAGCAATGAACAGTTTACTAACAAACAAATGTCAATGGTACAGCAAAAAAGAAAAAGATTGCTTTTGTATTCCAGCTTGCATAGCACAAAGCACAGTTCTGTGATATAGTGAACCTTTGGTATATACGTATGTGTCAATATCCATAGTTGCCCAGTAAATGGCTATCTTCATGCTGCCATGTACAAAGATAACTATAGAGACCATACAGCTGTAACACATAGTAAATATGTAGTTATGTGTTTTCTGCACATGTGCAGCTGTGTGTGGCTGACACACCCTGGTCTGATTACAACTTTGCTTTGCACAGCTATGGAGGGATCTCCGTACAATACTTTGTATTAGAGTGGGAGCTGGGATGTCAGAAGGTACATAGGCAGCTTCATGGATCAGTCCTAGCAGTCAATCCTGGTAACTGCACAGAGAGGGAGAGGTACAGCAATGTAAGAGACCCTAAACCAACATGCCACAAGTAATAGAAGAGTTTGACCATAGCGCTTTCATATTATGGATGAACACATTTAATGCTTATTTTATGTAACAATATCATTAATGTACAACTATACCTATATAATACTGAATAAGGAGCACTTTTCCCACTAGTCCACAATTTTAGTAATCTTTAACACTAAACTAAAAGCAAAGACAAAATGGTGACTGTACCCTAATGGACCTTGTGCTACTAAAGTGTTCAGAGAATGTTGGGCCTCTTCCAGAGTTGGGAGCAAAACCATGTTACACTGCAGGGAGGGCATACTTACAGTATGCGGACAGATTTGGAGTTGGGAGTGGGCGTGTCCTGGCTCAACTCTAAATTGTAAGATAAAAATAAAGGGGTCCAGTCAGAGCCTGATTAAGGGTTCTGGCCACCCTAGGCTAATACACCTGTAGTGCTCCCCTCCACCCCCCCCCCAAATCATTAAAGAAAATTCTGGAGTGTTTCCCAGCAAAAAAATTTAGACAGATTCTCTTACCTGTTCTTGCTGTTCTTTCTTGCTTATTCTAATCATTTAGCTGTTGAACGTTGTGGTCCAGTTCTGAAAATGTGCAAACACCATGGCCTTGTCTGTGTGGAGTTTGTATGTTCTCCCCGTGTTTGCGTGGGTTTCCTCCAGGTGCTCCGGTTTCCTCCCACACTCCAAAAACATACTGGTAGGAAAGGGGTAGCGACAGTGTGGAGGAGGGGAGAGTGGGTAAGAGGAGAGGGTAAGAGGGAGCGACAGTGTGGAGGAGGGGGGAGATGGTAAGAGGAGAGGGTAAGAGGGAGCGACAGTGTGGAGGAGGGGGGAGTGGGTAAGAGGAGAGGGTAAGAGGGAGCAACAGTGTGGAGGAGGGGGGAGTGGGTAAGAGGAGAGGGTAAAAGGGAGCGACAGTGTGGAGGAGGGGGGAGAGGGTAAGATGGAGTGACAGTGTGGAGGAGGGGAGAGTGGGTAAGAGGGAGCGACAGTGTGGAGGAGGGGAGAGTGGGTAAGAGGAGAGGGTAAGAGGGAGCGACAGTGTGGAGGAGGGGAGAGTGGGTAAGAGGAGAGGGTAAGATGGATTGACAGTGTAGAGGAGGGGAGAGTGGGTAAGAGGAGAGGGTAAGAGGGAGCAACAGTGTGGAGGAGGGGAGAGTGGGTAAGAGGGAGCGACAGTGTGGAGGAGGGGAGAGTGGGTAAGAGGAGAGGGGAAGAGGGAGCGACAGTGTGGAGGAGGGGGGAAAGGGTAAGAGGAGAGGGGAAGAGGGAGCGACAGTGTGGAGGAGGGGGGAGTGGGTAAGAGGAGAGGGGAAGAGGGAGCGACAGTGTGGAGGAGGGGGGAGAGGGTAAGAGGAGAGGGGAAGAGGGAGCGACAGTGTGGAGGAGGGGGGAGTGGGTAAGAGGAGAGGGGAAGAGGGAGCAACAGTGTGGAGGAGGGGGGAGAGAGTAAGAGGAGAGGGGAAGAGGGAGCGACAGTGTGGAGGAGGGGGGAGTGGCACCTCTTTGTGCACATAATCAATAGTAAAAAAAAAAACAAAAGTGAAAAATAAAATCTTAAATGCTGCCAGAGTTGCGCCCCCCCCCCCCCCCCCAGGTGCCAGCGCCCCAGCCTGCAGCCTGATCAGCCTATTGGTTGATCAGGCCTTGGGTCTAGTATCTGTTTGCTATGTGTAAAAGCAGCCAGTATTCCCTGCATACAAAATAATAAATTCATCTGCACCCCTTGCATTGCAACATGGTTTGTTCACGAGCAAAACAAGACAGTTGCAGCCACCTAGGATGGAATTCTCTTGTTACTGGCATTACTCCTGGTGGAATCATGCCACCAAATGCCTGCTTTTTCTACAAACTTTGCTTTGATATTTCACTTGATTGATTTGTTTTGATAAACACCAGCAAACTGTATAATTAAAATCACAATGGATAGAAGGTAGTAATATATTGGCATTTGAATATCATTTCCATGCATTGAATATATGATGAAGTTGGATCCCCATTTTCAACCACCCCCCGTTTCACACAGTTACTGTCTTAAGCTGGGTACACACTACACTGTTTTCGTCCAACAATCGGCTCAAACAGCCGACATACAACTGCTCGTTCAAAAGTCGGGTCAGTGTGTGCAGTGACACGATGGTCGAATGTCTGCCCAAATGGACGATTATCGCCTCATTTGGTTGGTCGTACTGTGTAATATTTTTGTTCCAATCTCGTTTCCATTGTGTAGTGTGTATAAATTTCCGACCGATCCACAACAGTGAGCACAAAATTACAGTTATTGCTCACGACAACATGGCTGTAAAAAGTCGCTAAAGGGACGTCCACTCTTCCCTTTCTCGTCCTAAACAAGGCTAGTGTGTATGCAGTCCATGGACCGAGCGATCGGAACGTCGATCGCATGTAAAATCGCTCGGCATAAAAAGTTGGTCGAAATTTCTGTAGTGTGTACCCAGCTTAACTCTAGGCCAGCAGCTCAAAGCCGTGGTCCCTCATCACCAAGGGTGGAGACGTTCAATATCCAATAAGAAAAAAACCGTCAGTATTGAAACTGGAAAGCCCAGTTTTAGACACTTACCCTCTGCAAACATTGCAGCATATGGAGACTCCTAGCAGCATAAGAAGCCAGACAGCAACAGGTAGTCTCATACACAGGGGTGTTCATTTTACAAGTTTAATGCATGTTCTTGAAGCCTATTAAAAACAATATTAGCAAATTTAACTGTACAGTTTCTGACAAGCGTTCACTTTGTGGAAATTTGAACATTGTGTTCAGAACTGTTACCACTAGGTAAAATATAATGAAGTTTTTGGGGAACTCTCATTAAGTACATTGTACACTATACTGCAAGACAGCTCTGAGACACACTAACTTCTAACACTCTGTTAAAGCGAGAACAAGTACACCTGTGTATAGAGGTTTATAGTGTTATGTGACATAATACAGAGACAAAGATAAGAGGGTTACATCCAGCAAACTAAATAAAAGACATAGCACGATTGACCAATTAAAGGAGATGTCCATCCAAATTAAATCTTATGTTAAACTTTCTTACCGCAAGTAGCAGAATCTGACGAGCACTAAGTAGATGGCTAATCAATCACTGTTCTTACCACACAATAAAGCTGGGGGGACACTACAGGTTTTTCAACCGATTATCATGCCAATCACACAATAAAGGACTGTTAATATATGATCATGGAAGCATACCATGATCATATATTATTGTACCAAAGCACATTCTATCATTTGATTTGATTTTATAAACGGACTAAAAATCTCTATAAACAATGGAATGATGTTGGGCAAATTCTGCAGTGTGTATGCACTCAGGACCAGCAGTGTAGGCAGATCTCCATAGAGGTTAGAGAGTCCTGATCTTTTCAGCAGATGGTTATGACAGATGAAGAGCACAGATCTGAAGGTAAATCGTGTAACATGTGTAGGTGAGTACGCATGAATCGGCATCCTGATCGGGACTTTCAGTCGTTGGAAAATTGTTAAAGATATCAGATAGGGAGAAATTTTATGTGCTGTGTACCCAGCTTAAGCCCTGCTGTGCTGGAAATGGTCTTTGGAGGGTATCCCCTCAACTGCAGGAGCCCTGGACAAGTCCTGCCATTCTGCTACTTAAAGGGATTTTAACATATATTTGTAAGTTACACCAACTAATATTTATTATGACTAAGAGGCCTGTTTAACAAACAAAATCTCCCTGTTAAATCTTTTCGGGGATTAACCACAAAAATGTAATTTACCATAATTTCATCCTGCTGCTTTGCATCTCTCTTCATTTTACTGAGCACTACCCATAACAGTGTATGGGGAGTGCTCAGTAACGCTATTTATCAATAAAAGAATTTTTTTTCGGAAACTTGTCATGATAATGTACGACAGCTTCATTAACACAATTGAAAAGTTTCAGCGCATGTGTTGAGGGATTATGTGATCCCTCCCTGTCACATGCTAATTTGTCTTTTTTCGTATTACACTAACCTGCTCTGTGCACATGCACGAGTTTTGCGATGGCGCATGCGCACAAGGATTACAAACAAGCCGAAGAAGTTCACTTAAGGACCGCAAGAGAAAAGACAGTGTTAGGTAAGTGATACTCATACACTTCACAGGAAGAGCCGTTTTTTGGAACAGCTATTCCTGTGTTGATTTTTTAATAAATATGAGAAATCTTTCAATCCGCATCTATGCGATGAGGATTGAAAAGTTTCATTCATATTTTGCGGTGCTTTGAAAATAGACCCCTAAAACAGAGTTTCTGTGGACGAATCACTTACAGACAGTGGAGACAACAATTTTGTAGGTTTATATCAATGTTATAATATCAACTTATAACACCCAGAAAATAAGAATAGATGGTAACAATGGCATCAAGGGGGCAGTGTCAATAGTTGTTAAAAAAAAAAAAAAAAAAGAGACATTTCTAGGGACAGATCTCTAGTACCGAGAACTATCCCTGGAAATTAGGGACAGTTGGCAACTATTTATTACGTATAGGTGGATAGTCATAAAATGTATGTAATGCGTTTTGGGCATGTTTAGACGCCCATCATGCAACTTATCAGCTGTTTACATAAAACGCAGCTAAAATAGATACAAAACGCCATAATGTATAGTGAGACCAATAAGCACATTGTTGGAGATAGTCTATTGTTATTCCATACATATCTCTCTCTCTCTCTGTCTATTAGACTTGGAAGTTGAAGTAAATAGGGATAAGAGGTTTGGGACAAACAGAGAGGACTATGGAACGTAAGGAACAAACTTTTCCACCAACAAATCTTTACAAACGGGGACTTTCCATAACAGAGGAATAGACAGAACAAGATACTGTATATACCCTCCCATTACCGAACAACCCCTCTGGGGGCTCTCCAGAGACGCCCAGAACTCTAAATTCACTTTATCTGGGACAATAGAGGCATTTATAATCTCCTGTATTATACACAGGGAGATCTGCCTGTAGGATGCCCCATCCCCCATCGGTGACGTCAGGAATGGGTTGGGAATAAGACAGAAAAAAAAAGCTGGCGATTGAAAGATGAGAAGAGCAGAGGAGGAGACGGAGCAGTGCGGAGAGATCGGGGCAGGACGCGCTTCTAGTGGATGCAGTGCTGGAGGATCTGACCTGGGAAGAGTCCTACTGCAGCGTATATACCCGACCACTGAGGCTGGGCATGGTACATAGCGTTATCTAGATACTGGACCTACAGCTGGCTGTATATTGTCCCTGGACCTGGTGTGGACCTCACTGTATCTGGGACTCTGCAGAGTGTGTGGAGGAAGCGGCACTAGGAGTGAGCATTGCTGGAGATTCCTGAGCCTGTGATCTCACTTGGGGATAAGTGGATCGAAGCATTATCTCACCGAGATCTCCGGGAGCAGGTGAGCCGAGCCGTGTCCCGGACGTGTGCACTATACGCACTAGGTGTATGTTGTGGTCCTGCACACTTTGTATTGTGTGCTGTGTTGTTGCAGTTCTGGGGGGCAGGGATTTCTTGCTGACTAGCAGAAGTCTGGACAGTATAAAGAGGAGGGGGGAGGTTTGTATATAGTGTAAGGGGGAGGGGAGATTAGTGTGCAGGGGAAAGGTTTGCACGTGTGTGCAAGAGGGGGATGTGTGGAACTGGAGGACACGATCCACAACTCGGGTTATTGGGGTTTCTTCAGGCATTGCGCGCAGCTGACGCAGCATTTTAAATGTGGCAATTGTGGGCAACCTATAAACACCTTTAGGGTGTTTAAATCTGTCCAACAAGCTAAAACCTGACTGCTGCTAATCCACCCCTAATATCAATACACTTGCAGGGTGGCGCCGTGTTATGATGGTGGAGATGGTTAAAATTGAGGGATCTGGATTTTCTCTTATCCCACTGACACATTAGTTGTCTAGTTATAAAGAAGACACACGTATATGATGGGGGACCCTACATGCAGCAGATTGCAGGACTTGGTGTGGATGATGTACACTCAATACCGCAGGCTTCAGGCCTCATGCAGCTGGAGGTAGTGGCAGTGCTGGTAATCTCATTTCACTGACATATCATGTAACCAATTTTCCAGATGGGATGGCTGCATCAGTGAATTATCATCAAATTACACTGTCCAGTCTTTGCTCTGGCATCTGTTACTGGTCAATAAAATTGGTCCAGTGAGTTATTTCAGTAACTTCTATCCCTGCAGATCATCATTACCTCATTCATTAATTAGCTATAAAGAAGGGCAGGCTTGGGGCCACAGGCAAAGTTATTCTACATCATCTACCTTCAGTTCACAGAAGAGAATAGAATAAAAATGTGTATTTCCATTTAATACAGATGGCTTTATGAAGTTGTCCGTCCGTGCCCCCTTAATGAGAATTGTGAATTGTTTTGAGTGAAGCATTCTCTTTTGTCAGTATTCACAGTAACACTGATTTCTACAGGCCTAGTTTGCACAATAAAGCTGGGTACACACTACAGAAAAATCCTCCAGGAAAATGCAATATGTTGCATAGGATTGAAAGCTTTGATCTGCATGCCGATTCATACATACACACCTACAGGATTTACCTTCAGATCTGTGCTCTTCATCTGTCATAACCATTGGCTGAAGAGACTCTGTCCACTCTACAGAGATCTGCCTACACTGCTGGTCCCGAGTGCATACACACTTCAGAATTTGCCCAACATTATTCCATCGTTTATAGGTATTTTTAGTCTGGTTATAACATGAAATAAAATGATGCTATGTGCTTTGGTTCGGTAAAACCTTATCATGGGATCGTACACACTGATGCAATATCGAACTGAACAGTTGTTTATCGTGTGATTGACACGATAATCAGATGAATAACCTGTAGTGTGTACCTAGCTATATAGCTGGCATTTTCAATCCTTATCAGAGTTCATAATCTGAAAGGCCTGGTATATTTATTTTAAAATATTTGCCTGTTAAGTGCAGATATGAAGTAGTTACATTTTATTGACAAACAAACGTTTATCCCCTGTGATGAGGGCAATTGCATCAAGGAATGTTGAGGAAAGTAATGAAAACTATGTTGTATACAATTATAACTAAGTCCTTTTACAAAGTGTTATCCCAAGGAATAGGCAGGAAGACATCATCAATACAATTCAATCTCAAGAGCTCGCAGTGACCATTCAGTAGTATCAATTTACATAAGTTACTTGGATGAATGGATTTTTTTATGTCCAGGATCAATGGAGGCAACTCTCCTATATTGATTTATTGAACTGTAGGAAATATGCTCTTACTGCATATATTGTGTAATAAAATACATTTTATAGTTGCATTAATAAATGTACATCCATTGCTGAGACCAGGAAGTGAGTTCTGCCCAGGAAAATTACTTGGTCCTGATTAAGAAAAGCGGACATTCAACTTGGTGATATTAAAACTTCAATGTTTATTGGTATTTTTTTTTTATTTCTTTAAATGCTTTTTAACATGGGATGTTCTGTTTTTAGATCAAAATGTAGTAAATCTGATCATGATAGACCTGTGCTTTGGCACAAATAAAAATACTTTCATTGATACAGTAATTACCTATTTACTTCTGAATATCTGTTCTTCTCTAGTGTCTATTCTCCCTTCTCAATGTGGGAATCTAGTATGGAGATTTGCTGAAATGGCAATTAAATGCTGTTATTTATATAACTTACAAATCCATCAAAGGGAAATTTCATGAAATAGTGCCTTTTTAGAACCTAAAGAAACTATGTATATTCTTGTAGAATATAGTTAACAGGAATTTACATGATTGACAAGGAAATTTGCAAAAATTAATGCTTTTTTTGGCTAAACCAGTAAGTTAGATAAAAAAAAAGGGTTGGGCCAGGCAGGCAAGTGAGCGTCCAAAATGGAGGTGATCAGAGAAATACAGCTGTTGCTTGTCTTGACAGAAGTTCCACCCCTCAGGAGATTGTGTGTGTGTATATATATGTATATGTGTGTGTGTTTATTTTAATTTTCACACTAGATTAGTAAAACTGTCATGCATGGGGAACACAGATTGGCTGCTGCATGACAATGCCGTGTAACCATTCCTATCCATCTCTATGTAGACCTCAGTCTGTGTCTATGCTATGAGACTGGCATCCCTCAGGCCAGATGAGGCCATAGGAACCCTCTGCTCTCTCAATATGTCACTGAGCCTACTGTATAATGCAGATGACACTGAACACCGTATTCTGCTGATCAGAAAGGTTTCTGCTGTGGTTCTCAAATCTAGTTCCCAAGAACACCATTTTTAAGCAGTGTGTAGGTGGAACATATCCACACAGTTACACTGGGACGTAACGGGGTCTCTGTAAGCTGAGTTTGTACTGGGGTGATCGTGTGTGTGTGTGTATAACATTGCTGGCTGATGTGACCAGCTACAGGTATGTCATACACTGCATTTATTTGTATTTTTGGGAGGCTTGAAGTGACTAACACAGTGATGCAATAGGAGTACATAGGTTACAATTTATGGATTACTTCTTATTCTATATTATCTAGCCGAGAGGAGTGACTGTGCTTCCTTCAGCGCTATAACAAACACCGATACTTGCAGGATGTGGGGATTGTCCTGTCACCTGCTGGCTGAATCCTTCTGGTTACATCCACGTGGGATGACGTCACTCTCGCTGGTCTTGTGTCACATTCCTTGCTGCTGGGAGACGTACCCTTTATTGAGGAGGTTATAGTTTGTTCTCTGCCTGGGGAACGTCTTACGTGTGTGTGTGTGTGTGTCTTCCTGGCAGTAAAATTTTGCCTCCCACTGATCTGGTGTAGCATTAAGTGGGCCTGCAACTTGTCTTTTGTTTGTGAGGTGAGGGGATTGTGCGTTGAGACAGTGGGTTAAGGTCATGAGTGAGCAGGTAGGATTGTAGCGTTATTAGTGTTTCCTGCATAGTCATAGCTATAATTGACCAAACCAGCAGCCAGTACCAGAAATAAGGGATGCCTTGCCCAATGGACTTTACTATATAGTAATGGTAGTAGAAAATTACCATTTTCTACTAAAAAGCTTACCAATTTGTGGGCTTTCCTGCTTCACACAAGCTGCTGACGGTGGCCGAAACGTATGTACAGCAGCTACTCTTGTTCCGCTGCGGAAGCGAAGATGTCTGTACCCTGTATGACGACTCCAAGGTGAACAGCACATCAGAAAATACAGCTGCCTACATATGTTTTTAGTAGTAAATTGTTTGTGTATACATGAAATTGGTGGCGCTACTGTGTGGCATAATATGAATGTTTATTTATTGGTCCCATTACTTCCTTATTAACATGTTGTTAGCATGATAAAATAATAAATGCATATTATATATATTTACTTTACCCAGCACACTGGAAAAGGCTGCCCACCCCTGATTTAGTAGTATATAAACCTTTGTAAGAGATCCTGAGGTTGTGCACATGTATAGATGCTTTATAAATAGATTATTCTGCCCTGCCAGGATCTGTCCATCTTCCTTTGTATGTGGGTGGATTCCATGACCAGGAGATACAGCAATGATACCTGGTACTGGTCGGTAGAAGTCTGAGTGTACACTCACAAACAAGCAATATCAGTGATCCTCTTCAGACAGTGGTGTATCAGATATGGCCACTGTTGTGTGTTTTTTTTTATTTTTTTTAGACCAGCGAAGCTCCAGGGGGTAAATTTACTATGCTGTGGGGTTTAAAAAAAAGTGGGGATGTTGCCTATAGCAACCAATCAGATTCTAGCTGTCATTTTGTAGAATGTACTAAATAAATAACTAGAATCTGATTGGTTGGCAACATCTCCACTTTTTTCTAACCGGCAGTTTGGTAAGTCTACCCCCATGTGTATACTACTATAGGAGCCCATACTCCACGTAGATCTGGACTCCCAAAAGCTTACACACAAATGGTAGGATGGGATAATTTATCTCATACTGCAGGTATAATAGAACACCGCACCCCAGGAGCTTATGTACTAGTGGCATAATGGGAGGTATTGTCTGCAAGGGGTTTTGGAACAATGTTTATTGTAAGTAGTGATGATGTTTAATTGGCCTAATATACTTCATACACAGAGCCTTTCAAGTCTCTTTTGTTTACCTGTAAGCCACTCTGCAAATCTCTCTCTCCATCTGTCTCTATCTCTTTCTTCAACTAGTAATCTACTCTAGTCTTAAATTGACAGAGGGTGAAATTCTGTATTAATTATGGGAGCGTCGGCTACAAATGAACTCCCATTAGGTGACAACCAAAATGTTAACTAACTCTGTGGTACACTCTCTTCCGGTTTGATTTAGTCATGTTTTCTACAGAGCAAATCCACAACGAGGTATAGAAATTGCAGATTATGGAGTTTGCAACCCTGGACGTTCCTTTCAACTCTGCTGTGTATGTGTGTTGGCACCAACATGTTGACAGCAGAGCCTTTAAGTCTTGTAAGTTGGAGGTGGCCCCCATGGCTTGGATTGTTTTTCCAGCACATCCCACAGATGCTTAATCGAATTGAGATCTGGCGAATTTGGAGGCCAACTTAACACCTTCAAATCTGTCATGTTCCTCATAACATTCCTGAAAAATGTTTGCAGTGTGGAAGGGTGCATTATCCTGCTGAAAGAGGCCACTGCCATCAGGGAATACCATTGCCATGAAGGGGTATACTTGAACTGCAACCAGGGCCGGATTAAGACATTGTAGGCCCCTGGGCTAGGGGTACTGTGAGGCCCCCCCATTTACATCTACAATGTTTTACGTCATGATTAGTATATACAAACTGTACTATGGTTCCTTACCAACACCTATGTGATAGATAATCAAATACTGTTTATTATTCTATGTTCTCAATTTATTTTAGAGAAGGAGTATTTTAAATATGGATCTATCTTTTATTGGTAGATTTGAAAAATTAATTTAGGGCATCAATCCCTTCTCTAATTAGATGTACCTATGGTGTAGATACAACAATGATGTTTTGATTTATGGAAAGGCAATTCATCAGCTATACAGAAAGAAAATATTCCTTGATCTTAATATTGGATTTAATATAGACAACCATAAAGTATTTATTTATATGCACTTCAAATCTGTTAATGCTTACATGTACTAATTCAGACAATTACAATAGACGAGCCGTTTGTTTTTTAGAGAGAGGATACAGTCGCAATTTTCTTAAGGCTATCAAGTTAGTGGTGGATAAAATTGGTGGGCAGCATCCAATAAAATAGCCAGTCTGTCCATATTCCAGATATTAGTGAACCTACTATAAAATTTAATTTTGTATCTGAATATCATCAGGGTCGTGGAAGAATAATATGTATTTATACAAAAAATTAAAGTTACTTAATCTTGACACCATCCTTTTACCTATTCTTCCAAGACAAGCTAGCTATATTTTTACCAGAGCAAATCATTTGAAAATCAAGTTAATACCATCTATAAAACTGGCTAAACTTATAATGGGAAGTCAATGAAAAACCTGTAATACATTTGAGTAATATCAATTGATAATGTGAAGTTTGTGTTGATTAACATGTACATGCACCAGAACCCCCCCCCCCCTGTTCCCGAGCACCTACCTACGAACTACGTCCTCTGGTCCCTCTCTCTCCCCTCTTCGCTGCAGGCGACACCTTTATTCTTCTTGCCCTGCTGTCACTAGTGCTGGCACAGTGCGCGGTGCGCTGCTTGGTGAGGAGATCTCGTGAGACTATGACATAGAGATGTCATGGTCTCACTCTCAAGTCCTCCTCACTAAGAAGCGCACCACACCCGCACTAGTGACAGCAGGGCAGCTAATGGAAATAGTTGCATAGAGTGACAGTTGAAGAAGTCGGCATAATTAAAAGAAGAAAAAAAAGTGACAGAACTTATAAAAATCCTTGTTAGGGCCCCCCAGCTGCCCGAGGCCCCTGGGCTGTAGCCCAGAAAGCCCATTGGGTTAATCCGGCCCTGACTGCAACAATGCTTAGGTAGGTGGTACGTGTCAAAGTAACATCCACGTGAATTTCAGGCCCCAAGGTTTCCCAGCAGAGCTTTGCCCAGATCATCACACTGCCTCTGCCAGGTTTCCTTTTGCATCTTGGTGCCATCTCCTCCTCAGATAAACGACGTGCGTGCACACACATGGCTATTCACGTATTTAAAAGAAAACATGATTCATCAGACCAGGCCAGCTTCTTCCATTGCTCCATGGTCCAGTTCTGCTGGACAGTCAGCATGGGTGCACTGACCAGACTGCAGCGAGCTGCAATGCTCTGAGTTCTGACACCTTCCTATCATAGTCAGCATTAACTTTTTCAGCAATTTGTACTAAAGTAGCTCTTCTGTGGGACTGGATCTGTCTGGGGCTAGCCGTCACTCCCTATGTGCATCTGAGCCTTGGGTGGCCAGGTCACTGGTTGTCCTTCCTTGGACCACATGTGGTAGGTACTAACCACTGCATACTGGGAACACCCCAGAAGTCCTGTCGTTTTGGACCCAGACATTTGACACAAGCCAAATTGTGAAGCTAAAGTCTCTCAAATCCTTACACTTGCCCATTTTTTTTTTTCTGTTTCCAACACATCAACTTCAAGAGCTGACTGTTCACTTGCTGCCCAATATATCCCACCCCTTGATGGGTGTAATGAGAGAATCCATGTTATTCACTTGTCAGTGGCTTATGTATGTAATTTTTTTTTTTTTTTTTTTTTTTTTTTTTTTTAAATATTTCTGTGCTTAAAATATTCTCTGCTATTTGTCGTCTTGTTGTGTTCCCACTTCAAAGCTTTCAGTAATTACCAAAAAATCCTGCTAGTTGCGCTAGATGACCATTAACAGCATTTCAAATGCCATCTCCTCACCATGTAGTCAGACTTGGAAATAGTGAAAGGGTTTCTCGTTGGCTCCACAGAGCAGACTTTGGTCAGATCTGCAGCTTTTTACTTAGAAATGTTTTATGAAAAGGCGTTGATTTTATAATATTAATCCAGTGTACTTGTGATTAGTTTGAATTGTTCTCTAAAGGCAGAAACTAGCTGAATAGATCACTTGTCAGTCTGTCTGGTCATTTTAGAATTGGACCCAAAATCATCATCATCATCAACATTTATTTATATAGCGCCAGCAAATTCCATAGCGCTTTACAATTGGGAACAAACATTGATAAGACCATACTGGGTAATACATACAGACAGAGAGGTAAGAGAACCCTACTCGCAAGCTTACAATCTATAGGACCCAAAATGACTGTACAGTCAACATGGAACTGCAGCAGACAGAGCCCAGGCTGGTCTGTTGTCACATCAGTCATACTGTGCTCTTGCAAACCAGTTCTGTTATAATTTGGGTTTTGTGTGTGCGAGACCCTGGTCTGGTCATGTGATCAGCTTTACGTTTCCTCTCGCACAACATCTAAGGGATGTGTTGAGTCAAAACTACCAAAATCACTGAGACTGAAAAATGAAGTTGTGATCTACAGCTGTGTGTCAAACAGGGGTTATGATCGCTCATGGTTTGTCCTCTGTAACTGGGAACATTTCCTCCCCAGACTGACGCTGCTCAGACCATACGATGTTCGCTTTGTATAGCAGACTTGTTGGTTCAGTGTATGAATATTTTATACGAGCGGATTACTTGTATGGAAATAATTACAGCAGTAGACCTTTAAAGAGATACTGTACTTCATTTTATGAATAATGTTTACTATTTCCGCTAAAACAGCCAGTAAAAATATATATTGGCTTTTGTAAAGAAGCGTGACTTAATGGGAGCAGACCGACAGAGCTTGTCTGGGAAAAACCGGATATACCTCTAAATAATGTCAAATAGAAATGTTTCCCCTGGTGAATTTTCAATTAGAGATGGATATATATATTTTTTTTCTTTGCCACATAACATGGAGACTATAATGCTCGGCCATTTGTGGAGATATGATCATTTTATGCCTGTATGGCCCTGCTCCCCCACCTCTGCAGGCAATGATACTCACACACACACACTTGTCTGTTCATTCACGGTGTGTGTGTGTGTGTGTGAGACACCCAGAAGAATTTAAGTTTATACATCCAACTTGTTTTTATGTAGCTAAATATACTATTAAGGTTGCTTTCTCCATCTATATATACAGCAGTATGCACATCCTTTCCAGGTCCTATGTTGTAGAGTCTTCCATTCATCTCATTCCACTGATTCACTGCAGCAAAGTCCGGGTCTCCCGCTGTTGTAGAACTACAAGGCACAGCGCCTCTCTCCAAGCCAGTGCCTTGTAGGAAATTCTGTTACCTATCTCTAACCCACAGGAAGCTTCCCTGTTACTTTGCTTCCCCCTCCCCTGTTTAGTTGCTCATATTGAGGAAGGGGGGGAGGGGAAGCCTTTGTAACAGGAGGAAGTGTCTTTCTCCAGCTTAATAGCTAGATCCCAGGAAATGTATCCTGTTTTAACTCCCACCCTCATCCCTTTCTGCTGCTCTTTCCTCCTCCACACTTGGCACAGCAAAGTGATCTGATTTTTTCCTTGATTTTTGTACGTATATTGAGTCATTCTGTTAACTCTTCCTTGCATCTGTGGGACGGCCGAAGAGTGACTTTGAAACCATTGAGTGTTGCATGAAATGGGTTAACCTCTTAATTCAAATTGTAATTTAATACGGTTATCAAGCGGAGTCACCGTGTCGTGCAGCTGTTGGAGGAGCAGAAACGGCTCGTTGCAGAACTGTGCGTAATGGTAACATTCATAATGTTCTCTTTCCATACAAAATACACATGTTAAAATGTTCCACTTATCTCAAACGTTAGCCTCATTTTTCCATTCTGTGCCCTGGAAATAACCGTACAGTGACCTGATTTTATTTCTTCATATCGTGTGTTTAAAAAGATCTGCAAACATACATACATTATGTTATTTTATTTTTTTTTCTAAGTGGATTAGGCTGATTGCCAATGACTAATTCACTTTCATAGTCCCTGCCAAGGTTGTGTTCTTACAATCACTCCCACCCAGTTCAGTCTCCGGCCACCTCTTGCTAGGACCTGAAATGTAATATAAATATAGATATAAATATACCAGTGCTGACATGATCAAATCAGCACTCAAGATATTCTCCAAAGTGGTCTGCTAATGTCAGAACTGTTATGTGCAACTGTTGGTTAATTTAAAAAAAAAAAAAAAAGTGTAACTTATTATAATGGAAATGTTGCCCCAAACAATTTGCTAATTAAATTGCTGGTCAGCTCACCTCAAGGCAAGTTCCTTATTGCTCTGCTGTGAAACTGACTGTCAGATTGTGTTCATTGACTGGGTGGGGCTCTTGCGATGCTGTCATTCTACCGGACTTGTATTTGTGGTTAAACTGGACTCGCAGCTGCTCATCCAGTGATCAGGCCTAATGACCAGCTCTGTCTGGCCGAATCTTTAATTTACACGACAGACAAGAAGCCACTTAGACTAATCTAGGACCCAGCTCCTCTCTGTAGAGAGATCAGGAAGTGGAAAAGTCTTCAAATAGTTGAGCAGCAGGTTTTCAGTCTGGGTGGAATCGGGGTTCCTGAGATTTGTCCAGCCCTGTGTGAAACTACCACAAATCTAGTCTTGGTGAGTGGAGTTAGTACATCGCCTCAAAATATGAGTTCTAGTTAAAATAGCGCAGCCAATCTGGTGAACGTTTGTTTTTTGGAGGGTGTAGTTTTGTCCTTGCTTGTCCAGTTCTCGGTACCTTTTAAGTACTGCAGACCCTGTTTATTTTCAAGACTAATAGATGTAGCTAAGCTGACGTGTTTGGGGAATATCCATGATTTTCACATCTGTGGTGGGAAAAGAAAGTTTTAAAAGAATACTTTGAGTTGCAATGACCATGAAGCTACATCAAATATAAGTGCACCTTGGTTTGGCCTACTACATGATCTTATGAAATGGTAATAATGTGCACCAAATAGTCTTCAACATCCCCTCTATTCTTGTCCTCATTTTGCAGACTCCCGCACTCGGAAACAGAGGACCAAACGAGGTGATGATTCCTCGGTGGTTGTGTATTGTGGCCATTCTTTTAAGAATAGAAGTCAGAGGATGGAATGAAATGCCACGGAAAACCGTGCGATATTCAGGTGAGACTAAGCACTGCGATACCTGCCAAACGTTCCTGAAGAGTAAGACTAAGGCAGACTATCTGTACCAGATTACCAGTACGTTGGTGCACAGCCTCTGCTCTGACAGTCTGATGTCACCTGTTTGTGTCCGCTCCATCTTCCACAGGGAGATGATGTCATGCTGTAATTATACCTCATATACCCCCATGTGACAAGTCACATGACCTGCAGAGCAGTCTGTAGAGAGGATACTGTGTATTTCTGTGTGTCTCGCTGCTGTCTAACGCCCCCTCCCATACACGTCTAGGTGTCTCTGAAGTCCGCCAGTTCTGGCACAGAGGTATCTCCCACTACCTGACTCTGACATTGGATGAAAATCGGGGTGCGCTGTATGTGGGTGCACGAGAGATCATATTTACTCTGGACCTGAATAATATAGGAAAGGAGCTGCGGCCTCCGGTAAGAATCTACAGAATTTGTACTAAACCCTATTCTCAAGGACATGTCCACATGATGACATGTGAAGTAAAACACTGTGTAACGCCTGGATATTGTCTCTGTTAGATTATATGGGAAGCCCCAAGCGAAAGGAAGGAGGAATGTGTCAATAAAGGAAAGAGCAATCAGGTAAAGGGCTGTTAGGGGAGAAACCCCCATATTATACCTCCTGCCCTAAACACATGTTTTATTTCTAGTAACTGAGAACCTCATTCTTCTAACACTATTTTACCATTCTCTATTGCAGACTGAATGTTTTAACTATATCCGCCTCCTTCAGCAATATAATGAGACTCACCTCATTACCTGCGGGACCTACGCCTTCCAGCCCAAGTGTGCTTATATCGTGAGTACCCCGCTGAGAGCAACAAATTCATTTAGTGGGGTGACACTCTTCTGCGAGACTGACAAACATAAGTGCAGCGTCCGCTTTATATATTCAACAGGCATTCGTTGTAAAAGGATGGCACACAGTACAGGGGGTTGTTTACCCAGCTGGCATAAGCAGCTGAATGCCAGTGTATGTTTGCCAGCAAGTGAAGTGAGATTAGTTATTCAGGACAGCGAGGCTGTATAGTGTGACGTGGCCGTCGCTAACCAGTCCCGTGTCATTTTATCGTGCTCGGCGGCTTACATAATCACAGGCCCAAGCGCTATAGATCTACCCCTGCGTCACTATCTGCCCTCCAAGGGTCTTCTGGCCCGGTCACTGTCAGATATGGTTATTGATGCTAACTGCAGTTCCCTTTATGGGTTAGACTCATATTTTTTTTTTTTATTTTTTTTTTTTTTTTTACATATATATAATGTTTCTAGGGAAAAATCTTTGTTGGATGAACAATTGTTAACCTCAGTGCACGGGGCTTTCTGCCAATATGCCCGTGTCATGGTATTCTCTGATCACTGTCACTGTAGGGGTTCTACTCCATTTAGAGCATAAATATTCTTTGTTCTTTCGCTCCTGGTGACCAGCTGTACTTTACTCCTCTCCAGGAGCTGCCGTCATACACTCTGGACAGTGTTAACCTAGAAGACGGGAGGGGGAAGTGTCCGTACGATCCATCGTCTGGTCACACTGGGCTTGTTGTAGGTGAGTAAATGGCTCTGGACCGTCTGACTTGCCTGAGTGGGTGGGAAATACCAGTTTCGCTCTGGTTGTGGCTCTTTCGTCTCTCTGGGATTTCTATTTACCTTATAGGCTAGCATTGTTTTATTTTGTTTTTTTGGGATTACAGCTTTAAATACAATCTTTGTTTCAGATGGGATTTTGTATTCTGCTACATTATTCAACTTTCTGGGAACAGAGCCCGTGATTCAGCGCAGTGTGGCGCAACATAGTATAAAGACGGAGTATCTGGCAACCTGGCTGAATGGTGAGGACCCCCCGTGTATTCAGCACCTATACTTTATAACCTTATCGCCACTGTCCTATGTACTGTCACTTTACATCACACAGTTCATTTTTCATTGCGGTTTCTCTGTGCTGCTGCCTGTCCCGCTTTGTTCTTGTATCCACCTCACAACGCCTTAACCTTCTGTTTCTTCACTCCAGAGGCAAACTTTGTGGGCTCTGCTCATATCCCAGAGAGTTTGGATAATGATTTGGGGGACGACGACAAGATCTATTTCTTCTTCACGGAGCGGGCGCTAGAGTACGACTGCTACAGTGAACAAGTGGTGTCGCGCGTGGCCAGAGTCTGCAAGGTTAGTGGAACCTGAATATGATGAGTAGTTTGCAGTGTATACGCAGACGGCACTAAAGGCTTTAGGTGATGACCATGAAGTTACATACTTGGGGTGACGGCTATGTGGGCTTATATTCTATATCGGTATGTGCCCCATGGCCCATGCTCCTTGATGTAGGCCGATGCAGTGGAATGTTCAGCCACTGATTACGTCCCCTTCGTTGTAGGACGCCAGTGAAATGATTGTAGGGAGGGAGTTAGTGTCTGTGCGGGTGCAGTGATCTGTCTCCTCTCTCTCCTTCCTTGATTTGATATGGACACTTCCAATGGGGAATATCTAGAAGCTCCTTTTTCTAAAATTCGGTAGCCAAGAGTATGAGATTTTGTTCATATTTATTTTATTTTAAATCAAGCCTTTTTTTCTTATTTTGTTTAGGTAAATATATTTATGGATTGTTTAGGGATTATTACTTTTTTATTACCACTTTTATTTACGGAGGTGTTTAAGGACATTGACGATATCCACATACAGAACAGTATCCAGAAATGTGCTGCCCATTTTTCTGAGCCAACCGTCCATAATCTGAATTTATTGTGGCTTCCTTTTTTTTTCACCTTTTTTTTTTTTCTTTTACTTTTTTCCTTTCTTCAAATTTGGCTGCATGTAAAACTGGATTATAACTGTCTTGCAGGGGGATTCAGGAGGGGCTCGTACTCTGCAGAAAAAGTGGACCAGTTTCCTGAAGGCCCGGCTTGTGTGCTCTATTCCTGAGCAACAGCTTCATTTTAACCTATTGCAATCTGTGTTTACACTACGTACTGACAATTGGAGATCTACAGAGTTCTACGCGGTGTTCCAAGCTCGCTGGTGAGATCTTATCATCCAGTGTAGTATAGTGTGTGTGTTATTTCATACTACCCTACAGAGCATTTACAATAGCCGTTTGTCTTTGATGAGATGAATACTTTTGCATGTATGAACTTCCTAATGATGAAATGGAACTTTATATCACCCAGTTCAACATATGCCACTAATTCAGTTAGTTTAAGTGCATCTGGAGTCTGACTGTTGAGAAATCATTGGTTTTAGTTGCACGTTATCCGTTGGAGATGCTGGGTGTTATTCCGTGAGCCCAGGTCATGTGAGGGCTGTGGACACACAGCTAACGTCTCTAGTATCTATGTTTCATGGCACTGAAGTCACATTCCTGAGGTCTAATTGTAATCCCTGATGCTGTGTTCTGTGCTGCTCTGTGTCCACAGGCTTCAGCCCTACCAGAGAATGAATTTAATTTATACTTTTGTTACAATATAAAAAGTGAACTAGAGTAGAATAAGTGACGTATTAATTTAAGTTTTAAGCATCAAATAAACATGGTTTTTCATATGTGTTGTAGGCTTGTGCAATTTATAATCCTATTCACACCTATAAAAATGTTACTGCAGGCTGACCTAGCTGTTTGTGTTCTCTTGCTTACATATTCTTTTATTTTAGGGGTGACGTTGCTGTCTCAGCAGTTTGTCGGTACTCTATCCAAGATATCCAGAAGGCTTTTGGCGGGCCCTACAAGGAATATCGTGAGCAAGCTCAGAAGTGGGGTCGTTACTCTGAGTCTGTGCCGAGTCCTCGACCCGGATCTGTAAGTATAATGGAAGAAAAGGTTTTCTAGAGCAGACATAGGGTGCAGTTTTCTGACCTCACGTGAAGAACACCGGTTATCTCTTAAAACTATTTGTGGTGACTTGGAGGTAGAATAATTGTATAAGATGTTTTCCAGGATTACTTTTATTTCTGAATGAAATCTCCCGTCTTCCAGTGTATCACAGATTACCACAGACGTCACAGAATGGCCAGCTCCATGGACCTTCCTGATAACACCCTGAACTTTGCCAAGAAGCACCCACTTATGGATGAGTCGGTCCAGCCTGTTCATGGGCGTCCTTTGCTGGTCAGGAAGGGAGTCAACCTTACAACACTCGCAGTGCACAGGACTGCAGGGCTGAATGGGGAGCTGTATGATGTCCTCTTCATTGGAACAGGTCTGCATTGTATTGTTTACTGGAGCTCTTAACATAGCTGGTGATGGAGGAGTATTTCTGTGCCCATGGTATATTGTACATGTGTGGACTGAGAGATGCTTTTACTGACACGTGTGTTTTGTGTGTTTTTTTTTTTTTTTTTTTTTTGTCTTCAGGTAATGGTTGGCTGAACAAAGCTGTTAGTACTGGATCCACTGTACATTTAATTGAGGAACTTCAAATGTTTGACAAACCATCTCCTGTGCACAGCCTGGTGCTCTCTACCCAGACGGTGAGAACATTTTCCAAGCTCGCACCTCAATCGCCTATCTGTCACCTGTGCCCTTTCCTTCTGTCGAACACTCCAACTCTGAGGCATCTCACCCTCCAACAGGCCTGGCTCAAACATTGTTCTTCTACCTCCTATATCATGCATTAAGTCTCCTGTCTTGACTGACTTTTCCTCTCTCCTGCAGTCACTGCTCTTTGCTGGTTCTCCTGCTGGGCTGGTACAGCTTTCCATGGCAGATTGCAGCAAATACCGCTCCTGTTCAGACTGTGTGCTCGCCCGTGACCCTTTCTGTGCCTGGAATCGCAACATCAGCCGCTGTGTGCGATTTGCCGACCACAATGAGTGAGTATTGGCAAAATACTGGGATTGGTTAGCCTTGGAAGAGGAATGAAAGTATGCATCTCTTGTATGCTGGTGACATGCACGGCCAATGAGCCGTTTGTGTTGCAGCAACTGGTGACAAGCGTTTTGTGTTTCAGGAAAATGTTTTTGGATGATGTGCTAATATTTATCTTTTCCTCATAGTGACCTGCTGCTTCAGGATGTGCAGAACTCGGACACATCAATGTGTGACGTTCAGTACACGAAAGCTTGTAAGTTAATTAGCACAATTCTTTGATTTGGTTTAATGGTCCTGAAAAGCCTATCTTGTAAATAAAGTTAAAGCTCTTGTATGCATGATGGAGAAACCTAGCATTTTTAAAAATTCCATCATTTTATCTTGCAGTGAAGCCTGCATCCAGGAACCTCACGGTGGCCATTGGTACAAATGTTGTTCTCCCTTGTGAGCTGACCTCCAATCTGGCACAGCCCTTATGGACCTTTAATGGTCAGGAGTTGTCACAGGATGAAAGCGACTCTGTGCTTTATGACATTACCCTGCAGGCTCTGGTCATCCTTGGAGTCAGTGCCCACCACTCTGGCACGTACTTCTGCTATTCAGTTGAACAGGGGGTTCGTTTGGCCTCGGACAATTACCAACTCGGTGTTGTGGCTTCCCCATCTCTCACGTTGGAATCTCGTGCTCCCATGGATGGTCTTGGTTTGGTTTGGATGATGGTAATAGGTCTTGGCGCTGTATGCTTGGTTCTATTTCTGGCTGTTTTCTATCTGCGGCGGAAGTTACAGGATGAAATGGAGAAAGGTTCTAAGTCCCTGGAGAATACGCTGGTGTATCCCATTCAGTTGCCGTCGCAGCCTAAAATTGCAAAGTGCCTGCCGAGTGCAGATTCTGATGAGAAGCTTTGGGACCCCTCTTCTTTCTACTATTCCGATGGGTCACTCAAGATTGTCCCAGGTCACGCACTGTGCCAGAACAGCACTGGCTCCTCCTCTCCATCTGGCAATGGGATTCCTGGTCAACCACTGCCTTCACCACCTCTTCATTCCCCTAACCACATGCTGCTATCGGGTGTTCGTGGCTCTAACAGCAATGGCTATATACGGCTCACACTGGGTGGGGTAGTAGGTGAGGAGCGCCCCCCACTTGGAGAACTTAATGAAGAACTGAGATGGAAACTGAAGCAGAGGCAGACTCTGCCGGACTCCAATCCTGAGGAATCCTCTGTCTGACACGCCCTGTTACCACAATGCACAGTTTGCACTGTTTTTTTGTTTGTTTTTTTTTGTTTTTTGTTCCTATTTTTATTCTGAACTACCTCAGGGAATGGAGGTTTGGGGGAGTGATGCAGCCAAAATTTATTTTCTCTCCCCCACTGTCTCCACTTACAGACATAATGGAAGTGAGGCGAAGACGTAAGCAGCCCCCTACTTGCCCATGCGTGCCAGCTCACATAACCTCTATGTCCCATTTCTGAGACCTCTGTAAGAGTTCAGCAGATGTATATCTTTCTTGTAAGATTCGGCACACGGGGTATCAGCAGAGTGTGATGGAGGAACCAGTCCAGCCTCCCTTTCCTGAAATCCTCAGCCTGAGCAGCAATAATAGATCTAAGACTCTGCAGCCTGTTTACTCTTCTTGCCAACACTGGTGCAGGGATCAATCATTAACCAATTAGTTGCCAGTCTGGCTTTACAGCTGGTGCTACAGTGGCAATAAGAATTTGTCGCTGCTGTTTTATGCAGAATCTGTATTCTTAAAGTTTACAATGAGAGACCAACACAGCATATCCTCTGTGGCATGACCAATTGTTGTGAAGTGGTGTATTAGAATAGAGGTGGGAAACCTGTGGGCCCCCAGCTCTTGGGGGGGAACTACAAATCACAGTATGCTGTGCCACACTTTAACTAGCGTGTAGGTCCACAGCTGCTGGAGACCTAGAGGTTGCCCAAGCCTGTAGAGAAAGGGGTCTCTGCTTATGACCAATCTACAGAAAGTAGTTTAAGCATGTGTAATTCTTACTGTATACAGCTGAGGCAGAATATGGGGCCATTTTTATCTATAATCCCCTCTCAACTCGTTCCTTTTGCTTTCTTCCTCGCCCTTCTTGGGTCACATCCAAAATGACAGCTTCAATCACGTCATTTTGATGCAGCCCAGCCTGGTTGCCGAGTGTTCAGGTAAATGACTTGTTTTTAGACGCACGGAAATGAAGTGAGGATGTTTTACTATTTATTTATGATCTTTTTCCTATTTTGCATTCATGGTTCTGAAAGCTGGGACAATCCTAGAAGACATTACAATTTGTTTTGTGAATCAATATGGGTCATTCCAGTTCCATAAATAGCTGAATGTTCAGTCATTTTTAATCTCACATTTTCCAAAATCGCTGTCACTAGATAACATTTCAGAAAGGCCAGAACTTATGTGGCTTATTTCCTTCTGCCAAATGCCTTTTTTTTTTTTTTTCCCCTGTCCCTATTGTGTGTCTGCGAGTGGCTGAAGGGAGGGAAAAGAGAGCCATGGTTTGTATATACATATTATATTTACTGTTTTTAGAAACAAAACCTTGGGGTCTGCACGCTAAAAATATCCTTTTTCCATTCCACTCTGTAAATAGGATTCTCTGTTCTCACGCTCCTTCCCGTATCCCCTCTCACCTCCTGTAGCTCACTGTGTAATTTATTTGTCTGTTTTTAAAATATATTTATTTCCTGTAAATAACTATTTTTATATTGATAAAATAAAAAATACAATTTTAAACAAAGGTTGTGTTTTAATTCTTGCTCTCTATAGCTGTATAAAGTATACACTTTGATGTGCACTCTGGAAATGAACGCGAGGAGACTGAACGCATTTGGGTGAAGTTCTCATTAGATTTAGCCTTTGCATCTTCATATCCCTCAGTGTAAATGGAAGTGTGGCCACAGCATTGACATTTGGGTACGGGAGGCACAGCTGGAGACATGCTGATAGTGCTTGGGGCAGCACGGTGGTGTAGTGTGGTTAGCACTTCTGCCTCCCAGCACTGGGGTCTTATCTGTGAGGAGTTTGTATGTTCTCCCCGTGTTTGTGTGGGTTTCCTCCGGGTGCACCAGTTTTCTCCCACACTGCAAAAACATACTAGTAGGTTAATTGGCTACTATCAAATTGACCCTAGTCTGTCTGTCTGTGTATATGTTAGGGAATTTAGACTAAGCTCCCAATGCGGTAGGAACTGATATGAGTTTTCTGTACAACGCTGCGGAATTAGTGGCGTTATATAAATAGCTGATGATGGAGGGACCAGAGAGTGGCTCTTGGTGCTGGCAGATTCATCTGCTTGTAGCTCGATCTTGGAGCCTAGTATGACCCACAGCCTCAGACATTAGGAGGGCTCCCTATATATTCTACTTGGGAGGGGGGGGGTGTAAGGGTGGGCAACCTCTTACAAATATGGTAACAATAAACTCCCTCATACAGTCACCTTTTGGAAGGGGAGGATGGGGGGAGTCTTATTTAAAAAAAAAAAAAAAAAAAATTGTCAAAATACAGAGTTTGATAATCAAGCACACAGTCCCACTCTATGGAACAGAGCTCTGACATGCCAGGGTGTCTGCGGCTCTTAATGCACAAGTACATGGCATGTGTGACTTAGGTTACAAATGCTGTGCAGACATTTAAGAATAAAATAAGTCCTAAGTCTTATATTGGGTAGAGGGATGCTGTGTGGGATTATCGTTTATTACAACAGCCCGGTACCCTAGTCTTGTCACAGATTGCTCCTTTTTTTTTTAATCTTCACCTTCTACATTGTCCACTGGATCAACATCTGACCAATTTACACTAGTGGGGGGGGGGGGGGGAAACCATTCAGATGATGACTGGGATGTGACTGATCTATTTGTCCCAATGCATCCAGCCGTTCCCTCGGCACACACGAACTGGACATAGAATCTACCAGTTGGCGGCTTGGACAAGCGGCAAGATTTACAGGTAGTGTCCAACGATCTCTCCTTCATGAAAAACTACCCAGCTCTCTATTGAAGTCCTATGCACTTGATTCAGTTGTCGGGCACACCGCCCTGCCACTTATGCTTTTATCACTTTGTGACATTAAGCTGTAGCATTTGATTATTGTATTTCTACTCGTAATTTGGTACAAGGGCCACAAGCAAAAAATATGCCATAAATACATTAATGACTGATATGAACCTCTTTGGTTACTGGTTTTGTTATGGATCACTCTTTTTCAGGTTTTGCATGCATGGACCTTGCTACAAAGGATTATTAAGGTTTGGTGTGATTGAATGATGAGTGTATTTGGGTAATATGTGAATGCACTCTTAATATGACTGAGAGGCTACTTTAAAGTTCTGCATTTTCAGTTGTGTAGTCGAAACCCCTTCGCGTCTATATAATTGTATGATACGAGAAGATATGAGCAATAGGTTTTCTGCCGTGGTTGTGTAGCTCTTCCTTTTCAGTTTGCCTAGTATATTTAAGGGGCTGATTTATTAAATGGCCAAAACCCTTATTGGTGATGGGGCTTTTTCTTGCTTTGTATGGGGAGGACTATATAACAAATATCGTGGCGGTACTTGCACCACCGCAATTCCCGTTCTGCTTTTATCTCCAGGATTTTTTACTGGAGAAAGAGGCCTCTTTAAAAATAGGATTGGTCCTTAAGTGCAGTAGTTTATATAGTTTTAACATCTGTTGTAAGTCTGGTCCTGTGTTTAAATATATTTCACATCAGTTTATGGTGGTGAAACTTCAAAAATGTTGTAATTTTTTTTTTTTTTTTTTTCTTTGTATCAACTACACAAATTTTCTGCTTTTCCTACCCTGTTGTCTTACTCCTGTATACAGGGTACCTCCCATTTGCTCACTGCATACATTAACAGGTACGGAGTCCTCATCCTGGGACTGAGAGATTGGCGCTTCACTGTGACACCATAACCATGTACCACACTCCCAAGGTAGCACTGAGATGGAGGAGTAGCAGCATCACATGTAGGAAACTGCCGGCTGCTTCTTAGGTCAGCGGCTGGCACTCTGTGAGGGGTCAAATAAAACAATGACTGGCAGTCAGGTGCCCAGTGTTTTAGGAGCCCCTAACACAGACTCCTCACTCCATCCTGTACCCTTCTCTCAGACTGTCAGGAGTGATTGATGTCATCATGACCAATGTTTTTAGTGAGGAGTGATGCGGAGAGGAGCCTGACTAAAGAAAGCGCAGGTAAAAGCTAAGTAAATGGATGGAGGGGAAATAGTGATGGGAACAGCGATGGAGCTGCAAAAGCATGAAAGAGCACGGTGTAACGGTGAAGGGACAGTGATCATGATGGAACGCTGTGTAATGGTGAAGGGCGGTGATCATGATGGAACGCTGTGTAATGGTGAAGGGCGGTTATCATGATGGACCTCGGTGTAACGGTGAAGGGACAGTGATCATGATGGAACGCTGTGTAATGGTGAAGGGCGGTGATCATGATGGAGCACGGTGTAACGGTGAAGGGACAGTGATCATGATGGAGCACGGTGTAATGCTGAAGGGACAGTGATCATGATGGAGCACGGTGTAATGGTGAAGGGACAGTGATCATGATGGAACCCTGTGTAATGGTGAAGGTACAGTGATCATGAAGGAGCACGGTGTAACGGTGAAGGGACAGTGATCATGAAGGAGCACGGTGTAACGGTGAAGGGACAGTGATCATGAAGGAGCACGGTGTAACGGTGAAGGGACAGTGATCATGAAAGAGCACAGTGTAATGGTGAAAGGACAGTGATCATGATGGAGCACAGTGTAATGGTGAAGGGACAGTGATCATGATGGAACGCTGTGTAACGGTGAAGGGACAGTGATCATGAAGGAGCACGGTGTAACGGTGAAGGGACAGTGATCATGAAGGAGCACGGTGTAATGGTGAAGGGACAGTGATCATGAAAGGGCACAGTGTAATGGTGAAGGGACAGTGATCATGATGGAACCCTGTGTAATGGTAAAGGGACAGTGATCATGATGGAGCACGATGTAACGGTGAAGTTACAGTGATCATGAAGGAACACAGTGTAATGATGAAGGGACAGTGATCATGAAGGAACACGGTGTAACTGTGAAGGGACAGTGATCATGAAGGAACACAGTGTAATGATGAAGGGACAGTGATCATGAAGGAGCACGGTGTAACGGTGAAGGGACAGTGATCATGAAGGAGCATGGTGTAATGGTGAAGGGACAGTGATCATGAAAGGGCACAGTGTAATGGTGAAGGGACAGTGATCATGATGGAGCACAGTGTAATGGTGAAGGGACAGTGATCATGAAGGGGCACGGAGTAACGGTGAAGGGACAGTGATCATGAAGGGGCACGGAGTAACGGTGAAGGGACAGTGATCATGATGGAGCACGGTGTAACGGTGAAGGGACAGTGATCATGAAGGAGCACGGTGTAACGGTGAAGGGACAGTGATCATGAAGGAGCACGGTGTAATGGTGAAGGGACAGTGATCATGACGGAGCACGGTGTAATGGTGAAGGGACAGTGATCATGATGGAACCCTGTGTAATGGTGAAGGGACAGTGATCATGAAGGAGCACGGTGTAATGGTGAAGGGACAGTGATTATGATGGAAGCCTGTGTAATGGTGAAGGGACAGTGATCATGAGGGAGCACGGTGTAATGGTGAAGGGACAGTGATCATGAAGGAGCACGGTGTAATGGTGAAGGGACAGTGATCATGAAGGAGCAGGGTGTAATGGTGAAGGGACGGTGATCATGAAGGAGCAGGGTGTAATGGTGAAGGGACGGTGATCATGAAGGAGCACGGTGTAATGGTGAAGGGACGGTCATCATGAAGGAGCACGGTGTAATGGTGAAGGGACAGTGATCATGAAGGAGCACGGTGTAATGGTGAAGGGACAGTGATCATGATGGAGCACGGTGTAATGGTGAAGGGACAGTGATCATGATGGAATGCTGTGTAATGGTGAAGGGACAGTGATCATGATGGAGCACGGTGTAATGGTGAAGGGACAGTGATCATGATGGAACGCTGTGTAATGGTGAAGGGCGGTGATCATGATGGACCTCGGTGTAACGGTGAAGGGACAGTGATCATGATGGAACGCTGTGTAATGGTGAAGGGCGGTGATCATGATGGACCTCGGTGTAACGGTGAAGGGACAGTAATCATGAAGGAGCACGGTGTAATGGTGAAGGGACAGTGATCATGATGGAGCACGGTGTAACGGTGAAGGGACAGTGATCATGAAGGAGCACGGTGTAATGGTGAAGGGACAGTGATCATGATGGAACCCTGTGTAATGGTGAAGGGACAGTGATCATGAAAGGGCACAGTGTAATGGTGAAGGGACAGTGATCATGATGGAACCCTGTGTAATGGTGAAGGTACAGTGATCATGAAGGAGCACGGTGTAATGGTGAAGGGACAGTGATCATGATGGAATGCTGTGTAATGGTGAAGGGACAGTGATTGTGAAAGAGCACGGTGTAATGGTGAAGGGACAGTGATCATGAAGGAGCACGGTGTAATGGTGAAGGGACAGTGATCATGATGGAGCACGGTGTAATGGTGAAGGGACAGTGATTGTGAAAGAGCATGGTGTAATGGTGAAGGGACAGTGATCATGATGGAATGCTGTGTAATGGTGAAGGGACAGTGATCATGAAGGAGCACGGTGTAATGGTGAAGAGACAGTGATCATGATGGAACGCTGTGTAATGGTGAAGGGCGGTGATCATGATGGACCTCGGTGTAACGGTGAAGGGACAGTAATCATGAAGGAGCACGGTGTAATGGTGAAGGGACAGTGATCATGAAGGAGCACGGTGTAATGGTGAAGGGACAGTGATCATGATGGAGCACGGTGTAATGGTGAATGGACAGTGATCATGATGGAGCACGGTGTAATGGTGAAGGGACAGTGATCATGATGGAACGCTGTGTAATGGTGAAGGGCGGTGATCATGATGGACCTCGGTGTAACGGTGAAGGGACAGTAATCATGAAGGAGCACGGTGTAATGGTGAAGGGACAGTGATCATGATGGAGCACGGTGTAACGGTGAAGGGACAGTGATCATGAAGGAGCACGGTGTAATGGTGAAGGGACAGTGATCATGATGGAACCCTGTGTAATGGTGAAGGGACAGTGATCATGAAAGGGCACAGTGTAATGGTGAAGGGACAGTGATCATGATGGAACCCTGTGTAATGGTGAAGGTACAGTGATCATGAAGGAGCACGGTGTAATGGTGAAGGGACAGTGATCATGATGGAATGCTGTGTAATGGTGAAGGGACAGTGATTGTGAAAGAGCACGGTGTAATGGTGAAGGGACAGTGATCATGAAGGAGCACGGTGTAATGGTGAAGGGACAGTGATCATGATGGAGCACGGTGTAATGGTGAAGGGACAGTGATTGTGAAAGAGCATGGTGTAATGGTGAAGGGACAGTGATCATGATGGAACCCTGTGTAATGGTGAAGGGACAGTGATCATGATGGAGCACAGTGTAATGGTGAAGGGACAGTGATCATGATGGAATGCTGTGTAATGGTGAAGGGACAGTGATCATGAAGGAGCACTGTGTAATGGTGAAGGGACAGTGATCATGAAGGAGCATGGTGTAACGGTGAAGGGACAGTGATCATGATGGAATGCTGTGTAATGGTGAAGGGCGGTGATCATGATGGAGCTCGGTGTAACGGTGAAGGGACAGTGATCATGAAGGAGCACGGTGTAATGGTGAAGGGACAGTGATCATGATGGAGCACGGTGTAATGGTGAAGGGACAGTGATTGTGAAAGAGCATGGTGTAATGGTGAAGGGACAATGATCATGATGGAATGCTGTGTAATTGTGAAGGGACAGTGATCATGAAAGGGCACAGTGTAATGGTGAAGGGACAGTGATCATGATGGAGCACAGTGTAATGGTGATGGGACAGTGATCATGAAGGAGCACGGTGTAACGGTGAAGGGACAGTGATCATGAAGGAGCACGGTGTAACGGTGAAGGGACAGTGATCATGATGGAGCACGGTGTAATGGTGAAGGGACAGTGATCATGATGGAATGCTGTGTAATGGTGAAGGGACAGTGATCATGAAGGAGCACGGTGTAACGGTGAAGGGACAGTGATTGTGAAAGAGCATGGTTTAATGGTGAAGGGACAATGATCATGATGGAATGCTGTGTAATTGTGAAGGGACAGTGATCATGAAAGGGCACAGTGTAATGGTGAAGGGACAGTGATCATGATGGAGCACAGTGTAATGGTGATGGGACAGTGATCATGATGGAGCACAGTGTAAGGGGGAAGGGACAGTGATCATGAAAGAGCACAGTGTAATGGTGAAGGGACAGTGATCATGATGGAGCACAGTGTAATGGTGAAGGGACAGTGATCATGATGGAGCACGGTGTAATGGTGAAGGGCGGTGATCATGATGGAGCACAGTGTAATCGTGAAGGGACAGTGATCATGAAGGAGCACGGTGTAACGGTGAAGGAACAGTGATCATGAAAGGGCACAGTGTAATGGTGAAGGGACAGTGATCATGATGGAGCACAGTGTAATGGTGAAGGGACAGTGATCATGATGGAGCACAGTGTAATGGTGATGGGACAGTGATCATGAAGGAGCACAGTGTAATGGTGAAGGGACAGTGATCATGATGGAGCACAGTGTAATGGTGAAGGGACAGTGATCATGAAAGGGCACAGTGTAATGGTGAAGGGACAGTGATCATGATGGAGCACAGTGTAATGGTGAAGGGACAGTGATCATGATGAGCACGGTGTAATGGTGAAGGGACAGTGATCATGATGGAGCACAGTGTAATGGTGAAGGGACAGTGATCATGATGGAGCTCGGTGTAACGGTGAAGGGACAGTGATCATGAAGGAGCACGGTGTAATGGTGAAGGGACAGTGATCATGATGGAGCACGGTGTAATGGTGAAGGGCGGTGATCATGATGGAGCACGGTGTAATGGTGAAGGGACAGTGATCATGATGGAATGCTGTGTAATGGTGAAGGGACAGTGATCATGATGGAATGCTGTGTAATGGTGAAGGGACAGTGATCATGATGGAATGCTGTGTAATGGTGAAGGGACAGTGATCATGATGGAGCTCGGTGTAACGGTGAAGGGACAGTGATCATGAAGGAGCACGGTGTAACGGTGAAGGGACAGTGATCATGATGGAGCACGGTGTAATGGTGAAGGGACAGTGATCATGATGGAGCACGGTGTAATGGTGAAGGGACAGTGATCATGATGGAGCACGGTGTAATGGTGAAGGGACAGTGATCATGATGGAGCACGGTGTAATGGTGATGGGACAGTGATCATGAAGGAGCACGGTGTAACGGTGAAGGGACAGTGATCATGAAAGAGCACAGTGTAATGGTGAAGGGACAGTGATCATGATGGAGCACAGTGTAATGGTGAAGGGACAGTGATCATGATGGAACGCTGTGTAACGGTGAAGGGACAGTGATCATGAAGGAGCACGGTGTAATGGTGAAGGGACAGTGATCATGATGGAACGCTGTGTAACGGTGAAGGGACAGTGATCATGAAGGAGCGCGGTGTAACGGTGAAGGGACAGTGATCATGAAGGAGCACGGTGTAACGGTGAAGGGACAGTGATCATGAAGGAGCACGGTGTAACGGTGAAGGGACAGTGATCATGAAGGAGCACGGTGTAATGGTGAAGGGACAGTGATCATGATGGAATGCTGTGTAATCGTGAAGGGACAGTGATCATGATGGAATGCTGTGTAATCGTGAAGGGACAGTGATCATGATGGAGCACAGTGTAATGGTGATGGGACAGTGATCATGAAGGAGCACGGTGTAATGGTGAAGGGACAGTGATCATGATGGAGCACAGTGTAATGGTGATGGGACAGTGATCATGAAGGAGCACGGTGTAACGGTGAAGGGACAGTGATCATGAAAGGTCACAGTGTAATGGTGAAGGGACAGTGATCATGATGGAACCCTGTGTAATGGTAAAGGGACAGTGATCATGAAGGGTAACGGTGAAGGGACAGTGATCATGAAGGAGCATGGTGTAACGGTGAAGGGACAGTGATCATGAAGGAGCACGGTGTAATGGTGAAGGGACAGTGATCATGAAGGGGCACGGTGTAACGGTGAAGGGACAGTGATCATGATGGAGCACGGTGTAACGGTGAAGGGACAGTGATCATGAAGGAGCACGGTGTAACGGTGAAGGGACAGTGATCATGACGGAGCACGGTGTAACGGTGAAGGGACAGTGATCATGACGGAGCACGGTGTAATGGTGAAGGGACAGTGATCATGATGGAGCACGGTGTAACGGTGAAGGGACAGTGATCATGAAGGAGCACGGTGTAATGGTGAAGGGACAGTGATCATGATGGAACCCTGTGTAATGGTGAAGGGACAGTGATCATGAAGGAGCACGGTGTAATGGTGAAGGGACAGTGATCATGATGGAGCACGGTGTAATGGTGAAGGGACAGTGATCATGATGGAATGCTGTGTAATGGTGAAGGGACAGTGATCATGATGGAATGCTGTGTAATGGTGAAGGGACAGTGATCATGATGGAGCACGGTGTAATGGTGAAGGGACAGTGATCATGATGGAACGCTGTGTAATGGTGAAGGGCGGTGATCATGATGGACCTCGGTGTAACGGTGAAGGGACAGTGATCATGATGGAACGCTGTGTAATGGTGAAGGGCGGTGATCATGATGGACCTCGGTGTAACGGTGAAGGGACAGTAATCATGAAGGAGCACGGTGTAATGGTGAAGGGACAGTGATCATGATGGAGCACGGTGTAACGGTGAAGGGACAGTGATCATGAAGGAGCACGGTGTAATGGTGAAGGGACAGTGATCATGATGGAACCCTGTGTAATGGTGAAGGGACAGTGATCATGAAAGGGCACAGTGTAATGGTGAAGGGACAGTGATCATGATGGAACCCTGTGTAATGGTGAAGGTACAGTGATCATGAAGGAGCACGGTGTAATGGTGAAGGGACAGTGATCATGATGGAATGCTGTGTAATGGTGAAGGGACAGTGATTGTGAAAGAGCACGGTGTAATGGTGAAGGGACAGTGATCATGAAGGAGCACGGTGTAATGGTGAAGGGACAGTGATCATGATGGAGCACGGTGTAATGGTGAAGGGACAGTGATTGTGAAAGAGCATGGTGTAATGGTGAAGGGACAGTGATCATGATGGAATGCTGTGTAATGGTGAAGGGACAGTGATCATGAAGGAGCACGGTGTAATGGTGAAGGGACAGTGATCATGATGGAACCCTGTGTAATGGTGAAGGGACAGTGATCATGATGGAGCACGGTGTAATGGTGAAGGGACAGTGATCATGATGGAACGCTGTGTAATGGTGAAGGGCGGTGATCATGATGGACCTCGGTGTAACGGTGAAGGGACAGTGATCATGATGGAACGCTGTGTAATGGTGAAGGGCGGTGATCATGATGGACCTCGGTGTAACGGTGAAGGGACAGTAATCATGAAGGAGCACGGTGTAATGGTGAAGGGACAGTGATCATGATGGAGCACGGTGTAACGGTGAAGGGACAGTGATCATGAAGGAGCACGGTGTAATGGTGAAGGGACAGTGATCATGATGGAACCCTGTGTAATGGTGAAGGGACAGTGATCATGAAGGAGCACGGTGTAATGGTGAAGGGACAGTGATCATGATGGAATGCTGTGTAATGGTGAAGGGACAGTGATTGTGAAATAGCACGGTGTAATGGTGAAGGGACAGTGATCATGAAGGAGCACGGTGTAATGGTGAAGGGACAGTGATCATGATGGAGCACGGTGTAATGGTGAAGGGACAGTGATTGTGAAAGAGCATGGTGTAATGGTGAAGGGACAGTGATCATGATGGAACCCTGTGTAATGGTGAAGGGACAGTGATCATGATGGAGCACAGTGTAATGGTGAAGGGACAGTGATCATGATGGAATGCTGTGTAATGGTGAAGGGACAGTGATCATGAAGGAGCACTGTGTAATGGTGAAGGGACAGTGATCATGAAGGAGCACGGTGTAACGGTGAAGGGACAGTGATCATGATGGAATGCTGTGTAATGGTGAAGGGCGGTGATCATGATGGAGCTCGGTGTAACGGTGAAGGGACAGTGATCATGAAGGAGCACGGTGTAATGGTGAAGGGACAGTGATCATGATGGAGCACGGTGTAATGGTGAAGGGACAGTGATTGTGAAAGAGCATGGTGTAATGGTGAAGGGACAATGATCATGATGGAATGCTGTGTAATTGTGAAGGGACAGTGATCATGAAAGGGCACAGTGTAATGGTGAAGGGACAGTGATCATGATGGAGCACAGTGTAATGGTGATGGGACAGTGATCATGATGGAGCACAGTGTAATGGTGATGGGACAGTGATCATGAAGGAGCACGGTGTAACGGTGAAGGGACAGTGATCATGAAAGAGCACAGTGTAATGGTGAAGGGACAGTGATCATGAAGGAGCACGGTGTAATGGTGAAGGGACAGTGATCATGATGGAATGCTGTGTAATGGTGAAGGGACAGTGATCATGATGGAGCACAGTGTAATGGTGATGGGACAGTGATCATGAAGGAGCACGGTATAACGGTGAAGGGACAGTGATTGTGAAAGAGCATGGTTTAATGGTGAAGGGACAATGATCATGATGGAATGCTGTGTAATTGTGAAGGGACAGTGATCATGAAAGGGCACAGTGTAATGGTGAAGGGACAGTGATCATGATGGAGCACAGTGTAATGGTGATGGGACAGTGATCATGATGGAGCACAGTGTAATGGTGAAGGGACAGTGATCATGATGGAGCACGGTGTAATGGTGAAGGGCGGTGATCATGATGGAGCACAGTGTAATCGTGAAGGGACAGTGATCATGAAAGGGCACAGTGTAATGGTGAAGGGACAGTGATCATGATGGAGCACAGTGTAATGGTGAAGGGACAGTGATCATGATGAGCACGGTGTAATGGTGAAGGGACAGTGATCATGATGGAGCACAGTGTAATGGTGAAGGGACAGTGATCATGATGGAGCTCGGTGTAACGGTGAAGGGACAGTGATCATGAAGGAGCACGGTGTAATGGTGAAGGGACAGTGATCATGAGGGAGCACGGTGTAAGGGGGAAGGGACAGTGATCATGAAAGAGCACAGTGTAATGGTGAAGGGACAGTGATCATGATGGAGCACAGTGTAATGGTGAAGGGACAGTGATCATGATGGAGCACGGTGTAATGGTGAAGGGCGGTGATCATGATGGAGCACAGTGTAATCGTGAAGGGACAGTGATCATGAAGGAGCACGGTGTAACGGTGAAGGAACAGTGATCATGAAAGGGCACAGTGTAATGGTGAAGGGACAGTGATCATGATGGAGCACAGTGTAATGGTGAAGGGACAGTGATCATGATGGAGCACAGTGTAATGGTGATGGGACAGTGATCATGAAGGAGCACAGTGTAATGGTGAAGGGACAGTGATCATGATGGAGCACAGTGTAATGGTGAAGGGACAGTGATCATGAAAGGGCACAGTGTAATGGTGAAGGGACAGTGATCATGATGGAGCACAGTGTAATGGTGAAGGGACAGTGATCATGATGAGCACGGTGTAATGGTGAAGGGACAGTGAACATGATGGAGCACAGTGTAATGGTGAAGGGACAGTGATCATGATGGAGCTCGGTGTAACGGTGAAGGGACAGTGATCATGAAGGAGCACGGTGTAATGGTGAAGGGACAGTGATCATGATGGAGCACGGTGTAATGGTGAAGGGCGGTGATCATGATGGAGCACGGTGTAATGGTGAAGGGACAGTGATCATGATGGAATGCTGTGTAATGGTGAAGGGACAGTGATCATGATGGAATGCTGTGTAATGGTGAAGGGACAGTGATCATGATGGAATGCTGTGTAATGGTGAAGGGACAGTGATCATGATGGAGCTCGGTGTAACGGTGAAGGGACAGTGATCATGAAGGAGCACGGTGTAATGGTGAAGGGACAGTGATCATGATGGAGCACGGTGTAATGGTGAAGGGACAGTGATCATGATGGAGCACGGTGTAATGGTGAAGGGACAGTGATCATGATGGAGCACGGTGTAATGGTGATGGGACAGTGATCATGAAGGAGCACGGTGTAACGGTGAAGGGACAGTGATCATGAAAGAGCACAGTGTAATGGTGAAGGGACAGTGATCATGATGGAGCACAGTGTAATGGTGAAGGGACAGTGATCATGATGGAACGCTGTGTAACGGTGAAGGGACAGTGATCATGAAGGAGCACGGTGTAATGGTGAAGGGACAGTGATCATGATGGAACGCTGTGTAACGGTGAAGGGACAGTGATCATGAAGGAGCACGGTGTAACGGTGAAGGGACAGTGATCATGAAGGAGCACGGTGTAACGGTGAAGGGACAGTGATCATGAAGGTGCACGGTGTAATGGTGAAGGGACAGTGATCATGATGGAATGCTGTGTAATCGTGAAGGGACAGTGATCATGATGGAGCACAGTGTAATGGTGATGGGACAGTGATCATGAAGGAGCACGGTGTAACGGTGAAGGGACAGTGATCATGACGGAGCACGGTGTAATGGTGAAGGGACAGTGATCATGATGGAACCCTGTGTAATGGTGAAGGGACAGTGATCATGAAGGAGCACGGTGTAATGGTGAAGGGACAGTGATTATGATGGAAGCCTGTGTAATGGTGAAGGGACAGTGATCATGAGGGAGCACGGTGTAATGGTGAAGGGACAGTGATCATGAAGGAGCACGGTGTAATGGTGAAGGGACAGTGATCATGAAGGAGCACGGTGTAATGGTGAAGGGACAGTGATCATGAAGGAGCACGGTGTAATGGTGAAGGGACAGTGATCATGATGGAGCACGGTGTAATGGTGAAGGGACAGTGATTGTGAAAGAGCATGGTGTAATGGTGAAGGGACAGTGATCATGATGGAATGCTGTGTAATGGTGAAGGGACAGTGATCATGAAGGAGCACGGTGTAATGGTGAAGGGACAGTGATCATGATGGAACCCTGTGTAATGGTGAAGGGACAGTGATCATGATGGAGCACGGTGTAATGGTGAAGGGACAGTGATCATGATGGAACGCTGTGTAATGGTGAAGGGCGGTGATCATGATGGACCTCGGTGTAACGGTGAAGGGACAGTGATCATGATGGAACGCTGTGTAATGGTGAAGGGCGGTGATCATGATGGACCTCGGTGTAACGGTGAAGGGACAGTAATCATGAAGGAGCACGGTGTAATGGTGAAGGGACAGTGATCATGATGGAGCACGGTGTAACGGTGAAGGGACAGTGATCATGAAGGAGCACGGTGTAATGGTGAAGGGACAGTGATCATGATGGAACCCTGTGTAATGGTGAAGGGACAGTGATCATGAAAGGGCACAGTGTAATGGTGAAGGGACAGTGATCATGATGGAACCCTGTGTAATGGTGAAGGTACAGTGATCATGAAGGAGCACGGTGTAATGGTGAAGGGACAGTAATCATGATGGAATGCTGTGTAATGGTGAAGGGACAGTGATTGTGAAATAGCACGGTGTAATGGTGAAGGGACAGTGATCATGAAGGAGCACGGTGTAATGGTGAAGGGACAGTGATCATGATGGAGCACGGTGTAATGGTGAAGGGACAGTGATTGTGAAAGAGCATGGTGTAATGGTGAAGGGACAGTGATCATGATGGAACCCTGTGTAATGGTGAAGGGACAGTGATCATGATGGAGCACAGTGTAATGGTGAAGGGACAGTGATCATGATGGAATGCTGTGTAATGGTGAAGGGACAGTGATCATGAAGGAGCACTGTGTAATGGTGAAGGGACAGTGATCATGAAGGAGCACGGTGTAACGGTGAAGGGACAGTGATCATGATGGAATGCTGTGTAATGGTGAAGGGCGGTGATCATGATGGAGCTCGGTGTAACGGTGAAGGGACAGTGATCATGAAGGAGCACGGTGTAATGGTGAAGGGACAGTGATCATGAAGGAGCACGGTGTAATGGTGAAGGGACAGTGATCATGATGGAGCACGGTGTAATGGTGAAGGGACAGTGATTGTGAAAGAGCATGGTGTAATGGTGAAGGGACAATGATCATGATGGAATGCTGTGTAATTGTGAAGGGACAGTGATCATGAAAGGGCACAGTGTAATGGTGAAGGGACAGTGATCATGATGGAGCACAGTGTAATGGTGATGGGACAGTGATCATGATGGAGCACAGTGTAATGGTGATGGGACAGTGATCATGAAGGAGCACGGTGTAACGGTGAAGGGACAGTGATCATGAAAGAGCACAGTGTAATGGTGAAGGGACAGTGATCATGAAGGAGCACGGTGTAACGGTGAAGGGACAGTGATCATGATGGAGCACGGTGTAATGGTGAAGGGACAGTGATCATGATGGAATGCTGTGTAATGGTGAAGGGACAGTGATCATGATGGAGCACAGTGTAATGGTGATGGGACAGTGATCATGAAGGAGCACGGTGTAACGGTGAAGGGACAGTGATTGTGAAAGAGCATGGTTTAATGGTGAAGGGACAATGATCATGATGGAATGCTGTGTAATTGTGAAGGGACAGTGATCATGAAAGGGCACAGTGTAATGGTGAAGGGACAGTGATCATGATGGAGCACAGTGTAATGGTGATGGGACAGTGATCATGATGGAGCACAGTGTAATGGTGATGGGACAGTGATCATGAAGGAACACGGTGTAAGGGGGAAGGGACAGTGATCATGAAAGAGCACAGTGTAATGGTGAAGGGACAGTGATCATGATGGAGCACAGTGTAATGGTGAAGGGACAGTGATCATGATGGAGCACGGTGTAATGGTGAAGGGCGGTGATCATGATGGAGCACAGTGTAATCGTGAAGGGACAGTGATCATGAAGGAGCACGGTGTAACGGTGAAGGAACAGTGATCATGAAAGGGCACAGTGTAATGGTGAAGGGACAGTGATCATGATGGAGCACAGTGTAATGGTGAAGGGACAGTGATCATGATGGAGCACAGTGTAATGGTGATGGGACAGTGATCATGAAGGAGCACAGTGTAATGGTGAAGGGACAGTGATCATGATGGAGCACAGTGTAATGGTGAAGGGACAGTGATCATGAAAGGGCACAGTGTAATGGTGAAGGGACAGTGATCATGATGGAGCACAGTGTAATGGTGAAGGGACAGTGATCATGATGAGCACGGTGTAATGGTGAAGGGACAGTGATCATGATGGAGCACAGTGTAATGGTGAAGGGACAGTGATCATGATGGAGCTCGGTGTAACGGTGAAGGGACAGTGATCATGAAGGAGCACGGTGTAATGGTGAAGGGACAGTGATCATGATGGAGCACGGTGTAATGGTGAAGGGCGGTGATCATGATGGAGCACGGTGTAATGGTGAAGGGACAGTGATCATGATGGAATGCTGTGTAATGGTGAAGGGACAGTGATCATGATGGAATGCTGTGTAATGGTGAAGGGACAGTGATCATGATGGAATGCTGTGTAATGGTGAAGGGACAGTGATCATGATGGAGCTCGGTGTAACGGTGAAGGGACAGTGATCATGAAGGAGCACGGTGTAATGGTGAAGGGACAGTGATCATGATGGAGCACGGTGTAATGGTGAAGGGACAGTGATCATGATGGAGCACGGTGTAATGGTGAAGGGACAGTGATCATGATGGAGCACAGTGTAATGGTGATGGGACAGTGATCATGAAGGAGCACGGTGTAACGGTGAAGGGACAGTGATCATGAAAGGTCACAGTGTAATGGTGAAGGGACAGTGATCATGAAGGGTAACGGTGAAGGGACAGTGATCATGAAGGAGCATGGTGTAACGGTGAAGGGACAGTGATCATGAAGGAGCACGGTGTAATGGTGAAGGGACAGTGATCATGAAAGGGCACAGTGTAATGTTGAAGGGACAGTGATCATGATGGAGCACAGTGTAATGGTGAAGGGACAGTGATCATGAAGGGGCACGGTGTAACGGTGAAGGGACAGTGATCATGATGGAGCACGGTGTAACGGTGAAGGGACAGTGATCATGAAGGAGCACGGTGTAACGGTGAAGGGACAGTGATCATGACGGAGCACGGTGTAATGGTGAAGGGACAGTGATCATGATGGAACCCTGTGTAATGGTGAAGGGACAGTGATCATGAAGGAGCACGGTGTAATGGTGAAGGGACAGTGATTATGATGGAAGCCTGTGTAATGGTGAAGGGACAGTGATCATGAGACAGCACGGTGTAATGGTGAAGGGACAGTGATCATGAGGGAGCACGGTGTAATGGTGAAGGGACAGTGATCATGAAGGAGCACGGTGTAATGGTGAAGGGACAGTGATCATGAAGGAGCACGGTGTAATGGTGAAGGGACGGTGATCATGAAGGAGCACGGTGTAATGGTGAAGGGACGGTGATCATGAAGGAGCACGGTGTAATGGTGAAGGGACGGTGATCATGATGGAATGCTGTGTAATGGTGAAGGGACAGTGATCATGATGGAACGCTGTGTAATGGTGAAGGGACAGTGATCATGATGGAACCCTGTGTAATGGTGAAGGGACAGTGATCATGATGGAGCACGGTGTAATGGTGAAGGGACAGTGATCATGATGGAGCACGGTGTAATGGTGAAGGGACAGTGATCATGATGGAGCACGGTGTAATGGTGAAGGGACAGTGATCATGATGGAACCCTGTGTAATGGTGAAGGGACAGTGATTATGAAAGGGCACAGTGTAATGGTGAAGGGACAGTGATCATGATGGAGCACAGTGTAATGGTGAAGGGACAGTGATCATGAAGGGGCACGGTGTAATGGTGAAGGGACAGTGATCATGAAGGGGCACGGTGTAATGGTGAAGGGACAGTGATCATGAAGGGGCACGGTGTAACGGTGAAGGGACAGTGATCATGATGGAGCACGGTGTAACGGTGAAGGGACAGTGATCATGAAGGAGCACGTGTAACGGTGAAGGGACAGTGATCATGACGGAGCACGGTGTAATGGTGAAGGGACAGTGATCATGATGGAACCCTGTGTAATGGTGAAGGGACAGTGTTCATGAAGGAGCACGGTGTAATGGTGAAGGGACAGTGATCATGAGGGAGCACGGTGTAATGGTGAAGGGACAGTGATCATGAGGGAGCACGGTGTCATGGTGAAGGGTCACGGTGTCATGGTGAAGGGACAGTGATCATGAAGGGGCACAGTGATGATTTTGCTACATATTGTTGTTTTATTTTGTTTGATCTTATTCTAATTGTCCTATGACAGAAATATAATTGGGAAAAAAATATATATATTTTCCCTTGGATTTATGTGTATTATTTTTGCAAACAACATAAGTATTTCTATCCTTCCCTAAGTATTTTTTTTTTTTTTTTTTAAAGTACGTTTTATAAATAATAACATCTTATCTTTAACAAAGTTACAAAATTTTCCAAAAGGTACATTGACAAATACATATTAAGATAGACACGATGTACAACTTTTTCTCACCATGCTTTTACAGAGCAAATTTGATTGCGTGTTAATCTTGTACCATGTAGATGCTGTTTTTTATTTTGAACAAAGCAGAGAAGAATAATAAAAGGAAAAGAAGAGAAGGGGGGGATAAGTAAAGTTGGTGGGCAAGAAGGGGGGGAAAGAGAATTGGAGGGGGGGGGGGGGGGTTGGGGGGAAGGAATTCACGCCTTTAACAAGGAGTAGTCAAATCTGATAATTTCAATAGAGGACCGGCCTCTTCTAGAATTGAAGCAGGGATTGATTATGGTGTGAAGCCCATGGAGACCAGATTTTATGGAAAGACACGGAGGAGCCCCTCAGCACACTAGTGATGTGCTCCATTTGGTAAGTGTGCCAAACCCGACCACAGACCATTTGGAGAGTAGGGGGGTGTGGGATTTTTCCAGGAAGCAGCTATCTGACAAGTGGCCGCGCTAATTATGTGCCGGAGGAGCTTATGCGTGTGTGTGTGGGGAGGTCTGGGAGAGGCAAGGGTAACAATACATGCTTAGGGTCGGAGGGTATGGGAGTGTCAAGGACTGCTGTAGCTCATGCGAGAACTGCTGTCCAGTAAGAACATATTCTGGGACAGTCCCACCAGATATGCATAAAGGTGCCAACTTGGCCACAATTTCTCCAACATGCGGGACTTGTTTGTGGATATATAACATGGAGCCTAGCAGGTACATAGTACCATATGTGGAGCAATTTATGGGCGTTTTCTTTGATACGGACATTTATGGAACAACGCGCCGTCCACTCATAAATGTCTGACCATTCTTCTGGATTTAGGGACGTTCCCAGGTCCGTCTCCCACTGCGTTTGGAATCGGTCTTTGACCTCTGTGGAGGTGGGGAGTAATGCATTGTATAGTGTGGAAATGAGACCTTTTGAAGATGCTCCAGAAAGGCATAGATTCTCAAACACAGTGGGAGGCCTAGATGTTAACTGAGCCTTGACCTTCTTCCCTAAATATTTTATACATTATTTTGACCCAACTACATATAAAGTGAGACGGGTTGGTAAATAGTTTAGATTAGAATTGACTTGAAAACATTATGGTGCCTCGAACTGAGAAAGTTTGGGAATCGCTGCCCTAACCCTAGCCAACTGTCTAAGCTCACCCTATGGCAGTGTTTCCCAACCCTAGTCCTCAAGTACCCCTAACAGAGCATGTTTTCCACATCTTTGATGGAGCACAGGTGTAATCATTACTGACTGACACATTTTGAAAGATCCACAGGTGGTATAATTAGATCACTGGTCACCTGGAAAACCTGCACTGTTAGTGCACTGAGAACTGGGGTTGGGAAACGCTGCCCTATGGTAAGCTGGCCCTGCCTGCTTATCCTTTTACCATTCAGACTTTGTTCCCTCCACCCCTTCTTTCCTCTCCTCTGCCACCCGCTGTGCTATCCCCTTACTTCACCCTTCTCTCTGCTTTCCTCTGTGTACACAACTTGCACCTGCCTTATTTCATGTCTTTTTCCCTTTTAATAAAAGGTGTTTTTAGATAAAGCTGCTGAACAAATCTATTATTCTGTCAACCTTGATGGCAAAAAGCAGTAAAACAGAAGCGTATTCGTTCCAGCTGCTGCTATGTGTCCTCCCTGCAAATGGTCATCAGTGAGATATATCCGCTGCTGGGCCTTCTGCTTGTCAATGTGAACTGGATGGAAATAGATTGTTGCTGGTTATGTGCACCTGAATGGTAACTCTTAAGGCAGACCAGTCATTATCACACCAGTACCCTGTGGAGGCGCTAAAGCTGTTAAAAACAAAACGGAACTTAAAATATATATATATACACTTTAGTTATTCTACAGCTAAAGTGAAAGTGATTCCCATTTAAACGAGAATGTCTTCTGATTTTTCCCCTCCTCCCTCTTTTGCACAATTTCCAATTGTGTCATAATTCTTTGCTTCACATTAGGCAGATTGCCAGGTTTGTTTGGTCACTTCACGTTTGTGTACTTTGTATGCAGAAAGTTGAAGCTGTCTTGTGTAGGAAGTAAATTGGCAGAGACCACTCAAACCAGATATCACAAAATCTGCTCCATTTGAATAGACGCAAGATATCTGTTCAACACAATCTTCTCTGGTTGTTAATCAAACTAATTCCCCATTCTCCCCATATGTGGGGCGGCTTCTGGAGCCGCTGAGAACATTTACTTGGACAGGGATTTGAGATCGTGCAGCTGCTGAGATAACATAATTCACTTCCCGTGGGAGAGAGAAAACTTTCAAGGGTTCCCAGGGATTGATTTGGGAAACAAACCACAGAAATGGGATGTTTAACCCGCTTCTATTTTGTTGGGCAAAATGATTTCTTGTGAAGCATTTGTCACTTATGAAGACATCTGTTGTAAATAGACAGGGGGCTCTTCCTGGAGAGATAAGGTCACACTAATCACAATGTATACGAAGATCATCCTCATTGACTGCTTGAGTGTATCAAACTCCAGTACACATCTGGGCCGTGCCAGGAGGCCAGAGATGTCCTTTGTCCATCGTGACGTCTCTCAGAACTGGCTGACATGTATGTATGTATGTATGTATGTATGTATGTATGTATGTATGTATGTATTCTACTGTAAAATATAAGGCTATTGGAAGTCAACTCTGAATTCTGTGATCATATAAAAGCACAATATTGCAGACTGATTGCTTTCATACAGACCACAGAACTCCCAGTGTGACTTGTAATATCCCTCCTATTTTACAGTAAAGTGGTGCTTTATTATGTGTTATACACAAGTCACAATTGTTTACAAAACCTTGCCCATACCTTCAAACTGTCCCGATTTCAGCAGGACAGTCCTTGGTCTAAACTACTACAATGTGTGTACAAAGGTGAAGTATATATCCTTTGTCACTCTCTGGCAGGGATTATGACAGAAAATGGTCACCATACAGTTCATTCAGACAGAGTTAAACAAAAAGTATAGTAAACCATAATTTAGTGAAACGCATGTGCAGTAAGCCAAAACTCTTTTTGTCCCTGGGTTTATGTCCCCATTAATCATCATCACCATTTATTTATATAGCGCTACTAATTCTGCAGCGCTGTACAGAGAATTCACATCAGTCCCTGCCCCATTAGGGCTTACAGTCTAAGCACGCACGCACGCGTCAATTTGATAGCAGCCAATTAACCTATTAGAATGTTTTTGGAGTGTGGGAGGAAACCCACGCAACCACGGGGAGAACATACAAACTCCTCACAGATAAGGCCATTGTCAGGAATTGAACTCATGACCCCAGTGCTGTGAGACAGAAGTGCTAACCACTGAGCCATCATGATGCCCATTAATACCACAGAGAGAGGAAATTTAGATCCCAACCTAATATCTGTGGTTATAAACATTAGACCCCAGATCTCTGGTCTTTATATAATACATACCCCACTCCTACAGTGAGGGCCATCTTTTCCATTGGGCACAATGGGCAGGTGCCTGGGGGCCCCACGGGCAAGGGGGCCCCATAGGCAGGGCTCTTAATTAGAATAAATAATCCTGCAAAAGAAAAAACCTGCAAAAAAAACCTTCAAGGGTCACTGAGCAGGTACATCTATCTATCTCTATAAATCTATATCTATATCTCTATACATTATAATATGTGTATATGTATATGTATATGTAGGGGCCCCGGTGCACTGCTTTGCCCGGGGGCCCATAATGTTGTTAAGATGGCCCTGCCTACACTTATCTTGTGATGATAATTAGATCCCAGATCTCTGGTTGCTTTTTAATGCATACACCCCCCCTCCCACCTCCCATCTCTGTTGATGTTAAAATTCATGCCCCAGATCTCTGGTGTGTGGAGACCTCTCACCATTCTGGGGAAAGTCTAGTACCAGCCACCAATCAGCAAACTAGGAGTTGTCTTCTGGGTATGACAGAGGCTCGCCATGCCCAGTAACTAGTCACCTACACACTGCTGCATGGTTATATATAGTATTTATTTTTTGGAATTATATTATTAAGCTTCTTCAATATATTCACTTCTAACCAACTTAACAATAGCTCCAATTTTATCTGCTCTCTTTATTCTAATACTCAGATCTTTGGAAAGATTAGACAATACTATAGAATCACTATTATTTATATGGTTCCAATAACATTTACTGGATTTCTACTGAATATTATCCACATAAATGTTAGTCAATTCGATGTAAATGTAACAGTTAACAGGCGGTGCAAAGCTCCCAGCGTATTAAAGTTGTTACAATGTATCCCTCTCAAGTTTCTTATAAAAATGTTATTAATTGACATATCTATTCATAATGAAGGTTCTAATTGATCTTTCATATTCATATTTCCTAATGCCACTCTCACTAAACTCTGTTGGTTTGACTGCTGTCCGACTGGCACTTCCAGAATTATTTTTTTTCACAGTGCTACAAGGGTCATGTGACTAGATTTACTAAAGCTTTTAAAAAGGAAAAGTAGAGGTGGTGCCCATAGCAACCAATCAGATTCTAGCTATCATTTATATAGAACATTCTGGGAATGTTAGAATCTGATTGGTTGCTATGGGTACCACCTCCATGGATGATTACCTGAATGGGTGGTGACATCCTAGCAGGTACCAGACACATACCTGTGGGTATATAGATCCAGCATGCAGGTGCGAGATTGTCGAGTCTTCCTGACCAGTATCCAATATGTGTGATTCTCATCTACCTGACCTTGGCTATACCTCTGACAACTTTTATTTGCTGCCTGTATAAAAGATTTTAGCTTGGAACTTTTAAACATTCAACTTAGTGTTCATCTGTTGCCTGTGCTTCTGGCAGTGGCCTGCGATTGCTGCTTCTATGCCTACATGTGCATTATTCATATTGGAGCTCTTGTACATCAATTGCTACAGAGATATCTGTGTCGCAGACAACCTGGCTGTAGAGCTGATCACAGTTGTAGACCTACTCCATTCTCTGGACCAGGTCTGCCTTTCATTATTTACATACATTGGATACTATACATCACTATCAGGTTCTGTACAGACTGACCATTAGGTGTCAGCAGCCTCCAGGTCTATTTATCTTACAAGACACTAGGTGGGAACACATGGATTATTTATTATCCCTATACCTTAAAATGAGAAGGAAGTAGATAGTGCTTTTTTGCTCCAGTCGGATGAATAGGAGGAGGTACCTCGTTCCCGGTATCTCTCCCTCTGTAGCGCTATCGTAGATTGTGTGCTCCTGGGTATCACATGCTTGTGGGTCTTAGTTGTAAACCTTTCCCTCTGTCAGTTATAAACTCAATTCCCTTCACCTTTTCTTATATCTAGTTTAAACAACTTAAGTGTGTTCTCACGTTTTACATTTGACAGCATTACCTGAGTCTCAGAAATCACATGACCGTGCTCTGTTCCTGACAGATTTTGATTATTAAGGGAAGCGTTAGTGAAACATTTCTGTTCAGCTCTGATTATTTTCTTTTAGTGACTTTCAATAGTAAGAAGTATAAGACCAAGGCTACACTTGTTAAACAGTATTAACAAAATTAGCCCTAGTCTGTGTGTGCCTGTGTTTGTGTTGTAGGGCAGCGGTTCCCAAAGTGTGCGCCGCGGCTCCCAGGGGTGCTGCGACTAGCCAGAGAAAAAAAAACTTACCAATCTGCGCGGCGCCCGGGACCCAGCATCCTTCTCTCTCCCGCAGCACACCCAACATTCAGTGACAAGCTGCGGGAGAGAGGAGGATGCTGGGTCCCGGGCGCCGCACAGATTGGTAAGTTTTTTTCTCTGGCTAGTCGCGGCGGAGGGGGCAGAGTGAAAGGGGGCAGAGTGAGAGAGGACAGATGGGCAGAGTGAGGGAGGGCAGAGACAGTGTGGCCAGAGTGGCAGAGGGCCAGAGTGAGGGGGCAGAGTGAGAGAGTGGCTAGAGTGGCAGAGAGAGGGGGCAGAGTGTGGCCAGAGTGGCAGTGAGAGGGGCAGAGTGGCAGAGGGGGCAGAGTGTGTGGAGATGAAGGAGGTCACAGTGTGAGTTAGCTGTCAATTATTCTTTGACAGAAATATAATTGAAAAAAATATATAAAAATATTATTTTTTCCTTGGATTTATGTGTATTATTTTTGCATACAACTAAATAAGTATTTCTGTCCTGACCAAAATACTTATTACGTTTTTTTGACCCAACTACTTCTAAAACAGGACTCCTCGGTAATCATTTTGGAGGGGTGCCTGGAAAATATTATGGAGACTCTAAGGGTGCCGCAAACTGCAAAAGTTTGGGAACCACTGTTGTAGGGAATTAAACTGTAAATTCCAATGGGGCAGGAACTGATGTGAGTGACCAATAGTCTCTGTGCAGCTGTATGAAATAGGTGGCGCTATATAAATAAATGGTCATGATGATGATGTAATTCTTATAACCTCCTGGATCCTCAGAGCTACATTATATTTTGCCACTGTGACTGTTTCTTGTATATTTAATGCAGTTTTTCAGGTTTTCATCTGTTCTTTGCCGCTGTAGAGGAGCAGGACTTGCTGTTTCTTGCCCTTCTGCTCCACGGGAGGTTTCTGTCCTCCCTGAGCTTGCCTCATCTGAGGCATTTAAAATATTTTTTCTGCTTGTGAAAAGCAAAAAGCTTATTATTAAATTTGCTAAATTTTAATTATAAAATAAGCTTGTGTTATTCCACACTAACCTCAAAAACATTATAAGTCAAAAGACGCAGTACACCCTTTTATTTAAAAAAAACTCTACAGGTATTGGGAAATCTGATTACTCCAGTAAGATATGGGTGACATGGTCTATCTTTTACGGTATGTACCAAACATGGGCGCCATCTTGAAATCTGCCAATCGGTTCAATTCCTGTAGAGTTTTTGAAATAAATGGGTGTACTGCGACTTTTGAATCACTAATATATATATATATATATATTTATATATTTATATGTGAATTAAATCCACTGACAAGTGAAGTAAATCATTTTTGATTATCTCGTTACATTAGCACCTGTCAAGGTGTGGGATATATTAGGCAGCAAGTGAACAGTTGTTGAAGTTGATGTGTTGGAAGCAGGAAAAATGGGCAAACGTCTGAGCAACTTTGACAACGTTCAAATTGTGATGGCTAGATGACTGGGTCAGAGCATCTCCCAAACCGCAGGTCTTGTGGAGTGTTTCTGGTATACAGTGGTTAGTAGTACCTACCAAAAGTGGTCCACGGAAGGAATGCTGCTGAACCGGTACACTACTTATGTCCCTTGAAAATGAAAAAAGAAGTAACTACGGTAAATATGGAGTGTGTGTATGTGCATTTGTATGGGAGTTGTAATTATCTATATATTATATATTTATATCTATCTATATAAAATAAGATTACACTAATATTAGATTTTGTTTTGTATCAAAACGACTTTTTAAGCAAATTCAATTGTCATTGTCTAATTTCTGTATAATTCGAATCCAAGTCCTTGGAGACACTTTAAAAAACAGTTTTGCCCATAACATCTCTGCACGTTAGTTTTATGAACTGATTGCACCAAGGGTTACAAACTTCATACATATGTGCTACAATTACACACTGCTGAAAATGCTAATAAGCTCGGCCGAGGATGAACCTTTTAAATTATGGGGCACTGCAAGAATAGCAAAGTATACGGCGACATCTACAGGTTACATGAGGTTACTGCATCACCTGAAGTACTAATCTCAAGCATCATGTTTTGTATACACAGCCAGAGCTGTGTAACGGCGCCATCTGCCGGCGGATGGTGGCAACGCTTACGGTATTACATCGATCCTGCTATTGGCAGCCTCTATAGCCCCCACCTGATTGGCTGACAGTTCTCCAGCTTTGGTTGGCTGCCTGTAAATGCCGGCCTGAGAGTGTCATGGCTGCGCTGTAGGTTGCAACCTGCGCTGTTATCTATATTTACCATGAATCCGGACGGCGGCTGCTCTTCCCATCACATGACGGTACAGGGGCACCAGGGATGTGATGCATGCTGTACGGGAGCAACCCCGGGAGTGCGGGAGACTGTGCAAGAGATGGACTTCCAAAGAGGTGATTATATCTAGTGTAGCCTTTACTTTGGGATATCTCTGTGCCCCATATACCTCGCAGCACTCTTAAGCTGTCTGTATAGTGTGCCCTAACAGACCCTCATTGGCGATGCCTGCTGGCACTTGTAGTTCCACCACAGCTAGAGAGCCACAGGTTATTATATAAGAGTAATTCCACTTGTCATGTTCATTTGGGTTCATTAGAGACCTAAATAATGGAAGAATGATTGGACTGTGGTGGGAACATAGGCTGCTTAATGTCTTGTGGGCAGCCCAGAGGCTTAGAGGAGTGGACTGGACACTAGTGTGTGCATGATGCAGTAACAATAACATTACCAGCTGCAGCTGCTGCTGGGAGTAGTAGTTCCACAGTCACAGATAACAGGCGCATATGATACAGCTCACCTGACCACCTCACAGATGCTCAGTACATCCATCCCAATTTCCAGAGACTCTCTCCTTACATACAGTGCAAACATCCCCTCATCTAGGGACTCCTCTGCCATTGTCTCCTCCTTTACAGTCCTACACCCAATTAGCTGCGCTGCACCGTGCAAAGGACCCCCATCTCATGGTATGGGGGCTGCTCCATTGGGCACCTGTAGTACTTTTTACACTCTGCCTTTTACCCTGTAGTGCAAACACTGCGTCTGCTATGAAAGCTGTTGCATCTGGGGTATCCCTGAAGGTGGGGATCACCCTGCTGGTATTTTTGCCAGTGGTCTTTCAGTTGCTGATGGGGCTCATCCTCTTTCTTTAAACACACACCTGTTTCCAAGCCATGGGGAACTGACATCTCTGGGCTCCCAACTATTGGGGCTCCAACATGTGTCCTGTGGCACCTTCTGCACACCCCTCCCCCCTTTTCTTACTAAGAGGTATTGGGGGATAGTAGGGGGACTAGACTCCCTAGTGGAGTTACAATTAAATGTCCTCCCTCTGTTTATTCCCCTCCAAAGGATCTTTCAATTTGTGTCCTCGTGGCCGCACAACTCCCTACCCCCCGCACCGCTGTGCACATCACTGCCTCATTAGAGTACATCTAGTGCTGTAAGCATGTTAACATGAAAATGACTTGGAACTTGTAAGAGCTGTCATGTAATTGGCAATGCATAAAATAAGCGACACTAACAGCAGAAACTAGTATACAAAGTATATGCAGCTGCTGTAATGGAAGGTTTTTTTCATAACATAGAAAATAGAATCCACAGATATTGGGACATAAAATAATAGAACAGTACCACAATCCATGTGTGCTAATGTATAATGGGTGATCTTAGGGATGATTTATGTGATTGCTACAGTACATGGGTAAGTGTCTCTTACTTATCTACTTGTTACATCACTAATAGCTAGAAGTGAGTGAAAACAGGGATCTACTCTTTAAGAGTTTGGATATAAGTTATGCAACTGATTTATAGTCTCATGATCTATATTGTGATCTATTTAGGAATCTGGTCAGCTGCTCTGTATGGAGACCTGAGCCAGGTCCAACGCTTTATTGAGAAAGGAACGGACCCTAACCTGGCTGATAACTTTGGATACACAGCCTTGGTGAGACCTGTGTTATTATCTATGATATGTACTTTAGGTTTCGTCATTTACAGAAGTGGCATTTATAATCTGATATAAAGTAAAGGGATTGTACACCTTCCCATTAATCCCTACCCCAAGGAGTCATGGTCCCCCTGCTAGGAGAGTCATCAGCATTGTGGGATCCAAGCCATCTTAGTTGTTGCAGCAGCTAGGATAGGGTGTGTATTAATCATAGGACCTGGATGGATCGGCCATGGATCCTGTCCATTGAGGAGCTCAGTCTCTATTTACATAAAGAACGTGAGTTTCCATCTACCAGCAGTTCCTGCTGATGGTGTTATCCTCCTCTGCCAGCTGGTAGTGTGATGGGTAATGTGCACGTGGGGGGATTTGTGCCCACCTAGCAGCAGGTGTACGAGGTGTAAAACAGCTGTAAACAAAGCTAAATGCAGATTTTAGTAATGTGTTTTTTACACTTGTAGGGGGCAATGTGCTCTTGGTTGAAAAGACGCTGTCTTGTTCATATTACAGTCTATAGCTCTCCATCAAGTTACCTTTGCGTAAGATGTTGTCATTATGCGCTCCCAGTAATTGCAATACATTTAATTAGCAGGAAGTGTCATTCAGAAAAACAGACGTTTACAGTATTAGCACTTGTACCTCAATACTATAGACCTGTGGATATTTCTCTGGCCACATAGGCCAGTAATCACAAACAGTGGATGTTGCCCAGCCCATTATTGAATTTGGGATTATAACGGTACATTCCAAGTGAACACACATGCAGACTTGGTCGTTTTGTACCAGATTAGTACAATATTGTTGCGTTTGCGCCACCTCCGCTCTCTCAATGATTGTTCTGAGCTAGCAAAATTGGATCGAATCCAACAGAACAGAAATTCAGGCCAAATGACCCCCACCTGTTGTGTGTGTATGAGCCATCAGGTGCCAGGAACAGGGGAGTTCCCAGTTATTGTGCATTGCAGTCATTAGACCTGGTGCCAGACAGCATGGTGTTTGGGCCCTATCAGTATTGTTCTTCCTTCTCCAGCACTACAGCAGCCGACACGGACATTTCCCAGTCTGCAGCTTTCTTCTTAACAGTGGGGCCGACAGCAATGCTCAGACACATGGGGGCAGCACAGCCCTGCATCGGGCAGCCTACTGCGGACACCTGAAAGTGGTAGAGCTGCTACTGAAGAACGGAGCGGACCCAGCCAAGACAGACTCTGACGGGAGGACTGTGCTGCACAAGGTAAAACATGATAGTATTGTGCCAGAGGACGTCCTCCTCTTTCAGTTTTCCTTTTTATTTTTATACAAAACAACCCTAAATACTGGCATCTTGTTCTATTTTCTGAATTACAGCATTTGTTCAGATGTATATTTTGTTTGCTCGATAGGCAGCAGAAGGCGGCCACCAGGAGCTATGCCATTTTCTACTAAATTATTGTAAAGGGTTCTTGGATTTACAGGACTGCAGAGGACAAACAGCTGCAGACCTGGCTCCATCCAATATGGCTGATGTTTTTTCTCCTTAGACTTCGTAGAGGTGCAGGTGGGTGTCACATTGTTATAGCTCACACACTTATTAGATGCAATGAACAGGCCGTGTGGTCTGTGTGTGAAGCTGGAGATTCCCAGTACTGTAAGATCAGGCTACGGTGAAATGATGTGCTGAACCCATTGATTAGATTGATCAGTGAGTTAATACCAGACAGAGACCTGTCAGCAGCACCTGGTGAGGGCGGTGGCAGCAATGGTTGTGAAGAAACCTTGTTACAGTCACCACACACCACAAAATGAGGATAAAGTGTTTTCATTTTCGTTAATGTTTCCAATTTCCACACCCCCAGCCCCTGATTAGCTTAATACAAAATAAACATATAACATTGTCTATAGCTTCTAATAAGTACTGATAACTCTACAACTTCACTTTCCAGTCTTCCCCTCTGCAGAACACTCTGTGTGTTCATGGTGAAACGCGTCAGTGGACGGAACCTCCAGTAGCCCCAGGAAGTGTCTGCAGAGATGTGATGTCCCTGTGTCCGGCCAGGGAACCCCACTACATCCACCGGATGCTTTCTTGAAATAGTAATGTCCTTTGAAAAAAAAAAATGGCACAATGAAATGACAGCAGTAGGTGGCTGGGGACATTGTCCACGGCAGTAAAGAGTCTCTGGTCGGGGTGACCCCAGGCTTCCCGGTGAGGTAACGGTGGTTAGGGTGATGATCACTCCACTCTCTGCTGCATTTCATCACTCAGTCCTTCCTTCCTCGCTTCTGTAAGGTCAAATATACACACATTAAACTGTTTATTAAAGGAGATGTCTATTTTTTTGTTTAACTTCATATTAGCCAATGGATAACTAGATGATGTGCAAATATTATTAATTTTTCTGCACCTTTATGCTGGACAACGAGATTTACAATCAGCTTCTCTGCAGATGTAAGGGCTAATTGTTTTGTAATGTAAAAAACAAACAGTCGTGGCTGCAAATAGCTCTTGTAATGAATAGACCGGGAGGGAGGGAGGGAAGTGACCGCTCCAACTACTATCTCCTAAATTGATATATGCCATCATAAATCTCCAGCTCACAAGTAGATTGGTGTTATAATACGCTTATTTGTCTACAAGCAGGCAGCAGAAAGGTTAATAATAATTTGCAAATTACCTTATTACCAGTGGGGTGAGGGGGTAGAAGTAACAAAAGCATGAAAATGGCTTTAAAAATAAGTTTGTAAAGATGATGATATTCTTGTTCAAAACTATTTACCATCTGCTGTGTTAGTGAGGGCACTGGGTCCTGGTGCAGGGATAGGATGTGCCAAGCATTAGAAGCAGAGTTATGGGAAATAATTATAGGGTTCTATGAATGTCATTCTCATCTTGCAGAAAGGCAGCAACTGCAGATACCAATGTGGAAAAGCTTCTACTAACACTCGGCCACAACTTCTACTGAAAAATGTTGATGAGGCTGCTATTGTTGTTTGTAAAACACTTAAATCTAAATAGGCTAAATAAGAGGACATTTTGCTGCAAAATAAATGTATTTTATTTTTTGTGTGGCACTGAACAACACAACATAGATAGAGCAAGTACCAACAATGCCACGTAGTGGTAGAGCAGAGAGGTGGAGAAGTACAATGTATGATGCAGCTTGATATACATACATGCATGTAGAGTATAGTATTAAAGTATTTTCTGGGGGGAAACTGAAGAGTCCCACACACCCCAAATGCCATAGGGAGTAACAGGGACATGTGTAATAAAGAGTTTATATATAAAAAAAAAAAAAAAAATGAGCTGTGACAAGTTCTACCCCTGGAAGCTAAATGGTCCCGTACTCCATGTGGTGTTTATGTCCCATGTACTGTATGACAGAATTGTGTTGGGACACACACTAGGAGATCCATATACACACATGACCATCACAACAATTAATCAAATTAAATCGGTCATGTTTCAGTAGTTTGCCAAATGCCTGGTTGCTGCTATTGGGTAAAATTTATTTTCCTGCGCACCAGTTTTTGTTTGTTTTAATATAAAATGTCCTCAGGTATTTCTACCTTCCCTGTAATAAACAACGGGCTGCTGTGCCCCCAGTTGAACAGCCCCTAGTGGGGACCCAGGGGGGAGCAGAGGACACCTGAAGGCGTCTCCTGCCATTCTCCAGGAGGATCCATATAATTTAGATAGAACAGTAGCTGGGTGGTCACTGCGGAGACCAATTGGAGGAATCTTGAATGACTTTTTCCGTTTCATAGTGTTTGCGGATAAGATAACACTTAGAACAAACTTTTTTTTTTTTTTTTAATATATTGCCAAACCCAAGCCATGTCCTTTGACATGATATAAAACCTTCACACCATAGAATAGACATCTATTGAAACATGAGTAGTGTTTCTGATAAATGCTTTGCTCTGATTGTCTATCTTCCTGCCAGGTGTAATGTTATGTTATGGACTCAAGGCCGTGATTAGGAATATGGGCACAGGCAACTTCTGTATGATTTTCTGAATGAACAGAGTGGACATTTAGGTTAAATGATATAACATCAGGTCATCCTAGACTATAAAATGTAGAGTTCAGTTCCAGTCTTATAGTTGTTCCTTCCACTTTAGGTTACAATCCAGCTCCCTAACTGGAGTGGAAAGATCTTTTAACATTGGTAACAGTTGTTATAGGAAGCTGTGGATACCTCTCCTAATAGAGCTCTCTGGAGGAGATATTTTTGCTGGTGAGTTGTAAGGCACCAAACAGAGCATACATAGACCAGGGACATACAAGGCAGACATGAAAACAAAGGTTAGGAGGGTGTGCTTAGAAAGCCAACACTAGTGGGAATAGATCAGAGCTAACAGTGAGTCAGGCTCAGCAGTGCAATGACGACAGAGTCCTCCAATAGCGGCAGCAGCTTGATCCTGGTTTCAAGTAACGGAGAGAAGGTGCTGTCCAAACATTTTGAGTTTGTTTGCCCCCAAACACTCACTGTTACTCGGTGCAGGTGTACATGGAATATGTGACAGAGGAGATCACATGATCAGGTGTTTAGGAGGAACAGACGGATCATCACAACAAGCAGCCATATTTAAAGGGAATCTGTCATAGTCTTGGGTACTGCGTTGGCACCCCTGTACAGTATGAGCATCTGCACACACAGATATAATATACAATGGCTGGGTACAAGGGTAGCATTTGTCCAGATTGAGGTACCTTTACAATAGTGCCCATTAACTACACCCAGGAGCAGCTGCCGCTTTGTGGACCAAACCAATGATGAGAACAGGGACTATCAAATCAATAGGAAGCCTTGTGATAGATCTTGTTCCTAGGGAATGTATAGACTATATTATATTAAATGTACATTCAGCCCACAAATTGACTTCCTTCATTGGGTGTAGGCAACGGGTGCTCTTTAATGCTAAATCTATAATTGAAACAAGCAAATTAACAAGTACAAAGGTCAAGGAAAATGAAATGATGATAGATTCCCTTTAAGACATGCAATGCACCAGTGTGATCATGCAGCAAGCAACGGGGCAATCCAGCTTAGGAGCATTGTCTTTCTAGAGCAGCAATATCAAGCACATAGATAATCTATAGATGTATAGTTACCTCTGCATTTACCAGCATGAGCAGCTATTAGCTGACACTCTCAATTGTGCCCATAACGGCAGTGTTGATTAGGAGTGCTGGAAAAAGACAGGGTTACAGAGATGAACAAGAAAGACTCTGAAGGGAAGACTGCCAGTAACAGTCGTGTACCAACCTCAGGCTGGCAGAATGAGAATCTCATTCAACTGGTACAAAGAAATGTATAAATGCATATTTCTTCCTCATCTCGCTGGAATCACAGACATAAGAATATGGTGCATACAGCAGAACTGTTCTGTAACCACACGATAATTAAGAAATCATCTAGTCTGTGCGTAATGGTGCCATCAATAGAACAATGACTTTAGGCCCTAGTTTGCAGACTACCGGCACTTGTCTCCTTGGCACCAAAACTCCATTAGAAGCCCCACTGAACAATTCTGTCGTAAATAGCTCAAGTTAGGTAGATTTGGTGCTTTTGGTAAGGTTAGGTCACACGTTTGCTATTTGCACCATGTCTCCCCGGCCAAATGTTAAAATCTTCCATTTCTCCGGTAATAACAGAAAGAATTGTTATTACTAATGATGCTGAAAGGTGATCCTTGACATCACTCATCTGACAGACCGGTAATGGATTTGGGTCCATACACCTGGGTTTCCATGGGGCTTTACTGCCTCTATAATATGTCATATACACATTATAGTGCTGGGTAACAAACGCAGAGAAAACGCATGGGAATACAGGTCTATGGACTAGTCCCAGACCAGGGCAGCGTCCGTACAAAGCTCCATCAGTACCGATATAGTCAGCCAGGTACTATAAATAAAACAATCATCATTTCCATTATAGGGGTTAAACAGGCTTTTGGAGATGGAAGTAGTTTTATTTGGGTAGAGAACCCCTTTAAAGCCCCCATCATCACCATTTATTTATATAGCCGCCACCATATTAAACAGCGCTGTACAGAGACTAGCTTAGTCTAAATTTCTTAACACAAACACACTAGAGTTAATTTTTGTCAGCAGCTAATTAACCTACCAGTATGTTTTTGAAGTGTGGGAGGAAACCGAAGCACCCAGAGGAAACACAGGGAAAACATACAGACGCCACACAGATAAGGACATGGTCGGGCATCGAACTCATGACCCCAGTACTGGTAGGCATCTTGGATTTTGTGCATGGCACATACCCAGTTTGTCTACAGTGCTATGGGAATATATTTCATGTTGCTCATTAAAATAAAGCTGAAGAAATAGAATTGTCAGGTATTTTACAGTGTGTCATGTGTGCTGTGAGCACCATTTAACAGGGTTTTCCATGATATTATACATGACAGTGAGGGCAAAATGTGAGAGTCGGCTCATACAAGCAATTTATTAACCAAATCTGTAACAGAATATACCATCTGCTAAACAGACGTTATTACCAAGTTACTATATTATCGCTGTGGATTAAACATTCCTAAGTCCTATTTGGATTTTCTATCAGTCCTAAACTGCATAGTAAGGAAAGGAGGGGTGCTGTGACCGCTGCTGTCATGTGCTCCACCAATCTGATCTGTAGGAGCACAATCACCACAATAAAACAGACAACCTATAGTCTGAAACCGAGGAGGTTTTATCATCAATGCAAATTATTTCATTGGCTTAGTTGTATAGTGTCAGTTGCACGGGTGTCCACGTTTTTGTTTAGATTTATAGGAGGCCTCCACATTTAGAATACTCACAGTACAACAACTTGATGGTGCGACCAAGAAACAGAGGGGCCAGCTGTAATGTTAAAGGTCTGCATATGGCTGATGCACCCCTTAAAATGTTTTTTTCCCCCTTTCTTTTAAGAAAAGATGTTGGTGAAAGGTGGTTCAAAATAAAAGTACCCCCCTTAGCTGCCTTGGTTAGTTACGGCCATGGGCATATACAGCCTGTAGCCCCCGCAGGACAGAAGGTTGGGAGTGAGCATCCAGCAGTAGGCTTACACACTCCTGCATGACAAACCTCCTGGTGGGTGGGTACAGAGACCAAAGGCTGCAGCTGAAGAGGGCGAATACAAATTGTTTTGTTTTTACCCTCTTCACCCACAATTTAAAGAAAAAACGAAACAAAAACAAACGTGTGTGGACATAACATTTAGATTTGCTCATAGCCTGGCCAGACACATGGAATAATACAATGGGGCTTAGACAACATGGGGCTAATGGCACAAATGTGCTGTATCTCATAGCAGCCAATCAGATTATAGCTTTCATTTTTCATAGCACAATTTAGAAAATGAAAGCAAACATCTGATTGACTGCTACTGGTCATAGGACATTGCTTAATTGTGCAGAGTACAGTATGCACTGGATGCAAACACATATTTGAAGTTAGAGTACCTTTAAGGGAAACTCTGACCCATATTACAACTATTTTACAAAAGGTCTGATACATCTATGTTTTTATATGTATGGTATAACTTTAATCTATAAAAATAACCTAAAACCTAATAACTAGCATTTTGATTACAGCGCATGTCATTAAAAATTGGAAGTTTAATTAAATATTGTGTTTGTCTTAACAATGTGCTTAGTAGCCCAGCCCTGGAGTTCAGTCCTGTACCTGAGTCAGCGTTCCTGTCATTCAGTAGCTGCATTCGACTGTTAGGAAATATCTTCAGCTCTATGCTATCTGGAGACTGGGCATCAGTGTGTGAGGTCCGGAGGGCATTCAGATACTGCAGCCGAGAGACCTGCACCGGGTACAATGACCATCACAAATAGAAAACCTTAAACAACACTCCAGACCAAGAATGTTTTGACAAATGTGCTAAAGACATAACCGGTTTGAATTAAACAAGCACTCAGAACACCAATTTTATTTTCCCCATAAGATTTCTCAAACTCAGTTATGACTAAATATATCTGTAATATCTCTACTGCATAGTTTACAAAACAAGGACCCTCAGAATGGTTCTTGAAGCAATGCCATTGTCATTTAATCATTAACAGGCTTCTTGTTCTGATGTCAATTCAAAACCCCCTTCTCTCCTCCCAGATTATTTCTGGCAGTAGACTGTACTATGGGGTAAAACAAGTGGGAAGGTTACTGCCTGAAATAGCAGCATAGTCCTAGTATTTGCTTCAACCCACTTATGCTTATTGGACTGACAAAGACACGTAATGACCTGTTCTAAATACATAAAGTAAAATGTGAGCTTAGAACAGCTATAACCTGATTTTCCACTGCTTCTGTTTAATAGAATAACCAGCAGCACAATCCACAGTCTGCAATAAATGGGGCTAATTATGAAAGAAATGCAGAGATGCAGAACATCATAATGTAACTATTCTATGCCATCCACATACATTGCAGTAAGCCTCTGCTCTGTGATGCACATCTGTGCAGGCTTCTGGTCATTGAAAGATGTACATACTGGAAGGTACTGACACACCTGGGCGTACCACACAGGCCTACATTAAGTACAGCAATACTAACACTCTGCCGCTGTGCCAGCCTGCAACACGTACAGCTACGCCAACACTCTGCCGCTGTGCCAGCCTGCAACACGTACAGCTACGCTAACACTCTGCCGCTGTACCAGCCTGCAACACGTACAGCTACGCCAACACTCTGCCGCTGTGCCGGCCTGCAATATGTACAGCTACGCTAACACTTTGCCGCTGTGCCGGCCTGCAATATGTACAGCTACGCTAACACTCTGCCGCTGTGCCGGCATATTGCAGGCCGGTACAGCGGCAGAGTGTTAGCGTAGCTGTACGTGTTGCAGGCTGGTACAGCGGCAATAAACTATACAACAGAAAATGCAGCTTTAACATTTAACCCATTTTACAAGATAAAAATGAATACCTGGACATGAGGTGGTAATTTTCTGGGTGTACAATGCCCGCTTTGTAGTAAGAGATGTACAATAACAAGACCGCAGCAGTCACTATGAATGGACACTATGCTCTCACCTTAACTATTTGCAGGTCAGACAAAGCTCTCACAGAATAATCTGGACAGTAGAAACCAGAATCTGGAGAACCAGACTGCTCGCGGCCGCTGGAAGGGGAGTGTGGACCTAAACAGGAGAAGGTAAAGGCAACAAGAACAGTGGATTCCTTCTTTATTACTGTATGATTTATACAGACACAAGCAGAACAAGTACTCCCAAGCCCAGTGACACTACCACCCCCACATGTAATGTTCTCACCTAACAGACATGGGCTCAGGGCAGCTACACCATAGTAAGTAAAGGCCCCATTTTCAAACCTCAGACCTTCCTTCCCAATCTCCACTTGTACCCGGCCCTAAAAATCCAAGAGGAAAAAAGTAAGTACACTCCGGTATAGAAGTAACGTCCATCGACCCATGACTCCCATGTACCCACCTGCAGAATGAGAACAAAGAAATCCACCGGCTGGCTGCGCAGGTACAGGTAGTGCTCCGCGGACAGGCGGTCACTGTCATCAAATTTCACCTCCTGTGTAACCCCTGGGAGTTTCAGTAGGTGCAGGAGGACCTTCTCTGACACCCGGGAGGTACTGAACAGCTCCACCTCTGACAACAAAACAAACAAGTCACATAATATGTATTTTCTTTTATCTTCATTCCAAGTGACCGCGATCCATTCACAAGACATGGCTTGCTACGCAATCTGCTTGCCTTGCCCAAGAGGATAATGTTAGTGTGTGTGTCTGGATGCACCCATACATAAAATAATATCTTTAAAGAGTATGGTAGCAGATGGGCTGACCAGGAAGCCCCGGCGTTCTGATGTACTGGGCTACACACAGGATGGTGTGCTAAAACACCCACACTGGCCATGTACAATAAACTCATACGGGAAGTGTGTGGCTAAGTGGAAGGATATGCGGATAAGGGCGACCACAGAGACAGACAGTAGAAGATGGTGACACAATGGTGTGCTATAAGGAAATACCCTGTGACAGGAAGCGCTGAGTAGCCAGTAATAGCTGTGGTGAGATCTTTACTTTCTGCTCCGTGTCACTAGATTTGAAGAAGGACAGATCTTCCCCTCCTCGGGGTATCGGCATAGGATGCACTTTGGGATGCTTCTTTTTTACAGTCTGCCCTACAAGGTTAAAAAAAAGAAAAATGTCAAATAGCAGTCTGTGTGGAGGACGTATATTTCAGTCCATTCAAACTGAGGCCAAACCGATATGTTCTGCTAGGCGTCTTGGACAACAGGGTCACTAAAGCACTAATGGACCTTATCTTGAACCTGTCGTACACCCTAACATTGTCACTAAATCGTATTGATTACATCACTTTATTAACTGACAATATATATATGCATCTATTTCATTTTTTAAACAAAGCTTCACTTTTCCAAATTGTAAACCTGCTGGGACAACACTTGCACGGCTACAATGCCCGGAGAATGCTGATTTCAGGTGGATGTAGTCAGTGTGGCGGAGAAGGTGACTGGACAAGCAGTACATTCTCCTCCACACAGCTCCCCCCACACTAGTCCATAACAGACCTGCTCTGAATCACAACTCTGTAGACTGGAAAACTGAGCAATACAACAAGTGCCGCATCAATGGAAATGGGTTTCAGGATCAGGACCCTATGGTTTTACTAGTTTTGAAGACAGGGCTTTTTAACAATCCATGCTTGGCAATCTCCTGTATAAACAACTAGACCATGGAAGTAACTCATGTGATATGCTCATTTTTCTCCTATTCATATTTTATAAAAGAAATACTGAAAAGTCTTTATCACAGATTTGCATCTGGTTTTGATGTGTGAACTTCCCAGCTATGACCCTTCACTAAGGAATTCTTGGGTAACTCGTTTACAGATGTCCACTGAATCAACATACAATTCTCATAAGATACAGTTTTGAAAACCTTCCCTAGCAGGAACATTAATGCTGGAGTGTTATAATGCAGTGTTTTATTATAGTATATACAGAATTAAAACAAATATTTATCAAGGCTACAAATTAGAGAGCCACTGACAGCCAACCAGACACCAAACAAGTCGTACAATGTTATGGGATATTGTACTGTTGTATTAAGTGATTCCAAGAGAAGATTTGTTTATTAATAACAGTGCACCTAATAGGGTCCAGATCAGTGGTGGGATTCAGCCGGTTCGCCAGAACAGATACCTAATTTTAAGGCGAGTTTGGCGTTGCTCCAGAGTACACCCTCTTCATTGGTGGGGGAAGGAGGAGGGTACTTAAAAAAAAATAAAAAATACTCAACTGTTTGCGGCGTCGGCACTCCTCAACTGCTCCGTCCGCACTGAATGTAGGGCGTGACGTCATCACGCCCGACTTTCAGTATAGAGCGTCGCAGACAGGAGCCAGCAAGAAAGAAAACAAGAAGAGAAGAAAGAAGCCGATAGAAAAGGTAAGTGAAGGAAAAGAAGCAAGAGGCCGAAAAAAGCAGCATGGCAGTGTTCATAATATGAACTGGGGGCATTACTGTGGCATAATATGAACTGGGGGCACTACTGTGTGGCATAACATGATTCATTACTATTATGTTGATATTAGCAGCATAAAATAAGAAATATTTTATACACACGCACACTTGGGTTTGACTAGATAAATTATTTATATCAATATCAAGAGGCAGTTTATCATTATGCAGCTTTTATAATATTTGTTGTTTACTACTTTGCTCTTGTCTGTGTAATGTCTTAATAACTTGTACTCTTTTATTGCCTATATTTAAATTAAATTCCTATTGTGATTCAATGTATGTGTTGCCATGTAACTTCCATTGTTGGCACTTTATATTTTTTTTTTTAGTTTTTGGTCAGGTATTTAATATTTTTAAAACGCTTTCTTATAATAATCTAGTTATGTGTACCTCTTATTGTTCTTATTTGAGTAATACATACATGAAATATTAAATTACCTTACGGTATATCTTTTGTATACTTCAAACCGTCATTAGGGCAGAGAACCGGTTGTTAATTTCTTTGATTCCCACCACTGGTCCAGATGTGTCTTATAACTGCTTTATCCTCTCCTAAAACCCTTTCAATCCTTTGTTTGAAGCTGGAACTCTCAGGCTAGTTTCACACAGGCAGATTAGAATCCGGAGCCAGAGAAGCTGTTGTGAAGTTCATGCAGAGTAAACACACCAGTGTCACTTCACTCTTCTCATGTGACATTCTCCCTATCACTGTAGTGTGGCTGCTGGATATTCAGCTCAGTACACTTTTATGGCTGGAGAAGTGCTGCATTGTAATAGGCTTTGGTGACACTAAACTCAAATTGGTCTTGAATTTCACCTCATGATTACTTTTTAGTTGTTATCATGTGTCTTAACCAAATAGAACAGAAAGTCGCAGGACTTATTCTCTCTTGCATGAAATATGACCTTTCAATTACCCTTAAGCATGTGTGTTGTCAGTAGTCATGCGACTTCAACCACTTCAGTGCTAAAGCAGCCCTACGGCTAAATCTTTGACCTGTACAACAGAGATAAATGCCTTTACAGAAAACCCATGTGACTATGGTGATCAGAAGTTTTATATCCAGAGAATTTAAACTATTCCTTACTGTAGTCTTCAGATTCATCCAGGATCTCCGATTTTATTATTTCTTCTATGACATCCTCCAGCGTGACTAGGCCAATCACCTCATAGAATGGGTCTCCTTCTCCTTCATTGTTCACCTTCTGTACAATGGCCAGGTGTGACTTACCTGTGGAAGCATGAGACACACACAACGGGTTATGCAAGTGAAAGTAACCCACCCAAGTTTCCAGTGATGGACAAGGCATGCAACTAGTTACTATGAAAAGCTAAAATCTACTTGCCACTGAACTGGGCCTAGCACTAAGGTCACTGACACGTAACTTAGAAGCAAGGTAAAGGGGATGATTTGATACGCTCCCCCCAGAAACCCCCCACCCAAGTCCCTTACTGTATTTACCATTGCTATTTCTGCTTGAAGGTTATTTCAGTAAATCCATCGCGATTCACATAAGGTAGGATTTCCTCACATATCCCTGTAGACTGCTAATCACCCATCATGAGTAAGGTGCCCTCTCTGACCCCACTCTCTCTGAAATATGCTCCCCACCTTTACTCAGGATAGGGGAGGACAGTAACTTGCATGTGCCAAACACACCCATATACAGACATTGCTCCCTCACCCTTCTTGAACTCCTCCAGCACAGCATCCAGCTTGGTGTCACTGAACACAAAGTGGACAGGGTGACTGTAGAAGCGAGTTATGGTGCTCAGAGGGGTGCAGTCATCTGGATCCACGAAAGCCAAGTCTTTCACATACAGAATGTCAACAATGTTGGAGCGCTCGTTCTCATATACAGGGATACGGGTGTAGCCACTCTCCATGATGCTGGACATGGTGCTGAAGTCCAAGAGGGCATCGCTGGGTAGCATGAAGCAATCATTCACAGGTGTTAATATATCCTCCACTGTTCTGTTTCTCAAAGCTCCCTTGCTGAATTCGTCCCTCACTAGCTCACTGTAGGGATCCCCACATCGGGCCATCTCTAAAATTCTCAGTCTCAAGCGACAGCAGCTCGGATCCTGTCCAAACACCTTCTTAAGGAGCCAGGATAAGGGAAATGAAATAGGCCCAGCAACAAGCAAGAAGAAGTGGGTGAGCCAAAGGCACTTGGATGCCAACCAAGGACCCCAGCGGGAACTGATGGCAGCTGGTAGGGCCTCTCCAGCAATTAAAAGCAGTCCAGCTGCTGAAAAGATGGCAACAGCTACTGAGTCAATTGCATAGTAAAGCAAGACAGCTACAGCTGAATTGGTGATACAGCAGAGGGACAACAGGGAAATAAGTGTATAACCTCCCCATCGAGTCCGGAGATAATCCAACCGATTGGCACCCAGTCTTTCGGAGGGGGAGCCCCAGTCCTTAAGGAGACCAAGTTCTGGAGGCTCTAGGGCTAGAGTGCTGAGCTGAAGCCCTCGTACCAGGCCTGAGAGCAGCACACAGAGGACAATTAGAAAAGCCAGGAGCCAAATGGCTAAATAATTGTCTTTGGGACCAAGGTATTCCTGACTCCTAGTGCTGGGAGGGAACAGGACACATTGCTGCTGCTCTACCTCCCCCAAGGGTGACTTCTCCTCCTCTTCATCCCCAGACACAGTGATGACCGTGTCCCCCCCTGTGTACAGGGCCCAGCCTTCCCCCTGACGAATACACAAGGGGTATAGGAGGCCTCTATCCCCACTGACCCCATGCTGAGCCTGCACAGTGACCAGGCCCGAGTGCTCATTGCACACCATAAACTCCTTTAGTAGCTGCAGGGGGGAGTCTGGTGGAGGGGTGCAGCCCTGGCCCCCCGGGGCCCCAATGGACAGCCAGGGCCAGGTATCATTTCGTAATTCTGATCCATAGAGACGGAGCCGGAAACGAGAGCCAGGGCGAGCCCTTATTACCCCACCGTTCATGGACGCTCCGGCACCATCCTCCAGTCGCAGCCCCAGCACTTGGGCCTGGTCAGCGGCCTCACCTACCAGCGACGCCGCTGGTGTCACCCCGAATCCGGCTACTAACAGCAGCCGCACAGTTGCAGCCGCCATGTTGGTGGAGGCAAAGCCGCCCCACCCACTACAAGAGTGTCCAATCAGCTGCGACCGCAGGACTTCAGCGCAGCAAATAGGGAACGCGCTAAGTTCTCCCGACCAATACAAAACAAGAGGGGCACGCAGAGGGCGGGGCTACGGCTGAGCAGCAGTAAACAAGGAGGGAGCCGAGGGCGGTTTAACCCCTTCCGTGCCAGGAGGTCACGTCAAACAATGAGAGGTGGCAGCAGCGGGCACCGGTCTCACCCACTTATATGTCCTAGACCGGCATGGTGAGCCCAGGGGCACTAGGTTTCTGTGGCAGCACCAGTCAGTGCCGAACAAGCATGGGCAGAGGCCACTTACTTCCGCATTCAGTGCATTCCAAGCTAGATCGGCACATACTTTACACCCCCCTGCAAGGGACATAGCAGGGTTCTCAACCCAATTCATGCAAACGGGATTACCCAGCAGGACCAGAAGGAAGACAAGATTTCAGAAGGGTTATGCAAAAAAGTGTTTATATATATATATATATATATATATATACACATACATACATACATACACACACATACACACACACACACACACACACCCATACCTCAAGTTGTTTTGGTTTTTTTAAGTGCTGTGACAATTTTTAGACAACATAGAGAAAATACTAATAAATTGAGTTAGGCTTTAATCTCTTCAACAAACCTCAAATGAATCTTGAGGCCAAGGAAGCAGGGTCAATGCAATGGTAATCCCCCTAAACATGACACTGTGGTCGCAAACGAAAATAATAATAATAATACCCAAAGGGTATATTTACTAAACTGTGGGTTTGAAAAAGTGGAGATGTTGCCTATAGCAAAGAGATGCTAGTTGTCATTTTGTAGAAAGTACTAAATAAATGACAGCTAGCATCTGATTGGTTGCTATAGGCAACATCTTCACTTTTTCAAACCCGCAGTTTAGTAAATGTACCCCTAAGTGTGCAAGACAGGTATTGCATTTAGTACACACAGACAAAAGCTGTCTCTAAGGAGCAGAGTTAAAATTTGAATATGAGATGAAACAGTTCAGACATAGAAATATGTCCACAACTAATATTCTCAAGAGACTATATAGTGTTTAAGATGCACAACCTCACCTATCCATAACTTGTCACAACACAGACAAACTGTTGCACGAAGACCAGGGAAGCAAGATTAATTACACTTTAATAATTAAACAATTTATATATTTACAATCATCTCAAATTGTACCTTCTTTTCACCCACCACCACTCCTTAGAAAAAAAAAAATTCCCTTCTTCTGGAACTCAGTAAACGGCAATAGGTTCTAATTTCTAAATTCTGTTTCATTTCCAGTCCCTGAGCAAGAAGGTTCTGTCTGACCTGTCGCTCCACAATCCAGCAGCTGCAGACACGACAGGAAACTGTTTATGGCTTGTGCATACTGTTACACCACACTTTTAGGAAACCAAATTTCATATAAACTCCTTTAGTGTAAAGAACGAACACAGCAACAAAAGAAAGAGAAAAAAAAAAAAGCATACCTGTCACCTATACAAGACAACCATTTTGTGGGCTGAACCAATAGTCAAACATTATGGGGGGGTATTCAATTGACGGCGAGATCGCCGAAAATCCTGCGCTCTAAAAATATTACCGTTAATACAGTTATCCTGTGCATAAATACCGTTAATACGGTAATTTACTCGCTGGATTTCAGCTCGCAGCTCAGGGAGCCGCGAGCTGAAATCCAGCGAGATATTACCGAATTAACAGTAATATCTTTGGAGCGCGGGATTTTCGGCGATCCCGTCGTCAATTGAATACCCCCCTATATCTCAATGATGTTACTAGTTCCTAGTGAATATGCGTATTCTTGTGAACATTGGTTCAGTCCATAAAAGGGCTCAGGAGTGAGTAAAGGTTACGCTTAAAGGGTTTCTATACCCTTCTCTTTCAGTAATGCCTCCGTCCTCATTAGTGTTACAGCAGGGGTGTCTCTAACAAGGCTACATCATCATGGCCGTCCACAACCCAGTATCTAACGGATGCGGCAACCTGACTGGATGCTGCTAATGTTTGTTTTCGGTACAACGTTAATTACCATTTTGTTTTGCCTGAGCAGGCTTATTTTACCTGTCCAAAATTGGCTGTCATAAGGACGAGGTTTAGCTTTACCTGAAAACCGCAGTTAATGGTAGACCCCACTGAAGTATTAATGGGAGGGGGGGGGGCACTATTGAATGAAGAGGGATTGTACAAAAGGACAATTTTTCTAAAGCGCCATCTGGTGCTTACTCAATGTCATTACAGTAATGTGACCACACACTTTTCCTTGGTGCATTTCACAAGAACACATTGGCATGGACACCTTCCATTTAACGTACCATTAAAGGGAAAACCGGGTCTTGCTTACAGCAGAAAGACGTTTAAAAATGAAATGTCTGTGTGTATATGTCATACAGACTACACTAAGCCACCAATTCTGGATTAAAATGATTTGCAAATGTACCTGTTTATATCTTATCCAACCATCAGTTTCCTCCTTGTCTCAACTTAGTAGAAATATGCAGCAATACAATTTCTGTGGCTTTTGTTGTATGGGTCCAACACAGGACGCGGAACAAGCAAAGTGCAAAGAGAACTTCAAAAAATAAACACTCGCATCTACTTCAAAAAGGAAGAGTGACCCCACATGATCAAAATAACCCTGTGAGAATCTTTTTGGGAAGACGAGTGATGTAGTGCAATAGGGGAAAAAAGACAGGAGCAGTGCTTGATATGGACCAGTAAGGGGGGGGGGGGGGTTTAATGATCCACAGGGGTGAAGTTTGGTGCAGACAATGCACTATATGTGCTGCCCAGTGTATCCTTGATACCATAAATCTAGAATAAGCCAAGTGCCACAATTCTATTGTTTGAACCCTATCTTGGTTTTCAATGATGTGTCAATGTAAGTTACTAGTGAGGACATGATTGGGACAGAGTCAGCTATTCTTGTAGTCCAGTGGAAGTTATAGGTGATTCGACATTTATTCAGGGGCGAAACTAAACTTTTTCATGTAAACAAATAAGATTATAAAAGTAGCTTGTGAAAAGGTTCTCTCGGCTACCACAGAGCAGAGATCTATCTGCCCCCATTAAACCCTGCACATGTCAGTGATAGAGTCAAGCACTGGTCACATACTGTCAGTAATGTAGATATTCCCTTGTTAGTCCTAAATACTCAACAGGTGTCCAGAATACAATACTGGTGATTAATCTCTAGTTACTTCTGGATACTGATAAGATTCAGCATGACCCAGATACCTGCCACTGCCATAGCCTTAAACACTGATGGAAAGTTACACTATCAATTCTTTCAACTACTTTCACACTCTTTAGTAATACAGAAGACCTCTCGCCATACAAGAGAGGCCTTCATCAGCTCCATACGGAATACCGGCAAACCACAGGGCAAAGTAGTATCAGATAATCACAAGCAACTTTTCTCAGAGGCTTCACTCATTCAGTGGCCCCTTTTGTGATATCAGACAGGTGGTGGTGGAAGAATGAACAATGGTGTGGGCACAGCACCCACATATATAGGAAGACTAAGCGCTACCCATTCTCCCACCCCACGGAAGACAAATAGATCCCCTTTTTAGAGTTGGGGCTCTCCAGTGCACATGTAGAAATCCTTCCCTGAGTTGATGCTCTGCACAGCATCATACCGTTCCCAAAGTACTGCAGAGCCTCTGCTCTGCCAATTCCCCTTTGGTAGACTCATGTTCTCTTCTAGACAAGTCTCTATAGTCCAGCGCTGCAGAGCATTGCTCTGATTAATGCCCCCTTCTGAAGATCTGGAGAACATCTTAATGAACACTCCTGAACAGGAGAAGGCTTGCAAAGCTGCCCCCTTACAGACACGACAAGTGCAGCTCCACAGCCTCTAGTCTTCATGGGAGCCTGCTGTGTCACATGTAAGGTAAAGCTTTGCATGCAGTGCACGGTCACACTTTCTTCCGGTTAGATATTGCAAAATGTTTCTCTAGGCTGATCGACGGGTTAAAAAAAAACAAAAAAACAGGCAGAGCAATGCTACAACAGCGCGGATGGTGTTGTCAAACTGCATTGTGATGCAGGCTGTGCTGAGAGTTTCTCTGGTTAAGAAGACTGGTTGTTTCGTCCACCAAAACCTCACTGTGCTCTGACAAGGTGCCATCAGGCTTGTGGGTTCCTCCCTCAGGGGAATGTGGGCTACTATCCAACCGGGAAGACATCAGGGCACCTTGATACTGTTCCCTTGTGATCTGAAAAGAAAAAGGAGATTACCATACCATTTTGTCTGCTTCAAGTCGGATTGTAGAGTTGGCAAATCCCAGGGCAGATAGGAAATATTTATTTACATTGTAAAAGGCACAGGGAAGATTTTGATGCATAAACATTTATGATTAGATAGTCTCTGTAAGAATCAGTAATGTGCAGATGCTGGATTGGCACTGTAGACATAACCTGGCAAAGTGTAAGTCACACACCCAGGGTAATAAGATACAAAGGGCATTGTGCTTCTCTGGTGGCAGCAATCCAACCACAAAGCAGGTGTAGCCAGTTACACACTAGACACATGACAATTTGGCAAGTGTTTTACACATGACCATACAAAAATATACCATCCAATCCTAAATATGAAATTTAGGAACTCGTAATGACCGTGCCCAGACATGAAGTGAGAAGAAAATCTGTTCTATAGACTGCTGGAGGTCCACCTATGCTGGCAGAGATGTTTGGGCTACTATGAGGAGAGCCTGCCAGGTAGTCTGCCAATACCTAAAAATCAGTGCTCTGCTACCATACAGCTTCTCTGTGTCCACCACTGTTATCATCAGAACACCATGATGTCCCATATATAACCTGTCATTCTCATATATAGGCATTTCTGCATAATTACTCCACTCATTCATCTGCCATAACAGACCATTAGTAAGCAACTGAAAAGGGGACAAAAGCTGCCAAACTAGTTGTGTCTGGTTCATCCCTTTAAGACCCCCCCCCCCCAAAAAAAAAAACCCAAAAAAACAAAACAATATACTCCAGCCAGTCCACCCACAACATTATTTTTTATGATTTGCTAAAATATAATTCTTTGTCCATTTTTATTCACAGATTCAGCGGACTGATCCAATATACACAAGAATTCCAGAACCAGTAACACCACATGATTGTAGACTCACCTTTACATACTGCAGGTCGCTGAGGGCCCGGACACTGAAGTCCGCTGTGTATTGAGCTTGAACACTGAGCTGTGTGTTGCTGCCGCTGATGGTTGAAGAGATGGAGTTTGAGCGTTCATGGCTGAGGGATGAAGATCTGTTCAAGCTGCCCACGTGAGAGGGGGAGCGGAGCTCTGTCACGGGAGCGGGGGAGGAAACAGATCACAAACAGGTGAGATACAATATTACAGCCATGTGGGCAGAAGCTTATCAGATCACTCTATGGCATCAGTTCATAGAGGTTTATTTGAAGGAAACTCAGTTTTCCACCCTTTGGGTAATTTTTATATTTAGCAACCGTCCCCTATCACAGTACACTGCACGTTATCCCCTTGTGTACATTTAGCTAATACTGAATACATCTAAACATCTAAGGAAGAGAGCGCAGGCAGAAGCCTACAGAGTATAAACAGATACTGACCTGCTGAATGCAATATTCAGAAAACAAGCAAAACAATTTTTTGTTTTGTTAAACATAAAAGTCATTGCTCCACTTCCTAAAATACGAAGCCACTTACTACACACTGGTTAGTGTTTATTTCAGAATTCATTTCCTTTCAACTTATTTCACTTTTGGTGGTCTGTGTGTTTTATACTTACCCTAAACTGTAAATATTGCAAAAATAGTGTTATACCATAACTGTAAAAATGTAGCATTTGTACGGCCACTTGGTGCTATACAAGAAAACATCCCACTAGTCTCTGCGATTCCTGAATTTATGCACTAAAATGCAACAATCTACTAGTAACATTCACAACAATTTTATATACAAAACTTCAGGAGCTGGTCAGGATTTCACAATATTTAAAATGAAGGAGGGGGGGACGGACGGACGGGACTAGTCTTCTGACACAAAGTCCTGTTAGTTATCCCTATGACAGATATAAAACGACCACTAAACGAAAAATAGAAGCTACATCATATTAATGAATTACTGACAACATTCTGATACACATTTTAAAGGTTCAGGAATTAATCGGAAATGAAGATATTTAAGATGTGATTTGTGTGGGAGATCCGATCCTATACATAGACTCCCTATCATTAATCCTACTGAAGAACACTGCAGTCAGTCACTCACACGGCCTGAAACAGCTGACAGTATACTAAACGTGACTACTACATGCATATTAGTGAGTGTTAGTAGGTTGTTTATGTAGGTGACCTCAGGATAGCGGCCGATGACTGACCATAAAATAACTTGCACCATGTTGTTCAAAAAATGTAAATACAAGAACAGAGTTGTCAAGGTGTAGGGACTTTTACATATGTTCACGTTACTAGTTGAAATAGTTCTGTCCCAATCTCTTCACATACTGCTGGCACCTGCTGTAATGCCTGGCTGTACATTTGCCAAGCACTATGAAGCCATCCTTTCAGCTAAGACAACGCGTGATTGCACAACAGACCCTGTGCCAATGTGCAGTGAGGTGTGGCTGTACAGACTAAGGATGTAACATACATGGGGCTCTTCTTTCCTGAATCAGACTGTTATTACACGGTGTGTAGCTATATGCTGACCACTAACATATGTCAGCCAGGCCAGAAGTAATCTGGCTGCTCAGACAGATGGCCAAAGTAGACACCGATCCTGCTTACTGAACAGCAGGATCGCCCGTCTTCATAGGCCCAGCTTTACAGAGAGTATTAAACAAGCATGCACTATCCCAATAAATGTACAGCAGCAGACAAATAATTAGACAGGAAACTAAATCCATGGCAAATGCTGTACACAGTGAATTATTCAGGTACATGTAGAGACTTTTACCTGAGTAAGCTTAGATGTCCTCTTACATATCACATGAAGTTGGCCAGGCGGTGGTGGAGTTTTGGTTGTAATTAGCTCACTCTTTAAATGGTTGAACAAATGTATATTCACAACCCCACAGAATATGTATTTACTCCTAACTTCATCTACGAAGGTGTCTAATGCTATGGGGGAAATTTTTACTTGCACCATCCTATGTCAAGCTATTCTTTAGGCTGCTATGAGATCAGTCTTTATAGTTATGCAAGTAATTCGATGAGATACACAGTGAAATAATGTTCTATAGTCAAAATCTTCAAGGTCAATTAAAAAAGGTACGAATCAGAATTTATAGGATTCATATAGGAATATAAACTTGGTCAGACCTACATTTTTAAAAATGTATGTATATATATATATAGATTAATAGTACTATAAGGTAATACCATCCTCCCCAATACTACACATCTCAGGCACCTTATGGAGAACATACCCTGTTAGCAATATATTTGTCTCAGAAGTTTATTTAGAAGACTAAGGTTTATATCGCACCAACTGAATAGTGTCAGTCACCACACTCTACAGACAGACAGATAGGGTCCACCATAATTCTACAGTAATGATTCTTCCAATAAACCAGTATTGGCATGTTGTAGGTTTAAGTCTGAAATTATGCCACTCCTCAAAATGTAAATCTAGTTTTTTTAGGACAGGAAAAAAATACAGATTATTTACAAAATGTCCCTGAATCATGAAATAAAAATTGGAGCTCTACCGAAGGCATGTACCAACGTGGTCATTCATTATGTACCTCTTGTAATGGTATGTAAATAAGGGATTTATATCCATTGCTACCAACAAGAAATACAATCAAACATTACATAAAACTACTAAATAACGCACTTGAATACTATTATAGCAGCTCCTAGATAAGAAGTACCCTAACGGCAAAAGACATACATAGAAAATCACTATACAGACTAAAGAAAAATCAATAATGTTTTCAAAATAAAACTGATCAGTTGGGAACTACAAGATTATTTTTAAAGGAAAAAGTTCTAACTCGCAATTTAAACCATAGAATATCCATCTCCAACTCTTTGTCCCACTACAAAACACCAAGAGCTGCAATGATGTAAATCTTTAAATTGTTTACAAATAGTAATAAATTGGTAACGTACAAACAAAACCGCAATAAATGTAAGGCAGTGTATATACAACTGAACAGACAGACTAAACCAGTGCTGATAAATATATCTCTCCGCAGCTAATGCATTCTATTGATACTCTGTGATATGTAAAAGATATGCTGTACGCTGAACCACAGAAAAGTAATTATTAACAACCACTTGCTACCACTTAGTCTTTCAGAGCAATATCCTCCAAGGTCAAATTAATTTAATTTGGCCGCAAAAGAGGATAAAATCCAGCGTTGGTTGTGTAGACATGTCATATGGAAAGACACAGGTTCCCTCGATGCTGCTACTGTTGTAGCAGCAGTTCAAGAAATAGGTCAACAACCATATGAGAAACAGAAGAGACAAAAAAACAACACACACAGAACAATATACATCTACACCCAGTGGCTCAGCTTAAGAAGTCAATACGAGTTCTGCCTCTAGCCAGGAACATAGATATGGCAGGAGCTCACCAATACCAGCACCAGGAGCCTCAGTGCAGAGCGCCCCTAGAAGGAGATACACAGATATCGCCTCCTCCATTTCAGGTGCTCCCCTCCAGCCAAACAATGAGACCACCGATTAAGACAGCTGATTAAGGACCCACTGTCCTAGAGAAAGCTGCTCGTCCTCTGCTTCCTATACTCTTCATGGGCCAGTTATACAAAACTGGCGAGCTTCGCGGGGAAAGAAACTTGTGCCGATGATACTATATCCAATACAACCACCACCGCTGCTCAACAGCTACAAACATGTAACTTCCAGCTGGTAAATAGAATTGTGGTGAATCTACCACCGACGCGTTTCTTTGCCTCTTGCCAATTTTTACGATTTGGAGAGTGGAGGTTTCTGAAATGTTCTGAAAGCGATTTTGAGAGTTGTGTTTTGATATTGTGTACATCAGTGACAATTCACCCACGTATTTGACCTTTTCATTCTTTCATTATGCAATCAGAGGTTAAATAGAAAATATCATATACCTCATCAGTATAAGTTCTTGCCGTGTTTGCATGTAGCGTTTATCCATCGTATTTCACCAATGGTGTCATGCATGCAGATGATTGGGACTAATTAGCTAACTCCCCTTACTAGACGTTACTTTATGGATTCTGGCGGTGTTTCCTTTCTTTTTGGCATCGCATATGAGGATATACTGATTGAGAGTTTGAACATAATAAGACTGTTTAATCGGCTGTAAACATTTTCCCTGTTGGTTCCTTTTAGTTTTTTTATTAGTGCCATTTACTAGTCTGTACATATTTTTTTAAATATAGTTTTTGCTGCTGGAACCCTTAGATTGAGCAAGCTCCGATTGTTCTGCTTGCACATTAGATTTAGTCTTCTTATATTGGTTCTGATATTTGTCTCATACTGTATAAATATTCAGATACTGAGTTCTAGTTTAATAAACATATATATCATCAGCATTTATTTATATAGCGCCACTGATTCCACAGCGCTGTACAGAGAACTCACATCAGTCCCTGCCCCATTGGAGCTTACAGTCTAAATTCCCTAACACAGACAGACAGAGAGAGACTAGGGTCAATTTTGATAGCTGCCACTTAACCTACCAGTATGTTTTTGGAGTGTGGGAGGAAACCCACGCAAACACGGGGAGAACATACAAACTCCACACAGATAAGGCCATGGTCGGGAATTGAACTCATGACCCCAGCACTGTGAGGCAGAAGTGCTAACCACTAGGCCACTGTGCTGCCACCGTCTTATTTGGATAAAGGCAGCTATTTATTAACGCATTATTTTACTTCACCAACAGGGACTTCTATATTCAGGTTTTGACGAGACCTGATTTGTTGTTACACCACTGTAGGACGTGCACTCCTCTAGTTGTCGAGAACTTGAGTTGCTGCTCAGTGGTCCATTGCCTGAACTCAAGCACCGCTGAGCTCTAAAACATACATTGTCCGGTGTGATGAGCACTGTGATATCCTGCTCTGTGACTCTTTTCTCAGACCATTTATTATGAAACTTGCTGCTCATACCACAGATCTGCAGTTATTCATATGCTTTGCACTTTGAATTAAGTCCCGGGTATCAGGATCCTGGTATATGCGATTCTGCCCAACAAAGATCTTTGCCGATTATGTTTTTGCTCAGAGACTCAGTTGTACATGAAATATTAGGAAGTTGAACCATCTTGGTCACTGAAGCTCCTGCCAGATTCGCACCAAATTACTCCACTTCTCAAGCAACCGAGGTCTCTTCTAGTAGCCATGATTTGTTTCTTTTATAAATGACCGACCAATGCTGGGAAGTTACATACTTCATGCTTGTGCCACACCTGTGTGGAAGCCTGAGCTTCAAATATGCTTGGTGACCCTCAACTAGCCAGGTGTTTCCATACTAAATACTACACCGCAAACTAAACACACCAAGAATTATATTGTATAAATGTGCGCACACATATAGTGGGCTGGTATACGGTGGTATATCAAATTCCATTCACTTACATTTCTTATACTACCGCTTCTAAATATCCACTGCCGTGTGTGTGTTTGTATATATCTATAGATCAATAGATATATACTCTAGAAAAATATAAAAAGGCGCCTCCTAGTGCATTATTTAGGACTTGCAACCTTATTTCAAACAATAAAAATTGTATACCACATGATCCATCAAACAGCAACAGCCCATCTATATAATATGGTGATCCAGTATTTCTCATACAGATCCCAGGCTCCATATATACAAACCCAAAACAGAATAGGGAAAAAAATAGCACAATATTGTTTTTCTCAAATTAAACACCCCTGTAAAAACCACACACAGTGTTTTATACCAGAAGATTTTCCTTCAAACTATCTGTGAAATTCCACCATGAATATCATCTTCCAGTGAATAGAGGAAAAACAATGACTGAATGCTGCAGTGTATTATACACGTCACCTGTGATAAATAGTCTACGTATCAACAATCATATAATAAAGTGCATATCTCCTTTCTCAATAGGTTTCTTTTAGATCCAAAACTCTTCAGTGTATTCTGCATCCCTCATTGTGAACCCAGAACAATATATAAAATAGCAACATAGTGCAATACCTTAAAAAAACATTTAGTTCATCAAAATAAACAAAAATATATATACACATCAACAAATCTGGAAGCATGAACTTAGCTGAAGCAACAAGTCCTTCCCTGGAACAGTAGGAATAATCCTTATCACACTGTGTTTAACATCAGCGTGAAGCAGCAGGACAGGACAGCAGAGTGCCCAACACACACAGTATCTATCTTACATATAAAAATCAGGTACTTGTCTGTTATCTGGAGCCATTTTTTTAATTTATGCCATGGAGACCAGAAAATTTTAATTGGGTCCAAAAGTGACTCGAATACGTTGTCTTCTCCAACTTCCAGTCTCCAAATGATTTCGGCTAAATAAGATTTCAAATGCTGCCGCATTGTTCCTCTAGGACGTTTATTCCGCCATTTAGCGGATCCCCACAGTCGTTCAACGCTCTGAGTATGGACATCAGTGTCAGGATCTACAAAACTGTAGCAATGGTTTACTTTGAAATGTTGAATTCCGGCCTTTCCCAGTTCTTTCGTCTTGTAGGTGCGCTAACTATCCGAGTAAATTATAGAGCATCTTTCAATATAGTCCAAAATCGCCATTATTAACATTTCCGCACTGCGATCATCCACTTTCACCAAAAAGCACTTGTACATCACCCGACAGAGTCCTCCGAAGATCCACTGCCAGCGGCTTAATAAACAAGCTCTCGTCGATTTTGACAATTAATCCTTCGATCTTCTGTTTCGATTGAGGCACTTGGCGCAGATTTTCGTAGTTGTTCCAGTTGAAGGTTGTATTTTTGTTCATGCCCAATTCCCCTTTGCACAACTTCATTGATGTCAATTCCTTGGCCCAGTAATAGAAGTGAATGGCTGTAACGAATGGTAGACGACTGTCGATGAACCAATTTCCCTGGCGGATGTTGACCTTCTTTCGACAAGTAGATTTTCTACAATTCCAGGAAATACACGAACCAAAGTAGAGCTTCATTTCATGATTTCTTTGACACAGCGTCCTAGCTGGCAGTATTCCTTTCTTTTGCAAAATGCCACAGCCTCTCTTTCGGTAGAAGGCAGAGTGAATAAATTCATTTTTGAATGTCGGTTTAATCATTTTTTTCAAATAATTTTTTAAAAAATAGCCATTTTCCAAATGGCTCCAGATAACAGGAAAGTACCAAAATCATTGGTCTGCTTATCTGTCTGGTTATAGATTCGGTCATCCCTGCACAGATTGTTTCATCCCAAACACGATGTGATCCAGTTGGATCCTAGTCAGGTTTTAGGGGGGTTAGGGTGCCAGTCAGACCTCCTGTTGATGTACGCTGGGCAGAACTTTGACCCAGGGAGACTGTTCTGGGCCTTCCACTGGATGGATTTGGATGACATAATATAAAAATAAAAATGACACTGGGCAACTACCTCATGGGTGTGTTGGAAGAGCTGCTAAATTGATCATTATTTTTAAAATGTTGGTAGTTACATCCAACTTATTTATAACTTGAAGATTTAAGCTATTAGCTAATAAATATATATATATATATATATATATATATATATATATATATATATATATATATATATATATATACACATACACACACGATTTATATAAAAATTAGTGCGTGTCTTTTCTGTGTACTTTAGTGGAAGAATTCTAGATCAGATTGTAATGTAAAAAGACAACAGCACCATTACTTGGTGGTTTAGTATAGTATAAACCAACACTTATTTCTGAGCAATCTTTTTTTTTTTTTTTTTTTTTTTAAATCTGCTTCTGATAAAACAAAATAAAAACGACCATATCCCTATACCTGCACATCCCCAATTCTGCTAGGGCCACAGGACTCGCTGCATAGTGCTCCCCTATCTTTACCCCTGACTGTGATATTTGTGGGCACCAGTACTAAGATCTAGGAGCACTGACGGAGGATAGGAAGTGGTGGACAATCCGGGGCACCATGGTAATGTGGACAATGACCAGCATAATGTTTTTAATCAACTATGGACAGGGGCTGTCTGGGGAGGCATTGCAGTCTGGCCCCTTCCCATATTGGGCTATGCTTGGGATGGGTCACTGAGCTACCAGCACAATAAGCAGCTGAGGGCGGGGGGAGGGCTAGGGTTAGAAACCAGCATGGCAATGTACATTATTGTAAAGCTATGATGAAAGCCCAGAAACACGAAGGATGGTCAGAGAAATGGACTGGACTCTAGAAGCCAGCACACAGCCATAATGGATTCAACTATTAATACACCAACTAGTCAGCAGTAAAAGATGAAGTACCTGTAGTGACAAATACTCATACATGCGCCTCCGAAACCCTTCAGGGTTAAATCAAGAACTTTAAAATTCAGACAAGACGGACAAAGAGAAAGAGCAACTATTTCATTGGAACACAACTTGCTTATTAATGATACACACAGCTCCACACAAGGTTATACAAGCTTCTTGTTCTCCTATCGGCTGTATGTGAATATTACTAAGCGATACCCAGACACTGTCCCTGCAGTATGTGCAAATGGCGTGCACACAATGTACATACACATGCAGTCCTTTACCTGCTAACCTTGAAAACAGAGACCCCCTTTATATGACGGACAGGAGCTGGGGGAGGATGGAAGAAAAGAAATGGGGAAATAAGGAGGAAGCAATACTGTAGTTTCCAATCCATTGCCAGATCAGGCAGAGATGTTGCTATCTGGAAACCTGAGCGCCAGTTAGTTAGCAAGAAACAGGAAGCACTCACCACTAGCTGACTGTACGCTCATGGCCATAACACCGTAGTAGGAGAAGGCTCCAGACTCAAATTTCATGTTTTCCTTCCCAGCCTCCACTTCAACCTTCCCCTGTGAATGAAGAGTGAAAGTTATGCTAAGTCCTGTTACTTTAGGTATAACCTCCTCCAACCGCTCTACATTACATCTTCTCATACCACTACAAACTGCTAGTATCCTTTATAAGAAGCCTTGTCAACCTGTGGCTCTTCAGGTCTTGTGAAACTACAAATCCCAGCATGCCCCGACGACTATCAGCTGGCTGTTTACTAGCAAAGCATGCTGGGGCTTGTAGTTTCACAACACCTGGAGAGCCACATGTTGGCCAGGCCTGCCTTATAACCATTCCAACCCCTTTCAGCACCCCCAACTGGCAGTAACTCAGTATTATAATCACACCTGCAAGACCAGGATGAAGTAGTCGGCCATCTTGTTTCGCTGATACAGGTAATGCTCTACGGCCTTCTTGTCATCCTCATTGAAATGCAGCTCCTGCACTACATCTGGATACTTCAGTAGACGCAAGAGTGTCTTCTCCGAGACCAGGGTGGGTGCAAACAGGGACACCTCTGCAGAGAGATCAACCCAGGAGTAAGCAGGAGACTAGTAAGGATGCAATGAGAGAACCATTAATTGTGTAGGTTTTAACCTGTGGATAAGAAGCGATGGGCAGCAAGGAGCAGCTGGGGGGAAATTTTAACTCTTAGTTCATGATCGGGGTCTTTGAAAACGGAGAAATCCTTTTTGTCCTGACGACGACCAACGCGCTTCTTACTGCGATTATCAGCTGCAGGGAGGAGAAGAGGAGAGAGTAGGTAATGTACCAGCGTAGCAGAGCATTGCTGTATTCAACAGGCAAGAATTCCTACAAATACAGCGACAGGTGACTGATCAATGACCAGCAGCTTCAGTCCTGAGCTGCCTGACACACAAGTCTCCAATCTTAATCTGCATATGTAACGATCAGTTATTGGCTACCTCATATATAACAGCAATGTGATAGGCCCATTAACAGATACCGCCAAGACAACACAATTTTTTTTTATTGTTCTTAAAATGTATATTTGCTGGATGGAAAAAACAAACAAGTTTTAAAACTAGGACAATACTAAAGACTGAGAAAAAAAAAGTTTGTGTGTCAAGTGGCAGCCCATTGGTTTATGTAGGTTTGCAGCACATGACCTGACATGCAGCCAACTAATCGTACAGATGATCCGGCTTCAGAATGCTGAATGATTTGGTGTTATTATACTTGGTAGTGTTACTTGGTATGGACCATATCCAGGAGGCCACAGCAGCTAGAAATTTACCATAGTCTCTTAAACCTTTGGGGTAAGTCACTGACCTCAATGTGTACAAAGATCAGATTATTTTCCTAGATTTGACTGGCTGCATTATAAAGATGCAAAATTTTGTGCACCCTACTTATGAATGGATATCTGGAGCACACATAAATGGACATACAATAGGTCTTATTTATCAACCAGAGAAAAGTCCTCTGGATTTGCTAGAGATAGGTCTTCGATCTCTCAAAGGGTCACTGCTGAAGATAGCCGTGTGATCATCAGAGGTAGCCCACTGGCAATATCACCATGAAAACCACAATCCACCTCAATCATTCACTTTTCCCAGGATAGCAGTAAGAAAAAAAATGCTTTATTATTTAAATAAATCATTTTTTGAATCAGAAAGCCAACGTTCACTGTAAGTGTAACGTTTAATTCCTTAGTGAAATCATTTGTTTGTACTGAATACTGTTCTGTTCTCAGGCTACTACACAGCTATTAATAATACTGACTATTTACAAGGAAGCTTGCAGTTCCCTCCTTTACAATCCTTGTGTTGTGGCTCCGGATAGACTGTGCTAGACAAACAAAGTGATGGTAAGAGAACGCCACTCGCCCACCCAGTCTGCTTGGTAGCGCTCAGCCGTCACATCCTCTGATCCCTCAGATCAGCACAGTAATCCATCCCCATCTGCACAGATCCCAGCAGCTCCTTACTCCAGACTATTTTATTTGTTTAACTTTTCATCCCCTGAGATGCTAAATCACTTATAATAGTCTTATTGTATAGTGCAAGTATATCATTTACCTATTCAAAGAACCTTTAAAACTGACCTGCCCTAAAATAAACCCATTAATAACTATGGGCAGAATAGTATTTTTCTGTCATTGACATTCTTTATTATTTTCATAAAGCAATAAATAAGGCTGTTAGCATTATGCACAAACTGTATGTAGCTATATAGAGTCTATCATCACTATAAATGTACAATGTGCAATATCCCATCTCTCTATAAAACGTGGTGATTTTGTCTTTGCTCAGAGACACAATCACCTTCCTGATTCATATTGGAGTAGAGGGGACAGTGACTGTTCAATTCTCATTGTATAAAGTGACACCCATGACTTAACACAAAGCTTGGTTGTCTCTGTCTGTCAACAGGAGAAAATAATGTGTGTAAAGCATAATAAAAACACAATTTGTTTAAAAGTACATTAAAAGCATATGATGTGTGCCACTAAACGTTATCTATAGGTCTCAATTAGTGGTAGGAGCAAAAAAACAACAACATTTGCACCTTGGCAAACCAATGTTGTATAGCAGGGAGAGCAAAATTAATGTGCAGACAGATTTAGAGTTGAGGGGGCGTGTCCTAGGTCAGCTCTAAATTGCAGAGTAAAGCTGAGTACACACCTATGCAATTATCGAGCAGGTCACATGATTCACGACCGATTGGTCAGATATTGCAAGAGTGTGCACACTCCCACAATCATGTTATATCATACCAAAACACATCCCATCTGTTGATGTGGTCTTATAAACTTCCCACAAACGACAGTACGCATGAATCTGCATGCTCATCGGGACTTTCAGTTGTTGGTAAAATTGTTACAGAAATCGCATCTGCAGTAATTTTCTGCAGTGTCTACCCAACTTAAAAATAAAGCTGCCCAGTATTTGTGTGTTATGTGCAAAACAGACAGCAATTTCCCTGCGTGCAAAATAAATGCATTTTGCACACTTGCATCGCAACATTGTTTGTACAGCAGCAAATTTGCTCTTTGTTTTGCTTTACTACTAAATGAGGCCCAGAGTGGTTATAATTAAATATTAGCCCTTTTCACCCACTATTTTCTTAGGACCAACAATTGATTTATTCTGGAATGATCGCCAAACTATACTGTGTAATGTCAAACATAAAATGCAACATATTTTTTCTTTTATTTACTAATAAATATAAACACAGTCGGTTTGTCCATTTCCAGACAAGAGCTTCATCATAAGAAAAATCAAACCAAACCCAAGAAAAGGTTATTGAATATAAGACTGTGAGTAGAAGATTTAATAGACTTAATATACAAAATAACTACAAGAATAATCACAATATGCTGGGAGCACTGTTAAGTCCATCATAGGAAGAGAGAGATTGTGTCACAAGTGTGTCCATAATAGGACATCCACCACAGAGCGACCGTGTGAGAAGGGCACTAGCTCAGGAGACCACCAAGAGCTCTGTGACTGTGACAACCCTGGCAGTGCGGAGATGGAGGAAACTGTCCAGGGGACAACGCACATTTCGGCCTCAATATTAGGTGCAATTCTAACACTGCAATTCATCCCAAGAACACTGTTCTAGCACGGCGACCGGAGCATAAAGCTATAGAGCAGCTGAGAGGGATATGGATGGAGCAAATTACAGCAAATCTCAGGAGTCTGCAAGAGACCTAGGACTCGGCAGAAGATTTATATTCCAGCAGGACAATGACCCAAAGCATAAAGCCACAGTGGAGTGGCTGAAACACAATACAAAAATATGTCCCAGAGTCAGTCCCATAAAGAGTCAGTAAAATGATTTGAAAACTGCGATTCTCTAACAGCCCCTATCCCACATACTGGGACTTCAGCAACACCACAAAGGAGAGTGGGTGAAAACTGCTCTCTGGCGTACACAAACCGACTGACAGCCGGGAGGTGCTTCTACCAAGTACTGCAGCAAGGGGTGTGGATATTTAGGTAATCAATTGGCGTTTTAATTGACAGGCTGCATTCTCGTAAATATTTGTCCAGCCCAGAACAAGACTACTTATTTGAAACTGGACATTTATATTTCATAGAAAAGAAATCAGTTTTAATTACATTGCTTTTTGAAGGTCATTCCTCTATATTATATTCTGTCCAGCCCATGGGTGACCGTACATGCTGTTACTCTACAGCAGTGACTACAATATATAATTCAGCAGTCTAGTGTGTGAATGGCATGCTACAAAGTTCCCTGTGAAACTACATCCCAGTCTGACTGTGCCCACTACATGACAACACGAAGTGGTACATTGTGGCATCAACTAGTGCAAAACATTCACACAGCTTGAGCCTTGGATCTATGATTGGGTCATGTCAGTCATCGCATGGGAAAACATCATAGTCTGGATCCTAGACGTGAATATAGTGGTCAATCTCTGGACTACCCCGCTGGATTCCTTTTACCTGTGCGGTGGGAAGTTTATCGAAAACATGATTTTTGGTCAAGTCTACATTTTATAATAATTATTTTATTCATTAATAATACTATATAGTGTCTTTCTCCCAATAGGACTCAAATCACTTAGCATTGTCGCAGAGGGTGAGGCAGCCACGTATTCTGTGTGATCACTGACATCAGTCCCTGCTCCATTTACAGCTTACAGTCTACATTCCCCAACATACACACATTAGTCCATTTTTGGCCATTATTAAACTTACCAGTATATATTTGGACTGTGTGGGAGGAAACCCTATACATACATGGAGAGAACTTACATGGCAAAAATTTAACCCACAACCCTAGAGCTGAGAGGCAGCAATGCTAACCACTGTGCCACAATGGAAGCTGCCTGTTTTCTAAAGCAGATAAGCTCTACATACAGCTGTACTGTAATTCAATGGTCCTTGTAGACAAACATTTTCTGTTTCTTGAATAATTTAAGAGATGGAACTCGAAGAAATAGGAGTACCCAGAATTCCTAATCAGTAACAGCTTTCCAAGACAAGTGTATTATTTCCACAATTTGATGTTTATAATGGATACAGGAGTTTGTGCTTCCAAATGCCCTCACATCACAAAGTGACCGTTCACAGATGGTGGCAAAAACTTACTATAAAGATCTGATTCATCCAGAATCTCCGATTTGATAATTTCCTCTATGACATCCTCCAGGGTCACCAGCCCCATCACCTCATAGAACGGGTCTCCTTCTCCCTCACTGTTCACCTTCTGTACAATGGCCAAGTGAGACTTTCCTATGGAGGATAAGAAACAAGTCACAGAGTATCCATAGATCCGCCATAGATATAACAGTAACTCCCCAGAATACCACCTACAACATGTGGTAGGTAACACGGACCACCCAAGCATCACGTCCAATCCCCACCTAATCCTTCCATCTAGTGTATACGTCTGGATTACAGCACCACAGTGTATGAGAAAACTCTCCCATACACACCATCCAAACATTAATCATGGAAAACAAATACAGAGATAATTAAAACGACAATTGCGCAATAATCTCTGCTACAACACAAGCACAATGTGTGCAGTGTGTGTGAGATATTAGATTATACACTGAGTGCCAGACAGGTAATTACAACCTTGGAAGTATAACTTGCTCACTCCCTGGAATGTTTACTGAAGGGTTAATGACTTTTGGACAAAGAGGAAGACAAGAGAGGGTAAGGGGCACCTGTTAGTGCCAACTTCACTTTGTACACAAGGTCACTTCAGCACAGTGGCGGATCCAGGGGGGGGGGGGGGGTACACAATCAGAGCAGCGGGGCAGCACACTGTCACTGCTGAACGGACCTGCACATACTGTGCAGCCGCCGGCAGCCTTGGAAGACGAAAAGGGGGCGGGGCCTAAATCGCCGCCGCCGCCCCCCCCCCTCCTCCTACATCGCCCGGGGTATAGTCATTTCCTAGATCCGCCCCTGCTTCAGCATCAGAACAACAATAATAGCCCATACTGTTATTATTACTAATGTTTTATTACATACTGTATAACTATTTTCTTAAACATTCTTGCTGGTTGGGAGAGTATAACAGGGTAATATACGTGTCACCAATACACCTGTACCAGGTACCTCTACCCAGGGGAGGGCTGGCAAAGTTTAGCCCAGGGGACAAGACTTGACTCAGCAGCCTATTAGGGACATTTTAAAGGGGAGGGAAAATGCAGATGGCGCAGTGACCCAGCCGACGGTAGCCCACTATGGGACTGGTCCAGGGGGCAGAGCCCCCCAACCTGCCCCTGCCTGTACCCATATTAGTCTAGGTGTAAGGAAGTAACAGTACTATGGAATCTGATTAAACTTCATCAGAAGATGAAGTAGTACCGAGTAACAAGCTCAAACATAAGTGTAAAGTCAGTATAGATTAGCTTAGGGTGGAGAGAAGTTTATCTGAAAGCTTGTAGTATTTATACTGCTGGCCTAAGTAATAAAGTATCATCATACTATAGTACGAAACTAATCCATAACAGCTATAACCCAGCAGGCACACATTGCAGTTTGTTTTTGACCATAACTACTATATCGTTTTGTTTCAAAATACAGTGCAAAAATGAAACGTAGGGCTCCTTGCGACACTCTACAACCAAGGGACAGAAAGACCTGCCGACATATACAGGAGCCGATCAAGTGCAACTCACTCATCTCATACTCACCCTTCTTGAACTCCTCCAGCACAGCATCCAGCTTGGTGTCACTGAACACAAAGTGGACAGGGTGACTGTAGAAGCGAGTTATGGTGCTCAGAGTGGTGCAGTCATCTGGATCCACGAAAGCCAAGTCTTTCACATACAGAATGTCAACAATGTTGGAGCGCTCGTTCTCATATACAGGGATACGGGTGTAGCCACTCTCCATGATGCTGGACATGGTGTTAAAGTCTAATATAGCATCATTGGTCAGCATAAAGCAGTCCTCCACCTTGGTCATCACATCCTCCACAGTCTTTGTGCGCAGCTCTAACGCTCCCTGGATGATATTCATCTCTTCACGAACCAGTCCACTATACGGCTCTGTAACCTGCAAGAAGAGAGACGTTAAAAAGACATTAAACAAATGTATCCTTTAAAAGACTAAAATAAGTCCTGACAACCTGAACCACAAAAGAAGGTCACTGTCAGACATACCCTATACCACAATACACAGGCTGCACAATGCAGATATGGACATGTTCATATCTCCCCAAAACCACAGGTACATGAGCGCTGTACAATCAGCCAGAAAAACACAAAGGAGACCTGTACCTCATGGTATAGAGCACATCAATCACTACAGCCAAAGAAAACAGATGATTGACATGAACAAATAAATAAACAGAATACAACGGATATTGTCACTGTGTAAAACTAGCAATATGCATTCACGCCTGCAGCTCAACTTCTGTCCTGTACACTGCTGACATCACTCATCCTGCATTTGCAGCTTTAGTGCAAGTGACACGTCAACCTTCACATGTAAACAGCTGTAGAACCATAAGTCCCAGCAGCTCCTGCCATGCACTAGGTGTATTTGAGCCCACAGACCTTGAGCATCTCCAGCAGCTTCTCCCGGTTGTAGACGGTGCCGATCTCCTGGCCCAGGACGCAGTCCAGCAGCCGGCTGACCGGGTAGGCCAGGGGGAAGGTCAGCACCATGAAGATGCGGGTCAGCCACAGAGTGTTGGCCCCCACGGCCAGGCCATGCCGGGAGCACAGGGCCTGGGGCACGATCTCCCCCAGCACCACGATGCCGGAGGTGGAGGCGATGACCGCGGCGATGCCGGAGCCGATCAGCTCGTCCAGCAGGGAGGTCAGCGTGGTGTTGACCAGGACGTTGCCCAGCAGCAGCGAGCACAGCAGGTAGTTCCCCTTGCGGCGCACCGGCTCTATCTTGGCGGCGTACCTCCGCTCCCGGTCCGAGCCGCAGCGCTGCACCACCCGCAGCTCCATGGGGTCCAGCGCCATCAGCCCCAGGTTGAGGCCGCTGAAGATGCCGGACAGGGAGAGCAGGACGGCGATGATGATCGCCTGCAGCCAGATGGGCAGGAGCGGCTTGTCCTCCTCCAGCACCCGCACCCGGCTGTCCGGACCCGGGTGCAGCGTCCAGGGCAGGCCGGGGCCCCGCCGCGTACACAGCGCGTACGCCCGGGACTTCTGGCTCTTCCGCAGCAGCTGCACCTCCAGGCGGAGCAGCGCCGCCGTGCCCCCAGCCTCCTCCGTCACGTTAAACCTGGCGTCCCGCAGCAGGTCCCGGGTGTCCTCCAGGCAGCTGCGGTTGTCCTGCGGCTCCAGGGCCGCCTCGGTGAACGCCAGCAGCTGCTCGCTCTCCGGCCGCAGGTACAGCCCATAGAAGCGGAGCTGGATCCGGCTGCCCTCCGTCACCTGCAGCTCCCCCGTCTCTGACAGCTTGGTGTCGCGGTCGCTGCTCTCCAGCTTGAAGCCCAGGATGAGGGGCAGCTCCTGGCTGGGAGGGGAGTCGGCCTGGGAGGCGCCCAGCGCCGGCATGAGAAGGAAGAGGAAGAAGCCGGCTGAAGAGACACCCGGCCAGGCCATGGCGTGTGCGACTCTGTAGGGCCACAGCCGGGTTTGCGACGCTGTGGCCACGCCCCACACTTATATAAACCACACCCAGCTCTGTTTTCAGAGCTTGGAAACCACGCCCCTTCTTTGCATAAACCTCTTCTCATCCCAGCACTTATTTACAATCCTCGGGCATGCCTATTTACATAGCCCCGCCCCGTGCGCGGTGACCGCCCCCTTTCCGTGCTTTCAGTTACGCCCCCACCGTAGGACGAAGAGCGTTTCCCTTTGACAGGCCACGCCCCCTACATGACAGTTTGGTGCTCACGCCCCTCAGATCCAGATTCCCGCCCAAATTCTACAAATCTGCGCTCCTGGTTAATAGTGGTAAACACAGCACACAATGCCCAGAGAGAGGAGGGGAGATCTGTAGATACAGCCAGCAGCCCAGTGTACCGGTGGCATGGACAGCATGTCCTGGCTTTTATGTCAATGAAGTGTGTTCTTGTTTATAACAACTGGGTAATAGAGATTACACCCCCCACACGCATCATAGCACAGACCCCATCATTGCAATTTGCACCTAAAGATTTTACAGCCCCCACACCCCAATTTTGTACAGACAGCAGATGCTCCAGCAGTGAACAGGGGCTGGATCTAGGCTTCCATTTAGGGGGGGTGATTTAGCAGAGCTCCCACTCCTCCAGTCATTCAGCAGTCAGAGTGTGGAAACTCCCCCCAATGGCCAGCGCCATCCACCAATCAGAGATGTGCCTGGCGTCTGGGAAGCTGGCAGAAGATGCTACCCAGCTGCTTCAATTGTATTTAAAATACAATTGGAGCAGCAGGCAGGATCCTCGGCGGCCAAACACAACTATGCAGGGTGCTGCTGCAGACAGCACCCCCCCCCCCCCTCCAAAAAAAATAGGATGTAAATTTAAGTATCCTGTTAATTTAAGGTTTTTGTGGGAGCTGCTGCCCGCCTCATTTTTCTCTCTCGCCGCTCTATCTCTGCGGTCTCCCTCCAACAGTCACTACATTGGCTCCCCATACCCTACAGAATTAAATTTAAACTTCTCACTCTCACCTTTAAAGCTCTTAGTCAATCTTCCCCTCCCTACATCTCCAATCTCATCTCTACCTACACTCCTGCCCGCCCCCTCCGCTCTGCCTCTGACCGCTGCCTCACTACTTCACTGATCACCTCCTCTCACTCTTGTCTTTAGGACTTTGCCAGGGCTGCTCCCATGCTGTCCAACGATCTTCCACGTTCCATCAGGTTAGCATCTACTCTCAAAGGCTTCAAGCGTGCCCTTAAGACTCATTTCTTTATTCAAGTCTATCAGTCCTCCTAACTTCCTTGTCCTGGCTCTCTTCCCTAGTTAGTACTACCCTTTATGTGTCACCCCTTCCCTTTAGGATGTTAGCTCTCATGAGCAGGGCCCTCTTTCCTTGTGTGCTCCTTCTACTGTTCCTTCACCCTCTGTACCTCTTGGCCTGCTTCCCTAGCCCTGTTTACCCTGTTATTAATCTTCGGCCTTCTTGCTGATTTCTACTATCCCTTTCACTATCTGTCAGATATAATCTGATTCGCTTTACCCTATCACCTGTGTTTGTATATATCTGTATCATGTTGTGTCTTGGTTCTGTTTTCTGTATATGTAATGTACGGTGCTGCGGACCCTTTGTGGCACCTTATAAGTCAAAGAAAATAATAATAATAATAATAACTGCTATATTGCACCATGTAACAAGTTCCAAAAATCTTTGATGTTGGGAAAACATTGTAGAGGGATCTTCGTATCCCTCACTGCAACTTACCTGCTCTCCCCTCCGGTCACTCACAAAGGTGGCCACTTTGCGATAGTTACCATAGAGGACCCATGTTTGCGTGGGTTTCCTCTGGGTGCTCCGGTTTCCTCCCACATTACAAAAACATACTAGTAGGTTAATTGGCTGCTATCAAATTGACCTTAGTCTCTTTGTCTGTGTGTGTATGTTAGAGAATTTAGACTGTAAGCTCAAATGGGGGCAGGGACTGATGTGAGTGAGTTCTCTGTACACCGCTGTGGAATTAGTAGCGCTATATAAATAGCTGATGATGATGATAGAGAACATAGAAGACAGGTCTTCACAGGAACAGCAGTTTTTCATGTCTGCTGTTTCTAATGAAGAATTTTAATAAATAGTCACAATATTTCATTCCTTATCTTTGCAATAAGGAATGAAATTGATTGTGTTTAAAATGTGGTTCATAATAAATATGCCTCTTAGTTTTACCTGTATATTTTCACATTTGTGTGGGAACATCAACTGGAGGGAGTTAAGCTCAATTTGTACAAACCAAAGGCTATCCACAAGTTCATCAGGGCCAAGGACACGATAGAAACTATTTCAGGACTCTGCTGCCACAGTTAGAAATGTAGGGATAAATGTGGCTTCCAGCAGGCTCGCTAGCAGACTTAGAGACATGGGTGTAATGCTGTCCTGGGGAGGCTGCCTCTCAGTATTTTCATGCACACCAGGAACCTGTGCAGATACGGGCAATGCCCATGCTGCATTGTCAATGAGGAAACATCTTTGCACCTTTTCTGGCAGTGTTCCTAAGCATACGCCCTTTGGATGCCTTTGAAAATCAACTCAGAGACTTTGTGCCTAGGAATAGCCTTTCATATCATTTGATACTTTATGGGCTGCGTCATGGCATAGACAACAAAGGGGACTGATACTTTATGAATTGTGTTAAGGACACTATGGCTCACAAGGAGTCAGCACATATTGAAAAAGGTGAACATGTCAGATCAGAACAGCTGTAAGCTGACCCACTCCCTGCTAAGAAACTATTCCATCTTAGATGGTCCTGAGGAAGAAGAGGACTTATCTACCTTCCACCCTTTATGTGTCTGTCTTCAATAAAGGTTTTGACCTGGTAAATGGAAGGGGGGGACCTTCCCTTCAACCCATCACACAATCTGAACTTTGTTGAGACTTTCGTTGCTCTCAGTAGTGTTTGAGTAGTACAGTGCATCATGTACAGTATATGGCAGTACTTTGTGTGCTCTATGCAGTGTCAGTGTAAACCTGTGGGCACCCTAGGCACCTGTGGTTGCCATACTTGCCAACTTTAATTGGCTCACCTCCAGGAGATCCTGGAGTCAGGTGATAACCATGGTAGGAGGCATGGTGAAGCGATCGCCGTGGCCTCAGCTCCCCGGCGATATTGGCAGGCAGCGGTAAGAGGACTCTTACAGCTCCGCCAGTGAGTCTTTGCCCGATCAGCACACTCCGGAGACAACTTATCAGTGCTATGTGCACTGGGAGAAGAAGCCCCAACTTGGTCTTCCAGTTCCAGATTCAGTAAATAAATAGAAAAATAATAAAAAATATAATAAGACGTTCAAAAAAATATATATATAAAAAAATAATCAGAGCATTACAATTCAAAAGAAAGGTTGTATTTAAATAAATAAATAAATAGAACAGTTTTCATGCAGTCATTCAAAAGGAATTCATTCTTGCCCAACCTCTTGATGACAATGAAATCTTCCCAAACAGTGCATGAAATCACCATGGCATCCTGGCATAACTGATATTGCTCACAATGTCGTTCCACATGCAAATAGCAGGAAATGTGTGACTAAGTGGGTATGGACTAAATGTGCTGCAAGTTAGTGAAAATGATAGTATTTAACATAGACACATGTATGCTGAAGCTAATGGTTGTGTTAGTGCATGAGCCCTTGGATTAGGTTGGTATACAGAAGAACTTGTCTGCATACAGTGGGACAGAACGAGGCTGAGTGGGAGGGGCAATCGCTGAGGGGGTGTAGGAACAGGGAAATTTATATTTAGGTTAATTTTCTTAATCTTGGCAGAAAAGGGTTGTCACTTGTCCTTCTTGTACCAGACACTAATATTTCTAGTTACATCTCTGAAGTGGAGGCAGCAATTTAGGGGGCCCAGTACTAATCAGAATGCAGACGATCACTTCACAAAGAAGCAGTGAAACCTCCAACATATTATAATATCATATGACTATGCAAGAGGCTCTGGTTCAACTTTCTATGGATATTGCTTTATTGCGAGCGTGCATTTGAAAATATATACTTATAATATAGTTATTCCCTAATAGAGCCTAGTCATCCCTAGGGAGGTTGTTAAAGCACAGCCAGGTTTTACCTTGCACCAAATACCAGGCCAAGATGGTGGTCAGACTTGACAGGAAACAGTTATAATGGTTTAATTCTGGGAAGGTACCACGGTAATCTGGAGCTGACAGTAAATAATCAACAAAGCTTTCAACTAATCCCCCTACATCTTCAAACTCGTCTCTACCCACAATCATTGCTGCCCCCTCCGCTGTGCCAACGACCGCCGCCTCACTACCACACTGATTACCACTTCCTACTTCCGCCTCCAGGACTTCACCCGGGCTGCTCCTCACACCCTATCAGGTTACCTTCTACTCTGCAAGATTGCCCATAAAAATCACTTCTTTATTCAAGCCTTTCAGCCCTCCTCTTAACTCCTTTGCATCGGCAATAACCTTCAGTCCCCCACTCGGTACCACCCATTTGTGTCTTCCTCTTCCTGTTAAGATGTAAGCTCACACAAGCAGAGCCCTCTTTCCTCGGGTTCTCCTTCTACTATTTCATCGCCCTCTGTACCTCTAGGCCAGCTTCCTTAGCCCTATCTTCTTGTGTCCAAGCCTACTTCACATTGGACATTACCCTTACTCACTGTCCCGTAATAACTTGATCTGCATTACCAAGTTATCTGTGTGTAAGTTTCTTAACCAGTATGTCATGTCTTTGTATTCTTTTGTTTTCATGTATTATGTAATGTGTTTATTGTATAGTACTGTAAATGTCTTGTACAGCGCTGCAGACCATTGTGGCGCCATATAATAATAATCAACCTTTGTTCGTAATGGTTAAATGACATTGTTGGGACGCCTTATCTCTAGACTGCAGAGCACAGAAACCAGTAGGGGGTCCTAAAGAGAAGGGGACAGAGACCAGGTACCACATCAATCTCTGGGACATAAGGACTGTCAATCTGGTGGCCAGATGAGATGGCTTCCTCCCTGTACCCAGAAGCCACGACTTTGGGAGTCAGGGCCAGGATAAAAAAGTGACACCAGAGATTTAGGGATACTGGACTGACAGGACTGACTGGGGATATTGGTTCCTGCTGTAGTGGATTAAGGGACTGGAGATCCTACAATCTATTTTGCATGCAGCGGCTAGATTGATTTTCCTTGCTAACCGTTATTCCTCTGCTGAACCACTCTGTCAGTCTCTACATTGGCTGCCTGTATTTCAACGAATCCAATATAAAATTCTTCTACTAACATACAAGGCCATCACATACATCTCACTTGTCTCAAAATATCTCCCTACTCGACACCTCCGTTCTGCACATGAGCTACGTCTTTCCTCCACTCTCATCACATCCTCCCATTCTCGGTTACAGGACTTTATCCGGGCTGCACCCACTTTGTGGAATTCCCTCCCACGCACAATAAGACTTTCCTCTAGTCTTCAAACCTTCAAGCGTTCACTGAAAACCCACCTCTTCAGACAAGGTTATGATATTCCTCAACCACCATCTTAATTTCCCTAGATTACCCTATTACCATCCTCTACACAGCTAATACAAGACAACAACCCTCTGACCAACAATGCAACACACACAGCCCACTCAGTACTTTTACCTTTGCATTCTAGCTGGTCCATTGTGCAATATGATGTAGCACATGCCCTTGTGTTTCTAACTCCCATTGTCTTATAGATTGTAAGCCTGCGAGCAGGGCCCTCTTACCTCTCTGTCTGTATGTATTACCCAGTATTGTTTTATCAATGTTTGTTCAAAATTATAAAGCGCTACGGAATTTGCTGGCACTATATAAATAAATGTTGATGATGAGATGAGAACTAAGAGGAGCCTACTTCTGTGTGTGGCCTCTGAAAGCAGGACCACTGCTTTTCTGCAAGTTACAAGGAGACTGATCAGTTATCCATCGACCCCGGGGCCCAGGGATTGGCTCTTTGCTATGTATTAGTGTTGGTTGCCTTCCCTAATTTAATGCTATGTTACATACTTTAGTGTGGTGGTATAATTGTCCTTCAAAAGAGTTATAGCTCTGCTGGATTAACTGCACAAAAATCATTACCCACATCCAAGGCTTTGGGGGTTGGTGATAGGCTAAAAGGTAATCCGGTAAGCATTGATCTGGAAATCGTTGCTGGTTAACTTCATTCTCCACCAGTTGGTGCAGGTAGGTAGCCTGAAGGTTCCTCTGTATTGTGACAGCAGCACTGACACATAGATCAGGTAATGTACAAAATACAGGAGATCTAATGTCTATGTGTCGTGCTGCAGAATACAGGCATATTGTCTCTGGCACGAGTTATGAACCACACCTGTAATGTTGCCTCTGTTCCAGGCCTGGCCTTCTGCCCTTGTTTTTCTGACCTCACTTATAATTTATAAAGTGTAATTATAGAGAGGAGAGGCGGAGACCACCACACCCCAGTAAACACATGAATAGGAGCCATTAATGCAGCTGCACAGAAAACAATGGTTCAAAACTCGTCTTCATATATGTATCAGCTGTGTCAAAGAGAGAAATCGGGGTTGCATATGAATAGTGAATATATGGTGCCAGGAGGTGACACGTAGGGCACCAGAAGGCGATGTGCTTAGTGGCTACACCAAACAAATATATTGGTCACATAGCTCAGTCATATATTCTGAAATGTCTGTTCACATCACATTGTATGTCTGTCATGTAGACACAAGGTTTAAAATTTCCGAAATCGCAAGTTGTACTATAGGAATTGGCAGTGCTACAGGAAGATGCCCCTGTAAAGAAAACATAACTGCTGATTACAGAATGTGAGAAGTTGTGATGAAATCGGTCTACAATGTGTGCTTACACTTGTAGGGAAGCTGCCTGCATTCCAAGCCTAACAGCAAAAACCTTATGTGAACAAATGTAAAAATAAATACTTTGTTACGCAACTAAAGAGGAAATTCCAAGTCATACTCACGTGCTTGTCAGCACAAGCTGTGCCAGACGGGGGGAAAGGCTAATATTTGCTATGCTTTAACTACCTAATGGAGGAGATTTCCTCAGTTTAGGCTAATACCGTGCAGCATCGCAGTCTCCATAGATTAATATGGGGTCTGTGATTTTCTGCAATGTATGAAGCTTTGAAAAACTTTGCATTGCGCAGACAAGTAACGCCATCTCATTTTCTATGGGATTCAGCTGAAGCCTCTCTGGTTTCGCAGAATCCAATATAGTGAAAGTGCTGTGTGTATGTGACAGTACTCCCTCCTGTCACCAGCAGCCCTAAGCTGCCGGTGATAGGATCGCAGGAGAGGAGTCACTTAACCGGGGCTCCCAGAGTAGCCCCGGCATAGTGCCTCTTAGCAGTGCATAAAATCATAAATATGCATCAACTGCGATGTATATATAGCAGCACCGCATCCTATGATGCATAGACCCCCATATCTCAAATGTGTAAGTTATTTGGAAGACACCACTAATCAATGAAAGAGGGACAAGCCATGGATCACATTTTGTATGGGCTTGTATTGCTTGTATTATAAACATACTGATTTTATCTACACCTGAATAATTTGTCTCAGATATATTGTGTAACGCTCAATGATGTGCAACATTTCTATGTATAATACTAATTGCAAGGAACTATTAAAGATTCCCAGTGTGAAAACCACAGAGAGTTGTAGTACTTGAAAACAGAATGTCTCTATTACAAACACGGATCACATAGGTATAACTAGGTGCAGTCAATGGTTAAACAGCTAGCATAGGTCCATACAAACAACAGGCAGCAAATACAGAGTTCATTGGGATTGATAACACAGATAACAGCTGAATGAAGTAAATATTGTGCAATACTGCACAATCACAGGAATTAACAGAAAATCAGGATACCAGGTTTAGCATTAAAGCAGGATTACAGGATTTCCAGGTTTAGCAGATGAAGCAGGTTACCAGTACAACCAAGTTTTGCAGATGAACTGGAGACCAGGCACTGCAGGTACAGGTTCAGACAGGATAATCAGGTTTATCTAAGAAGCTGGAGACCAGGCACAAAAGAATGACTGCAGATACAAGTTCAGTCAAAGTGGAAGGTCAGGCAAGCAAGGGTCAGAAGTCGGAAGATCCACAAACAATACCAGGGAAAAGACAGGTTCAAAGTCAATCGAAGCAGAGGTCTGGGTCACGAACAAAGGTACAAAACGGTGGAACAAACAGCAGTCAGATAATCAGGACCACATCACTAGAATACTCAGAAAGACTAGCAGAAAAACAAGCAAACTGGCACCAGTTTGTGGGAAAAGGCAGTTTTATAAAGGCCAGCCACGGGTGATCACAATCCTGATAAGATAATGGGAGCTTACCCCCTTGCAGACAAGTAGAAACTGTCCAGGTATAACAGCAGCACCTCTGGTAGCACAGAGGTCCTGCAGGCCTAATTCAAAATAAGGACAGAGTCCTAATAACAACTAAAAGGATAGATATTTTGCATAGCTGTGGTGTCAGGGCAGAGAAGATGTTTGTCTTGCAAGTTGAGCTTGAGGTACAAAAAAGTATTATTGATGTAACATACCTGAAAGCCAAGTATTACATCTAACTTGCCCATTAATCTGTACCCATCAAGATTATTTTTCTTCTCCTCAGTGTATGCTCAGGACAACAGAGTATGTTTATTCCCTGTTTACAGATCTTAGTGGTGGTAAAATGGCTGTAGGGATGCCCACTGGATATTCTGGGGCTCATTTAGAGGTGACGATAAGTCAGTTTTTTTGCTTTTTTTTGTGTAAGATACCTAATCCCATACTGTGCATGTACACCAAATATCTATACACATACCTCTGTATATATACTTTTGTGTATCATTGCCTTGTGTCTCCCTACGGGTAGGGGCAGGCAATTGTAGGCCGAGTACAGAAAGGACATGCTCACATAAGCGCGACCAATTAGAGGAACACTCATCCACAGGTAAGCCTTTAAGAAGGAGTATTTCTTGCGGGTGCATGGTTGGTGTAATGATACGTGGTGAGGATGATGACTATAAGCAGCGCAGTCTTGCTAGCTTATGTATGGCTATCTGTGTGTGGACCTCTAGCAGAAAGCATTCATTCATTCTTTGCAGTTACGTTATGTCGCGGTCGTCTATTCACATTTCTTAACATTTCCATTTGAATTACTGCAGGAACGAAAATTGCCATTTTATGTAAAAAGATGAACACAACGGGCCTGAATCATTAAGGCACGCATCTCTGTGTTTTTTGTGCATATCGAACCAAATCCCATCTGTTAAAGATGGTTTCCCCGTAGCGCACAAAGATAGACAAGTGTAAGAAATGATTTGTTCCCATGCAAAATGGCAATATAAAAGTACATACATATGGTATAAACCAGCAATATAACTTGCTTTAAATCCTGGATCAGCAATAATCCTTTTAAAGGTGGACACGGAGGTCCCGAAAATGAAAACGGTTTATTGTTGTAAAGCGTTAGTCCAAACGTTAATGGGATTTGCAGTCTTTGTGTCTATATAATGACAATAAACCGTGCTAGGATGTAGATATAGTCGGAACTGTAGTGAGGTTCCGGCACAGAAAATCTGATATGATAATCAACACAAAGCTGCAATGGTTAACATACAATGCAAGGTGACAACCTTAGTACATCTATATAATAGACATCAAAATACACTGGCTCCAAATCTATAAACAGCAATAGTCCTTTGATATTGGACACGGAGGTCCCAACAGACTGTTAAGATTGAATGAGTCCCAATGTAAAGCGTTGCTCCCAACGCGACTATGCTCGCAGTCTCTGAATCGGTATAAAGATGTTACTCCGTACTAAGTAGTAAATAAAGTCGGAGATAAATGACAATCAGAAGGTGCAATGAGTGGAAATAATAAGCAGACAGATAAATCCAACTTCTGTAGTAAAGTTCCGGTACTTACAATAAATGCCGGTAGAGTCAGTTGGCGTTGGGCGGTCAAAGACTCTAATCCAGTAGTGAAGGCCTCATGGTGTCAATTTCACTCACCCCTGTAGTGGTAGCGGTGCCGCTGTATCCTCTGGATATACAGGATGAAAGCAAGCCTCCAAAAGTTGGTGTAGTCGCGGCCGCGGCTAACACCAAAAAGCGCATGCGCGTGCGGCGTGGGGGAAAAAAAAGAGAAAAAAGAAAAGTCGCTGTTCCAAAATCCGGTTAAGAGCTAACTTACCAAAGAGCAAATCCAATGTCAGCACTCCCCCTCAGCCACTGACACCAACATGCCTCTCAAATATATGGGACCCTCATGGTTTAGAGTAGGACCACCCTATTAGCAAAAGCACCGTGGAGTGGTGGGTGGCTTCAACATACATTTGCAAATGTGTGCAACTAAGACTGTTGCGGGTGCTTCCCATTTTTATCTACAGTAGAAATAGCAGATCTGTTGCTGGCTATAGCAGTGTGCTGGGGGGATTTGTCTGTGTTTGTTCCTTTTAGGATAACCCCACACTTTCATGCATTTTCTTTATTGGTAAATAACAAACAAGGGTAGTCAGTAATACACCCAAGAACGCCTAAGAGCTGCACGCCAATGTTCCTAAGCCCATTTAAATATATAGCGTTCGCTGTGCATGTAATGTAAAAGCTGTTACTCCCAGTCATTAAGCAGTGTATGTGATGATCCGTTTTTTGTTGACTTTGGGAATACACAGCGGACAGTCCCATGCGGTTTCACCTGAACGCCTTAATGACTCAGGCCCAACATGTTTGCATTTAATTTGATTTAATTTGTATTTGATTTTCATTACTTATTGTATGGTAAATGTAAATTTCTCATTTATTAATAACTGTCAAGACATTATTCTCTCTTGTGTATATGACACTTCTTTACATGATTATATTGTCTACAAATAGCGTAATGAGACATTAGCATTTACTATGGTCATAGTCAAGCCACACCTCTGCGCTATCGCTACACTATTGTTGAACATAAGTATACACACGTGTATGCCTGAAGTACATCTGGCACAAAATGCTTCTGTTTTAGAGCTGGGCGCATCTTGCTGCACCTGCCTGAACATATGCACATAAATATACTTTTTCTTGCGTGTCACTTTTCCTACATATGTCATAGTTGTCTACTCTCCTGGAATGTCCGGGAGATTCCCAAATTTTTGGGAGAGCAGGGAAACCTCCCACATCCTGCCCGCTACATTGGGGAAGTTGTATAGCAGGGGGTGGGGCCTAAAGATGCGATTAGCGTGGCCACGCTCCCAAGACACGGACAACTTTGGAGATCTCCCGGAGGGGTGATCTCCAAAGTATGACATACGTTTAGGGTGCAAAGGTGTCCATCTCTAAAAGCCCCTGTGCCTCTGTGATTACTGAAAAAATTAAAGTCTTACACACCCAACAGCCTGATACTGAAAAGTAACAGATGCACTGCACGGGGGGTAATGTCGTTTGTGAGATATTTTTCATGAATGCATAAGTTGAAAGCTTGAAAAACTGCTAGGCACAATTGACGGAACATAAGAAACATTTCTCTATTGCCATCTCTGCATCAAGCGGACATTGAGAAGGCTCGTCAATGATCCTCTAGATTGTCGTCTCCAAGCCAGCAATTGCATTTCTCCAGACAGTCCAGTGGGAATCATAATCACAGTCCAGTTAAAACCCTGTTTCCCATTAATTCCCAGGCATTGCTTATTTTGCCCCATCTGATCTCCACGATGTTAGGTTCTTAGTATTGATGGGCAGTCACATTCCTGGTAGTAACCTTATTGGTGGCCTTTCTCCTAGAGGTGGTTTCATAGCTCAATTCCTGCCTCTTGTCCACCTTGACCCCCTGCTGAACATGGCTCCCCGAAGTCTTGAGATAAGGGGTACACACAATGGTCATCATCCTTGTTTTACAAAAATAATCATAGTCATACCAGTGACCCCCTCCCAGAGTTAACCCCAGGTTTTAAGGCTATTTTGAGCTTCAGATTAACCATCATCATTTATTTATATAGCGCCACTGATTCCGCAGCGCTGTACAGAGAACTCATTCACATCAGTCCCTGCCCCATTGGAGCTTACAGTCTAAATTCCCTAACATTCACACAGACACACATACACACACACACACACACACACACAGAAACTAGGGTCAATTTTGATAGCAGCCACTTAACCTACAAGTATGTTTTTGGAGTCTGGGAGGAAACCGGAGCACCCGGAGGAAACCCACGCAAACACGGGGAGAACATACAAACTCCACACAGATAAGGCCATGGTCGGGAATTGAACTCATGACCCCAGCGCTGTGAGGCAGAAGTGCTAACCACTTAGCTTCCGATTTTCAGTAAATGACCACTAAAGAACAAGTCCTGGTACATTAACAGGTAGCGGTTGGTGACTGCGAGGCTGGGCAGAAAGAGAAGTTCATGAGAGTTTTATGGGGAAACATTCCCAACGTGGCATCAGCTCTTTTAGGGCATTTTAACAAATAAAAGTAATAACCAGTTTATGCATTTTGAATATACATACACAAGTGCCACATAATGACACGTAAGAATTACAGGGAAGCACTACATGCGTTCTTCCCAACAAAAGAGGGTCCTAGGCAGGTGTAACCTTTGTTATTGATGCATTGTACATCACTATTGTCACAGTCCGCCTCCTACTTAAATCCGGTCAGAGCTCAGGTTGAGCGTCAGTAATAGTGAAATGATGAGAATGGCAGTACACATATGAGCAATGTGGCTGGCTGGTCTCACTACTAAGAATATACACAGAAAACCCAAAAGGATTGAAGCAAGTAATACCCAGTTCTAAAAGGAGGTGTTAATGTGGAAAGGTATATATGAATATGAGCAGGCAATGTTAGATTCAGTTGGAGGATATAAGAAACTTTTGGTGTAACAGTATGAGCAGTGGTAGGAATTTCTCACCGGGTGATTTTGGCAGTAGTGTATAATACTATGGGCCTAACATTGAGTTCTTCCCAACACTCAAGGGAAGGGGGTGTTGGGGTAATAAATATTTAAATGTTACAATTTAACGTATTTTCTATGCGGCACCCTTAAACCTCCTGGGTATGCTGGCGGTTGTAGAACTATGTCCAGGTCTGGCTCGGAAGCATTTATTTGACCACCCCTTTACTATAATTGTCCTACGCTTGTCCACCCCTTCCCTCTCCCATCCCAACTTTCTAAGCATATGAAGTCACAGGCATTCGGAGGGCAGTCAGAGGTAGCAGCAGTTTAGATCAGCTCTGTGCCCTCCCTCCCACATTTTTATCTTCTCACAAATGTAAAATCAGTTAAAGTTTGTGCAATTACAAAGTGGTGCGGATGAGAGCCATTACATCAAGTACCGGGTTGTTTAGAAGATCTAACACCATCTCAGTTCAGCTGCTAGACCCAAAGAGTACAACTGTCATTGCTATCTCATCTCAGTTCCTCCTCTCGTGATTCTTCGCAGACAGCCGTTGCTGCTGCACATGAGGTATTATTTGATGGTTTTTACAGTGAGTTCAGAGGTACCAGGGGCTGGACTTGGGCAGGTGGTCATCTGTCCCCCCGCCGGTCCCATAGAGGGCTACCTGCATTGCTTTCCTTTAAAACATTCCTAATAGGTTGCTGAGCCGAGTCTTGCCTCCATGGCTAAAATTTGTCAGCTAGCCTCTAAGAGGGTTTTTGTTTTGTGTCTCCACCTTCATTTTTCTCTAGTTTCACCCATGGCGCACTATAAGTAGCAGCACAGAAATTCCATCCGCCAAGGACTTCTTTATTACTAGCAGCTGCTAATGCTGCTGCGTTGTAATAACAACACCACTCACTTTTCCATACAACTGCTACAATTGTTATTTCAGTTCCTTATGTATCATTGTAAGCTCATTTGGGCACGGCCATGTTTACCTTTTGTTTCATGTCACTGCATGTAATTTATTTGTATATAATGCCCCCCAATGTGCAGCTCTGTGTAATATGTCATCGCTTTATAAATTAAAGATAATAATAAGTGTAAGATTCGTCTAAACCTGTATATGGACGTATGCGTACACACTATTGAAATACTGATATACTAAAAGAAACTGGACAAACCTCCAATTCAGCATCAGGCCCTATGCACACAAAAGACATGTTTTTCAGCCCATGTCATATATTCAAAACTGAAAACATAAAATGAACATTGTATTGAAATTATTTCCAATGCATGTTGCATGTCTGCACCAGGCACTTAAACAGCTGCTCTTGCAAACCCTACATATTAATATAATATTGCATATTACAATACAAGGATAAAATATTTACAGCATTGGCAAAAAGTAAGGTTAGAGATTAAACTGTAGTTCTACCTACAAATGTGAAGCTGATAATTTAGTTGTATAACTAAATCAGAAAGACTAATGAGTAATGAGTCTGCTAATAATGCACCCAGCTGTACATACTCTGTTAGACTGTAAGCTCTGGGGACCAGAATAAACTCCCCAGACAGACAGGTTGTCAGTAAACATTACAACTCCTTGTAGCCCAGGTAACCAGGCTTCTACGTCAGCAGCCAATCAGATTGCGATGTTTACAACGTACTGTCCCGTTCTCTTCCCATTGGCCATGCGATGTCCAATTGTAGCGCTTTATGTTCAGGAGGCGTCCTGTCTGCTCTCCGTGGGTCCCGTGTCTGATTGGCTCGCTCGGTGTCAGAGACGGGAGTAGTAAGATGGCGCCTGTAGTGAGTGCTCGCTCCAGAGGCCGGTGGAAGGCTCCGTGGTTTTTTTTGATCCATCTGTTCGGGGTATTAGTTAGTCCTGTGTCTGCCGATCAGACCGAGGAGTATCTGAAGAGAGAGCACTCACTGAGTAAACCTTATCAAGGTAAATGGGAAATTGTCACAGAGGAGGAAATGGTGAGGGCTCAGGAGGCAGTGACCCTGGGGCGATGTTCTCACATCGGAAAGAGGAATATATAACAAAAGGCCGATAGGGGAGATTGTGTTTAGAAGATAGAAGAAAAGTCACTGAGATGGTGATAAGTGCAGATTATAGCAGTGTATATAGGTGGGATGGAAGGGGATTGTAGGGGTTATACGGATGGTTGTATGGAAGGGGAGTGTGGGGGTTAAAGATGGATGGAAGGGGAGTGTGGGGGTTAAAGATGGATGGAAGGGGAGTGTGGGGGTTAAAGATGGATGGAAGGGGAGTGTGGGGGTTACACTGATGGATGGAAGGGGAGTGTGGGGGTTACACGGATGGAAAGGGGAGTGTGGGGGTTACACGGATGGATGGAAGGGGAGTGTGGGGGTTACACGGATGGAAAGGGGAGTGTGGGGGTTACACGGATGGATGGAAGGGGAGTGTGGGGGTTACACGGAGGGATGGAAGTGGAATGTGGGGGTTATAGATGGATGGAAGGGGAACATGGGGGTTATAGATGGATGGAAGGGGAACATGGGGGTTATAGATGGATGGAAGGGGAACATGGGGGTTATAGATGGATGGAAGGGGAACATGGGGGTTATAGATGGATGGAAGGGGAACATGGGGGTTATAGATGGATGGAAGGGGAACATGGGGGTTATAGATGGATGGAAGGGGAACATGGGGGTTATAGATGGATGGAAGGGGAACATGGGGGTTATAGATGGATGGAAGAGGAGTGTGGGGGTTATAGATGGATGGAAGGGGAACATGGGGGTTATAGATGGATGGAAGAGGAGTGTGGGGGTTATAGATGGATGGAAGAGGAGTGTGGGGGTTATAGATGGATGGAAGAGGAGTGTGGGGGTTATAGATGGATGGAAGAGGAGTGTGGGGGTTATAGATGGATGGAAGAGGAGTGTGGGGGTTATAGATGGATGGAAGAGGAGTGTGGGGGTTATAGATGGATGGAAGAGGAGTGTGGGGGTTTTAGATGGATGGATGGAAGGGGAGTGTGGGGGTTATAGATGGATGGAAGAGGAGTGTGGGGGTTACACGGATGGAAGGGTAGTGTGGGGGTTACACGGATAGAGGGATGGAAGGGTAGTGTGGGGGTCACACGGATGGAAGGAGAGTGTGGGGGTTACACGGAGGGATGGAAGGGGAATGTGGGGGTTATAGATGGATGGAAGGGGAACATGGGGGTTATAGATGGATGGAAGAGGAGTGTGGGGGTTATAGATGGATGGAAGAGGAGTGTGGGGGTTATAGATGGATGGAAGAGGAGTGTGGGGGTTATAGATGGATGGAAGAGGAGTGTGGGGGTTATAGATGGATGGAAGAGGAGTGTGGGGGTTATAGATGGATGGAAGAGGAGTGTGGGGGTTATAGATGGATGGAAGAGGAGTGTGGGGGTTATAGATGGATGGAAGAGGAGTGTGGGGGTTATAGATGGATGGAAGAGGAGTGTGGGGGTTATAGATGGATGGAAGAGGAGTGTGGGGGTTATAGATGGATGGAAGAGGAGTGTGGGGGTTATAGATGGATGGAAGAGGAGTGTGGGGGTTATAGATGGATGGAAGAGGAGTGTGGGGGTTATAGATGGATGGAAGAGGAGTGTGGGGGTTATAGATGGATGGAAGAGGAGTGTGGGGGTTATAGATGGATGGAAGAGGAGTGTGGGGGTTATAGATGGATGGAAGAGGAGTGTGGGGGTTATAGATGGATGGAAGAGGAGTGTGGGGGTTATAGATGGATGGAAGAGGAGTGTGGGGGTTATAGATGGATGGATGAGGAGTGTGGGGGTTATAGATGGATGGATGAGGAGTGTGGGGGTTATAGATGGATGGATGGAAGAGGAGTGTGGGGGTTATAGATGGATGGATGGAAGAGGAGTGTGGGGGTTATAGATGGATGGATGGAAGAGGAGTGTGGGGGTTATAGATGGATGGATGGAAGAGGAGTGTGGGGGTTATAGATGGATGGATGGAAGAGGAGTGTGGGGGTTATAGATGGATGGATGGAAGAGGAGTGTGGGGGTTATAGATGGATGGATGGAAGAGGAGTGTGGGGGTTATAGATGGATGGATGGAAGAGGAGTGTGGGGGTTATAGATGGATGGATGGAAGAGGAGTGTGGGGGTTATAGATGGATGGATGGAAGAGGAGTGTGGGGGTTATAGATGGATGGATGGAAGAGGAGTGTGGGGGTTATAGATGGATGGATGGAAGAGGAGTGTGGGGGTTATAGATGGATGGATGGAAGAGGAGTGTGGGGGTTATAGATGGATGGATGGAAGAGGAGTGTGGGGGTTATAGATGGATGGATGGAAGAGGAGTGTGGGGGTTATAGATGGATGGATGGAAGAGGAGTGTGGGGGTTATAGATGGATGGATGGAAGAGGAGTGTGGGGGTTATAGATGGATGGATGGAAGAGGAGTGTGGGGGTTATAGATGGATGGATGGAAGAGGAGTGTGGGGGTTATAGATGGATGGATGGAAGAGGAGTGTGGGGGTTATAGATGGATGGATGGAAGAGGAGTGTGGGGGTTATAGATGGATGGATGGAAGAGGAGTGTGGGGGTTATAGATGGATGGATGGAAGAGGAGTGTGGGGGTTATAGATGGATGGATGGAAGAGGAGTGTGGGGGTTATAGATGGATGGATGGAAGAGGAGTGTGGGGGTTATAGATGGATGGATGGAAGAGGAGTGTGGGGGTTATAGATGGATGGATGGAAGAGGAGTGTGGGGGTTATAGATGGATGGATGGAAGAGGAGTGTGGGGGTTATAGATGGATGGATGGAAGAGGAGTGTGGGGGTTATAGATGGATGGATGGAAGAGGAGTGTGGGGGTTATAGATGGATGGATGGAAGAGGAGTGTGGGGGTTATAGATGGATGGATGGAAGAGGAGTGTGGGGGTTATAGATGGATGGATGGAAGAGGAGTGTGGGGGTTATAGATGGATGGATGGAAGAGGAGTGTGGGGGTTATAGATGGATGGATGGAAGAGGAGTGTGGGGGTTATAGATGGATGGATGGAAGAGGAGTGTGGGGGTTATAGATGGATGGATGGAAGAGGAGTGTGGGGGTTATAGATGGATGGATGGAAGAGGAGTGTGGGGGTTATAGATGGATGGATGGAAGAGGAGTGTGGGGGTTATAGATGGATGGATGGAAGAGGAGTGTGGGGGTTATAGATGGATGGATGGAAGAGGAGTGTGGGGGTTATAGATGGATGGATGGAAGAGGAGTGTGGGGGTTATAGATGGATGGATGGAAGAGGAGTGTGGGGGTTATAGATGGATGGATGGAAGAGGAGTGTGGGGGTTATAGATGGATGGATGGAAGAGGAGTGTGGGGGTTATAGATGGATGGATGGAAGAGGAGTGTGGGGGTTATAGATGGATGGATGGAAGAGGAGTGTGGGGGTTATAGATGGATGGATGGAAGAGGAGTGTGGGGGTTATAGATGGATGGATGGAAGAGGAGTGTGGGGGTTATAGATGGATGGATGGAAGAGGAGTGTGGGGGTTATAGATGGATGGATGGAAGAGGAGTGTGGGGGTTATAGATGGATGGATGGAAGAGGAGTGTGGGGGTTATAGATGGATGGATGGAAGAGGAGTGTGGGGGTTATAGATGGATGGATGGAAGAGGAGTGTGGGGGTTATAGATGGATGGATGGAAGAGGAGTGTGGGGGTTATAGATGGATGGATGGAAGAGGAGTGTGGGGGTTATAGATGGATGGATGGAAGAGGAGTGTGGGGGTTATAGATGGATGGATGGAAGAGGAGTGTGGGGGTTATAGATGGATGGATGGAAGAGGAGTGTGGGGGTTATAGATGGATGGATGGAAGAGGAGTGTGGGGGTTATAGATGGATGGATGGAAGAGGAGTGTGGGGGTTATAGATGGATGGATGGAAGAGGAGTGTGGGGGTTATAGATGGATGGATGGAAGAGGAGTGTGGGGGTTATAGATGGATGGATGGAAGAGGAGTGTGGGGGTTATAGATGGATGGATGGAAGAGGAGTGTGGGGGTTATAGATGGATGGATGGAAGAGGAGTGTGGGGGTTATAGATGGATGGATGGAAGAGGAGTGTGGGGGTTATAGATGGATGGATGGAAGAGGAGTGTGGGGGTTATAGATGGATGGATGGAAGAGGAGTGTGGGGGTTATAGATGGATGGATGGAAGAGGAGTGTGGGGGTTATAGATGGATGGATGGAAGAGGAGTGTGGGGGTTATAGATGGATGGATGGAAGAGGAGTGTGGGGGTTATAGATGGATGGATGGAAGAGGAGTGTGGGGGTTATAGATGGATGGATGGAAGAGGAGTGTGGGGGTTATAGATGGATGGATGGAAGAGGAGTGTGGGGGTTATAGATGGATGGATGGAAGAGGAGTGTGGGGGTTATAGATGGATGGAAGAGGAGTGTGGGGGTTATAGATGGATGGATGGAAGAGGAGTGTGGGGGTTATAGATGGATGGATGGAAGAGGAGTGTGGGGGTTATAGATGGATGGATGGAAGAGGAGTGTGGGGGTTATAGATGGATGGATGGAAGAGGAGTGTGGGGGTTATAGATGGATGGATGGAAGAGGAGTGTGGGGGTTATAGATGGATGGAAGAGGAGTGTGGGGGTTATAGATGGATGGAAGAGGAGTGTGGGGGTTATAGATGGATGGATGGAAGAGGAGTGTGGGGGTTATAGATGGATGGATGGAAGAGGAGTGTGGGGGTTATAGATGGATGGATGGAAGAGGAGTGTGGGGGTTATAGATGGATGGATGGAAGAGGAGTGTGGGGGTTATAGATGGATGGAAGAGGAGTGTGGGGGTTATAGATGGATGGATGGAAGAGGAGTGTGGGGGTTATAGATGGATGGATGGAAGAGGAGTGTGGGGGTTATAGATGGATGGATGGAAGAGGAGTGTGGGGGTTATAGATGGATGGATGGAAGAGGAGTGTGGGGGTTATAGATGGATGGATGGAAGAGGAGTGTGGGGGTTATAGATGGATGGATGGAAGAGGAGTGTGGGGGTTATAGATGGATGGATGGAAGAGGAGTGTGGGGGTTATAGATGGATGGATGGAAGAGGAGTGTGGGGGTTATAGATGGATGGATGGAAGAGGAGTGTGGGGGTTATAGATGGATGGATGGAAGAGGAGTGTGGGGGTTATAGATGGATGGATGGAAGAGGAGTGTGGGGGTTATAGATGGATGGATGGAAGAGGAGTGTGGGGGTTATAGATGGATGGATGGAAGAGGAGTGTGGGGGTTATAGATGGATGGATGGAAGAGGAGTGTGGGGGTTATAGATGGATGGATGGAAGAGGAGTGTGGGGGTTATAGATGGATGGATGGAAGAGGAGTGTGGGGGTTATAGATGGATGGATGGAAGGGGAGTGTGGGGGTTATAGATGGATGGATGGAAGGGGAGTGTGGGGGTTATAGATGGATGGATGGAAGGGGAGTGTGGGGGTTATAGATGGATGGATGGAAGGGGAGTGTGGGGGTTATAGATGGATGGATGGAAGGGGAGTGTGGGGGTTATAGATGGATGGATGGAAGGGGAGTGTGGGGGTTATAGATGGATGGATGGAAGGGGAGTGTGGGGGTTATAGATGGATGGATGGAAGGGGAGTGTGGGGGTTATAGATGGATGGATGGAAGGGGAGTGTGGGGGTTATAGATGGATGGATGGAAGGGGAGTGTGGGGGTTATAGATGGATGGATGGAAGGGGAGTGTGGGGGTTATAGATGGATGGATGGAAGGGGAGTGTGGGGGTTATAGATGGATGGATGGAAGGGGAGTGTGGGGGTTATAGATGGATGGATGGAAGGGGAGTGTGGGGGTTATAGATGGATGGATGGAAGGGGAGTGTGGGGGTTATAGATGGATGGATGGAAGGGGAGTGTGGGGGTTATAGATGGATGGATGGAAGGGGAGTGTGGGGGTTATAGATGGATGGATGGAAGGGGAGTGTGGGGGTTATAGATGGATGGATGGAAGGGGAGTGTGGGGGTTATAGATGGATGGATGGAAGGGGAGTGTGGGGGTTATAGATGGATGGATGGAAGGGGAGTGTGGGGGTTATAGATGGATGGATGGAAGGGGAGTGTGGGGGTTATAGATGGATGGATGGAAGGGGAGTGTGGGGGTTATAGATGGATGGATGGAAGGGGAGTGTGGGGGTTATAGATGGATGGAAGGGGAGTGTGGGGGTTATAGATGGATGGATGGAAGGGGAGTGTGGGGGTTACACGGAGGAATGGAAGGGGAGTGTGGGGGTTACACGGAGGAATGGAAGGGCAGTGTGGGGGTTATAGATGGATGGATGGAAGGGGAGTGTGGGGGTTACACGGAGGAATGGAAGGGGAGTGTGGGGGTTATAGATGGATGGATGGAAGGGGAGTGTGGGGGTTACACGGAGGAATGGAAGGGGAGTGTGGGGGTTACACGGAGGAATGGAAGGGCAGTGTGGGGGTTATAGATGGATGGATGGAAGGGGAGTGTGGGGGTTACACGGTGGAATGGAAGGGCAGTGTGGGGGTTATAGATGGATGGATGGAAGGGCAGTGTGGGGGTTACACGGAGGAATGGAAGGGCAGTGTGGGGGTTATAGATGGATGGATGGAAGGGCAGTGTGGGGGTTATAGATGGATGGATGGAAGGGGAGTGTGGGGGTTATAGATGGATGGATGGAAGGGGAGTGTGGGGGTTACACGGAGGAATGGAAGGGGAGTGTGGGGGTTACACGGAGGAATGGAAGGGCAGTGTGGGGGTTATAGATGGATGGATGGAAGGGCAGTGTGGGGGTTACACGGAGGAATGGAAGGGCAGTGTGGGGGTTATAGATGGATGGATGGAAGGGCAGTGTGGGGGTTACACAGAGGGATGGAAGGGGAGTGTGGGGGTTACACGGATAGACGGGATTGGGGAGTGTAGAGGTAACTGGAGAGACAGCTTGTAGGTGACATATGTGTGTTGTAATGAAGTGTAGATACATAGCACCACTTATAAGTGGACATTAGCACTAATGTCAAAAAGATAGATGTTAGTTGGTGGACATTCTGAGAGAGTTGGTAACGTTTTTTTATTGATTGCAGAAAAATATTATTTCTTTTGCTGTAGGAGTGGGCTCTTCTACCTCATCGATATGGGATTTAATGGGCAATGTACTGGTTACTCCTCAGTATATACGTCTGACCCCGGACATGCAGAGCAAACAGGGGGCTGTCTGGAACCGTATGGTAATTATAAGACTGTTGATAATATTTACAGTTTCCTTTTGCTCTGTGAATTGAACAATCCACATAAACATTTTCCTCAGGCATTTTAATAAAGATTAGGGGTGGGAAAAGTGATGTTTGCCTTTACAACCCGCTTGAGAGAAACATCTGTGTTAATGTAGCCCACGGGCTTTTTCTTATTATTCTTAGAGGACCACTATACGGCAGCTACAATTTGCTTATTTAGAGCAACTAATGAAATTCACAAAAATAAATGAAAAATGTCAGGAATTTGGCAGGTGTAAATATATGTAAGGTAACGCTGTGACAAGGTAAGATATTCCCAGTGTACACTGCCAGACTTACATTGAAGGTCAATCCAGGCTGTTGTGTTTAGTCTGAAATAATTGCTAACATCTCGAAGTTCTGTCAGGGTATAGAAACTTTTAAATATGTATTGGTGAATGGTTTTAGTAGCTCTTTTATGTAAGAACATTTATTTTAGCTATAGATGTCCTTTAATGTAAAATTAAGCCAGGTAAGACAATGTTGTATATTTCTACCAGCCAATTGTCCTTGTTGTAGTAGTCAGGGCAATTTCCTATGTTTCCCTGATATTTGTGAGAGGTGTAATGGCTATTGGTTGTGTTTTTATGTTCAAATAATGTTGTGTCTTGCCTGTGAGTCAGAGGATGAGCTACTAGAGGAGTAAATGTACTGAGTGGAAGCAGCCATTTTGTCAAGCTGAGACAATATTCATTAAATTGCAGCCTATCTATTGCATTTTGTACTTTGAGCACCATATATCACCCCCTCCCTCTTAAAGATGGATTTAAAGTATTATTATTATTATTATTGTCATTGATTTGTAAGGTGCCACAGTGCTGGACAGTGAGAAAACAGAGCATGCACACAACAGGGACATACCAAGGTAAAAATAATAAATACAGACATGTAGTGTGGATGTAACTGTAATACTGGAATGTATATTTTCCAGCCTTGTTATCTGAGAGATTGGGAGTTACAAGTTCATTTCAAAATCCACGGACAGGGCAAGAAAAACCTAAATGGTGACGGCTTAGCCATCTGGTTTACCAAGGATCGCATGCAGCCAGGTGAGAGCTGTCATTCCTCTCCATTATTTTATTTTAAATTCTCACTTTATCATTATATTATTTATGAAACATGGTTTCCGAATGTTAAGAGAACCATTGTCACATTGCAGGTCCTGTGTTTGGTAGTAAAGACAGTTTTGTTGGTCTAGGCGTGTTTGTGGACACCTACCCGAATGAGGAGAAACAGCATGAGGTAAGTGTGTTCCTGAGCTCTCGTCACATGATCCTGTGGGATTTACTAACCTGTAGCAAACAGATGACCTTCATTACTGTGCCTTGCACTAGATCAGTGTTGGGCAACAAGTGGCTGGAGGGCCACATGCAGCCACTCAAGCCATTACTTGTGGCCCCAGGCTTATCCTTTCTCTGCTTATCCTTTCTATTGCCCCTCTCCCAGGTCATATTCTCTATTTTATGCCTCGCCAAGTGATAGATGTGAGAGATGGGTGAATGTGAGAGATGCGTGAGAGATGGGTGAATGTGCATTGTGGTGAGTGTTTTGGCTGGGGTGATAGGGGAGGTTACATTGACATATGGTGAAATCTGAAGGTTGTTAAGTACAAGTGGGATTTTTTTTAAAGGTATGTAGTGTCTTTTTCTTTCAAAATAAATGTGTTTTTATCTTTGTACTGAGATTAAGAGTAATATGTGGCCCTTTTGATGGCCACAGGTGCACATGTGGCCCTTGATGTGTATCTGGTTGCCAATCGTTGGACTAGACCCATCTAAGCTAATTGCTGCTTGGTTGCTATACGTTAGTGCACAGTTTGCACATATGTTACTATTACACTGCAACTCGGTTAAAGCAAAGTATTACCTCCGCTACAGATAGCTGAGGCTCCTCCCACATCTTAAGGACAGTGTCCTGGTGAGATCAGATACAGGTCAAGAAGCCGAGCCAGAGTTACTGTGACATCACTGGTCACGCCCCCATATGAATCAACCAATCCACACTGTGCATTTCAGCAAAACGAGAACATTCAAAGTCATCTTAGTGTTGTTTTTCGTTACATCCTACATCACTTTATCGGGGGTCCTTGTGAGCCCAACATCAATCTCTAACTGCTATTTACTGTCTGTGGTGGGCTGGAAGTACATTATAAACTATTACACAGGATTCTTCAGTCCCAGTTTACATATTAAATTATAAAAACTCAAAAGACAACACTAGGCAATAGTGGTAAATGTTATCTTTGTAAACATCCCTCTAATATATAGTCCATAGTCACCATTATTTATATTTGTAGGGTTTATACACCCGTTATGGGGCTGCCACAATCCTGTAATTCCGGGGAATGGTTAATGACTAGGGGAGAAATAACAAACATCTGACCCTTCTACTAGTAGTCTGTGCTGTATCCCGTGTGATACTAAGATACAATGTTTGTGTATTGTGTGTGCTTTCTCCTCTGCTTCTGGATTGGTGTCTCAGAAGAAAAGGTACTCTGCAGGGAATCAGGTATATCATCTGCATCTATTAATACTCCTCCCTTCCTTTGTCTGACTGGATGTAATGTTGGAAAACATAAGTGAGAATAGATAACTGAGCCATCATTACTGTTATATTTTAGGTCTTTCTCAGAAATCCCCCCATGACATCACTGCCCTGCACACACTAACTCTTACCCATACACCATCTCCTAGTTCCTCTGGTGCTTCCATCAACTCCTGGACAACTCCAATAATCTCATGTCACAGAATAGTGTTATTTCCTCTAAGTCAGAGGGAGTTAGTCTACCTGTTGCCTATACACAGTGGAGGCATTTTGTTGGCTTAACCAATATCTGTGGAAATGCAGCATATTTGTTTTCCTTCATGCCTCAATGTTGTCACTGGTTCTTGGTGATTTGGTAGGTTACATTCTCACAAATATTGGTTCAAACAGCAAAATGGCTGCCACCATGGTGTGTACAGTGTAAATTCTATGCTGAACGGCAGCATTGATCATCTGCTTTTCAGGGTAGATTGAGATTTTAATTTCCAGATCATTTATGTCAGAGAAAACGGTGTCAGTACAATACAGTTCACCACAAAACTGTCTTAAACAGAAATCTCTTGTTTGTCTCTGTTATCAGTTTGGATTGGTGCTATGGTTTACAATATTAAGGATTTGTACACATCGGCCTTTGAGCTTTTGGCTAAATTTTGTTTCCACTTATCAAACTAAACAAATTGCTCAATGGTCTTGTGCTATGGGTCATTGGACAGAACTAAAGCTGACCCATTCATCCACCCATAGTCCATTTACTATTTAACATTGCAAGTTTCACTCCCCAAATTAAGGGGCGAGAGAAATAATTGTCTAGCATGATAACTACATAACCATTGTGTATCACTTTACTAGGGGAATAACCGCTAGACTCTGAATATTTCCATCTGATGCAATGTTATATAAAGTCATCCTTTATTGTCCTGCTGTCTTTTACCAGCGCATATTCCCTTATGTGTCTGCTATGGTGAGCAATGGGTCATTGGCTTACGACCATAGCCGGGATGGCCGTCCAACAGAGCTTGGAGGATGCACAGCCATGGTGAGGAACCTCAACCATGACACTTTCCTCGTCATCCGCTACGTCAAGCGCAGACTCACGGTAAGACTTTTACTGTTTGTGAGGAGAGTTGTTCTGCACTACTTTATGGTTCCTTATCCTGCTTGTGTCTTCTTACTTATACCCTATGTCTCTCCTGTCACCTCCATTCAGCGGTATGCTTAGTTTTGTCTTCCATGCATGTTGCACGAGGACTGAAAGCAGCGTGAGCAATGTCTATGACCCTTATCTATTGTAGTCATAACTCTCCATTCCAGTCACACCAGACCATAGACATAAGTCACAAGACACAGTTCTATATTCTAAAATGACAAAGTACTAGATTACATTCCTGGACAACACATCTTCACCAAGGTAAATGAGATGAAGTCCTATCCATGGTGTCTTTCTTCTCATCAGAAGATTTACAGGGGGCAGAGGGGATATCGCTCAATCCCACTCCACCCAAACAGCTATAACTGTAAGCATATAGGAGACCCCCCACCTTGGAGAGCTACTAATCTCTAGGCATGGAAAGCTTCTCTCTGAAAACCCATTTTGCTATAGTTGCTTGAGACAATGGGTATCTCCCGGACCACTTGGATCCCAGTTTGTGATGCTGGGGCGGAGAGGAAGTTCAGGGATAACAATGAATTGTTATAATTGGTAAATTGAGATACACACCTTTGGGGTCTCACCATGTCCCTCCTCTCTCCGTCTTGCACTGTATTTGCAGATCATGATTGACATTGATGGAAAGCAGGAGTGGAGGGATTGCCTGGATGTACCTGGTGTGCGTTTGCCCCGTGGATATTACTTTGGGACTTCTGCAGTAACTGGAGAGCTGACAGGTGGGAATAGTTAACTAAACTAATTGTTGTGTGATTAAACATTGGTGCTGATTCAATTGTTGTTTTTTCTTTCTTTTACTAATTACTGGTACTTAAGGAAATGTCTACTCTTGAACATTTTATTATCATCCAAATATATTTCAGTAACAAAAGAATCTCCGGGTAGGTATCCTCATTGACAGTTGTACTCAAAGCAAAGTTTAGGTTAAAACCGTCCTAGAATTGACATTTGTAGTATTTAAGTACAAAGTCTGACTATATTTGTTATAGCTAGGACTCAGAAAACTCAAAAGAGATTGTACCCCCCCTTGTGGTAAATGGCCACCACTGCATTTCATAGCAGTCACTCTGGAGAAAAGAAGGTAGTTGAGTGCCCTAAAGGGCAGTATATAATGGTTATGAGCCATTTACAGCCCATCATATTCAAACTTGTTCTACAGGCAGAGCCGGATTAACGTAATGGGTTTTCTGGGCTATAGCCCAGGGCCCTCGGTTAGCTGGGGGGCCCTAACAAAGATTTTTACTTAACAAAGCTGGGAATTGGGTCAGGGGGCGGCTCTGCCTCAAACTGTCGCTGCCATTGCTTCCCATTCATTCAAGTTAGGCAGGTGCAGCTAACAGCAAATCTAAGGCTGTTAGCTGCCCTGCTGTCAGTGCGGGAGCGGTGCTCTGCTTAGTGAAGAAGTCTCACAGGACCTCCTCACTAGGCAGCATTCAGCCTGCACTATCAGCAGGTCTAGAAGAAACAAGAGGTGTCTTTTGAAGCCTGCAGGCAAGAGGAGTGGATCAGGAAAGTGCTGTTTTTCTATGTATGGGGGATGGAGAAGTGGAAGTGATATATTGGGGCTGAGGGGAATCATGACTAGGGGTGGGTAGATGAATTGGATGCAGGGGGGCCGGGGGCCTCTACAAATTACTGGTGGCCTCGCATTACCCTTAGACCAGGGGCCTACATTGTCTTAATCCTGCCCTGCCCACAAGGTATACAACTCATGTAGTTGCCACCATGTCATTCATTATAACGCCAATACAATCAGTAGATGGCGTGTTCCTTCAGTCCGTGTCTTAAGCAATGAAAGGTTAATTCCACTTATCAAAAAATTTCTCAAACCCCCATTACCTGATGAAATTGAGCCTCCACAAAGCTGAGCGTAATGTGCGGCTCATCTCCTGCCATGTCATTCCACCACAGCAGCCGGCCCCAGTAGTTACTGTGCTGCGGCTTTAAAATGTGTTCATGTTGGCTTAAGCAGCAAATTGAATTTCTGTAATCTGCTTCCCCCCCCCCCCCAAGTAATAAAACTATAGGTGTTCCTTCCTCAGGTTGTTTGGAGCGTTCACACTCTATACAGCCTGGTATGGTTTATTCTCCAGGCAAGGATCAGAGCTTACGCGGTGATTGGACAAACCACTGTATTGTGCAGCACGTTACATCCTGGTAACTGGTATAACTACCGCTCTGAGTTCCAAATGTTCCGTGGTAGGGAAGGGAACTTACTGGTTTTAGTAAAGTCATTTCCTGCTAATGCCTGTGGGCCCAATGTACAATGAGCAGCTCAGATTTAGCAGCATTTGATAAGTGGCAAGTAATATATTTGATTTACTATGTATTGAAATGCAGGCTTTAAATAGGGTGTTTTGTTTTTTTTTCTCAAATTGAGTACTGTAAGGACATTTCCTGTTCATACATTAACCTTTCACCTGTCCCATTGTCTGCACAGACAACCATGACATCATCTCTCTGAAACTCTACCAGATCAGTGTGGAACGCTCACCTGCAGAGGAGAAAATGGACAAGGAGGTTTTCATACCGAGTGTGGACAACATGAAACTACCAGGAGGTGACCTTAAGATTTTGTTTTTCCACCATTTAGTATTCTTCTTCCTTATATTGTTGTAGTTGCTCTTGTATGGTGTTCCATTTTGTGCAGTGCGTCTTTATTCCACAACCATAAACTTTTGTTTTCCCCCTTTTCCCTAGTGGATGATCCTGCAGAGTCCATGGGTGGTTTCGCACTGTTCCTCATTGTCTTTTTCTCATTGATTGGATTAATCTTTGCTGGCGTCATCTTGCTCATCGTGTACAACAAGTGGCAGGAGAGAAGCCGGAAGCATTTCTACTGACCCCACGAAGCCTCGGAGCACTGCTAAGACTTGCAAACAGATCTCTATGGCGGAGAGTCATTCTGTGAATGGTCCGAACATGAGTCCTTCCATCTTGTGGCAAGAAATGTAGTGGACTATGCCCGTCTGCCTCTTGTTAAAGTCTTGGTTTGTTTTAAACACTGTTTTTGGGTTTTTTTGTAAGCTGCTACTGAAGACTTCTCTATCTGTAAAAGATCCTAGTTTTCAGATTTATATCTGTCCCATCACCTACACATGGTGGAGTCTGTGGCCATTTGTTATAATGCCAGGTATCACTAGGAGCCAGTGACCTCACTCACACCAATAGTTCATAGTGAATGGCTGCCTGCATTGTCTGTAGGGGATGGGCACCATTGAAGAAAAGAAACCAGCACTGGAGTGAAGTCACTTTATTGTCCGCCCATCTTGTTTTAATACGGACTTCCTAGTGCTTTTAAACCGATCCATTCTCCCACCACAAGGAGCTTGTTAATTTAGTTTTTTTGGTCTTATTTGAAATTGTCTGAAAAAAGTTGCATCTTTCCAAAGACCGTGCTGGCATGTACATGCGTGTGGAGTGTCCTTGTATGTGTGTCGAGGTTCAAATGAGTGGTTTTAATATGAAAAAAAAAAAACAACAACTGAAAACTGTGACCTCTGTGTAATTCTATTTAAAAAAAAAAAAAAAAAAAAAAAGGAGTTATTAGCTGGGAATTTTTAATTGCCGCGATGTGGTGTGTGTGTGTGTATCACAGGCAATTACGGTAGCAATCTCCGCCATGAGGTGCGTCCGGACACACTTTGCGGCTAATTGAATTCCCCTTTAAATGTGAGTATAATATAACGTCAGCTGGGCACATTCAGCATGATAAGAAGTTAATTTTTGTTTCTGGTTGTGTCAGATTGCAGTTTACATAGATTGCTTCTTATATAGTATATTCTAAATCTTTGAAATCTGTGAATCCACTGCCATATCATTACTTCCTGTATAATGTGATCTATGCACAGAGATAATCGCCACTTTTGTACAGATTGGTGTTGCTACATCCATTGCTGTTTCGTGTGGGTTGCCGTAACTCTCGGCTGCTGATATACATGTACAAGGCTGGGGAAATCTGTTTCAGTAACAGGAGGAACAAGGTAACATTTCTGTTATACTGTGTGTGGTGTGTCAGTCTCTAGTAAAAAAAAAAATTATATAAATATATATATATTCATGTTTTACCAGGTCCGCCCTCTTGTATATTAAATTAGAGAGAATGAATCACTTGCTGCCTATCACACATCACTTCTTTGAAGGTTTCTCTCCCCTTATTCCTACCGCCCTGCCTTGTTTCGGTCCCCCACACACCAGAGATGGCTTTGTGTTGAATGTATAGAGACAATCGTGAGATGATTCCTCTTTTGTAAGTCTTTTGATGGACATAGATTCTATCGGACTATTTAAAATGTCAAATCTGACAAAACATAGGAGCTTCTGCATATGTTATATCTGAATTGCACAGAACACTTTTACGCTAGCCACTTTTATTTATTTTGGTAATGGTTTTCCTTAAACATTTTTGGTATAGACCTGCCAAATTCAAAAGGTAAAGCTTCATGTGTCTGTACATGGAGAAACATCCGTCCTACTGATAACATTGTGTGTGTCCTGTATTCACTGAAAGCTGAAACATCCTTTGAGGCTGGAATATTCTCTGGTACGAGGCTTGTTCACAGCTGGTCACGTGTCCATCCTAATGTTAAATAGATTTTTGTTATACTTTTTATGATTAAAGCATTTGTGCTGCCTTTTGCCTATATCGCAAGCAAGATAATAAACTTGTTCTGTACCTCTGCAATACATGGTAGAAGTGTCAATTCATCATTTGCACAATACAGGATTGTTATTACTGTTATGGTCAATGCCTTACTGAACCGTTCATTCACAACAGGCAAACTGTGACTCTCCAGCTGTTTATAACTACCATCTGCTGGACCTTACACCTATAGCCTACACCTGGGTCACACTGAAAGAGTTAGTTCTACAACAGCTGGAAACCAGCAGACTTGTCTATTCGTATATATGTATTCTATAGAGGTTTGTATCCACTTCTGACTCAGGGAGAAATTCTGGCCGGGTTCAGCACTGAATTTTATACTGTGAATGTGGAAAGCGTCTTATGCTGCCTTTATCTCTTTGCTTGTGCATTTCAATAAACCATGTTCCTACAATTGTTGTACTTGTATTTTCTGGTTTATGTGCCCAGGTCACAGGATTAACCAAACGGTAGTAATAAAGTATTTATCACCTAATGTACAAGGATATTCACTTAGGAGTATGACACTAAAGGGCATTGTCATCAGGGGACTCTTTCACAAAGACTCTGTGACAGCAGAAATGTAGCTTGGCATTGGAAATCTATTGTACTATTCAATATTGTTATATGCAGCATGAGATGGTATTTATCACTGATATAATACCAGTGTGATTGTGTCAAAAAACAGCACAAAAGGCACCTATGTTAGGGGCTAACTACTAAAGTAACCAAATCATTTCCCTATAAACCAATATTCCTTATAATAGAGGAGTCCCCAGTAGCAGCTCTCTTGGGGCACAGAATAGGGGTACTAGTTGCAGCTCTCTTGGTGCACAGAATAGGGGTACTAGTAGTGGCTCTCTTTGCGTTTTGCTTCTCTCAGCATTACAACTTACGACTAACTTCACTATTTTGCATTTTACATATGACCAAGCCCTGTGTTTATACATTGACGACCACATTACATACAGTTACTTATTACAGGAGAGTAGATTAAAAATAAGTGTTAAGAATTAGAATTCAGTCAGTGGTCAGTGACAGCACAATATGCAGAAGTGCAGGGCATATAACAAAGGTATACATAAGTGTATGCACGTTTTGTTGTTTGGGAAGCACCTCTGATCAAACGTGCTGGGAGACCAGGATTGTGAGCCCCAGGGGTGGGCTGGGCCGCTCGGCATTAGCCCACGGGGCCGCTCAGTCTAACAGCTTTTTTTTTATTTATTCCCTTAAAATGTAAAAGTTCCAAGAACAAGGGGACATCAGGACTGTCTTTATTATGAGTCCCTACTTTACATGTCATTGTGTTGATCATTGTCATGCAGCACCAAATTATGTTTGTGTATAGAGCTTAAGGCTCATGATTGTTAAAGGACAATAACAATTTTAGTGCCTTGCATTGCTTAGGCTCATGCCAGGAACTTCAAAATTTATATCTTGCAAACAATAAGATTGTGCCCACTGCTGGAAAATGTATCCTTGTAAATGCAGCACTGCATGGCAACCAGTAGGGGGAGATAGGTGCCGCTTGTGGATGTAAAGTGATCTTTGATGCAAATTCCTCAGTTCAGGATTTATAAACCTTTCAAAAACAACATTGGGGTTTACGTAGAGTTGGATGTACATTTCCATATGTATTCATACTCTGCCACATCTTATACGCGTTACACTTGAGAGGGGGAGGGTGGGCAAGTAGGGTAAGAGAAGCTAAGAGTAACTGCAGCACATTTGGTGGGAGCAGCCACAGATACACCAGTTAGGAGACGGTTCTGTTGCAGGGGCTCATTCCTAGCTACATGCTAATGATGATGACCATGGACACAGAGCTGGTCACTGTCCCCTTGAGGAATTGGTCCCACCCCAAAAAAAAAAAAACTTGTTCCTGCTCCCAAAAAACAGCCCTGTGGTGAAAGCATTAGAGCTCCTCCCAAACACTGGAGCAGAATGGGTATTGGGGTAATACATAGTTCCAAGAGAGAATTTTTTTTTTTCTTTCTCACTGTGGCTCTACTGGTCTCAGTCAGACTTGGTTAGGTTGGCACTTGTAGAACTACCAGTATGTCATGGTATCTAGGGCCTGCTGGGACCTAAAAGCACTACAAAAGGAAAATAATGATTAAAAACACCAAAACCCTGACAAAACTTTTTATTAAAATAATTACTCCCCAACACCCTGTTTTACAAATTTATTTCACACTTAAAATCCAGGGATCTTCTTCAGTCTTCCAGCATTTAATCCAATGGGAATGAATAAAAAAAAAAAACAGAAAAAAAAAAAACTTGACACTTGGTGCAATGAGTGGCAGGTCAGGCGGCCTATCAGCTGCTGAGTGACAGAGCAGCTTCTCTCATTTAAAACTCACTTGTGAAATGACCACGCTGCAGTGCTGATCAAATATATATATATATATATATATATATATATATATATATATATATATATATATATATATATATATATATAATCCCTATTCTTGGGTAGAAAATCAGATTTAGTAAAACACTTCCGGGGATGTAACACTGTAAACTAACCATTTGCATTTTTTGTTCAAAACACACTTTGAATAAGCAAAACAAATCCGGGCACTAGAAGATTAAATTATCACAATCTTTTAGATATTTCAATCTAACAAGCATGGTTTTTATGTCCTAGGCTCAAGTTAATGTCTTGTAAAAAAAAAAAAAAAAAATATAGTGTATTCCCCTGCTGTACATAATGCAGAATATGTCAGTGCTATTAACCTACAAGTGCACAACAACAGTCATCCCAGTGTTTGAAATGAGCTGGTTTATTTTTCAAGATAAGCAGACATAGCTCTTTCCTTTGAGACCATGTCCTGGTGATGTACAATATTACATAACTTCCTCATGTCTATAACAAAATGTATCTAATTCTATACAAAAAAAAAAAAAGTAAATACAAACTCAGATTCTCTATCAAATCCACTCACAAACAAAAACAAAGTGCAAAAGCTCTGCAAGAAGATGCCATCAGTGCAAGGATAGTGCCAGGAAATAGAGGGTTGGCGAGGCCTCTGCTCCCCCTGGAGTAACAGCCCTTGTAGGTAAATGTCCATAGGGGTGTAGCCCCTCATCATCATGTATGCTCACTACAGCCTATCTACATCTTATGCAGTGGAAGCACCTGTGTCCACACGGATATATCCTCTACACAAGGAGGTATCGTCTTCTCTCTCACTCATACACACCAGCTTCTCATCGCACAGTACAATCCCAGAGTCCCCTGTGACATGACGTCTTCTCTCCAAGGCACTTGCTCTCTCTTGCTCTGCACTGTCATGGTGCGGCTGATGTTCTACGGTAGGCCCCTGTGCTTCAGGTGAAGGTTGACCTTGGACAGACCATGCATGGTCCAAATTTGAAGAACTGGCTACAGGAAGATGAGGGCCGTCTCCACCTGGGGGGGCCTCATCCACAATCTCGCAATAGGGTGGTGGTGGCGTGGGGGGGTCTTGTGTCACTTCATCATATGTAGGCAGTTTGCAGGTAGGCCAGGGCTCTGCGGGTGAAAATAATCTGGTCAATCATCAAACAAATAGCTCTATCCAAAAGCAACCTATACCGAAAGTAAATCATTCATTCCAAATTGAAAACAAACTTGCCAATACACGAAGAGTCCATGTAAGAAAGGGGTAAAAGGAAAAAACAAAAACCTGGACTTACTTTGAACATCTGATTACCCAAAACAATGTTGTCAGGCACATTATGTAGAATTATGTCTGTGGCACTCTATTATTGCACATCCCAAAATCCCAGGGAAAAGTCATTTTATAGTAATTCCCCCTCTCACTCATACACACTATGTCTAAGCTGAAGGAAGCAGAAAAAGAAGACATTTGAAACCACAAATTCAGCCGTAATCTCCTCAAAATTTTTAGACTATGCGCTAGAATATAACATTTTCAGAGTGATCCTCATGGTTTGTCCACACTGAGAAATCAACTTAAGTAGCTCAGTAGCTGTAATATCCAAAGAGGGAGTAAACATCCCAGTGCTTCCATTCCACTAATCCATATCTCCTTATTGTGCCATCCCAACTTGAAGTGGGGGATGACCCTGGCTCATGTGTGCTACCACTAGATTTGCCCATGTCATTTCCCTGTACTCCCTGCACCAGAGATAATTGCACAGAATAGTAGAACCTGTTGAAATTAGGGAGTGCCAATCCACCAAGATTCATAGGGCGTTGCAGTTGGCACAACTCTTAATTCTTGTCCTCTTACCCATTCAGATCAAAAAGGATAAATATGGATTTATTTTCGTACAAAAACTTCCTGGTAAGTATACTGGATTACACATAGACTTAACACCCATTTTAATCAAGTTGACCCTTTTCTGTCCATACTAACAAAAGCGCATTTTCCGGAGAGAAGACAAATATTTGATTAGTTCTAGTTTATTTGGATTCCTGAATATGCACCAAAATGTTCCACCTCCTCCAACAAGGCCTGAACTGAAGTGCCCACATCTTCTAGAAATAAAAGTGTATTATCAACGCACAGAGCAATTACCTAATGTCTACTTTACACTCATCCCTCTAATACACACAGTGCCGAGTACAGCGGGCAACTATGATGAGTGTCCCTTTCCAGTGGGAAGGGGTCAATCATAAAGCCTTTATCCTCCATCCCCACCATGGGGGTAATACAGCAAACAAACCCAACTAATGGAACCAAATATACACATAACTTCCCAGAAAAACTTGGCATCTACTGAAACCACTACTGCTTCTCCTTTATTGTGGCGTGTTATTTGCATGTAGGTCAGCGCTAGTAGATTTACCTGGCATAAACCTTGTCTGATCTGGATTCATAGTTTTGTTAATTACTTTATTAAGACGCACAGAGAGAATTTTAGTGAATATACTGACATCAATTCTCACAGTAGTGTGATCAGCCCGGCTTGACAATCTGAAGCCTCAATGGGTAGAGTAGAATATTGCTGCTGTAGAACTTACACAAAGTTTGCTTGATTTATTTGCACCTCTCGTAAGAAGACAGGAAACACCATCCCTTTATGATTGTCAATCATTAAAGGGCCCATTAGCCTAGATAAGTGCAGTATAGCTCTTCTGTCTTTAAAGTTTGGCTATGAGGGTGCGCGGCAGAACTCTTGTAGGAGGAGAATGCATCAGTAGTTGGTGGGCCCGATCCACCACAAATTGGTCAGTGAAAGTCTCTTTCTAACATAGCTGCAGAAGCTATTGCTTTGGGAATTTGCCTTGTCGCCCTCTGCTCTTTCAGATAATACCGCCAGCCGCACATCACCTTTCCTTAATCTCTTCTCCACATCCATCAGCCTGCTCTGACATGCTAATAGTGTCAGGACAGACCAGTAATCCAACCTCTTTCTGAGTGGTGGAGTCCTCTAGGGTGGAGACTCGTTGCTCCACTTCATGCCTTCTCTCCCTCATATTTTGCAGACTGTCTCTCAGTAAGGAAAGGTCCAATGCAGTCTGTAACCCGTTTTTCAAAGGGTGCGATTGTCTGCAGGTTGTCAGATAGGGCTCCTCCTGTCCTGTGACCTCTTCTATCCCTGTGGCTGCAGTTTTCTTTGCGAGGGAGGAGAAAGAGCCACCAATCTTTGCACCATGAGCAGACAAATCTTTCCAGCCCAGCTGCCACAGCCAAGTGTCCATTACGGTAATCGGTGGGTGCCTCCAGTAGCATGGCGATTGCCGGATCTTAGGATATCTACAGCTAGTCAGGATGCTACAGGATAATAGCGCGTATTTTCACATCTCACAGACCACTTCTAGACCTTTATAAACAACTTCATTTTTAGTTTTAAAGGGATTCTCCACAAAAATATAAGAGAGTATAACCAATGAGTAATAGGTGAGCTTTAATTCATTTTCTTACTTTAAAATCACTGAAAGCTTTTGCTTCTATGGCAGCAAAAAAACAATACAGTAATAATATAATAAACTCAGCATTTATTTAAAAGCAAAATACACCATCCCCCCTGACCTTTACTCCCCACCCTGGGAACATAACTACGCCATTATTGTTTCCAATAACCCCAGCCCACAGAAAGCAGAATATAGTTACCTAAGGCAGCAGCAGCAGCTGGAGGAAACCCCTGATAGGCCATAAGACTGATCTCCCGTTGTCTCAGCTCATGTTGGTGTCTCAGTTTAACTCTGCGGTGACGACAAGCACAACAGCACCCAGCCAGGATAATGAGAGTCCAGGCCAGCCAGAACCCTGACAGGGAAAACATGTATGTTATTACTAGGTCTTAGTATTAAGATGTGTGTATTCTGTAATTTTATTAATGACAATCTGACCAATGTGAATGATGTTTATGAATAATAGAGCATTATATCCCAGCAGAATGGTCAGCTGGGCATCATATTAATAAATACAGTTAGTCACAGGAAGAAACGTCTTTGTGCAAAACATCCACCGCCTTAAATGCTGAAGAGGTCATTGCAAAAAAAGCACCAATTATCCTCACCTACACAGACCAATATTCTTATCTGGCACATTACCCATCCTGCCTGGCACCCTCACCTGGCACCCAGCTCATCACCTTCGCCCCGCACTCTCGCCTCTTGTCCACCCTGCTTGAACCCTCTACTGGCACCTGGCCCAACACCCCCTCTCTGCAACGTAACCAACGTCCACCCTGCTAGGCACCCTCTCCCTGCACTGTCCACCATGCCCAAGACCTTTCATTTCCGATATGCTCTTCCTGCAGTGTCCATTTTGCCCAACATCCTTTACCTGCCAAAAAATTCTTCCCACACTGTCCACCCTGCCCAAGACCCATCAACATTGTCTTCCTGCACACTGTCAATTTTGCCCAACACCTTTTCCCTGCAAACCGCCACCTTGCAACCTGTCCGACACTCCCTCCTTGCACACTGTCCACTTTCCATGGCACACACTCCCCACACTGTCTACCCTGCCTGACATACACTCTCTGCCCCCGCCTGACATACACTCTCTGCCCTGTACACTGTCCAAACTGCACGACACCAGCTCCCTGAACAATGTCCATCATGTCAGAGGTTCTTTCTCTTCAACAAATAGGTGACGATGAAAAGTGCACGGACACGGGAATATTAGTAATTGAGGTACAGTACATAAATTTGTTTTCTCACAAGCAGTGAAATTCTCTAAACGATGCCAGGAATCTGTCTGATTGAAGAGCTGTATTAGATTGCAAAAAAGCACTTTTCATAAGTATTCATGGCCAGTATTTTTTTGCAGGAATAGATGACATTTAGTTTTGTTCCAATAGGATAAGTTCATGTTATCTAGTCTTTTGTTAATAAAATTAAGTGCTCTGTCACAGTCTCCAACAGCTGTCAGAGGTGTTTGCAGCACGCTACATTCACTTCTCAAAGTCTCAGGTAAAAAAAAGCAATTGAGTCTGGCCACTGGGTGCCACCGGTCACATTTTTTGCAAGTGATCACAAGTAGTTTTGGCCTGCTGCCCCAAATGATCTTACATCAAAATTGCTTGTGCATTCCAGTGCTATATGAGCATCACTGTGTACAGTTTCTACTGAAACACTTTATTGCACCTGAGAGTATTGCAGACTTACACCACAGCTCATAGTAGTATGTACAGCACTCGGCGTCCCCACAGCAGTATCCAATCTCACATCTGTAAGGCTTCCGATCCTCACCAAAGCAGAACTCCCGTCCCTGCAACAGGACCAGCTCATATGTAGTAAATGTGCCACATAAGAAGTATACGTTTAAATGAAAAGTGCTCAATGACTTGAAGAAAAGGCTTAATTTTTCCTAAAAGCGGTACAATAGAGGCGTGCTTTTCTTTATCTACAGAAAATATTTTAAGATGCATAGTTTCACCGATATACTAGGGCTAGATGTCCTGTGATGGCTGCAGTATTAAGAATAGACCTTGCATGTAAAATGGAAATCAGAAATACTCTTGCAAAACAAATCAATTGTAACGGTGCCTCGTTCCATGCCCTAAGACAGGCCTGGCCAACCTGTGGCTCTCCAAATGTTGCTAAAACTACAAGCCCCAGCATGCTTTACAGCCAGCCAATAGCCGACATGGTGTGCTGGGACTTGTAGTTTCAGAATTCCTGGAGAGACACAGGTTGGCCAGTCCTGCTCTAAGAGGACAGAGATACCTAAAGCAAGTTGCTTGTGAGCTGGTCCTAAGAACCTGGTGTGTTGTGCGCTCTATAATTGTCCTGCATTCAATCATTTGACATTTTCAACATGAGTCATGTGACCTAAGCAGATAGTTGAGTAAATGCGAGGTGTGGTTCCTGCTATGAGGAATCTAGTAAAAAGACAAGAGGTTTATCTACTAAACTGCGGGTTTTAAAAAGTGGAGTTGCTGCCTATAGCAACCAGTTTCTAGTTATCATTTATTTTGTACATTCTACAAAATTACAGCTAGAAACTGATTGGTTGCTATAGGCAACATCTTCACTTTTTCAAACCCACAGTTTAGTAGATATACCTAAGCCTAAGTAAAGAGATAATCGCAAACATTGAGGGCCCAAATGATGGCATGAATAGCTCATAATTGGTGCCATCTTTGTCACTCAGGCATATATTAACCTTTTGTGTGCATGTGTAAGCAAAACCTTACAGAGGTCTTTCAAGCTTTATTGATGCCAAATATCAAATGTGTTTGTTGCAAATAAAACAAACAGATAAAAACTTGGACGCAACTTAAGACTTGTATGGCTCGGCACATGGGTATTAATATGCTACTTTTACATCCTGATTCCCCGTATAAGACCACACCTGAAAAAGTATGCATATTTAGAACCCCTAACCCTGTCTGGCATTTGCTTTAAATAGTCTTAAGTTGGGTACACATCTATGCAATTATCATGTAGATCACGCGATTCACGGCCGTGTTTTCAGATATCGCATTAGCGTGTAGACTCCAATGATGAACGACCGTACCAAAGCACATTGTATCGTTTCATTTGATTTTGAAACCAATCTAAAAATATCTATAAACAATGTCGTTCTAATGCTGCAGTGTGTATGTATGTACTCATGACCAGCAGTGTAGGCAGATCTCCATAGAGCACGGCCGCAACTAGGGCTGTGCGACAGGGGCGATCACCCAGGGCGCAACGCTGAAGGGGGCGCAATTTAGGAATATTTTAGGTTAATTTGGTTAAGATTGAGGGCTAGGGGGGCGGCGTTTGTCTTTCTCGCGCTAGAATTCTAAGTTACAGCTCTGCCATAGAGTTTACAGAGTCATGATCTTTTCAGCAGATGGTTATGACAGATGAAGAGCAAAGATCTGAAGGTAAATCGTGTAAAATATGTAGGTGTGTACACATGAATCAGCTGCGGATCGGGATTTATTTATTTTTTAAGTCGTTGGTAAAATCGTAACAGATGTCGCATTGGGAGAAACTTTCTGTAGTGTGTACCCAGCCTAAGTAAATGTTAATAGAAAGGCTTTTGGGTGTGTACCTGCCAATTAGGATTAACTCTCAGCCCGGAGAGTCACTGATGCAATAGACATACATTACTTAACTCCTAGCTGTTCAGCAGACCAAGGGGCTGAAGCTTACCACATGATTTAACTTATGGACTCAAAGAAATACATTTAAATAGCGCCAGAACATCCTTTATATACCAGTTGAAGGCTAGGATCATATATATATATATATATATATATATATATATATATATATATATATATATATATATATATATACATATATATACATATATATACACACACACACCACTATTACATGTATTTTTTCATGTGTGCCATTTTCGACTTTGTGCTAAAAGGGATTGAGGGAGACCATGGACTGTTATCAGTCCTGTCCACAAAGAGCTATGGGGAGGGCTGGGGTCTTTCAGTCCCCAGAACCCTTCTAAAGATTTAGGACCTGGAGACATGCGAAAAGACTTTCATCATAGGGGAGTCGAAGCTCCTTCACCCTGTAGAACCTAATAGGTCAGGGGGTTAGGGATAAAAGGGATAATCTTTGGGTTAAGACCCTTGTGATACAGAAAGCTTATACCTTAATGTGACTGGATCACTGATAAATAACTTATTTGTCACTGGATCATGTAGAAATAATTTATTCTAGAAATGTATAATAGATATACATATGCGCTCAATATCAGACTGCGTGACACATTCGCAGCAGCGAGGGAACCAAGGAATCCCTCCTTGTAGATACAGTAAAAATAAATATGTTCCAACTGTGCTCGCGAAGTGTTAATAGAAAAAAGGGGTGAATGTTGTAACAGAATAAATTCTAATTTATTCTGTTACAACATTCACCCCTTTTTTCTATTAACACTTTGCGAGCGCAGTTGGAACATATTTATTTTTTCTAGAAATGTATATCAATCAGAGGTGCAGGTACCAATGTATAATTTGAAATGCACTTATCGTGTTACATTGGGATGTGTTTTGTATGCAAGTGTCATTGTTTGGGTTTGTATCTTTGCTAGAGGAAGTCTGGTTGCTGATAGCAGCAAGTCTTTATGTGAAGTGACAAAATCCTTTTTAGCCTGTATACCCAGCAGGGGGGCACTGTCTGGCGTTACTGGATCTCAGATAATGCAAGCATCAAGTTTTAGCACATAACAGAGAAGTGTAAATATTGTTAGCTTTGCATTGCATGTAAATCCATGTTTGGGTAAACAAATTGCAGCCTGATTCTGAAAATAGCCCATGAGGCTGTGTTCAAGTCCATATAAAAAGTCCTGTCTTGTATTGAAAATTGTTCTTTCTTGCTTCATCTGACCTGCTCCTGGTACCGTCAATCAGTGTGAGCAAATAAACATAATTTGCTTTAAAGACCTGCTTGGAAACATCTTTATTCCTGTGACCTACAGATCAGACCCAAAAACTAATCCGTTCCTGACTGTTACTGAGGTTTGGACCCAGCTTTTCCGGTACCACCATTCTGGCTGGTACCCAGCAGCTCTGGCCAGTATGATAAGCCAGGGGGGTCCATCCACAGCAACCCTGATCAATCTGAAGAGGCCAGGAGTACCAGCCCAGGAACACTGGCAAGGGGTACATTAGCAGCGTCAGTTACCCAGAAGAAACCTGATGCTGGTAAGAAGTCCAGTGGTGGCAGCATTTGTAAGTCCCTCCTACTGCAGCAATAGGGCGCATTTGGGATAACGAAAGGGAACGCTGGCACAGTAAGCCCAGCTGGTTCCCAGCAATAGCAGACAGGGTGGCATAGGCGGTCCATCCTGTCACACTTAGGCTTCCAAAAATAAATAGATCTGAGCAATTGGTCTTCCACTTGTGTTGCAACTTCGCTCATATTAGTCAGGTTGGAATATGTGTTGCTAGGTTTAGAAAAGTGTATAGCATAACTCAAAAGATCAGCATGAGATCATTCTCATTGCTACATTGTTACCAGACTTTTTCCATATTTCTTGTTTTATATGTCAGAGCAAATGAGCCACCGCCTGAATTGTAAGTTTCACATCCTGAAATCATGTACTACTGATCCATAAAAAATATTAAACTAAAGCTACAGCAAGCAGCATCCTACTATATATCCCGAGGACTGAACAGTAGTCAAAAGTACACAAAGCTTTGCTCCCTACTTTATAGAGAGAATAATAATTTAAAATATACATTAACGCCTTTAATATAAAACAAAAAGTTATTTAAACAAAATGTGACAAAGGTAAGAGAAAGCGATGCAAGGTGAAAGAGGAGGGAAAAGTAGGGAATTTGGTGTATGTACCGACTACTATTGGTGTGTTTTGCTAAAGACAAGAAATATATTTTGTCTGTTTTGGTATGTACCCCCGTCTTATGTATATCCTGCTGGTTCTCGGTTTGTGAGCAAGTATAATTCAACTGAATGTACAAATGTCACTGAAGGTAAAATACACTGTATTGGAGGAGCATTTTAGCAGCTGTGTATCAAAGGAGATAAAATGCAGAGTATGTATGGATATATATATATATATATATATATATATATATATATATATATATATATATATATACATATACACACACACACACACACACACACACAGTAATATAAAACACGTCCATACTGTACACACAGGCTCACCATCATCATATAATCATATAGACATCTCTAGATGCGCACACACGAGGACAGGGCTACAGTACACACATACACAAGGACAGGGCTACGGTGCGCTCGCGCACACACCGGCAGGGCTACGGTGCGCTCCCGCACACACCGACAGGGCTACGGTGCGCTCCCGCACACACGGACAGGGCTACGGTGCGCTCCCGCACACACGGACAGGGCTACGGTGCGCTCCCGCACACACGGACAGGGCTACGGTGCGCTCCCGCACACACGGACAGGGCTACGGTGCGCTCCCGCACACACGGACAGGGCTACGGTGCGCTCCCGCACACACGGACAGGGCTACGGTGCGCTCCCGCACACACGGACAGGGCTACGGTGCGCTCCCGCACACACGGACAGGGCTACGGTGCGCTCCCGCACACACGGACAGGGCTACGGTGCGCTCCCGCACACACGGACAGGGCTACGGTGCGCTCCCGCACACACGGACAGGGCTACGGTGCGCTCACGCACACACGGACAGGGCTACGGTGCGCTCACGCACACACGGACAGGGCTACGGTGCGCTCACGCACACACGGACAGGGCTACGGTGCGCTCACGCACACACGGACAGGGCTACGGTGCGCTCACGCACAAGGATGTACAGGGCTACGGTACACACACACACACATAAGGATGTACAGGGCTACGGTACACACACATAAGGATGTACAGGGCTACGGTACACACACACGCACACACACACACACACACACGGATGTACAGGGCTACGGTGCGCGCACACACACACGGATGTACAGAGCTACGGTACACACACAAGGATGTACAGGGCTACGGCGCGCGCGAACACACACACACACACACGGATGGACAGGGCTATGGTGCGCTCACACACACAAGGATGTACAGGGCTACGGTGCGCTCACACACCCACGGACAGGGCTACGGTGCGCTCACACGCACACACAAGGATGGACAGGGCTACGGTGCGCTCACACACACACACACACAAGGATGTACAGGGCTACGGTGCGCTCTCACACACACACACACACACACACACACACACACACACACACACACACACAAGGATGTACAGGGCTACGGTACACACACAAGGATGTACAGGGCTACGGTACACACACAAGGATGTACAGGGCTACGGTACACACACAAGGATGTACAGGGCTACGGCGCGCGCGAACACACACACACACACACGGATGGACAGGGCTATGGTGCGCTCACACACACAAGGATGTACAGGGCTACGGTGCGCTCACACACCCACGGACAGGGCTACGGTGCGCTCACACAAGGATGGACAGGGCTACGGTGCGCTCACACACACACACACACAAGGATGTACAGGGCTACGGTGCGCTCACACACACACACACACAAGGATGTACAGGGCTACGGTGCGCTCACACACACACACACACACACACACACACACACACACACACACACACAAGGATGTACAGGGCTACGGTACACACACAAGGATGTACAGGGCTACGGTACACACACAAGGATGTACAGGGCTACGGTACACACACAAGGATGTACAGGGCTACGGTACACACACAAGGATGTACAGGGCTACGGTACACACACAAGGATGTACAGGGCTACGGTACACACACAAGGATGTACAGGGCTACGGTACACACACAAGGATGTACAGGGCTACGGTACACACACAAGGATGTACAGGGCTACGGTACACACACAAGGATGTACAGGGCTACGGTACACACACACAAAGATGTACAGGGCTACGGTACACACACACAAAGATGTACAGGGCTACGGTACACACACACACAAGGATGTACAGGGCTACGGTACACACACACACAAGGATGTACAGGGCTACGGTACACACACACACAAGGATGTACAGGGCTACGGTACACACACACACAAGGATGTACAGGGCTACGGTACACACACACAAAGATATACAGGGCTACGGTACACACACACAAAGATATACAGGGCTACGGTACACACACACACAAGGATGTACAGGGCTACGGTACACACACACACAAGGATGTACAGGGCTACGGTACACACACACACAAGGATGTACAGGGCTACGGTACACACACACACAAGGATGTACAGGGCTACGGTACACACACACACACAAGGATGTACAGGGCTACGGTACACACACACACAAGGATGTACAGGGCTACGGTACACACACACACAAGGATGTACAGGGCTACGGTACACACACACACAAGGATGTACAGGGCTACGGTACACACACACACAAGGATGTACAGGGCTACGGTACACACACACACAAGGATGTACAGGGCTACGGTACACACACACACACACACAAGGATGTACAGGGCTACGGTACACACACACACACACACACACACAAGGATGTACAGGGCTACGGTACACACACACACACACACACACACAAGGATGTACAGGGCTACGGTACACACACACACACACAAGGATGTACAGGGCTACGGTACACACACACACACACAAGGATGTACAGGGCTACGGTACACACACACACACATAAGGATGTACAGGGCTACGGTACACACACACACACATAAGGATGTACAGGGCTACGGTACACACACACAAGGATGTACAGGGCTACGGTACACACACACACACACACACGGATGTACAGGGCTACGGTACACACACAAGGATGTACAGGGCTACGGCGCGCGCGAACACACACACACGGATGGACAGGGCTATGGTGCGCTCACACACACAAGGATGTACAGGGCTACGGTGCGCTCACACACCCACGGACAGGGCTACGGTGCGCTCACACACACAAGGATGGACAGGGCTACGGTGCGCTCACACACACACACAAGGATGGACAGGGCTACGGTGCGCTTACACACACACACAAGGATGTACAGGGCTACGGTGCGCTTACACACACACACAAGGATGTACAGGGCTACGGTGCGCTCACACACACACACACACACACACACACACAAGGATGTACAGGGCTACGGTACACACAAGGATGTACAGGGCTACGGTACACACACACACACAAGGATGTACAGGGCTACGGTACACACACAAGGATGTACAGGGCTACGGTACACACACAAGGATGGACAGGGCTACGGTGCGCTCACACACACACACACACAAGGATGTACAGGGCTACGGTACACACAAGGATGTACAGGGCTACGGTACACACACAAGGATGTACAGGGCTACGGTACACACACAAGGATGTACAGGGCTACGGTACACACACACACAAGGATGTACAGGGCTACGGTACACACACACACACACACACACAAGGATGTACAGGGCTACGGTACACACACACACAAGGATGTACAGGGCTACGGTACACACACACAAGGATGTACAGGGCTACGGTACACACACAAGGATGTACAGGGCTACGGTACACACACAAGGATGTACAGGGCTACGGTACACACACAAGGATGTACAGGGCTACGGTACACACACAAGGATGTACAGGGCTACGGTACACACACACACAAGGATGTACAGGGCTACGGTACACACACACACAAGGATGTACAGGGCTACGGTACACACACACACAAGGATGTACAGGGCTACGGTACACACACACAAGGATGTACAGGGCTACGGTACACACACACACACAAGGATGTACAGGGCTATGGTACACACACACACAAGGATGTACAGGGCTACGGTACACACACACACACACAAGGATGTACAGGGCTACGGTACACACACACACAAGGATGTACAGGGCTACGGTACACACACACACACAAGGATGTACAGGGCTACGGTACACACACACACAAGGATGTACAGGGCTACGGTACACACACACACAAGGATGTACAGGGCTACGGTACACACACACACAAGGATGTACAGGGCTACGGTACACACACACACACAAGGATGTACAGGGCTACGGTACACACACACACAAGGATGTACAGGGCTACGGTACACACACACACAAGGATGTACAGGGCTACGGTACACACACACACAAGGATGTACAGGGCTACGGTACACACACACACAAGGATGTACAGGGCTACGGTACACACACACACACAAGGATGTACAGGGCTACGGTACACACACACACACAAGGATGTACAGGGCTACGGTACACACACACACACAAGGATGTACAGGGCTACGGTACACACACACACACAAGGATGTACAGGGCTACGGTACACACACACAAGGATGTACAGGGCTACGGTACACACACACACACACAAGGATGTACAGGGCTACGGTACACACACACACACACAAGGATGTACAGGGCTACGGTACACACACACACACAAGGATGTACAGGGCTACGGTACACACACACACAAGGATGTACAGGGCTACGGTACACACACACACACAAGGATGTACAGGGCTACGGTACACACACACACAAGGATGTACAGAGCTACGGTACACACACAAGGATGTACAGGGCTACGGTACACACACACACAAGGATGTACAGGGCTACGGTACACACACACACAAGGATGTACAGGGCTACGGTACACACACACACAAGGATGTACAGGGCTACGGTACACACACACACAAGGATGTACAGGGCTACGGTACACACACACACAAGGATGTACAGGGCTACGGTACACACACACACAAGGATGTACAGGGCTATGGTACACACACACACACACACACACAAGGATGTACAGGGCTACGGTACACACACACACACAAGGATGTACAGGGCTACGGTACACACACACACACAAGGATGTACAGGGCTACGGTACACACACACACACACACACACACACACACACAAGGATGTACAGGGCTACGGTACACACACACAAGGATGTACAGGGCTACGGTGCGCTCACACACACAAGGATGTACAGGGCTACGGTACACACACACACAAGGATGTACAGGGCTACGGTACACACACACACAAGGATGTACAGGGCTACGGTACACACACACACAAGGATGTACAGGGCTACGGTACACACACACACAAGGATGTACAGGGCTACGGTACACACACACACAAGGATGTACAGGGCTACGGTACACACACACACACAAGGATGTACAGGGCTACGGTACACACACACACACACAAGGATGTACAGGGCTACGGTACACACACACACACACACACACACACACACACACAAGGATGTACAGGGCTACGGTACACACACACACACACAAGGATGTACAGGGCTACGGTACACACACACACACACACAAGGATGTACAGGGCTACGGTACACACACACACACACACACACACACAAGGATGTACAGGGCTACGGTACACACACACAAGGATGTACAGGGCTACGGTGCGCTCACACACACACAAGGATGTACAGGGCTACGGTGCGCTCACACACACAAGGATGTACAGGGCTACGGTGCGCTCACACACACAAGGATGTACAGGGCTACGGTGCGCTCACACACACAAGGATGTACAGGGCTACGGTGCGCTCACACACACAAGGATGTACAGGGCTACGGTGCGCTCACACACACAAGGATGTACAGGGCTACGGTGCGCTCACACACACAAGGATGTACAGGGCTACGGTGCGCTCACACACACAAGGATGTACAGGGCTACGGTGCGCTCACACACACAAGGATGTACAGGGCTACGGTGCGCTCACACACACAAGGATGTACAGGGCTACGGTGCGCTCACACACACAAGGATGTACAGGGCTACGGTGCGCTCACACACACAAGGATGTACAGGGCTACGGTGCGCTCACACACACAAGGATGTACAGGGCTACGGTGCGCTCACACACACAGTGTACATACATACACACATTACATACAGCTACGGTATGTATAGATACACACATACAGCTACAGTATACATACATACAGTACAAACACACCAGTATAATGTACATACATACATGGTGTACACACACCAGTATAATGTACATACATAGACTGATCCTCTTACTGCCAGCAGTCACACGGCTATGGCATGCATACAGTGTACACACACAGCAGTATAATGTATTTATGTACATACATACATACATACATACATACATACAGTACACACGCCAGTATAATGTACATACATAGACTGATCCTCTTACTGCCAGCAGTCACACGGCTATGGCATGCATACATACAGTGTACACACACAGCAGTATAATGTATGTATGTACATACATACATACATACATACATACAGTACACACGCCAGTATAATGTACATACATAGACTGATCCTCTTACTGCCAGCAGTCACACGGCTATGGCATGCATACATACAGTGTACACACACAGCAGTATAATGTATGTATGTACATACATACATACAGTACACACACACCAGTATAATGTACATACATACAGTACACACACACCAGTATAATGTACATACATACAGTACACACACACCAGTATAATGTACATACATAGACTGATCCTCTTACTGCCAGCTCCTCTCTTCTCATCTTTCTCCAGCCGCTGCTACTTCCTGTTCCTTCTCACCGTGCTTCATGATTGGCCCGTCAGATGACTTCCTGCTCGGTGATTGGTCACATTATTTAGCGTTAAAAGACAACTGCTGGAAATGAGCACTAGAGGGCGCTCCCGACACTGTGATCATATAGGTGTGAGCGAGGCAGGTGAGGAATGTCATGCAGACCTGGAGCATTGTAGGTAGGGTCGGAGCAAGCACTGGCCTCTTTCCTTCTTGTAAGTGGTGCTTGAGGATACAAGGGCAAACAGAGCTTTCTCACAGGGAGACGGGCCTAATTTAAATAAAAAATGTGTTTCATAATTGTAAACGAAAACTGGTATAATAGATATTAAAAACCCGCATTTTGCTGACATTCAGGGTCTTATTTATTAAGATTGTGTTCACACAATCTGAGTATTTTTAACAGACGGAAAATGCAAGCAGTTACGACCCTGTTCAATAAGAAGCAGATCTTAAGAAACGTTACTAGTTGAATTTGGCTGTAAGTACGCTCTGTCTATATGGCACTTGCCATGTGCAGACAACGCGCTGCAGGATATGCACAATGCATATATGCAATACGAAACCCCAACAGAACGCGCAGATAAAAAAATATTAAATACATTAATATTTGTTAATAATTTAGTCATTAATAAAAATACATTAAAAAATATTTTTTTCATTTTTTTTTAACATAAAATACTTAGAATGTTATTGATGTCTGCTGTATATAAGGGTTGGAGGGCTTATCTGTGCTGTCCTATACGTAATATTAAGAGGGAGATATGGGACAAACCTTAATTCCTAGTAAAAGTAGATAGATACATATAGGTAAGATCTCCAAGGCGCAGGATTAATAAAGTGTAAGTATAAAGTTATTCAGATAAGGTTGCTTCTGGCCAGAAACATAATAGCATATATGCAGCATAAACAGGTATTAATGTTGGAAAACACAAACTGATTATAACATGCATGTATTGGATTGGTTAAATCTTTAAGGTAGGTTGTAGATTACTCTAAGGGGGAATTAAGTTCACCCCCAGAGTATTGCTGCACTAAACCTATTATCGTTATTACGGTAAATTTAATCCGGCTTCCTGGTTGCAGCTTCCTGAGCTGCAAGCAAAAAGCCGGCGTTGAAACTGCTGTAATAACAGTAATAGTGCGCAGGCCATGTTCCTTTTTACAGTAACATGCCCAATTGAATTCCCCCCTAAGAGTCATATTTCTCATTTGTATATACCACATGTAAAGACAGACAGAAACAGTCTGATTATAATATGAAGATAACAGTATAAGGGGCGTATTCAATTATTCCTCCGGCTGCCGGAAAAACGAGCGCTCTAAAACTATTACCGTTAATACGGTAGTTTACTCGCTGAAATTAATCTGAGCTGCGAGATGAAATTCAGCGAGTAAACTACCGTATTAACGGTTTTTACGCGCAATATTACCGTATAAACGGTAATAGTTTTAACGCGCTCGTTTTTCCGGCGGCCGGAGGAACAATTGAATACGCCCCTAAGTGTATTTACTAAACTGTGAGTTTGACAAAGAGAAGATGTTGCCTATAGCAACCAGTCAGATTCTAGATGTCATTTTGTAGAATGTACTAAATAAATGATAACTAGAATCTGATTGGTTGTTATAGGCAATATCTCCACTTTTTCAAAGCCGCAGTTTAGCAAATATACCCCTAAGTCTTTTATAGGTAGGTTATGAATTTCTCTCAGAGTCATTGTATTCTTCTGTATAATCCAATATGTGTCCAAATGAAAACTTTAAGAACAGTTTGTAGGTACTCATAAAAAATGTTCTCTGGCAGGTTTGGCAAAAGATGCAAATAAGAACACTCATGTGGCTCTAATGAAGCTTTAAAAGAGACATACATTTTTTGTAGAACAACAGCATCTTAGACACAATAGAGACCATTTCAACTTGTAGTTCAGCTGGTAGTTAAATCTTGCAGGAACCTTTTACCTCTCAACATACGAGGGACTGATGGTGGCAGATGTTTCCAGAGGTTCTCTTCAACATACAGCGTCTCAATGAATAGTTAGCTGTAAGATGTCCTGACTCTGCAAAGCATTATGTCTTGCTTGTTAAATTAACTGTCTAAAAGCCGCTTCTAGCAGCGTTTGCAGAGTCTGACGGATGTGTATGAAGCTGGCTGCACATGCAGACTGTGCCGCGTTTGCTGTGCATAGGAGAACGGGCAGGTAGTTCTGACAGTCAGGGAATTGCCCCAACAGTCCAAGATGGACACCGGCTGCAGGAAGAAGCAGTACAGTACCGGCTTCAGAGAGGTGAGCGAGTGGGCTGCTCTAAAATACAATTGGGCTTGAGCTGTGTATGATGCAGGCTAATAATAGTAACGCGTTTCGCTTAGTGAATGAGCTTCATCAGGAATAAGAAATGTCTGATTTAGTACCAGTATAAATAGACACAGGCACAGACACTGATTGGTGAGGCAATTATCCTCAGCTGTGATTTCATGTTCAATCAGAGCAAGCAGTAATGTTGTAATAGAGGTTGTTGTAACAAATAACAGCCTAACTTGAAAATTACATTAAAAACAATGGTATGAATGAATAATATAAATAATACTAGTAATGGTATTGGTACAGTATGTTTCATATTAAGTGGTATTACACACTTCATGATACATGGTGGATATAGAGTGTATGTAACTTTCCACTAGCTCATAAACCAACATACTACTATACTTTTTGAGAGTTCGGTGGCTACCTACATAATGCCTAAGTATGCTACTAAATAGTGGCAATGGAGGTAATTAGAACAAAAGGTGATAAGGACCATATTAAATCACTGTATGCACCAAATGCAATTCATTTTCAAAAAAAAGTTCCTAGATCGAAATCTAGGTTAATTCCTTTAGGCTAGAGTGTACCCAAATCATAGATTCACCGCGCTTCTCTGGAGATGTCCTTGATGTAGTCACCCCCTGGCCAGTGTTTTGGGACTTTTTTTATTCCTATAAATTTAAGCAGAGCAGGATCATGATTGTGGTGTTCAGCGGAATGAAGGGATACACTATGTTTCCCATATTCAATCCAAATATTTCTTATGTGTTCTGTGCAGACTCCTGATTGTATGCCTCAGGTTAAGTGTGTCCTGATATGCCTTGTTGACCAACTCTGGATTGTTATTTCTTTCCAGAAACCTTTATCTTAGAGATATTGCTTGTTTTTCAGAAAAGGTTGTGATTATTAGATGCTGGTATATATGTATTACAAAGCACTTTTTTAATAAATGCCTTAGTTTTGACAGTGTTACCTTCCGTGTAGATCTCTAGATCTAGAAATTCCACTGGCCGCTGGTTAGTGTGGGCCGTGAATATCAGATTGAGACACATAGCAAATCATCTATGTATCTGCACCAAAAATTAACATGTCTTTAGAGTAGGGGTTGTTATTCCAGATGTTATTTTCCTCCCAGTAGGCCATAAATAAAATTTAGAACAACAAAAGTGCCCACTTGGATGCACTAGTCTTGCATATTGGTGGCTGACAGCATAAGTTTCAATGTTTTTTTTATTTTTACAGTATGTAAATGTGCACGTATGACATAACCTTAAGAGTGAATAATCTGTTAATTATACTTTTTTTGCAGGTTTTCTTGCTAATTTATTATACTAGGGCCTAGTATAGGGACTATAGCATTATTATTGTCTGTCATGTTTTGGTTGTAGCTCATATTGACATTGATGTCCACTAAAAATGTAACATCTTCAACATGACTAGTAATTTGGTGAAGATCCATCCCTTGGAATCACAGTGTTAGTGATTTCTGGTTTCCCCACAGTGGTGGGGCACTGGTGCTTGTAAGTAATTTTTGTTGATGTACAGTCTTTCCATGGTTTTGAGAAAGTGCAAGATTATTGCAATAATCCAATCATCTTTTATTCTATGCTATATTTGGTATAGGGTAATAGTACTCATTAGGAAGTGCTATGCCACCATATATAATGTCCAGTATAATGTAATATCAATATGACAATATCTGGATTAATACCTAGTAGAGAGTAGTATGCCACTATTCATGCCTAGTAAAGAAATATCTTGCTGACACAACCTCCTACGTCTATTTCCTCCCCATAAACCTGCCTCCTCTCTGCTTTATGTTAGTGTCCATTTAAAGCAGTGGTTACCAACCTTTTATCAAGTGGCAACACTACTGTGCGAAAAAAGGATACATTGAAAAATGAATACGTGAGAAACTGAGGCAAATCTTAACTATTTTCTTAATTTGAATTAATTTTCTCCAGTCACACCAAAATTCTCGTGATACATCCAGCATAGCCCTGTGACACACAAGTGTGTAGGACATAATCGCTGGGAATCACTGATTTAAAGGGTCACTAAATCTAAAATACAATTTGATCCCATGGAACTTTTACAAATATACAATGGCGAAATGTAATCAATTTTGAATTGTATCTTCTCATGCTATATAACTAAAGTTTAAGTTACTCTCTGCAATCAGCCATTCCATACAGTTTGCAGTGTCTTTGTTGTACTTACAGAGAGGAAATCTGGTGTGCATGAGAAAATGTTCCAAATAATTCAAATGTTTCCCAGTTTTGATATGTTCACAAAACGTTTCCATGTATTATATTTCCAGAATATTCTATCAGTGACCTTGCAGAACACAACGTGTATTCTTGGATAACTGGTCTTTTACAGACCATGAAACTAAAGTCGATCTCAGCACTACATTTTGCATGTCTGTGGAAGTGCACAGTGAGTAAGATCTTTCTTAAATAATATGATGCTGTGTACACAACTTACACATGTAATTGATGGCACCGTAGCATATATGTAAATAGATGTAAGTACTTTATTTATTTCATATCACAGAGGTCCTATAAACAGGTCTCTCAGGAGGAGTGCAGGTCATCAAAGCTTCTTCTGGCGCAGAAAGTCTAGGATATTGCTGTTTTTGTGGTTAATGCTGTTACTACCACTGTGAGGGCCAAGATTGCTCCATGGCAAGGTGAAGTCTTTGCTTAAAGGTTTGATTAACTTCATGGAAAGGTAACCCTGTATGGGAATAGGAAATAGCTAATTTAATTTCTCACCATATTTCAGTAACCACTGCTACATTCAGGTCCTTTATGAACTGCAAATTGTCTGCTGCTCAGTGTAAAAGTAGCTTTAGACCAGTGCTGCATCTTGATTTGTTCAAGTGCACCTACATTTCTGCCAAGGCATAGTTTGCAGTGATAGATGGCGACATTTGTGGAGGAGCAGAAGTTTGCACAGCTAGAGGAGGGATAACTGGTGTTGTGAAGGTGTTCCCAATATAGTAAGTGCATCGGTGAGCTATGTCCCCTCACACTCATGAATGATGTAAACCATGCAGTTATTTTAGGTGAAAAATAAAAAAGTTTATTTTATTGAGAGTAGAAGTTGGACTTTAATCTGACATTTAAGGTTTTGCACATTGCGCTTTTTCATATTTTATTGCCACTCTGCACCAGGGCCGGACTGGGACTAAAAATCAGCCCTGGCATTTAAAGCACACAGGCCCACCTCTATTCCAGATAATAATATGACAGTACTTTTTGTAAAGGTCACAGCTTGACTCTCTATTTGTAGCATAGAGCTTACCAGTATTAGCTAATGGTATGTACAGGACCAGCAAGAGAAATTTGGGAACTTTTGGTGCCCCCTCCATAGACGATTAGCAAATAAACTGCACAGCGGCGGCACCAAAAAGGCCGTGGACGCATTGTGGTGGGGTGTGGTCAACATGGCACATTGATACATATATTGTAATAAAACATTACATTTATCTTGCCCTCCCAGCCACATTATGACACCCCAGCCCACTGTACTTATCTATGCTTCTGGAGCTACTGACATCCATAAGGGTGGGAACTTCCTGTAGAGTGAGTAGGGAAGCTCTTTGTCTCACGAGATTACCAAATCTTGTGATACTTAGAGCTCCTCGTCTTGCTCTGCAGGCTGTGAACTGGGAGCAGCTATCAGTTCCCTTCCCCTAACCAGAGCTGGATTAAGGCTCGGGGGACCAAGGGTATTTAAGACAGCAGGGCCCCTATTAGGTAACATGGTTATCATTTTAGACAAATACACAGGCAATACTGTGTGCACTACTGTTAGATGCACACAGCTCTGCCTTCACAAGCAGTACGTGGTGAAGCGAGACATACCTCCCAACTGTCCTTGCAGTCGGACCAAATCCTGACTAAGCGAGACAGCCACCCAAATTCAGGGCTGTCCCATCAGATTCAGGACAGTTTGCAGAATGATCTGCTCTCTCCTACCTGTCTTGTTTCTTTCACCACTTGTAGCAGCTGATTTCTTTAGCTCAGTTCCTGCTTGTCTTGATCCTCGAATATTGGATGCCCTATTTTGAAAAAAATGGGTACATGAGATTTAGAAAACTACAACCAGCCCTGGTGTTAAATCAGTAGCACTCACATTTTATAATTAGGCCTCCCTCCATTTCCAACAATAATTATATTCACATTTAATAAGTAGACCTATTTCCCTCCAACCAGCCCCAACATTAAATTAACAGTATACCAATTTACTCAAAACATTTTTTCCTCCCTCCAAACAGTCCCTACAATAAATTAAATAGCATTAAAGTTTAATAAACATAGCCATTTTCCACAACCGTTCCCGAGAATAAATAATTCATATACACATTTAATAAATAGCCCTCCTCCCCAAAATCAGCCCCATATTCAATTGATAACCTTACACCACCCTGGCATGAAATTAAAGGTTTCTTCACCTCACCTTAAATAATTAGCACCTACCTACACGCCACCATTAAATAGCCTACCTCCCACACTATATTAAGATCCTTCCCTCACACGCCATATTAACATACTGCGGCCACCTACACACACGCCTAATTAAAAAACTGCGGCCACACACACGCCTAATTGAATTGCTGCGGCCACACACACACACACACACACTATATTAACATAGCACACACACTCCCTCTATTAACATACATTTTCACTTACTCCCCCCCCTGCAGCCATGTTCACTCTCCCCCCCCGCAGCCATGTTCACTATCTCACCCCTCCCCCTGCAGCCATGTTCACTCTCCCCCCCCCTTGCAGCCATGTTCACTCCCCCCTGCAGCTGTGTTCACTATCCCACCCCTCCCCCTGCAGCCATGTTCACCCCCCCCTGCAGCCATGTTCACTCCCCCCCCCCTGCAGCCATGTTCACTATCTCACCCCTCCCCGTGCAGCCATGTTCTCTCCCCCCCCCCTGCAGCCATGTTCTCTCTCCCCCCCCCCCCCTCAGCCATGTTCACTATCTCACCCCTCCCCGTGCAACCATGTTCACTCTCTCCCCCCCTGCAGCCATGTTCACTATATCACTCCTCCCCGTGCAACCATGTTCACTCTCTCCCCCCCTTGCAGCTATGTTCACTATCTCAACCCTTCCCCTGCAGCTATGTTCATTTATCCCCCACTCCCCCCTCCAGTAACTGTCCCTATCCCCCGGAATTAAAATACTAAAATAAAAAGAAACCACTTACCTAATCAGCCTGCTGGCTGGCATCCACTCTCCGTCCTCAACAGCTGAACCACAGATTGCAAGAGTTCCTGCGCGGCAGCGCATGAAGTCACGTCGCGCGGCCGTGCAAAACTTAAAGTGCCGGGATCGACCAGCGCCAGGAGCCGGACTGGCCCACACGGCCATCGGCCCTTCTGCCAAATGCCAGAAGTGCCAGATGGCCAGTCCGGCCCTGCTCTGCACACACAGGGCCACTTCTAGGCTGCAGAAGCGTCTCCCAAGAGACGTGCTGGTCACGCCATCCAGCCAAGGTGTTGTGTGGTGCGCCGGCAGTGCTTCATAAATGACCTCCCATGTGTATTCTGCCACTTAATGTTCGCATCCTGTTTACTATCCGTTTAATATTAAACACGTAGGCTCCTTGGAGTAAGGACCGCTCCTTCAACATAAAGTGAAAATACAACCCTAGTTTTGTAGTGAATTATCATATAAATCTTATGTATTAGTCTATTGACTTGGACATTTGCCTCAACACTGATTTTCTTTACCAGATTTCAGTAGAGTTACCATTCAGTGAGAGTCCAGAATATTCATTCAACTCTTGCTAGTTGCACCTGAAGTTTTAGCTAGTCCCTAATAGGAGACAGCAGAGATGGCATAACAGAAATGAAAGAGGGGTCCGGCAATCACCATCCCAGGCCCCCGTACTGCTCTCAAAAGCTTGCGTGAGTTTAGTGCATGCATGCTGAAGCCCCAGTTGGCCCTACACTGGACATGAACCATATCTGCGCATGCGCAGAAGAAGCTCCCACTCTGTTAGCATCGCCAGGTCACACAGCAAAATATAAGGGATGGCACAATGATGCCATGTTCTGACAGCATGCAGCCTGTAATAGCAGTTTTACAGGTAGCACTCTGTTGGGTACTATGACAGTAGCCATAGCCTGATCTCTAGCTGAAACTTCAAAGTAGATGTGAGGAACTGGGTAATGGTGAGTTGTTTTCTGACACTGGGGAACTGCATTCTGGCATTGGGAACTATATTTTGCCCATAAGGAGCTGTATTCTGCCAATGAGAGATGAGCTTTACTCTTGCAACATTTGGCTCTATAGCTATTTTCTGATAATGTGGGTCTATATTCTGCGTATATACTGAATCATAAGGCCACATAACATTCTGGAAATTAGAGCATTAAAAGAGGGGACATGACATGTTCTATAAAAACCAAATCCTCAAAACATGATAATTCTAAATGTAATGGACTGTCTTCTTACACTGTCAAATTCCATTACCCAATATTGTCAACTCACCAACGAAGAGTAGATAAAGGCACCAATCAGCAACAGAACCAGAATGAAAAACAAGGCACACAAACAATTCCAGCGATATCTTCGCCATAATATGTAACGCAAGCTCTTAAGTGGAGCCGTTAACCAAAGGATGGAAGAGTCAGGCCGGCTAGGGAGAAATGGGAAATATCAGGGCTGAGACATGTTCTATATATGATATAAAAATCTGGGAAGTCTATAATTTTAAAAAGAAAAATGGTTATGTCCTGCAGCTGAAAACTAGGAGTACTGGTTAGAAGTGAACCCAAGTGGTTGCTAAAAATATTGTTAGAGAATGCTTATTCTGTGATTTAGTGGTATGATATTGCAAAGTACCAAATTGACCTCTTGTTTCATGAGGTTTAGAAAGTGCTCCACATGTGGAAATGAGAGGAGGAAAGTAAATGTCTGGGGAAAGATCTGTAATATAAGATTTCTTATCTTAAAACCTTTTAAATGTAGTGAACATTAATGCTTACATAGGTGGGTTCAGTTTTGGGTCAATATTGGGCTCCTCTCGCCCCTTCCCAGCTGGATGCTGCTCAGCCTCTTTCTCTGTTAGTAGCATTAAACTGAGCTCAACTTTACCCTAAAGGACAAATGATGATCATCAATATTAATAGATGCACATTATTTTTTTTCTTTACCCAAAATTGTTTATGTACATAAACCAATTTGAACATAATGGGCCTGATTCATTAAGGAAAGTAAGGCAAAAATATGAGTAAGTTTTCTCCTGGACAAAACCATGTTAAAATGCAAGGGGTGCAAATTAGTATATTATTTTGCACATAAGTTAAATACTGTCTGTTTTTTCATGTAGCACACACATACTTGTTAGCTTACTGGAATTTAAAGTTGATCTAAGACATGCCCTACTGTAACTACAAATCTGTCCTCACATTTTAAATTTAACCCCCACCCTCCAATACAACATGGTTTTGCCAAGCTTAAAAGTTACTCATGTTTTATTTTGCTTTGCTTTCCTTAATTAATCAGGCCCAATGTATTATATTACTTACATGGAATTTGACAATCCTCCAAATTCTGACATTTGACGCAGTCAGGAGAGGCTGTGCTCACTCCTACCTGTCTTTTCTTGATCAAGAGTCAGACATCAGAATGATCCGAAGAACCCGAGGGCTTTGTTGCAGAGGCAGCAGCTTTAGAACCAATAACTTCAGCTATAACTTGGCTGGAAATATTATATAGAGCTTGGCTAGATCCTTTCTAGAGCTTGGACAGTCATTGCTTTAATTGCTATGCTACTGAATAGGAACTTACAACTTGGCCCAGGAAAAAAGTACAGCTTAGCCAGGAATCCATATTCCCATAGAAGGTATAAGCTTGACCGGACTTAAGGTATCCTCAACGCGCTGGTGTACCATCATTGGGGTTGCTATAGAAACTGCCTCTGTACCAATTTACAGAATTACAACTTGTCTGAAAGCAGTTTCCCATAGATTTTATAGCACCTAGAGAAAAGTGTATGGAAGTCCATTGAGTCAGATTTTACATCTTGGCTGGGTTGTCGAATGCTCAGCGTACTGCTGTACCTTCCTTGTGATTGTCCTGGCAACTGCATGAGCCCACTTTTAAAACCACAACTTGGCCTGGGGACTTCTACAATTTGGTCCAGCTAAGTAATTTCCATTGAATAATATAGTGGTTAATGTAATATTGACTATGGGATGCTATGGGGGTTCCTTGAAGCCTGGCGATTGTAACGAATCGGGGTCTTGGTTCTGTTTACACCCCTTGGCGGTACCATATCACCATACATCACCTTCCTGGTCTAATGCAGCATTCTATCCTGGGACAAGCGTGACTTCTGTCTGTAGTACTGTAGTCTGCATCTTGGGTGAGACATTTGCTAAACATCCTGTTGAGTCTGAACACCTGATCTCCTCACCAAATTAGCTTCCATTGCAGACTAAGAGTCTCCTCCTACACTCAGCTAATTGCCAGTGCAACACTTTCCTAGTTCCTGGTTCAGATTACCACAGTTACTGTTTGTTTGCTGCTTTATTCCGCCTGCTGTATACAGATTTCAACCATTTACCAGTCATCCTGTTGCTGTTATATGCACTTCAACCATTTACCCTCTGAGTGAGTTCCTGTTTGCTGTTATATGGATTTCCGTTGTGTGAATTCAGCTTCACTCTGCTTGCTGTGATACAAACTTTAACCATTAATCCTCTGTGTGATTTGGTATTCATTCTGCCTGCTGAAATAAAAACTTTGGCTATTTATTCCAATCTATTCCTGTCTCTCCTACAGGCTATCTGGGGTAGTAGGTTGTTGTTCTGTGTCATCCACTTCCTGGAGCTATCTCTGTGTCTCAGGGGACCAACTTCCAGTTCCAGGCCTAACCCAGGTTCTGAGTTGTCCAGGGCCAGTTCCAGGCTTATTCTGTTCAGGAGGTTGCCACCGGTGTATATCCTCTGCCTGAGTTCTGAATCTTCCCAGTTACAGCTGTGGTAATATATTTGTCTGAGTTCTTATAGGGACTGAGTCTCTGGTCGTGTATTCAGGTCCTCCCTGTTCCCACGTCCAGGTTCCAGTCCATCAGGTCCAGATTCCAGTCATCTGTTTCAGTACAGAGTCCAGTACAGCATTCCTCCTCCTAACATCCAGTATACAGGATTAGAGCAAGCTCTATGTGCAAGGCATTCATCCAGCCTCCCAGTTTCCACTACATTCCTTTCACAGCTAGTCCCAAGGGTCCCAAGACGGATCCCAGAAACCCTATTGCCGTGACAGTGATATCTTGGTGTTTGGTTTATTTGTGATATCCTTGTTATAGGTATTGGTAACAGTTGTATATTACAACAGAATCTTTAATGCAGAATGTATCTTCCATCTCACCTTACACATGAAGAGCTTGAGCGATTGCTCCTAGAGGAAAATACTCTTTCTTCCAGATATGCAGAAGAACGTGACCGAGCTGATGCAGAGGTGGCCTTGGCATCCTCTCTGAAAAATGCATTGGAAAAAATTAACAAGCTGCTGAATGATGAGATAAGGGACTTAATAAACACTAGGAATGAGTGTCTGTGTGAACCCCAAGCAGTGGCAGATCCAGGGGGGGGCGATCGCCTCCCCCCCCTTCCCAAGCAGTTGCATGCTGCCGGCAGCTGCACACTATGTGCAGGCCACTCTGATTGTGTTTAAAACACAATCAGAGCGGCCGGGCAGCACACTGTCACTGCCTGTCTCTGCCGAACAGACCTGCATAGTGTGCAGCCGCAGGCAGCCATAGCTGTCAAAAAGGGGGCAGGGACTAACCCAGTCACTGCCAACCGTGACGCTCTTCTCCTTGCTGTTAAAGTGGAAATGTAAGTATGCGGCCATAGACAATGTACAACGCTAAGCAAAGTACAGTCGGCGGTCACAGCAGCCATCCTGGAGGCAGGACGTGAAGTAGCCGTTCGGGGTCGCCGCGTTGGGGTAAGCATTGTCCTGGTCATGCTGACTACCACTGTTCAAAGGACACTTGTGGCCATGACACTTAAAGGCCAAACCGTGAATGTAGTGGCTGCCAAAGCACCCTAATTTACCCTTTCAGGTTCATCTGGAACAAGGCTTTCCACTATTCCATGAGGTTCTCTATGGGCAAGCCCCGGTGGACATATCTACAACTGATTCACTGGTCGTAAGTCCAATCTTAAAGAGACACAGTTAATGAACCTCTTAACTTCTGAACAAATAATCCAAAAGGCGTCGCAGAGGATAAAGGTAAAGTCATTGTCATTAGTCGCACTAGCTGATGACAGTGCAGAGGATCCTGACATGCCTTCAGGTGAGGATATAGACTGGTCTGACTTTCAGCAACTGTCACCTTTGCAGAACTTTGCACCTCACCAGTGAAATGATGTGACTTTACAACATGTCTTTAAATTGGCTAATAATGTTGTTGACATTGCAAAAACTGTCATCTCGGCAGGCTGTATGCCATGGTATTTTGTAAAAAATGTGTTTCGTATTGCTACTGTGTAGGGGAGAAAGGTAGAACAATTTGTAGTTCCACAGGTTCATGTACCCTAAGTGTTAAAAATTGCACACACTCAGGTGGGTGGTGGCCGCTTAGGGGAACATAGAACTTGAGAATAAATTCTATGTAGGTTTTAATGGCCCAGAGTCCACCTAGCCATAAAAAGGTTCTGTAGGGCTTGTTCTGTTTGCTAGAAAACTCTGTTAAAGTACAATCATAGTTGAAAAGGGCTCACAAGTGTCCTTTTGCAAAAATAGGATACATAAGTTAAGAGAGAAAGAAGGCACAGTGTTTCAAAGTAGTGTTCTCAAGTGTCGACAAGATAAGATCCCTGTTCATGCGCTGGTAGGTGTGGTTGAGCGAGCGCTTAAAATGGCAATAGAGCCTTCCTTGTCTCAGGCCTTAACACATCAGGTAAACAAAATGGTACTCCAGAACTGGGATGTCTTTGCTTCCATTCCGGAGCTTCCCGCATTAAGTGAACCTTAGGTTGTAACTTCATTAGGAGATAACAGGATTGTTTGTATTGATGATGAGATTAAAAAGTTATTCAAAGACCACCACTGCATCATTGGTCCGGTGCCCCAGGTTGACAAAATGGCAGGCACTCCAACGTTATGTATGTCGTACTTTACCTTGTTGTATTCCTCAGCGCTCATTCACAAGATGAAGCTGTAAATAGAGTCCATAGGAGGTGACACTTAAGGATTTCCATACATAGTACTTCAACAATAGGTGTCTAATGTAGATTTCCAAAGTATCAGTTACAAATACATAACTTTCCTCAGGGAAATAATGCACATAATAAACCATAGTGCACACTTTATATAAACCACTTATACTGTGTCCCGCTATCTCTTCCCTCTAAGACTCCTTCGGCACACATAGCAGCACAGGCCAAGCCTCGCTGTTAGCATGCAGCCAATGAGGGAAACAGAACCTCCTGGTATCATTAGACTCAACGTCACCTGGATCACATCCCCTCCCACCTCCTCCGCACCCTCTCTCCTACTGCCTGCTCCTACCCTGCTCACCTCGTCAATCTGTCACTCTCCACTGACATTGTCCCCTCTTCTTTCAAACATACTCTTATCTCTCCCATTCTCACAAAACCCAATCTTGACCCCACCTCACTTGCTAACTATTGCCCCATCTCACTTCTCCCCTTTGCCTCTAAGCTTCTCGAGAGGGTAGTCTGCAACTGCCTCACTAGGCACCTCTCGATCAACTCCCTCCTTGACTCTCAAATCTGGCTTCCGCCCCCTCCACTTCACTGAAACTGCCCTGGCAAAGGTTACTAATGACCTCATCTCAGCTAAATCTAAGAGCCAATTCTCCCTGCTCATCCTCCTGGACCTCTCAGCGGCCTTCAACATTGTTGATCACCCCCTCTTGCTGCAATCCCTTCAATCTCTTTGCCTTTCTGGCTCTGTCCTTGCCTGGTTCACCTCTTATCTCGCCAACAGCTCCTTCTCATATCCATTTCTGGTTCATCTCCCCCCCCCCCCCTGCTGCCCTCCCTGTAGGAGTTCCTCAGGGTTTGGTTCTTGAACCTCTACTCTTTTCACTCTACACTACCTCCGTGGGTGCTCTCATCACATCTTTTGGTCTCCAATATCACCTCTACGCTGTTGACATTCAGCTTTACATCTCTTCTCCTGACCTTTCCCCCCTGCTTCTCTCTCGTATATCTTACTGCCTTTCCGCCATTTGCACTTGGATGTCTTCATGTTTTCTCAAAATTAACATTGCTAAAACTGAGCTCATTGTCTTCCCTCCTTCTAAATCTTCTTCCCATCTTGCTCTCTCTATCACTGTTAACAATACCACCATCTCATTTGTTCCCCTTCTCCGCTGCCTGGGCGTCACCATTGACTCCTCCCTCTCCTTTACCCCCCACATTCAATCTCTCGCTTAATCCTGTCGCCTTCAACTCCGCAGTATCGCCCACATCCGGCCCTTCCTTTCTCAGGAAGCCACTAAAACCATTATCCATGCACTCAACATTTCCCGTCTTGCTACTGTAACCTTCTCACTGGTCTCCCCCTCTCCCACCTTGCCCCCTTCAGGTCTATATTTAATGCTGCTGTGAGACTCATCTTCCTCTCCCGCTATTATTCTTCTGTCTCCCCTCTCTGCCTTGCCCTTCAATGGCTTCCTTTCCCCTACAGAATCCTCTTCAAACTCCTCACCCTTACCTGCAAGGCCCTCTCTCACTCCACTGCCCCTTACATCTCCAACCTCCTCTTTACCCACACCCCGTCCCATTCCCTGCGATCGGTCAATGACCGTCGCCTCTCCTCCACTCTAATCACCTCCTCCCACTCCAGAGTCCAAGATTTCTCCCGGGCTGCCCCCCTCCACTGGAACAACCTTCCTTGCTCCATCAAACTTTCCCCTAATTTGTGCACCTTTAAATGGTCACTTAAAACTCACTTCTTCCTCAAAGCATACAAGCCATCCACCTAACCTCTTCTCCATGCCTGTTCTCCTCTGTTTCCTCTATTTCCCGGTTCCACCTCTCGCTTCTCTTGCGATTGCTCCTATCTGACTCCCTATTGTGCATCCTGTCTGTTTGCCCTCCCTTTAAAATGTAAGCTCTCATGAGCAGGGCCCTCTTCCCTCCTGTCTCTACATATTCTTCTGCTCCATCTTCAATGTATATGCTATGTTTGGAGCTTTTAAGTCCTGGTACTTTTCGTTTATTGTTCTGTAAGTGGACCATACAGTCTGTAACCTGTATGGCGCTGCGGAAACCTTGTAAAGATTAATAATAATAATAACAACGTCTATGCTGGGCAGTTTAGTTGTCTGGGCAACCCCTAATAACAATTAAGATCAATGTTGGAAATCTACATTAAACACCTATTGTTGGAGTCCTGTGTATGGAAATCCTTGAGTGCCGCCTCCTATGGACTCTCTCTCCCTTCCCCTCTCTTCTACAGCCCAGCTATTTAATATAAAATGGAGTGGAGGGGGGAGAGAGGGGAAAGTGAGAGTTTGTACTACTAGTCTATTAAAACTGATTTGATACTCATTGGCAGAAAACTTCCCCTATACAAGTAGATAAGAAGATACATTAAATCCAATTTCAATACAGGGTTGGAACATCACTGGGCCCCATAGCAAAATTTGGTGGTGGTCGTCAGTTGGCTCATTTCCAGTGAAGTCCTGTTGCAGAAAGTGCGGAGGCTCCTCCAGGCACCATAGCAACACACTCTGCAATGGTAATTCCGCCACTGCTTCAATAAATGCTTATTTTACCAACAGTAATAATAATAACAATAATTTACAAATCATGTTGTTAACACTTGGGGGATATGAATTAAATTATGTGTGCAATTCCCTCTTAAACATTTACATAAATATGTTAGATATAAACTAAATATTGAATACAGAAGTCTGGTGATGCTATCTAAATGCAGGTGTTTAGTGGCTGTGTCTGTATGTGGCTTTATTAGTGTGTATGTAAAATTAGATGCAGTGTTTATGGCAAGCAAAAGAAATCTGTTAGAAAAAAAACCTCATAGCAATACAACTATTATCAATCATACCGAAAGCCGGGGTTTTCTATTATGCTGTGTCACACAAGGCCACCAGCCTCTTACAGACTTCTGCTTGAATAGGGAAAAGAAGGAAGGATGGGACAAGCTTGGAAACAGGTATAGGAGAAAGCCCCATCTTGTGTCTAAGCCTTTCAATGTCTTCAGAGTACAATACTCAGGGTATCGAGGAGCACGGGGGACATGGGCTAGGTTAAGCTCCAGTACACCTTTTGGAGAGAGAGAATATTTGCTTAATAAACCTGAATAACATATTCCTTCCTTGCTAATGAATTATAGTTGAAAAGTTACCTAAGAAATCATCAGATGAAAACTTGTCATTGTCCCAGACTTGGATGATGAGTTTAGGCGGAAGGTAAATTGCATTCTTGTCCAAGCTCCAGAGGTGATCCTGGAAAGGTGGACAAAGGAATAAATGATTTCATGTTCAGACACGCTGGGCCTGATTCTTCAAGGCACGCATTCCGAATGTAACATGCGTTTGTTTGAAAACGCACGTAAATCGGCTCTTCGTATTCATGAATTCAACAGGGAACGGATCTGAAGATACGTGCACTGATGAATATCGGTAGAAGTCTGCTGTGCTCTACTACACAAGACACTGCAGGATACGTCCAATACCTATGTGGGTTATAAATTCACACAATTAATGTCACCTGTTAATAATATAGGCTTTAATGACAAAACATTACAAAAAAAAATTAATTTTTAACATTTTTTTTCTCCTATGAAATACATTTATTAGGATATTCTTAATCTCTACTGAACACATGTTATAGCATGCATACGAGACTGTCATCACTAGAACTTGCCCTGTAGCTGGAGCAAGAGATACAGCAGAAACACAAGTAACTTTGCGATGCCCAGAGCTTGATTCGGACGTGGCTGTGTGTGCTTCAGTTTGGCACGACCTTACTGTAGATTGATTACAGGTAAATGCCCCTTTCACTCCATTAAATTGTGGACTGTAATAAGTGTCCTTTGCGCTCAAAGACTGAGCAGACAGGCCTGTGTTTACTGGCATATGGTCAAAATCGTCAGATACGTGCCTTGATGAATCAGGCCCCATATGTTGAACTGTATATAAGTAATGTTTGATATTGAAGGAAAGTGTAATGCATAAGTGGTTCCCAACAGACATCTTTGAGTACAATGTGGAGGTGGTTTTGGGCAGAGGAAATTTACCTTTCTTACACAGCATGTTCAATTGCAAAGTTATATTACATTTTAACAAGGAAAATAAATGTATATGTACCCTCCTATGGATGACACACATTTGCTCTGCATCAGTGTACTCAAACTTAAAGATAAATCTCCAGTTGAAGACACCATTGCCATCTAGTGACCTATAGTGGATATCTGTACGCTGCTTGTCAAACTCCATCCCATCAATCCACCTGCAGAAAAAGATCCATACAAATAAGTTACTATCTTTATTTCTGGCACATGCAGAAGCTTTCACTGTCTGTGTTTTGGTATGTGTATTGAGGAATTTAGTGCATGGCACATTGTGTATCCAGTTGTTTACTCTGCATGTTTGTCAGCATAAAGTTTGATATTACATTTGCAGACTTTCTTACCCCTTTACATAGATATCACTCATCATTTCACCAAAAACACTGGTATCATGAAGATCCACATCCTGGGTTTGCCAAACAACGCACCTTAAAACATACCTAGCGAGCAGAGGAGACCAGTGAGAAATACACTTGTACACTTTAGTTATCAAACAAGATAGTTGAACATGTCATTGTCTGGAGGTTATTTACGAATTGGTGCAGTGCAAAGCAGCCACCATGCGCTTCATTTTGAGCAAGTGTGTCTAGAGGCAAATGGGTTTATGGTGCAAGATGGCAGTGTTTGCTGTGTAGAATAAGTTTGCACAGGTAGAGGGGAAGAGTTGGGCAGAGCCAAGGTGTTCCTAGCAAAGTATAGAGTAGGCACATACATGATCCCCTATTTGGAAAGTAAGGCAGAAACAGGATGTTGTGGAGTGAGATTATTGACATTCATGCTCAGAAAGGTTCCTTGCATTGTTAATCAGTATACTTATTTAAAGGGTCCTATGTCCAAAGTGAAATCAAATTCTTGTACCAAATACATATCTGATAAGCTCCTGGAATGTTTTAGTGGTGCTCAGATTATTTGAACCACTTCACAATTCAGTTGCATTTAGCCGGTTCAAGAGCCTTGAACTTATTCATGGTGTAATCATGATTTTTGGGCCAGTTTGATCTGGACTTAAACGCCATGACCGAGTTTGCTTTTCAAAATGTTGCCTGTTTAAGCTTAAATGACTACAACCGTCCCGCCAACTAGGACATTTGTAACAACTGCAGGGAATGTTGGGAGGTATGTCCTGCTCACCACTGCTTAGCAAGTGTGGTTACAGGGGAGGGAACGGGCTTGAAGTCAGCCTAGTGGTTCAGAGGCACTTTTTGGTCTATGGGACTACCCCTGGAATATCAATCTATGCCACCTTAAAAAGTTCATAGTAGAATGAGTGAAACTACACTTCAGAGTCCAATCCTACCACCACATTAGGACACTCTTTATTACTTTAAACTTACTTTTTTTTTTTTCCTAAAAAAACTGCTTGGTTTAGCCTTTTATTGTCCTAATTTAATAATGGCAATGTGGGGACATTGGGATTGTCTTTATTCATGTGCCACTTTTTTTTATTACATCGGTTGTTGGCCTTGAAATGAGCTTTTTTGTATAAGTTCAACAGAAAGAAGCAAAATTCGAAGTATAGGTTGAGATCAGATCTGCACCACCTCCGGGGTGATGGAAACATTAAGCCCTTTTATTGGGAGGAAAGCCTATGCACCCTCCTGTAGAGCAGGCAGCTCCCACCTAAATCTGCTTTCTACACACCTTTTTATCTCATTTGAAAAACCACACCCCACAAAATGAAACCCCTGCAGGTGCCAGATGCATGCACACATGACATTACAAAAGAGCAATTGTTCTGCAGGTTTGTATGTTTGCATTGTTGTAAATGAGCTTTATTATTATGTTATATCAACATGTTTCCAATAAGTATTAACAACATATGGAGAAGAAGGTAAAGGGAAAGAAACAAAGGGGTTTACAGTACTACAGTGTCTCAAAAGGCATCAGTTTGGTACTTATGTATGCATTTACACGGGATGGCACATTTTTACTGACTTCTAATTTTATTTACTGACAATTGAAAAATTCACATTTTTTTACATGTCATTAAATTTACTGATGTTTTGATTTAAACGGGTCTTGCTTTGTGTGATAAGATAGTTATACATTGCACCAGTAGATTGATGCTGTATATAGGGGAGGCCTGTTATGGAGCACATATAGACACAAATTGTACATCTAACAAGTAGTTATGTACATGCAAACAATATGCATACTTCTCATAATTCCCAATTGAAACAGTGGGACAAATTTACAGATTACTTAATTTACCCCAACACTCATTTATTGTGAAGTCATGGACCATTTTCTGAAAGGCTGTGACTTTTTGACCACTTAAACTTGGTACTTTTCTGCAAACATCGAGACTGTTTGCATGTATGTGTTTTCATAATATATCGGACAATGGCAGGCTATATTAAAAACTTACTTGTTTGGAATTCTCGGCGAAATGTTAAAAGGTGGCCCAGGAGCTCCCAGACTCTTTGGAAAAATATCCACCCACATCTGTAGTTTGCCCTGTTAAAGAGACTTCGTTATGAATCCAAACTGAAAACCATCCTTGTTCTTTACATATTTTATTACATTCATTTATTACCAGCTTAAACCTTGCACCCTCTTTACAAGACACTAAGGTAAGAGACAGGTCTAATAATGATCATTAGAGATAAATATGTGTGATGAAACGTGGGGTGAATTTCATCCCAACTAGTCGGCACCTCATTTCTCACAAAGTGCGGACTATAAAACCATATACTTATCTATCTTTTTGGTTCCCCATCATGTTTTTAGATCATATATTTATTACGGGTATGTTTAAACTTGTGTATACTGTATTTTAAAGTTTTAACATGTCTGATAGAGCATGGCTTGGTTAATTTTTGTACACATGCAGAGTAGTTCACAGATAACCGAAATATATATTTAAATGTAACATCTCTGGATTGTGACCTCTCCTGTTTAAAAAAAGCTCTGTGAAAACCACAGATCAATTCCTGTACCTATTTGTATCAGGAGTGACTCATCTGCTATCCCAATGTCTGCATGTTTACCTGTGAAAAGGTAAATACAGAGAAGGACCAATCAGGCAGGTTCTAGAACTCCACAGAATGTCATTTGTGCCTTTAATAGACAACTCTCCAAAACAGCAAATTGGAATTATCTACCCACTCGTAGCTGAAGTGAGACTGGCGTTGAGATTTCGTTCTCTGACAGCTGATAGAGAAGGGACAATTGGTTCCTGGAGTATTGCCTTTGTTCTGATCTCTCTCCAGATCTTGGGGAGCTGTGTGTCTGCCAAAAGTGGATTGACAGTGACCCAGGACAGCTGCTTTTCTTGTAGCCTCAAAGGAGAGAGCGTCGGTGTTCCAGGCGAAGCTTAGATGGACAGTACCCCCTGAGAGCGACTAGGATACTGGTGAGGTGTTGACTGTGACAGACTGTAGTGTGATTTGTTGCAGTTTATTAATTAAATGTTATTTTTGTTTGGTGCTACCTTTTTGTTAAATAAAACTACATATAGTATTTTGGATATTTGCCTGGGGGAATTTGAACCTTCGATAAGGTACCTGGTAGGCTAGCTGTGCGTCCCAGAGCAATACTTTAAGCCTGGTTTCATCACAATATGCCAGCAATAGAATTGTGCCTAAAAGAGTAATATTGCTTAAAGGAATTGTATTTTATTTATAAAACTCATCAGATATTGTAAAAAAGATACATATTTACTTGCATTGCATAACGTAGACATGTTCTCTTACTCAGAGTCAGAGTGTAAAAAGTATAGGGTAAACCACTTGCGTGCCTTTTACACTGGTGATATATTGCGGTTGTGTTCTCATTAGTTATATAAATTATTGATTAGTAGGTGTCACACAAGGGTTTTTATTGCTGCACACAACAATGTTTACACATTAAATTTTATAGGCTTCATTTAGAGTTAAACGTAAAATTGTGACTTTCACGTACATGCAGAAAGTTTCTGCGGCTGTATTTAGAGGTACATCTTGTGACATCTTGTGTATGGATACTTCCAGTGCAAAAATGTGGCCGACACCATCATCAACTTTAAAAATTCTGCCAGGCCTATTAGACGCTCAATGATACGCCTCCTAAAATGTTTATTGACAGATGCATTTAAGCCAAAATAAGATTAATTTCTAAGGGAGGTTTTAACTTGCACCTCCATGCCTTACTGTATCGAACTTACTTGTAGACACCCGTCTCCAAGTACAAGTGAATGAAAGTATAAGGTACACTCAAATCAAAATATGGATGCAAGAATAGTGGCCCCCCATACAATATAGCAACAGAGTGTCCTGCACCACAAAATATACCAGCACAATGACCCTGTGACTAGTATACAAATTAGATTCCATTCTCTGCTGGCTAGTGTACAATCTTTGCTGGCTAGTGAACAATGCAGAACCCATTGTCATGCAGCTAGTAAACCATATAGAGTCCATTCCAAGTTCAATTTACAGAGGTTATTGTCTTGTCACTAATATTTAATATGGAACATTTTGGCTTGTGGTTACTATACCAAAATCCATTACTTGGTAGCTAGTGTACAATATAGAAACAAGTCTCTGGTGGCCACTGTGCAATACAGAGCCCACTCCCTTGTGGCCAACTCTACAATCCAGAGTCTAGACCCTGGTGACCATTATATAATATAGAACCCAGGCCCAGATGGCTTGTGTGCGGTATAGAACTCCGTCCATGCTACCATGTATAATATGGAATATACTGAGCGTGGGCATATTTCCTCTCTGGTTTTGTTTCAGATATTGCTTTATGTTGTCTTAGCAGTTCTTATCAGGCCTATTTAAGACTCTTTTGGGCGTGGCTCACAAGCCAGCCCTAACTAAATGCAAGCCCCTGTATCTGGGAGGCAAGTGCATCTGATTTTAACTGCATTTTAATGGTGTTTAAAGCATATAGGTCAATATAGGGCCTGCATACAATGAGATGCACTTGACGCTGGGATGCAGACTTAAATGTTTTGATTAAAATATGAACCAATACCTCATGTTTTCGTTTTGCTAAATACACACATATATACAGTGTTAAACATAAGCGCTGACAAAAACTATCTTTTTGTTCTTGTTTTGTATACATATATGGGCATTTATATTGCCACGCAGCTGGTACCATACATAATATGGGATATACTGAGCGCGGGCGTATTTCTTCTCTGGTTTTGTTTCAGATAGTGCCTTTGTTTTCTTAGCAGCTGTCTATAAGGCCTATTTAAGGCTCTTTTGGGCGTGGCTCACAAGCCAACTCTATCTAGTTTCAGGCCCCTGTACCTGGGAGGTGAGTGCATCTGATTTTAATGGTATTTAAAGCATATACGTCAGTATAGGACCTGCATACAATAAGGTGTTCTTGACGCTGGGATGCAAGCTTAAATGTTTTGATCAAAATATGAACTAATGCCTCATGTTTTCATTTTGCTAGATACAAACATATATGTAGTGTTCAGGATAAGCGCTGACAACAACTGTATTTTTATACTCCTCTGGTGGCCTGCCCAAATCAGCCTCCCATTTAAGTTCATGTACAGGGGTAGCAGTCTGTTTTAGAGGTGATGAGGAAATTATAAAGAATAGAGATAATGCCTTTCGGAAGAGGGTTGTGAATGCAGAGAGACTCAAGTGGAGTTAGAGATTCGTAACATCGGACTTGGAAAGGTAATCGACATAGTGCTTCACCTGCAGTTATGCAAACGGACTAATGGTCGGGAAGTCAAATTTCTCTTGTAGATTCGCCAGTTGGATGCATTGGCCAGAAGCAAGAACATCTCGTATCATCCTGATACCTGTTTCCTGCCCAGTCTAGAAAGCAAGAGAGCAAGAGAGTCATTGCCCTGGAGAGAAGTCGGGGTTTTCCAAGACGGGCATTAAGGTGGAGGGAACTGAAGTGGTCTCGAAATGAAACTTACAGTGACAGGTGAACGAGGTAACTGGATGCGACGTTACCAAAGAAGGCCTATCACCAGCTGGAATGCCCAATGCTGGGTTCTGATCTCTGAGTTTTGTGAGTTCTCATTCCAGACAGCCCAGGAGTCTGGGCTGTGGGGAGCCCTGGTGGTCAGTCCCAGGGTTAGAAATAGGAAGGAAGTGAGAGGACTGCAGATTGGATGAGGGAACAAGGGCTAAGGTCACAGTTGGGAGGGAGGGGATGGCTTAAAAGCCTAAGGTCTCTGACGCTGGTCCTAGTATAGTGGTACTGGCATTGACCAAGTGAAAAAAAGGTATGTGTGGAAATCAGGAGTCCAGGATGCATGGTAGGACTAACACAGTAAATAATTAAACATTGTTTTGTGGAACATTAGTGCAAATGGTAGTGTTAACATGGAGAACAAAACCAATCTGAATATAAAACAATGTATAGTGTAAGTATGAGAATAAATGTAATAGCAGTCTATCATATACATTCGGCAGGCAAAATTAGCAAAAGCTCCATCAATTTGCCACCACGTCAGGGTAGACGTACCTCCCTCAGCACCTGCCATCAAAATTGTTATATTTTGTTATATTTTATGCCTGCTATTGTAAAAATGTCTACCTACTGGATTTTCACAGTTAGTGTTTTTTTTTATTTTTTCTTTCGGATTGTGCTTGTATTATATTTGTATTCAATGAGCCTCACCTTAATTACCCTTGAGGTTTGGTGAACATAGCCAAGACACCAAGGATGCTTGCTGTCACACGTGGTGTCTCAAAGGGACCGGTTTACACTGTGATGGGTGTGAAGCAATAATACTGTTGCTATGCCCATTGTTTCTACATGTTGTAGCTAGAAATTTTACTTTGGACAACTGGTACTAGGAAGCATGCTTTAATAAGCCCATTGACATATCTCCCAACATCATCATGGAGATAGTCAGAACAAAAATGGGAGTGGTCATACCACATTGGGGAGCATGCTACGTCCCTCCAGGGGCCCCCACCACAATTGCATCCCAAAAACACCCCTGATTGCCTCACACACAATAGGTACCTGTTGTTTTTTTTTACATTTCCACTGTGTACATTTGCTATTTACAGTTTCAAGCATCTCATCATGTCTTTCATCAAACTTGGTATCTTCTGATATGATCCTTCTTGCTATACTTAATTGACGTGATCTTTAATTGACACCAAAACATGCAAAAAGGGTATTTCCTTAGAACGTTTATCCAGTGTGAACTTAATTGTTTTGTGTGCCCCATTAACAGACTCAACCATATCAATTAGATCACTATCATCAGATTTCCATATGAAAAATATATCATTATACCCTTAGACACGGAGAAGGCGTTTCAGAGGGTGGGACGGCCTTACATGTGCCAGACTCTTGCAACCATGGGCAAGAGGAGCCCTTTTTTTTCGGGGCGTTGCGTCCCTATATTTTAACCACACCGCCTCTTGGCCAATGGCTTTCGATCCTCCTACTTTGCAATCAAAAATGGCACACGCCCGGATTGCCTGCTTTCCCCCTCATATTTTCCCTCATGATAGAACCCAATGCTCTTAAAATACGACAAAATACAGATATCTTGGGGCCCTTCCAAGCATAAGCTCTCATTATACATGGATGATATCCTTTTGTCCACTACTAACCCTCAGATCTCTCTTCTGAAGTTACTTAAGGACCTCTACTTATTTGGACTCTCTAACTATACAATTAATGCCACCAAATTAGGAATTCTAGATTTAAACTTTCCTCCCTCGCAACTCCTTCATCTGAAATCTGAAACTTTGCCTTCAAGTGGCAACCCCACAAAATTAAATATTTAGGTGTTTATCTCACTAGATTTTATAAACCGCTCTATGCCACCAATTTCCCTCCTTTTCTGTAAAGTATTAAGTCAGACCTTAATAAATGGGATAGGCTCACCATTTCTTGGACAGGCAGGATTGCATCTCTTAAGATGAACATTCAAGCCCATCTCTTAGATGTGTTTCAGACTCTTCTCCTCAAAATTCTTGCAAACTCTTTAAGATGCTTCAACAAATGGCTACCAAATTCATCTGGTAAGCCAGAAAACCCAGGATGAATATTCTCCATAGACCTATTGAAGAGGGCGGCCTTGGGGTCCCTCATTTTCTTAAATATTACCGTGCCACTCATCTTACCCAAAGCGTACTTCTCCATACACCTCCTGAGATTAGGGTTTGGGTTGAAATCGAAGCCTCCATCACTGATACCGTCTCCCATTCATCCCTACTGTGGTTTAAACCGCAACATAGACTCTTACCTAACTCCACCCCCCACTCTTGCATTTTCCTTAGCTATCTCGTCTCATACTATTAATGCCTATAATCACGCTCCTAATGCATGGCGTATGACCCCTCTTTGGAATAATCGTGCATTCTGCACTGGGCTCTCCCCTGCTCACTTTTTGGTGTGGGTACTGCATATTTTTTAATTTCCTGAATGACCCTGCCTCCTTCCAAATTCTTTCCATCATTTACCAGCCTTCAGAAGGGACTTCACTTTCCTTCATCTTGCTTTTATCAGTACCTCCAACACTTCTATGACACCATTTGGCGCCCTTGCTTAGACTTATTCTCATCGTTAGTATCAATCTGCTCTCTGAGATCCTCATTTAGAGGGCTTATTTCCACCTTTAATACCTCAAGCACAAACGCTCTCCTAAAGATCCTTTACAAACTCAAATGGCAGCTGCATATGAGGGAATCACTCGACCCTGAGGAGTGGGATAAAATTCGGTTAAACCTATCCAAAACCTCAAGTTTGAGTGAAAATAAGTGAGAATGCTCAGAAAATGTTCTACCAATGTTATCTGGTTCCACATAGACTCAATGCCATATTCCCCAACTTTTCCCATATGTGTTGGCCTAAGTGTGGTCATACTGGCACTTTGACCTATGTTTGGTGGCATTGGCCAAAATTAGTTCCCCTCTAGAAGACCATTCATCATTTACTCACCAATAATAAGCAGTTCTCCATCCCCGATTTTTTTTCTTATTCTCTGCTTCTGCGCCACATCCCTGATGTTCCCAAACACACTCAGAATCTTATCATGCACATTCTCAGTGCCACAAAATGTCAAATCACTCTCGCTTGGAAGAAGGCTGAACCACCCTCAATTTCTCCATTATCAACTGCGTCTGGCAAGTCTATCATGGAATTCATTTCAAGAATGTGTTACATAGTGGTCACAAGAACGGACTCTGCACACGGGAACTGTGCTAGTATATTATGTGAGGTTCACTGAGTTGGTATATTGTGTGAGGGACCATTTCTGGTTTAATGTGTTGCATCGCTGCTGGGTGGAGCCCCATTGGTCATAACATATGAAATGTAATGATGGGAATAAGACGTACTTGAACGCATTTTGCCACCTTTGCCCTGGGTGCCAAACAACTTGTCTTATCAGTATTTGAAAATACGTAACTAGCAATAGCGTTATGATTCTGGTCCATCATGATTCTAAATTGGGCTGGCTAAGCTTCATAAAATATGTGGTTCGGAAACTACGTCAGCTGTTAATTCCTGGACATCATATCTTCATTCCTTCACATCATGCCAACTCCCATGATTTCGTAGGCACATGAGGAAGTTTCATCACAATGCCAGCTACCTCAGCTGGAAAAAATAGACACCATGACAAGTTTCATTGCTACAGTGTAGTCTTCTCATTTTACAGCCACTTACTTGTAAATTCTAGCCTATCCGAGATTATAGATGCCTGGAAGCCAAGAGGCAGGAGAAGCATCAGATTCCTGGCAAAATTGTGAATACACTAGACATGAGACTGTGGTGGCATTAAAGGTTTGTATGATGGTATTATGATGCTATATGGGGCATCATGAGGTGTTACAGTGGCAGTATGAAGCTGTATGGGAGTATTATGAGGCTCTTTGAGGACAAGAAAGGTTATATTACTATGGACCATATTATATTATTATGGGTATTATGAGGTTTTGTGGTTGTGCATGAGGATTTTTCAGTTGGGCATTTGATATTAGGTTGTAAATAAAAATAGTTGGGTCTGATGTGTACATTATTTACTTTTGTGCCATAGTGTGCATATTCAATAATTATATTTTTAGCTTACCATGTACTATAAAGTATTTCCTTTTTACCATAATATGCATGCTAAGTATTCACTTTATGTCCTAATAAGAAAAAGCATTTTTCCATACCATGTGTCAGTTATATATTTTATTACTTTATTCAAGTATATAGTTTTTTCACTGTACTGTTCTATGCTCAGTGTAGTAAGTACTCCCTTTTTCCATAGTGTTTTTTATATATATAGAAGCTTATTACCTTGTAATGATCACACTATGAAAACAATTTACCAGTTATAACTTTGCTACCACCATCTCACCTGTTCCAGCAAGGGTCTCACAGGACTGTAGAGGGATCTGGTTTCAACATGTTCAGGAACTAATCCAAGGGTGCGTAGAACATGCAATGACAGTTGCTCCTTTGGGGGTCCAAACTGAAGATGTGTACAACCTTTACTCTCTAAAACAACAACAAATAAGTAGATTAAATTCAGCTACTAAATCTACACCGTTATCCCACAATAATATAAACTCATATGTTATCATATGTGTATACATATTGATTTGTCCTGCCATCTGCATATAGTTGCCCTCATTTGTGAAACGCATTGGTTGTGCACTGTACAAGTGTCAAAGTAACTAGGATAGGTGCTCTTCAGATCTACCTGGCTTGGTACTACTCTTTCCAGGGGTGCAGAGTCTAATGAGGCAGATGGTATTCGCCAGGGACCCCTGCAAAAAGGTATAGACATCGCTGCCTCTGCCCCGCAGGTCGCAGTCCCCTGGCAGGTAAGACTGCTGGACCACGGCTAAGGGGACCACAGGTCTGGCGTGTGGCAGTGCCCACCCTTTAAAGGTGGACACTGGACACCTAGAACCAGCCTTCCCAGGAATTTGGAGTTGAATCTTTGTAGTAAAACGGAGCATTGATGTCCGAAGCGTTGACCCAGGAGTGTTCTTTGAGACCAAATCCCTTCCAGTTGTTATGATTCTAGGAGTTTTCTAGCGCTGGCCTTCCCAAGGCATGGAGTCTAACAAACCCCTCGGTTTTCACCAAGAACCGCTGCAAGGCAGGATAGATTTTGCTGCCAGAGGTCCACAGGTCGCGGCCCTTAGGTTAGCCCACTGACATGGTAGATGACAGACGGTTGGTAAGAGATCAAGGCTGGACCAGGGAGAGCAGACTGTAGCTGTAGCGCAGTAAAGCGAGTTAAAGCAGGATTTAGTTAGCTGAAGTGGTGCAGCACACTCAGAAGAATCTAAAGCTGTAATCTGAAACACTGGGTCGGATACACTGAAGAAACACTGCACATAGGAGAGTCGACGGGTTGGATACACTCGAGCACAGAGAGCAAAGTGGTCGGTATGGATAGCCAGGTCGGATACATAGGAGCACAGGCAACAGAGTTTTCTTACCTCTCTGTCTATATGTATTACCCAGTATTGTTTTATTAATGTTTGTTCCCAATTGTAAAGTGCTACGGAATTTGCTGGCGCTATATAAATAAATGTTGATGATGATGATGTCTAGATGCAGAGGTTTAACAATCCAAAGGATCATACACAGGGAAATCCCAGAATGCAGCACAAGGATACACAGGGAGAGCCAGATGCCAAGTGGTAGCTGGGTTGCTCTGACAAGGCTGCAGTGTCCAGGTAAGCTTTATATAGTCTGCAGATAGTATATGCCGCCTCCCAGCTACAATCATGTGACAACCCAACCAAGAACAATTGGCAGAGAAATCAGCAGCACAGGAGTAGGTAAGTTTGTGACACCAGTCCACCAAATATTTGATTCCACCTCCGGATCTTTTGAAGCAGAGGATTTGACTCTTAAGAGCCGCGGCAGCTCGGCCCTGCCGCGATGTGCTCTGGCCCCTTAGACGCGTCCCAGACATCACCATGATGACCGGGATGTCACTTCCGATTTTTGTCCCGGCCGTCACCATTGCGATGGCTGGGACACTCGATTCACCGCCGCGACCCGCAACCTTGGCAGCCGGGCGCGTGCGCAAATCATATATTTACTAGTCCCCTGGTAGGACTAATTTTCCCTCCTGTGCCTCCCAGTTTTATATTGGCTCGTTCATGTATTTAAGGCAGGGAGGGCTTGGCCTCCCTGCCGGTTATAGCATCCACTGCCTGTGTGTTGCTGACCTGCTTGTTCCCTGATCTACCTTTCCAGATATTCTGATTGGGTCCTCGTTGCTTGGATTTGGATTTTGCTTCCTTGCCTGTGACCCTGACCTCTGCCTGGACTTTGGATAACACTTCTTTGTCTGTGACCCTGACCTCTGTCTGAACTTTGAACCAGTTTGTTTTCTGCCAGCCCTGACCCTCGGCCTTTCGTCTGACTCTTCCTCTGGCCATGGTTCTGCTATCCTAGTCTGGTCCCGGACTCCTCCAGTTTTCCAGCTACTTTGTTCCTAGCTGCAGTTTCCCTGATAAGCCTCTACTGCATAGAGATAAGTCCTGGGGGCATCCAGGTACCGGTGAACGTATACAGTTCTATGAGAAAGGCGGCTGCTAAAGGTGAAGACCTCTACTAGCTCGGCTTTAAAGGTTTATCAGCAACTGGGATTCTAACACTGACTGATTTCTAATTCCTGTCCCTGTTGAATCTCAAGGGGAGAGGAAAAAACGGTGGGAGAGAAGAAAATGGTTAACCAATGGCTTAAGTAGGGAAACATGGAAAGGACTGGAGATGCGAAGAGAGGCAGGAAGTTTTAAATTGATTGATGACCTGTAAGAACTTGTAAGGTCCAATGAAGCACGGGGCAAACTTCATGCAAGGGACTTTGAGCCGAATGTTCTTGATAGAGAACCAGACTCTGTCTCCTATCCTCACTGCAGGGACTGCTTGCCGCTTCTTGTCAGCAAAACATTGTAATGATCCGAAGACTTCCTAAGGCAGGTCAAGACTTGAGACCAACTGGATGCAAAATCTTGCTGAAAAGCGTCAACTGCAGGAACCTGGGTGGTAGGGAGGGAAAAAAATTTGGAAAGGGGGGGACGCAGACCGTAAACTATAAAGAAGGGTGTAACAGATGTGGACTCATGAAATAAGTTGTTATGGGCGAATTCAGCCCAGGGTAGAAGGTCAGACCAGTTATCTTGATTGGCGGAAGAGAAGATCCTGAGAAATGTCTCGAGGTCTTGGTTGACTTTCCATTTGATAGAGGGTGGTAGGCCGAGGAGAAGCTGAAGCGGATATTGAGGAGTTGGTAAAGAGCTCGCCAGAATTTAGCAATGAACTGGACTCCGCGGCTGGATACTATTCCAAGTGGACAACCGTGAAGACGGAATATCTCCTTCACAAAATGTTGCACCAAAACTGGAGAGGTGGGAAGACCATCAAGAGGCATAAAATAAAATCTTTTAGAAAAGCGGTCAACTACCACCCAAATAGTGTTGAAGCCTCTACTAGGAGGTAGGTCAGTGATGAAGTCCATACTGATGTATGACCAAGCATTAATTGGCAGAGGTAGCAGAAATCCCAAGGACCTTTGACAGGACTTGTATGCACGCAGATATTACAGGCTGCCACATAGTCTCTGACATCTGACCAAAGAGCAGGCCACCAGTAGCTCAGAGCAATAAGTTCTGTGGTTTTGAGATAACCCACGTGACCAGCAAAACGGGAAGCATGGAATCAACGAAGGAGTCTCTTCCAGAGTTAGGAATATATGAAGGTTTTTCCAGGTGGTGGGATAGTAGACGGAGTCACTGTAGAGGAGAGAAGATACTTGGCGTTCAGGATAAGATGCTTAGCGGGTTCTTCAGAATCTTGGATGGAGCAAAAGGCCAGAGAGAGGAAATCAGCTTTCTTGTTCTTATGCCCTATCTTGTATGTAAGTTGATGGTGGAACCGCAAAAAGAACAAGAACCAGTGAGCTTGGCGGGGTTTAAAAACTGGGCAGACTGTAAATATAGGAGTTTTATGTGGTCCGTGAAGATCAGCCTCCTGTGGCTGATTAGGTCAGCTTGGGCTGCCTTGTTCTTATTGGCTGCTCTGGGTATTTAAGGCAGGGAGGACTGGACCTCCCTGCCGGTTATAGCGTTTCCAGTCCTGTGCTGTTGCTGACCTGCTGTTGGATTCCTGTCTGCCTGATCTTCCGTTGTGACCTTTTGCCTGTACCTTGGACTTTGCCTGTGACCCTAACCTTTTGGCTTGTATTCGGGACTTCGCTATTTCGCTACGGGCCTCTGACCTCGGCCTGCTACTGACCACCCGCTCCAGTCTGGGCTGGCCCCTCCGGTTCCATCTACGCTACGGTCATCATTGATGAGCTTTTACTACTCTGAGCTTAAAACCTGGGGGCTTCTGAGTACCTGTTAGCATATAAAGCTCTACGAGAAAGACGGCTGCTAAATGTGAAGACCTCTACTCTAAACTGTTCTAAAAGCTCATCTTGGTGGTCGTGAGCCCTAACATTATAACCGGCCCGTGAGATTACTGGAGAGGATTATCCATGGATGAAAAAGGGGACGAATCCCTCTCCAACCCAAGTCTTAGCACGACAGATCCAAACCCTGAACCAGGTGGTCCAAGGACTATCGCATGGTTTATCTGCACAAGAGAAAGCCTCTAGGACTTCTCAAGCCCAGCAAGTTCCCCTGGCGCCTGCTGTAGAACCTAAGTTGAATCTGCCAGACCGTTTCTCTGGAGAGAGAGCTTTATTCCGCAATTTTAAAGAAAGTTGTAAGCTCTTTTCAGCTAAGACCCCGTTCTTCAGGTTAAGAGCAGCAAAGGATCGCAATTATATATCCCTTCTCCAAGGCGACCCCCAGTTCTGGGAGTTCAGTCTGGCTTCTGCAAGTCCTTTGTTACAGTCCGTGGATACATTCTTTAATGCTTTGGGCCTGCTTTATGATGATCCAGATCGGGTGACCTCAGCCGAAGCTCACCTTAGGGCCTTAAAGCAAGGTTGGCGCTCTGATGATGAATATTGTGCCGAATTTAGGCGATGGTCTACCGACAGCAAATGGAACGATTCCGCATTGCGCAGTTAATTTCGCTTAGGTTTGTCGGAGCAGATCAAAGACGCTTTGGTACAGTATTCTTCTCCAACATCTTTGGAAAATCTTATGCAGCTCGCCATCAAAATTGACAGACGGATCAAGGAGAGAAGGGCAGAAGAGGAGGTACCTTCATGTTCATCAGCCTTTGTTCCTGCATCAGTGGACATTGAAGAGGCTATGCAATTAGAAGCCTACCGTCTTTCTGCAGAAGAAGAAACCAGAAGACGAAGCCAAGGTCTGTGTCTCTAATGTGGCATCAATGGTCATTTTTCCCGTTCCTGCCCTAATAAGTCGGGAAAGGACTTGGCCTAGGAGTTAAGGAGGAGGTTCACCTAGGTCTGCAGATCATCTCATCTAAAAATGCAGTTTTGGTTCCCGCACATATCACTTATGGTGCTCATTCCGTTGATATCTTGGCCTTTATAGATAGTGGTGCCGCCAGTAACTTTCTGGACATTGGATTTGCCAAATCATCTGGGATTCCTTACAAAGGTATCGGTACTGCTATTACTGTATGTGGCTTAGATGGAGGGCCACTCCCAGGTGGCAAGGTCTGTGAAACTCCCCCGCTACAGTTGACAGTGGGAACCCTTCACTCAGAAACTTTGTCCTACTACCTCATCAATTGCCCGTCTGTACCATTAATACTGGGGCATCCCTGGCTTTGCCTCCATAACCCTGTAATAGATTGTGCCATCAAATTAATTCCGGGTGCTAAATTACCAAAAGGAAGACTGTATTCACTCTCTGGTCCTGAAACCAAGACTTCAGAGGCCTTAACAAAATTGCTATAAAAAAACACCTACCCACTTCCTCTCATCTCGGTCCTGTTTGATCAACTTAGAAGTACTACCATCTTCACCAAAATTGATCTTTGCGGGGCATACAATCTCATCCGCATCAGAGAAGGGGATGAGTGGAAGACAGCTTTCAATACCCATTCCGGCCACTATGAGTATTTGGTTATGTCGTTCGGTCTTTGTAACGCACCAGCTGTCTTCCAAGACCTCATTAATGAAGTTCTCTTGGAGTTCCTTCATCAGTTTGTGGTTGTATACTTGGATGACATATTAATATACTCCCACTCCAAGTCTCAGCACCGGCTCTATGTTGAGCAGGTTCTCCATAAATTATGGGACCATCATCTTTTTGCCAAGCTCTAAAAATGCGAGTTTGAATTTCGGAGTGTATCATTCCTAGAATATATAATATCCTCTACCTGATTTTCTATGGACCCAAGTAAAGTTCAGGCCATTTTGGATTGGGTGCGGCCCATTAATCTGAAAGCTGTACAAAGGTTCCTGGGTTTTGCCAATTACTACTGAAGATTTATCCAAGGCTTTTCTTTTTTGGTAGCTCCCATTGTTGCCTTTACCCGGAAGGGGGTAGATCCTGGTAATTGGTCCTCAAAAGCTATCAATTCCTTATAAAGTTTTAAAAAAAGCATTTATCTTCGCCCCTGTCTTGAGGCATCCTAACCCTGAGTTGCCCTTTGTTCTGGAGGTTGGTACTGCTGGCACGGTTCTATCTCAGAAGGATCCTGGTAATCACCGACTACTTCCTTGCACCATTTTCTCCCACAAGTTCTCTGCTGCAGAGGCCAACTATGATGTTGGTAATTGGAAACTCTTAGCCATTAAATGGGCTTTTGAAGAATGACATCACTGGCTGGACGGAGCCATCCATGTCATCTTAGTCATCACTGAACATAAGAACCTCCAGTACATTGAATCTGCAAAACGGCTGAATCCTATGCAAGCCCGCTGGTCATTGTTCTTTACCCGCTTCCATTTTATTATCAGTTATAGATCAGGATCCAAGAACACCAAGGCGGATGCTTTATCCAGAAGCTTTGTCTGTCATCATGCACCAGTTCCGAAACCGCTGCTTATAATACCACCTTCATTTATTCATGCAGGTTTAGCCCAGGGCTTTGGTATAACCCTTCGCAGATTTCAAAAGTTGGCTTCCTCTGAGACACCCGCAAACCGCTTATTTGTGCCAGTTCACCTTCGAAATGCTGTCCTCACTGAAGCCCATGAAAATATGACTGCCGGACATCCCGGTTTCTTTAAAACCATGGAAAATTTCTCAAGTTCTGTTTGGTGGCCCACCTTGTCTTCAGATGTTCGATACTTTGTTATGTGCTGTGAAATTTGTACTAAAAACAAAACCTCTAGGAACTGCCCTTCTAGTCAGCTTATGCCATTATCTGTTCCTACAAGACTTGGACACATTTATCTATGGAGCCAAGAAAAAATAATGGGTAAGGCCGCGCTTCCTTCAAGATGTATGTGCAGCCACAAATGAGAACCTAGAAGTGTGTGGAGGGGAATCCCCACCTTCCCAGAAGGGTAGTACAAAGAACAGAAATAGTTTCTGGGCGCATGGAGTGAATATATAATTTATATTGGGATTTATTCTTTATACAAGGCAAACATAAACATGTTCCGGCCGGAACAAATACAGATAAATAAAATATTGAAATGAGCACAATGGCTTTCAATAATATAGCATAAAATTCCCGATTCTTGTAAGAGTATATCATAAAATGATGTTAGGAGACCAAGGCCCTTTCAAAAGTGATATTAGCAAAAGAAGTCACGTGAATTCAATTGGAATAATAAAGGATTAAATGCTTGTAATGTAATCGGAGTGAGGAGATAACTCGTGGTTCCAATTTGGTGATATAAATCCAGATGGACATAAATGAGGTCCATATAAAATATTGTATGTGGATGGATGTGCAAAAATGAATCAATGGTACTGCGGGTAGGCAGGGAGTTGTATCAACCATGTATAAGTCCAGATGGGTACGTGTCCATAAATGTCCAAATACTGTGTGGAAAATTCAATAAACTTACATTCCGGTGAAGACGTGGTTCGGTCGGGGTTGATGTTTTCCTCCTGTGGTTCGGGTGCTCCTTTTTCCTCCCCAGATAGCGGCTACCTGTGCAACTAGCAAACACAAACTGTGTCCCACTGTAAGTATAGGACGAGACCTGATCAGCCCTTATGCACTGCAAGGAAGACTCCTAAAAATGTGCCCTTTCCACCTCTGTATTTCATCTAAATAATCTAATTCAAAATGAAACCTCACTCCTTTTTATGGTTTAGTAATTGGCTCCTTAGTTATTTTAGCATGAAAGGTGAATGATGCAAGACCAGTGAATGAATACACTTATCTATTGACATGCAGTTACTCAAATGTTACAGAGGACATATAAGATACTATTAAAGTAATTCTATCGTTTTCAAATAAGCATTGCATAGGCGATTGTATTGTGTTTCTAACGCACAAAGTGATTTATTTTAGCAGATGTAAATAGTCAACAATTCAATACATTATTATATTATGATACAGTACAGTACAGCCAATACCAAAAGTTACATACATACCGCGCTCTTATCGCATGCACTCGCTGCGCTAACCACGGGCACCCCTGGACAGTAATTCACCTTTGAATACTGTAATCAGTGAAGACTGAGAGCTGGGTGCACAGCTATGATCATATATAAACAGTCAGTGTTACAGAGAACAATGCAAATGATCTGGCTTGGTTCTATAGGTCCAGACATCGGATGGGTCCAGGCTAAACAGGTCATAGGCTGATTCAATCTAAGGAATCCAAAGGTGGGGGTCATCTCTCCAGGGGATGAGCTCCTTTCTTCCCGCCAATGCTTCAGTTACAATTAGCATTTCATAGCCAGCATCATACAAAGGTTTATTCCCTAACATCAATAACTAGAGTATGCAATATGCGATCTCTTCGGCGATGGAACCGGACAGCTGCTGATGAATAGGGTTTTAATATGATACTAATCATGATACCTTTCCTATAACCTGAACCTTGAATATCACTGAAGTGTACATATAATCATTTTATATATATATATATATATATATATATATATATATATATATATATATAGACTAATAATAAACCAAATACTATCGGCTCATAAATTACAGTGTAACGGAACCAATATGAATATGAATTATATAAATAACTAAATGTTGTAATGCAAGTGTGTGCGTGCGTATTTTACCGTGCGATCGCACCATGCCACTTGTTACGTGGCGTACGGATCTTTGTTACGTGGCGTACGGATCGCAATCGCACGGCAAAACAATATTAACCAATATACTTTAGTTCATCCAATTATACGACTTCGACAGATACCTACTGGGGTTACTGAGTTTGGAGTGAGTTAATTATGGCAAAAGTACTTGCAGGTTGTCTGAAATTTAAAAAAATAAAATATCAAATTCTTATGTCTGTAATTACTGCCTTACCAAACTGTGATAAGCACAACTGCTTGTTATTGAGTGACACTTCCTGTCCATCCTTTCTGTAAGTAGGGAGTGCCCAGCCTCTGCGAGAGCATGTGTTATTTAGTAACTGTGAAGGGAGAAGCTGGTCTCTCCAAGTGTTGGGGCCGGACCTGTAACAGACAACAGTTCTCAGCCAATACCACTTCTTCTAGTCATAAATATATAGCTGAATACACTGCGGGCCTCATGCACTTTTCCATGCTGTGCATGCTCTGGAAAATAAAGTACGTCTAAGTCTGCCCATTGTGCCTCTACATATAGAGAGGCACAACAGGGGAGAGAAGTTTTGAAGTAATAATTAACAAAATATATATATATATATTCTGTATTAGTAATAAATAGGTTTATATTTGATATATATATCAAATATAAACCTATTTATTACTAATACAGAACTCATCTAAGTTTATGTGCCTGTGCTTTTAAGAGGATAAGTACTGACCTTTCTCTTACATATTGCACAATACAGAACAACAAGAACTATATAATGGTCACATGACCTTCATTTCACAATATAAGGCCAAAAGACATATTTGCTCCAAATAAGGTCAAGAAGACCCTTCCAAAAAACCTCTCCAAGAACATGTAACTTTAATGAAGACTAATGATAGAGACTTAGGGCTAGATTTACTAAGCTGCGGGTTTGAAAAAGTGAGGATGTTGCCTATAGCAACCAATCAGATTCTAGCTGTCATTTTGTAGAAGGTACTAAATAAATGAAAGGTAGAATCTGATTGGTTGCTATAGGCAACATCCCCACTTTTTCAAACCCGCAGCTTAGTAAATCTAGCCCTTAGAGTGTCATTAGTGATGTAAGCTGGGAAGGTGTGTTTTAAGTAATGATGAGTAACATTTTCTATAAAAGAATGACTTAATCAAATATAGATTGTCAATTGGCATTTGAGACCCTGGGCATATGTCTGCTTCGTCCAGTATGGCTGTATCTATGCATAATATCTTTAAATAAAGAATAGAAATATTATATTTTGGAAACCTGCTCATCTCATTTATTATTTAAAGTAAAGATTAGCAAAAATCTTATAGAGAAGGGACAGGCTAGCGTAGCCCTAGTCCAGTAAGGACATTACACACACCTTATGTACGATGCAGGGTAGGAAGCAGCAGTAGATAAACCTCTTATGAGGTGTATCTTTTGTGGCTGCTTCCCGCCGGTTTAAGATACGTGCTGCTACTGATGATCATGAACACAAATTCTACACCAGCATTAAAAAAAGTCTTATGACAAATAACAGGTGTAGTATTAAGGATAGAATTGAAGATTGACACTTTCCATTCAAAGCTGAATAAAAGTCTTTAATCCAAAGTTTTGGTCCCTGTTTGGACTTTTATCAAGGACATACAAATACAATGACTTAAAAAGATAATTTACACCCCAATGGTTTTCCCACAATACATCATTGGAAACAACTAGGGGTAGATTTACTAAAGCTTCTAAAAAAAGAAAAGTGGATGTGGTGAACAAAGCACCCAGTCATATTCTAGCTATCATTTGTCCAGTACATTCTAGAATATAACCGCTAGAATCTGATTGGTTGCTATGGGCAACACCTCCACTTTTCCTTTTTTAGAAGCTTTAGTAAATATACTGTACCCCCTAGTGTCAATTAAATGACATCATACAAGGCAATCTCCCAAATATAACACAATAAATCAAAGTAAAACAGTATATAAAATGTAAAATATAACAAAAAAAATGCTGAAATGCTTGTAATATAAACACAAGAGGCAATGATAGCACCAGTGTTAACATATATGAAACCATACAGAACATGTAAGAAAAATGATAAAGGAAAAATGGGAATATAACAAACATAGGGCCTGATTCATCAAGGTACGTATCTGCCAATTTTGAGCGTACTGTACGCATAATCACTGCGCACGCCCAGAATTGGGACATACGCCAGTAAACACAGCTCTGTCTGGTCCGTCTTCAAATGTAAAGGACGCTTTGCGTTTTGCTGCAGTCAATGTACAGCAGTGGTGTGCCAAACTCAAGCGCACGCAGTCACGTCCGAATCAAGCTTTGAGAGTCTCAAAGTTTTTTGTTTTTCTGCCATACCTCTTGCTCCACCTACAGGGCTAGTCTAATTCCAGTGCAGCAATAATCTTAACTGTTTGATCATTAATGCCTTAATTTTTAATTGATGGCATTAATTATATATTTCTTTTTTTTTCTGTGTGTTTTTTTGCAAATTTATAATCCACATAGGCTTTGGACGTATCGTGTAGTATCTTGCAGGGTCGGACTGGCCCATCGGGGTACCAGGATAATCCTCAGTGGGCCTCAATGCCTTGTTATTCTACCCCTTACCAGTGGTGGGCGGGGCCTCTGTCCAGTAACCCCTTCCTTGCAATCTATGGTTAGGCATAAAAGATACCTCTCACCAGGGACCAGCCACATTATCACGTGTGGTAGTCCCTCCCCTTCCTGCTCCTCTTTTCCCACGTGTACTGCGTTACATGAGCGCACTAAGTCAAGGGGGTTACTAGAGGATTACTCCTCCTGTCATCTGTGACGTCATGTGACAGCAATCAAGCACACAATAATGCTCCGCAACTGAGTGACCTTCAGCTCCAACCTCCGGGACTCTTGGAAGCAGGGGGGGGGGGGTCATGCCTCAACCAAGCCAGATGCCAGCACAGGAGGAGCCTAGCTCAGGGGAGCCTTCACTATATAAGTAAACGATCGACTTTCCCCACAAAGTTTTGTTGTAAAAAAGAATAAACCACAAGAATGCCTATGGCATAGAAACACGTAGTTGAAAGTTTTGAAGTTATCCACTGTCTGAGCCAATTGTACCTTGTCCCCAAGCTTAGAAATAAATAAATATATATATAATATATATATATATGACCAAAAAAATAAATAAGAAGGAAAGAAGTAGACTGCATTCGTTTTGAGATAATTTGAAACCGCAATGGTCTCTCTTCAGGCTTCAATAAGTCACTATCTCCATGGAATAAATATCCTTTACGTTTTTTAGTGCTTTTCACAAGTACTGTCTGATTTTTTCTTCTCTATACTCGTTAGAAAGACTGTCAACCTTGTCAGTCCAGAGGTATAGAATATACGATATCTATCTCTTCCAATATATATATTTTCTCAAGCTAGAATATCAGCAACTGTTCTTTAACTTGTAAGTCGGTCACATGTTACATCTTCCATTAATTTTTTTGACGTATGCAGAACATAGAGCAGACTCCGTTTAAAATCTGGGGCCTGTAGCACAGGGGACTGGGCCAGAGCAGATTTCAGAGCTGTAAATGCATTCTCACTGTCCTCTGTGCAATTAACCACCTGTGGTAATTTATTTTTTGTTAAGTCAGTCAGAGGTTTGGCTAGGGTGCTATAATGGCACACAAACTTTTGATAATGCCCAGCTGTACCTAAGAAAGACATGACCTGCTTTTTCGTGGTAGGGGTCGGCCACGCTGTGATAGCCTCTACCTTGCCTGGCTCTGGGCAGAGGATACCTCTCCCTACACTAATGGTGCCCCAAATACTGCACTTCATGCATGCCAAGCTGGCACATCTCTGGCTTGATAGACACACTATTCAGATGGATCAGGGGCTCCTAACAGGTCTGGCTGAGCACCACAATGTCATCCAGGTAGGCAACTGCATGTCCCTCCTGGCCCTCTAGTAGGTCATTTACCAGGAGCTGGAAGGACGCAGGGGCATTTTTCATTCCAAAGGGCATGACCGAAAACTCAAACAGCCCAAATGGGGTGATAAATGCGGAGCGCTCACGTACCTCAGGTGACAATAGGATCTGCCAGTACCCTCTACTGAGATCCATGATAGTGATGTAGCATAACTGGGCAAGCTGATCCAGTAGTTCATCTATCCTATGCATAGGATAAGCATCAAACACTGTTGCGCCATTCAACCTCCTATAGTCTACACAGAAACGGGTGCTCCCACATTTCCTTGGGACCAGTACCACTGGGGCAGCCCAAGAACTGTGAGACTTTTGAATTACTCCTAGCTGCAACATCTCGTCTATTTCCATTTTTATTGCTTCTAGCACTTCTAGGGAAGTACAATATGCTGTCTGTCTGAGGGGGGTTTGGTTTTCTGTGTTTACATCATGTGTGACCAAGTGTGTTTTTCCAGGTTTCCTTGTAAAATGGGACTGATAGGGCCGTAGCATGTCAGCTAGCTGCTCTAGCTGAGAGTCAGACAGCTCTTCACTGCAGAGGGCGTCTGCTAGGGACCCTGCCTCTTTAGCAGCAGTTGCTAAATCTACCAAGAGGTCAGACCTCCGATCGTTCTCAGGCAAGCTACACACAGATAATACACAAGCTTCCTTGTCATGATAAGCTTTGAGCATGTTGATGTGATAAATCTTCTGCCTCTTTTGGCCCTCATCTTTTGTCACTACATAATTGACATCATTAATGCGCTGTACTATGGTGTAGGAGCCCTCCCAGACAGCCTGCAACTTGTTCTGCTGCATAGGGATCAGAACCAAAACCTTTTGCCGCACCTCAAATATGCGTTCTCTCGCATTGCTGTCATACCACAGCTTCTGTTTCACCTGCACAGCTTTCCATCCCCATTAAGGACTGCAATTTTTTCCTGAACTGCACTACATAGTGTACCACTGACATTTCTGCGGTGATCAATTTCCGTTCCCACTCTTTCCTACTCAAATCTAACAGGCTGCGCACCCGGGGCCCATACAGGAGTTCAAAGGGTGAGAAGCCAGTGGATTCCTGTGGTACCCCGCGGTATGCAAAGAGGAGATACGGCAGGAAACTCTCCCTGTCTCTTCCCTGCGACTCCACAAAAGTCCTAAGTATCTGATTTAGGGTGCAATTAAGGTGTTTGCACAGCCCATTAGTCTGCGGGTAATACAGAGAAGTAATTAAATGATTTACCTGCATCTTTTTACAAAGACTCTGCATGAGGTTAGCCATGAACTGGGTACCTTGATCAGTAAACATTTCAGAGACGGACGTCTATCTAGCCTTTAAGGACGTCTTCTCCAAGCAAAGATCAGAGATTCTTCCACCCCATCGCCCGTGGGACTGTCCGATTGAATTAATTCCGGGAAAACAGATTCCTCGTGGTAGGACTTATCTCCTGTCCTTACCAGAGACCCAAGCTATGTCACAATACATATCTGAGAACCTAGCCCGAGGGTTTATTAGAAAATCATCTTCTCCAGCCGGAGCAGGATTCTTCTTTGTCAAAAAAAAAGATGGATCCTTACGCCCTTGTATTGATTATCGGCAACTAAATAAAATTACTATTAAGAACCGTTATCCATTACCCCTTATTATGGACCTTTTCAACAAGATTAGTGGAGCCCGCATCTTTACCAAACTAGATCTCAGAGGGGCATATAATTTAGTACGGATCCGTCAAGGAGACGAGTGTAAGACAGCGTTTAACACGCGGGACGGACATTTTGAATATCTAGTTATGCCGTTCGGGCTTAGTAACGCCACCGCAGTATTCCAATCCTTCGTTAATGAGATCTTCCAAGACTGTTTATATCACTTTGTCGTTGTCTATTTGGACGACATCCTAATCTTTTCCCAAGACATTGCCTCCCATCGACACCACGTTAAGGAAGTCTTACTCCGATTACGAGCTAACCAACTCTTCTGCAAATTAGAGAAGTGTATCTTTGAAGTGGAACAAATCTCTTTCCTTGGGTACATTGTTTCCGGAGCAGGATTAAGCATGGACCCACAAAAGGTGTCTGCCATTACCAACTGGCCTCTTCCTCAAGGCACCAAGGCCATCCAAAGGTTTATTGGATTCGCCAATTATTACAGACAATTTGTTAAAGGGTTCTCTTTCATTATTGCACCAATAACTGCGCTGACACGAAAATCAGCCAACCCCAGGAATTGGTCTTCGGACGCCCTAAAAGCATTTAATCTCCTGAAACAGGCCTTTTCATCCGCTCCAGCCCTTTCTCAACCGGATCAATCTGAACCCTTTTTTCTAGAAGTTGACGCCTCTGCTATAGGTGTTGGGGCAGTACTCTTCCAAAAATCCAAAGACGGTTCTCATCTACCTTGCGGGTTCTTTTCCAAAATTTTTTTATCTCACGAGAAGAATTATGGAATTGGTGACAAAGAGTTACTAGCAATCAAGGCTGCCCTAGAGGAGTGGCGACACTTACTTGAAGGTTCACGTCATCCAGTAACAGTTCTTACCGATCATAAGAACCTGCTTTATATCAGCGAGGCTCAATGCCTCAATCCACGCCAAGCTCGATGGGCATCGTTCTTCGCACGCTTTAACATCATTCTGACCTACCACCCAGGATCCAAGAACATCCGAGATGATGCTCTATCTTGATCTTTTGACAACACGGATCTCTGTACTCCCCTGGAACCCCTACCCATTCTAAATCCGACCAGGGTTATCGCCCTTACCAAAACCACGGCCAAGACACCCCCGAGTGGCTGTTCCTTTTTGGAGCCTAAATTACGAATCAAAGCTCTCCGGTGGGCACATTCCTCCAAATTGGCAGGACACGCCGGTGTTAAGAAAACTTATGAATTCCTTCGTCTGAGATATTGGTGGCCAACACTACATTCAGATGTACGAAGTTTTGTGGCTTCTTGTGATACATGTGCCTGTTGTAAGAACCCCAGAATGGCCCCTTCTGAGCTCCTTCAATCACTTCCCATTCCAGATTTTCCTTGGCAAAGTATATCCATGGATTTCATCACGGATCTTCCCCCCAGCAATGGATGCACCACTATTTGGGTTGTTGTGGACAGATTTTCTAAAATGGCCCACTTTGTACCTTTGTCCGCTCTACCATCTGCTTCTCAGTTAGATTCTATCTTCATTAAAGAAATATTTAGACTTCATGGATGTCCTCGTGAGATCATCTCTGACGTGGAGTGCAATTCGTTTCCAAATTCTGGAGGGCCTTTTGTAAAATACTTGGGTCTGACCTCAAGTTCTCATCAGGTTATCATCCGCAAACCAATGGTCAAACGGAGCGGGTTAACCAAGATCTCGAAGTCTTCTAACGATGTTTTTCTTCAGATAACCAAGCAGAATGGGCTAATCTCTTACCTTGGGCGGAGTTTTCTCACAATATTCATCATCACGAGTCTACTGGTGCCTCTGCTTTTTTTATTATTTATGGTTCCCAACCCACCCTCCCAGACTTTTCCAGCCAAGGTTCCTCGTCAGTTCCCGCAGTGGAGGATGTCATGCGGAACCTTTCTCAGATTTGGTCTAATACGAAAACTAGACTCCAAGAGACTTCCCAACGCTATAAGCAAGCAGCAGACCGCCATCGGAGACTGGTCCCTCTTTTACAGGTTCACGACAAAGTATGGTTATCCACACGTAACCTTAAGTTAAGAGTACCTTCTCAAAAATTGGCTCCCCGTTATATTGGGCCCTTTTCCATAACACATGTGATCAATGCAGTAACCTACAGACTCCGGTTACCTCCTTCCCTGAAGATCCACAATGTCTTTCATGTCTCTCAAACCACTTGTACTCAATAAATTTCATCAGTCGCCTCATCGTCCAGCTCCTGTACGTACTACGGAAGGCGAAGAATTTGAAGTAAGTCGCATCCTGGATTCCCGTATCCTCCATGGACGACACCAATTCTTAGTACATTGGAAAGGCTTTGGGCCAGAAGAGAGATCCTGGGTGCAAAGAGAAGATCTTCATGCCCCACGGCTATTAAAACAGTCCCTCGAACAAAGATCTATCCAACAAAGTAGGGGAGGAGGTACTGTCAGACGCCGTCTCCGTGCTATGTCTGCCGCACAGAGACGGACGTCTGCTTCTGTGACATAGCGCTCGGTTGCCAGGCAACCGGGCGTACTTCCGGATCAGCGGTCGCGTGTTCCGTTGCTAGGCAATGGAACGCTTCCCAGTAACTCCAGCGGTGGTGTTTAGCGTCACCACCGCCAATGATTGGACTACAGCTGTATAAAAGCCTCACTCTGGCACATGGAGAGTGCCAGAGTATTAGGTCTCATCCTAGCTCCAGCGTTCCTGTGTACCATTTCCAGCGCTTCCTGTGTATTACCCGGCTTGTTACTTACTACTCCTGTTCTGTGCTCCCTGTGAACTTGACTTTGGCTTGATATTTGATTCTTCCTCCTGTGCTTCTGACCCCGACCCGGCTACCCTGACTACGGCTTTGAACTTTCCCTTGGACATCTCCTGAATTCACGGTTTGGACCCGGCCTGTACGACACCGCTTTCATCTACTGCTTCACTGATTACTCCCTCGGAGGACCGCGACCTGCGTGTTCCCGCAGCTAAGACCACACTTACTTGCGGGGGTCCCTGGTGAAGAACAGGAACACGTTAGACTCCGCGCCTCTTTGGTGAGTAGTGCAAAAACCAGTAAGCAAATACCCTAATCTGTGACAATTGTTATGTTGGACCATTTGTCATCTTCGCTAAACCTTCATCTTCTGTAATCAAGCTAAAAATCACCTGTTTGTTAGGAACCCCTCCAGCCGGCACAACACAACCCGGAGTCTACTCTGCCAATCAGGTGTTCACTGGAGCCCCTGGTGGTGGGGACAGACTGGGCTGCAAACTGACAGAGGGTCGTGAAGTCTGTGCCGACTGGGGAGAACCCAAGCAAGTGGGGTGAGGTCCACGCAGAGGTCAAGGGCGGCAGCAGGTTGCTATTCCAGTTAACAAGCCGGGGTCAAGGGTCACAGGCAGACAGGAGAAACGGTAAACAGGCCAGAGGTCAGGGTCACGAGATACACAAGCGAAGTCCAAATCCAAGCCAAGGGTCATACACGGGAGATCAGCAGAAGTTTAATAGATAGGAACAGGAACAAAGCAGGTCAGCAGACTGGGAAGCAGACGCTATAACCGGCAATGAGGCAGCAGACCTCATTGCCTTAAATACAGACACAGAACAATCAGCAGTTGAACCCACTCCTGCAGGCTAATTTACTAGTATCCAGCAGGGCCAATCAGGGCTTGCCCCTGACCTGCACAGTTGCAGGCTAATGCCTGTTAATCAGCCTCATAGAATCAGCCCACAGGCTGCCTGCTATGCGCATGCGCCCGGCTACCAGCACCGCCGGGCTAGTGTACTAGCGTCCGGCCGTCACCAGGGCAACGGCCGGGACACTGGGGCGCATGAGAAGCGAGCTGCGGTGGCTGTGAGTACCGTCGCGGCTCGTGACAGTACCCCCCCCCCCCCCTTGAGGAGGGGTCAAGGAACCCCGACACCCAGGTTTTCTTGGAAATTTCCTGAAGAACTCCTTCAGTTGTTTGGGAGCATGGAGTTGTCTCAGAGGAATCCAAGACCGCTCTTCTAACCCACGATTCCTCCACTGCACTAGGAAGTGCACCTGTCCTTGCACTTTTTTAGAATCAAGGATTTTCTGAACAACGTATTTTTGTGGCTTACTTGAATTTCTCCCAGAGAAGCTTGCAGACTGGGCTTGAGTTGGATAATGTACTGGCTTCAATAGAGAACAATGAAATGTGTTGGGAATTCTTAATGAGCCCGGAATTTTTAACCTAAATGCGACGGTTTTTTTTTGCAACAAGTGAGGCTTGTCTCAATGATGAGTGTACTTTCCTCCAGATAACTCTGAGATCCCTGGCAGTGGAGCGGATCTCCTGGATACCAACGGACTGGAGTGAATACAAAGAGTTAGATCTGGGGTGAAAACCATAATTGCAAAAAAACTGAGAGGTTTTGGTAGTCGAGTGATAGGAGTTGTTACAGGCAAATTCCGCCCAGGGCAACAAGGAGGACCAGTTGTCATGGAACTCTGATGTGTAGCATCGTAAAAACTTCTCTAAGGACTGTTTAACCTTTTCAGTTTGCCCATTTGACTGAGGGTGGTATGCGGATGATAAACTGATCTTGATTCCAAGGAGGGTACAGAAGGATTTCCAGAACTGCGCTATAAACTGAGAACCCCGATCGGAGACGATGTCAGTAGGGAGTCCATGGAGACGAAAAATGTGTTGAATAAAGAAGACGGCCACATCTCGAGCAGTAGGAAGCCTGGTTAACGGAATGAAATGCGACATTTTGCTAAACCGATCTACCAATACCAAATGGTATTGTGTCCCACCGAGGGTGGCAGATCAACTATAAAATCCATGGACAAATGTGTCCAAGGTTTTGCAGGAGCGGCCAACGGAACCAACTGACCTACCGGCCGAGTCCTGGGAACTTTGTTCCTGGCACAAACTTCACAAGACAGGACGTGACTCTTGACGTCAGCAGACAAAGACGGCCACCATACAGTACGGGAAAGGATTTCCAATGTTTTGAAGACTCCAGGATGTCCAGCAGTCTGACTATTGTGTGCTTCAGCAAGGACTGCCTTCCTTAGATGCACTGGAACAAACAAGCATCCTACCGGAGTATTATCAGGAGCCAATCTCTGGAACCTTTGTAAGGTAAAGTTCAGGTCTTGGGTTAACCCGGCAAGGATCATAGACACAGGAACAATAGGCTCTGGACTAGTAACCGGAGCATGGTGAGCCAGGAAACTTCTGGACAGGGCGTCTGCCCGGACATTTTTAGAACCTGGACGATAGGTGATTATAAAGTTAAAACGGGTGAAGAACCGTGACCAACGAGCCTGTCGAGGATTCAGTCGTTTGGCCTACTGTATATACTGCAGATTCTTATGATCCGTTATAACGGAGATCTGGTGTGCAGCGCCTTTCAACCGATGTCGCCATTCCTCAAAGGCCCATTCAATTGCTAACAGCTCTCGATTTCCAACGTCATAGTTGGTTTCCGCTGAAGAGAACTGACGGGAAAAATAGGCACATGGATGTAAGCGGTGAGTATGGGGATCTTTTTGTGACAGGATGGCCCCGACACCGACGTCAGAGGCATCGACTTCAAGAATAAACGGTACCTTAGGATCCGGGTGTCTAAGGACCTGAGCAGACACGAAGGCTTTCTTCAGGGTTTCAAATGCCATTATTGCTTGTGGAGACAAATTAGCTGGATCGCTTTTCTTGCGAGTCAAGGTGACGATAGGGGCCACGATATCAGCAAAGCCACCAATAAATCTCCTGTAATAATTGGCAAATCCCAAGAATCTCTGAACCGCCTTGAGGTTATTCGGCTGTACCCAGTCCAGGATTGCTTGGACCTTGGTTGGGTCCATGGAGAAACCTTCTGAGGAGATTATATAACCTAAGAAGGATACCTTCTGGACCTCGAACTCGCATTTCTCTAGTTTAGCGTAGAGATGGTGTTCTCGCAATTTCTGCAGGACTTGTCTGACATGACCCTGGTGTACTGACAACGATTCTGAATATATGAGGATATCGTCCAAGTAGACAACAGCGAAGTGTCCCAGAAACTCACGTAACACCTCATTAATCAAATCCTGGAATACTGCAGGGGCATTACTAAGGCCAAACGGCATGACCAGATATTCGTAGTGGCCCGAGAGCGTGTTGAATGCCGTCTTCCATTTATCACCTGCTCTAATACGTATGAGGTTATAAGCACCACGAAGATCAATTTTTGTGAAGATAGTTGCCCCTCTTAGTTGGTCAAAAAGTACGGAGATGAGGGGAAGGGGGTAGGTGTTCTTAACCGTAATGAGATTCAGCCCTCGGTAGTCGATACAGGGTCTGAGTCCACCGTCCTTCTTGGATACAAAGAAGCACCCTGCTCCTACTGGGGACTTGGATGGCCTGATGAAGCCTTTCTCCAAGTTTTCATCAATGTATTCCTGCATGGATTTGGTCTCTGGACCAGAGAGAGAGTACAAGCGTCCCTTGGGTAATTTAGAACCCGGAATGAGCTCGATGGCACAGTCGAATTCCCCGTGCGGTGGTAGAGTGTCAGCAGCCTTTTTGGAGAAAACATCCCAGAACTCATGATACTGTGAAGGAAGTTGCTCTGGAATAGGCTGAATCACACGCAGAGGTAGTGTCAAACAAGACTGTGTACAATAAGAGTTCCCCTGGACAATTTCTCCTTTTACCCAATCCATGACAGGGTTATGACGGGATAGCCAGGGGTGGCCCAGAATCAAAGGAACTGACGGACATTCGATAAGGAAGAAGACTATGGATTCCGAGTGAAGAGCGCCAATGTTCAATTGTAGTGGCGGGGTCTCCCAGGTAATCTTGCCGCCTGGCAATGGACTACCATCTAAGCCACATACCGTAATGGCGGATTTGAGTTTAATCCGCGGAATCCCAGCAGGATGGGCAAACTCGATGTCAAGGAAGTTGCCTGCAGCTCCACTGTCAATGAAGGCCGACAGGTTCACCGAACCGGCACTAGACGTGAGTTGTGCAGGGATTAACACAGCCTTTTTTGAGGAAACAATTTGCAGACCTAGGTGAAACTTCCCCTCGTTCCCTAGGCATGCTCTTTTCCCGGCTTGTTAGGGCAGGAATGGGAGAAATGGCCCTTAGTGCCACAATAAAGACATAGGCCTTGTGATCGCCTCCTGTCTTTCTCCTCAGGGGAGAGACAATACGCTCCAAGTTGCATAGGTTCATCGTGATCCGTGACAACAGGAATCAAGGCAGATGGAAGAGAAGATGCCTCTTTCTCAGACTTGCGCTCCTTAATTCTTCTGTCAATTTTAATGGCGAGGTGCATCAGATCCTCCAATGAGGTAGGAGTCAGGTATTGCACCAAAGAGTCTTTAATCTGTTCCGACAGGCCTAGACGGAACTGACTACGTAAGGCGGGGTCATTCCATCCACTATCAGGTGACCATCTACGAAATTCAGCGCAGTGTTCTTCTGCCGACCGCCGGCCTTGTTTCAAGGCCCGTAGATGAGCTTCAGCGGAGGCCATACGGTCCGGGTCATCATATAGTAGACCTAATGCCTCGAAGAAAGTGTCTACTGACTGCATGGCAGGACTGGTCTGCGGCAAGGAAAAAGCCCAGGACTGGGGGTCACCCTGTAGAAGGGAAATGATAATCCCAACTCTTTGTTGCTCTGTACCGGAGGAGCGGGGTCTCAACCGAAAATAGATCTTGCAGCTCTCCCTGAAATTCCAGAACAGGGATCTATTTCCGGAGAACCGGTCCGGTAAATTCATTTTGGGTTCACAGGTGGAATCTGGAGTGGATTGCGAGGTTTTTGCAAGTTCCTCCTGAACGGACAAACGCTCAGCCAATCCCTGGATCATCTGGTACAAGGACTCAACATGGCCTGCTAAGGCTTGTGCCGGAGACGGTGTGGATCCGCTTTCATCCATTACTACCTTGTCTCAGTGTGAGGCCGGTTATAATGTTAGGAACCCCTCCAGCCGGCACAACACAACCCGGAGTCTACTCTGCATATCAGGTGTTCACTGGAGCCCCGGGTGGTGGGGACAGACTGGGCTGCAGACTGACAGAGGGTCGTGAAGTGTGTGCCGACTGGGGAGAACCCAGGCAAGCGGGATGAGGTCCATGCAGAGGTCAAGGGCCGGCAGCAGGTTGCTAATCGAGTTAACGAGCCAGGGTCAAGGGTCACAGGCAGACAGGAGAAATGGTAAACAGGCCAGAGGTCAGGGTCACGAGATACACAAGCGAAGTCCAAATCCAAGCCAGGGGTCATACACGGGAGATCAGCAGAAGTTTAATAGATAGGAACAGGAACAAAGCAGGTCAGCAGACTGGGAAGCAGAAGCTATAACCGGCAATGAGGCAGCAGACCTCATTGCCTTAAATACAGACACAGACCAATCAGCAGTTGAACACACTCCTGCAGGCTAATTTACTAGTATCCAACAGGGCCAATCAGGGCTTGCCCCTGACCTGCACAGTTGCAGGCTAATGCCTGTTAATCAGCCTCATAGAATCAGCCCACGTGCTGCCTGCTATGCGCATGCGCCCGTCTACCAGCACCGCCGGGACGCAGCGCTAGTGTACTAGCGTCGGGCCGTTGCCCTGGTGACGGCCGGACAGGAAGAGGAAATGACGTCCCGGTCGTCAAGGTGATGGCCGGGACGCTGGGGCGCATTAGAAGCGAGCCGCGGCGGCTGTGAGTACCGCCGCGGCTCGTGACACTGTTACAATGTGCAAAGTTCATTCTGTTTTTCATATTTCCCAAATTAAACCCTCAACATCTTCTTCACTACATCTAATTGCCCCTCCACCCATTAAGATAATTGGACAAGATGAATATATAGTAGAACAGATCTTGGACTCTCATTTCCATCACAGACAGTTGCAATTTCTTAAGTAGAAATGTTACAGTTTAGAAGAATGTTCTTGGGAACAAGCTAAAGATGTTCATGTTCCCAAGTTGATACAAACTTTTTTTCCTACAACATCCCACTAAGTCTGCAGTGCCTGGAAGTCGCCCATAAAAGAGGGGTGTACTGTCACGATCAGTAGTAGCAGTGTGTTTTCCCTCTGCACTGGTAAGTTGCCTGTTTGGGCAAGTCAGTTCTCTCGACCTGCCCATCTAAATGGTTCCTGGATTGTTGCTGCCATCGCCCAAAGTCTCAGGCAGCGCTTATTCTAAAAACCTGACTATTGATCTCCGTTATTCTGCACATGCGGAGATCTCTTGGTTCCTCTTCACTGTTAACTTATGACATCAAACAGCACCTGAATACAATATAAGAAGGATCCCTCTTCAATTCAATGGTGCTAGATAATTCTGTTCCAGTTCCTTGCTCTTTGTACCTGGCTTAATATTATAATCTTTGAAACCGCTTATCTGTGTACTGACCCGACTTGACTTCTGGTCCTCGCTATTTGGAACTTTGCACGTGCCGAGCTTGATTCTGGACCAGAAAGTGCAAGTAGCGATAACGCCCACGCGTGTTTCATTATGCTTGCACTTTGATCCAGTGTGTGTTTTAGTAGAATTTCTATGTTACTATTTACAGGCTCCTTAAATCCAGAGCTAGCACGGAGCAAACGGCAGGCAGTCAGCCATACACTCCCCATAATTGGTAAATCATATAGGCAGCGATAGAGTGGGCTGTTCCGCATGTGCATGTTCAGGGAGATGGCTGCTTGTGTCCCGGTCTATGGTTATTAAGGAAACATTTGTGTAATGGACTCCGGGCTCCTCCAGATCAGGGCTAGGGGTAAATGTATCAAGCTGAGAGTTTTCCGGTGGGTTTGAAAAACCAATCAGATTCTAGCTATCATTTCTTTAGTACATTCTACAAAATGATAGCTAGAATCTGATTGGTTGCTATAGGCAACATCTCCACTTTTCAAACCCGCCAGAAAATTCTCAGCTTGATACATTTACCCACTAGTGTGAAGCAATAGAGAGACAGTCAACTACCTACTCTCTACGAATAGTATTCTTAATTGATAGCATTTATACAGATATATTTGTTCTCGGTGAGATATATATAGGGAGCTGACTGCCATATAGGAGCATACATCTGCTACAAAGGGCTTATTACCATATAGGGATTTAACCGCCATAGGAGCCCTATTTAGCTTACCTTTCATAGATTACCTACCTTGAGCCATATGAGTATCTAGGATCGATACAGATAGTGCTTCCAGCGATTTTTATATGCATATTTTTTCACTTCTATTCACAAACACTTATATTTCGCTATTTTTATTTTTACTTTATTTTAACAAAGATAATAAAAGTTATATTTTAATACCCTAATTTATGGTATCCTTCCAAATATATCCTACCGCTCTTGGGAGTATATGTGCTCCTTATTTGGAAACAACTATCCAGTCTTTCCAATTTTAGAATATTGTATTTAGTTGTTACTTGGTCGCACCCCTTATATCTTGAATCAGAGGAAACTTGACAAGAGTAAAAGATTGGGTTTACTCCCAGCAATCTGTGCATGCAATGGAACTTATTTTTTAGCTTTGACAGTTTCACAGAAATATGAGCTTTTGATACAAATATATATCTATAATATAAATGTCTAGTGGCGTGTGTTAGTCTGTCTGTGTGTGTGTGGAAAAAATAAAACCAAGCTGCAACGCCACCTGCTGGGCGGAGTTATACACTGACCTACTAAATTCTTAGTGTGTGTGGAAAAAAAATTCAGAAAGGGCTGAAATTTGGTATACTAAGATGTTTTTAATTTGTTAATTTAATTTGTTAATTGTTAAAAGTGTTTATAAAGATTTAAAATATATATATATATTTCTTGAAGGAGAAGTGACAGTTGGGAGTGGTTGGTGGTTGCCGGGGGTGACAGTGGGGAGTGGTTGGTGGTTGAGGCCTGGGCTATGGCCCAAATGCATGACAAGAACCTTTTTAACACCTTAAGTAGCTTGATTTGACTAGAATGCATGAGTATCATGCATGGGTTAACTTGTGTATATATATATATATATATATATTGCTTAGAGCCAATCCAATTTTAGAGCTAAAATTAATCTTGGGGCTAGATTTACTAAACTGCGGGTTTGGAAAAGTGGAGATGTTGCCTATAGCAACCTATCAGATCCTAGCTTTCATTTATTTAGTGCATTCTACAAAATGACAGGTAGAATCTGATTGGTTGCTATAGGCAACATCTCCACATTTTCAAACCCGCAGTTTAGAAAATATACCCCTTAGTGTGAGTTGGGCACAAGGTGATAAAATTCCCTGTACAGTAAAAAAATGAAAGCCTTCTTAAAATAGAAAAGATATTCTATATACTATAAAATAGCATTATCAGTAGTTTTCAAAATACATCTTAAGTGGAAGTTAACATTATTTTCTATAAATGTTAACCCAGACCTCAACCCCCTTATATATAACAGACACAGCCTGAATAATACTCACACCCTGTAGGTTTGGGGTAGTCCACAGTTGGCACCAAAGCGTGAGAGGAGTCTATTCTCAAGGTCGATAACAGTTTCTCCAATCTTGTCATCAAGTGACAAAAAGTCATAGTCATATATAGAGACTTTTAACTCCTTCTCCAATGGAATTACACAGCTCAGTTCGAACAGTCTGCACAGAAAACACATACTTGCCATTATTTTATAACAATTTCCAGCACCGATTTGCTACTGGGCAAGAGCACACTTACCCTACATAGCCTGACCTAGAGAAGAGCAACATTTTCAAAATTGTTCCATGGAATAATACCTCGTTCTGGGCTGGATTCATTAAGGAACGTAAATGTCGATACGTGCCGTTTTCTGCGTAAAATTGTTCTGCGCATGACCAGAAACAAACTATATGCCATAGAACACAGCAACATCCAATTCATCTTTGAGCGCAAAGAGCTTTTGCTACAACCTACAATTTCAGGAGCAAAACAGAGAGGTGTATGGGCGTATGCACGTAGTTAATGTACACTAACAGCGTGCCAAGCTCGAGTGCACGCAGCAGCATCCGATTTAAGCTTTGGGCATTTCAAAGGTACATGTTTTTCTGTCGTATCACTTGCATCAGCTACAGGTCTGGTCTAAGTGTCGATTACTAGCAGTGCCGTAACTAGTAATTTTAGTGTCCGGGGCGAGACAGGGAACCGGCGCCCCCCATCTAAGTGGGAGTGTCAATCGTAGAGTGGGCGTGGTCAACCTACTGTGGGGGCGTGGCTAGCACTTTACAAGTTCTACACCGCACTGAAACCCCCTCCCTCCCCATTCTTCTCGGTCTGGCTTTGTAAGGATCTTTATGTAATAAGCCTCCATAGAATCAAAGTACTTTAAATGCAGCCATCACATGCTAGCTGTATAAAAAATGAATTGGTTATTGAAATAAAACTCACTGAAACAAATTAAAACATAAATGTAATGGTACCATCTGTATCACACTGCCCCTTCATCCCACTGTGCCCTCCATCACAGTTTCTCCTTTATCACACCGTGCCATGGAGCCATCTTTATGACATTGTGCCCCCTTATCACCATCACACGAAATTAATTATATATATATATATATATATATATACATACACACACATATACAATATAAAGAGCCTCCTAGTGTCCGCCATACCTTACAGAGAGCATTCCTATGACCGCCATACTATACAGAGAGCATTCCTATGACCGCCTATCAGACGCCGTCCCTGCGCCTCCTCATCACGCAGGGACGAGCGTCTACTTCCGGCCGGGCGCCTCGTTGCTAAGCAACGGGGACGCTTCTTCCGGCGACGTGGTGCGCATGCGCGCCTGTCGCCGTAGCAACGGGACGCGCTCTGACCGCCGAATCATTGCCCACCAATGAGGAGCAGCCACTTCCTATATATACCTGGCTCTGACACCATTAGGGTGCCAGAGCAACTAGTTATCTAGCCTCCAGCGTTCCTGTATTGTATTATATATATCCTTATATACCTCCATCTCCTGATTGACTCCTGTTACCGACCCGGCTTCCTCTGACCTCGCTCTTAGATCTCCCTTCTGTCCTGCACTGAATACTCCGGTTTGACCTCGGCCTGCTGACTCCTCTTTTGCCTTCTGATTTGGTAACTCATCTGCCCGCCTGGATCCTGACTCTGCCTGTACGACCACAAATAGCCTACCATCTCGCAAGTAGCTACCTGGGAGGGCCGCGACCTGCACGTCGTTCGCCGCGAAGTCCAAACTTCCTTGCGGGGGTCCCTGGTGAACACCGGCGGCGTGTTAGACTCCGCGCCTCCTTGTGTAGTTGTGTCAATACTTGCAGGTGTTGCTACCTCCACCGTTTCACCGCCATACTATACAGAGAGCATTCCTGTGACCGCCATACTATACAGAGAGCATTCCTATGATCACCATACAATACAGAGAGCATTCCTATGATCACCATACAATACAGAGAGCATTCCTATGATCACCATACAATACAGAGAGTATTATTGTGACTGCAATACAGATAAATACCTCACCTGAAATTAATAGACCCCACCATTAAATTAAAAAGCCCCATCAATAAATTAAATTGACCCACCAGCACCCCACATATAAAATAGTACCCATTAAATAATTAGCCCCCACCTAAACGTCACCATTAAATTAATAGCCTACCTCCCATCCATGTACTAAGACACCCAAACTCCCTACACTCATATCACACATTATATTAATACATCCCACCTTCCCTCACACATTATGGCAGCATACCCCCCTTCCCTCATACAGCATAGCAGCATGCCCCCTCCATAATAGCAGCTTATATCCCCCCTCCCTCCATAATTGAAGCTTACATCCCCCCCCTCCCTCCCTCCACAATTGCAGCTTACATCCCCCTCCCTCCCTCCATAATAGCAGCTTACATCCCCCCCTCCCTCCATAATTGCAGCTTACATCCCCCTCCCTCCCTCCATAATAGCAAAACACATCCCCCTTCCCCTGCTTTGAAGCTTACCTTCTCGTCGCTGCCTGGCTCCTCTCTGCTTCTCTGCTCCTCTGCTGCCTAGCAACGTCATGACATCAGATGCTGAGGCAGAGGGCAGAGTTTAGAAGGGGGTGGAGCCGGGTGCCCGACGCCATTTTGGATGCGCCGGGCGGCCGGCAGTCTGAATCTGAGGTCTGTTTAATTTTAAAAAAAAATTCACTCCTCACACAGAGGCCGGTACAGGCGGCCACTGCGCCCCCTTGAGACTGCGCCCTGGGCGGCGGCACCGCCCGCACCGGCCTCGTTACGGCTCTGATTACTAGTGATGATGGTCCCGTATACAAGCTTGAACATGTGTTTGCAATCAGGAGAAACTGTAAAAATGCATTTTATGTATTGTAATAATAAGAAATGCATTTAACGGGGAAAGAAAAAACTTTAAAAATATTTTGTTTTGTCATGACTGACTATATTATTAACAGGTTACAATAGCTGAATAGTTTTAATTTTTCTGTTCATTCTTCAGGGGCTGGCTGGCACACTTTAGCCCGGGGGGCAAGTCCACAGCACTGGCCCATAAGTAGCGGCCTATCCTTAAAGGGTGGTTTTCGGTACAATATATATTTATCAATATAAAAAGAGGCTATTTTAGTGTTGCTTAACCCAGCGATACTTTATTATAAGTGATAAATCTTAAATAATGAAAACATATAATGCAACATAAAACAAACCTCACTTTATATTGCATTTTATGTTATATGTTCCTTCTCCCTACAGCAATTTTTATTTATTTATTTTTACACATACCTGGCTGATTATAATAGGTATAAATCTTATAGCAATAGGTAATATAATAATGTTCTATTACAGTACTGAACATAGGGGCTGATTTATCAAAATGCAAAAAGCCCTTTTTTTGCTTTAAAAACCTGGGGGCATATTTACTAAACTGCAGGTTTGGAGATGTTGCCTTTAGAAACCAATCACATTCTAGTTGTCATTTTGTAGAATGTACTAAATAAATGATAACTACAATCAGATTGGTTGCTATAGGCAACATCTCCACTTTTTCAAACCCGCAGTTTAGTAAATATACCCACTGATGTTTTTACCAGCAAAAGGGCTTGTTTTTTGCTTCATACTATATACCGGCGGTTCCCAAACTGTGCGCCGCGGCTCCCAGGGGTGCCGCGGCGCTGTCACTGGGGTGCCGCGGGCCAGACATAAAAAAAAACAAAACACAGAAACTTACCAATCGGTCGGGCGCCGGGACCCAGCAGCCTCCTCTCTCCTGCAGCTGTCACTGAATATCCACGTCAGTAACAAGCTGCAGGAGAGAGGAGGCTGCTGGGTCCCGGTACCCGACGGATTGGTAAGTTTCTGTGTTTTGTTTTTTTTTATGGCTGGCGCGGGGCAGAGTGAGAGGGATCGTGGCAGAGGAGGGGGACAGAGGATGGTGACAGCGGGACAGAGGAGGAGAGCAGAGGATGGTGACAGCGGGACAGAGGTTGGTGACAGGATGGTGACAGCTCGACAGAGGAGGAGAGCAGAGGATGGTGACAGCGGGACAGAGAAGGAGAGCAGAGGATGGTGACAGCGGGACAGAGGTTGGTGACAGAGGATGGTGACAGCGGGACAGAGGAGGAGAGCAGAGGATGGTGACAGCGGGACAGAGGAGGAGAGCAGAGGATGGTGACAGCGGGACAGAGGATGGGGACAGCGGGACAGAGGAGGAGAGCAGAGGATGGTGACAGCGGGACAGAGGTTGGTGACAGAGGATGGTGACAGTGGGACAGAGGAGAGGGACAGAGGATGGTGACAGCGGGACAGAGGTTGGTGACAGCGGGACAGAGGAGGAGAGCAGAGGATGGTGACAGCGGGGCAGAGGAGGAGAGCAGAGGATGGTGACAGCGGGGCAGAGGTTGGTGACAGCGGGACAGAGGAGGAGAGCAGAGGATGGTGACAGCGGGGCAGAGGATGGTGACAGCAGGACAGAGGTTGATGACAGAGGATGGTGACAGCGGGACAGAGGAGGAGAACAGAGGATGGTGACAGCCGGGCAGAGGAGGAGAGCAGAGGATGGTGACAGCGGGACAGAGGTTGGTGACAGAGGATGGTGACAGCGGGACAGAGGTTGGTGACAGAGAGCAGAGGATGGGGACAGAGAGCAGAGGATGGGGACAGCGGGGCAGAGAAGGGGGACAGAGAGCAGAGGAGGGGCACAGTAGGGCAGAGAAGGGGCACAGTGGGGCAGAGGAGGGGGACACAGCGTGAGAGGGGCAGTGGAGGGGGACACAGCGTGAGAGGGCAGAGGAGGGGACAGGATGTGAGAAGGCAGAGGAGGGGACATTGTGAGAGAGGGCAGAGGAGAGGGGACAGTGTGACAGAGCAGAGGAGGGGGGACAGCGTGACAGAGGGCAGAGGGGGCAGTGTGAGAGAGGGCAGTGTGTCTGGATGCAGAGGGGGCAGTGTGTCTGGATGCAGAGGGGGCAGAGTGCCTGAGGGCAGAGTGTCTGGATGCCGGGGTGGCATCTTTGCATACAACTAAATAAGTATTTCTGTCCTGACCTAAATACTTATTACAATTTTTTGACCCAACTACTTGTAAAACAGGACTGCACAATAATTATTTTGGAGGGGTGCCTTGAAAAAATTTGGAGACTCTAAGGGGGCCGCGAACTGCAAAAGTTTGGGAACCACTGCTATATACTAATAAGGTTATTATTTGGTTTAGGGTTAACCTAAAACAAATATGAGGGGTGCTACTGGGAGGAGTAGCAGAGCACTAGGTGTCAATCTGACACCCTGGTCCAGAGCTGAATTAAGTCTCTGGGGGGCCGGGGGTACTTTAGACAGGGGGGCCCCTATGATGTTAGGTGCATGTAGCTCTGCCTTCACGGGTAAGTGTGAAGCAAGACATACCTCCCAACTGTCCTTCTAGTCAGACCAAATACTGACTAAGTGAGAATCACCCAAATTCGGGACTGTCCCACCAGATTCAGGACAGTTAGCAGTCTGTCTTGCTCTCTCCTACCTGTTCCTGTCATTTTCACCAGCTGTGACTGCTGGTGTATTTAGATCAGTTGCTGCTTGTCTGGATCCTGGAATGTTGGGGGCCCTATTTGGAATAAAATGGGTACATGAAATTTAGAAAACTCCAACCAGCCCCGATGTTAAATCAAAATAGCACCCACGTTTATAATTAAGCCTCCCTCCAGCCCCAACATTAAATAATAGTATTCACATTTGATAAATAGATCTGTTTCCCAACAACTAGCCCCCACTGCACACACACACTCGCACACACACACACACACACACACACAATACATTCATATACTGCCCCCCCCACACACACACACATACACACATACAATACATTTACATTCTGCCCCCCCACACACACAAACACAATACATTCATATACTGGCCCCCCCCCCACACACACACACACAATACATTCATATACTGTCCTACACACACACACACACACACAATACATTCATATACTGACTCCCTTTCACACAGACATTAATTTAGCATACTGACACACACACACACACACACACACATTAATTTGGCATACTGACACACACACACACACACACACACACACATATATTAATATACTACTATCCCTTCCCCCCACCCCTCGCACTTACCTGGTTCAATCCGCAAGCGCTGTCAGTTTCTTCATCTCTTCACACATGAAACGGCACCTGCCACGTGGTGCGCGTCCCATGTGACACAAATAGAGGCACGCCACGCGCGCACACATAGTGGAGAGGAGGGAGGGGGTACAGATCATTAGGATTCGCGGCCAACTGAAGAAGGTGGCTGGTCCCGGGGGAGGGGCCAGCCACCAAGTACAGACTATAGGCCCCTGCCTAGCCCGCCCCTGGCATTCTTTTGGGATTTTATATTCCACATATGTATTGGACGTCTCCTGTATTGTCTGTTGGAGCAGAGCGGACCTAGGCCCGTATTCATCAACTCTTCACCCACTCCTTGTTGAATATGGACGTGCGAATGCCTGATTTCTGTGCATTTTTAAAAAATGCACAGTATGTTCATTTTGCGTGCCTTTATGAATCAGGCCATCTGTATTTGGCAGAAATTGGCCTCAAGTATTCCTCACAGAATTCTGACAATAGTTCTATTTCTCATCATGGCTTATCAGGTTTCATCACAGAACACTATAAAAGGCTTTGTCAGTCTAACTGCTGCTGTAACGAATTTAGTGAGATGTAAAAAAATGTGAAAATGAGAAAGAAATTGAGAGTAAAATAGAGTGGAAAGGAGGGACAAAAAGAGGGACAAGATAGAGAGAAAAGAGAAAGAGAGTGATAAAATTAAGTGAAAAACAGATAAAAATCTATAGAAAAACAAAGAGAGAGAAAACAAGAGATAGAGAGAAAAAGAGACAATAAAAAAGAGCAAGAGAGGAAAAAAATTGTGTCTATTTAGTGATACAGTGTAATAACAATCAATAACAAATTTGCTGCTCTGCCCCAGTGAAGACCCCCTTCCCCCACAAAGTTTGTTTGCCATTCAACGGTAGTGTAATGCTACCTGTGAATTGAAAAAGAGCCATATGCATAGCACTTTCAGAGGAGAGGGATCCAGAGGTAGAGGAGAGGCTTCAGCTAGAGCCCTGTCACTTCTGAAGATTTGTCTGCAGCCGGGCTGGTTTGTGACTCTGAAACAGGACTGGTGACTATGTGCAAGAAGCTGGGTGGCCTGATTAGGTTCCTTTGCATGGGGAAGAAAAAACTGGAGCAAATGTTGGTTGCTAAGAGTCCAGAAAATCACCAAGTATGGATGGTACTGGAGACTGGCAAGTCAAGAGTAGCAAAACAGTGGTCAGATTTAGCAATGAAGACCAGGCTGGAACCGGATTGCTGAACCAAACTGGAGCTTGAATTCTGGACCAGACTGGAACCGGAGTGCTGACTGTGTTGTCTGGGCAGAATCTACGGAGTAGACTGCAGACAGCTAAAAACCAGGTTAGCGTCTGATGAATCAATGTTGCAAAGTTAGAGCTCCAGGAAGTCCGTTTATAGAGACTACTATCCTTTTATTGAAGGCTGCGGTCAGTTGAGCTGAAACAGCATTCTGACTAGTGAGTGAATCCAAGATGGCAGTGCCTAGTCACTGGTCTTGGAGGGAACTCTGGAGTGGAAACACACTGGGCAGCACCCAGACCTGAGACCAGCAGAGCCCACAGACTGCAGGGACAGTTAGAAAGACAGCGGAGGGGTAAGTAACAGGACCTAAGAGCCTGGTGCATGACAATCCCATTATAAAAGACAGGTAACGCCATCCTGAGATAATGTTACTATGCTGAGAAAAGCAAAGCTTAATAAATTGACTAGAGCTCCAGTTGTGCAGATTCAAGCACAGAGAACTCATTTGCCATGTTCCCAGTGCACCCATCCGTGAGAACCTCTCCATAGGCTTGAATACCGCATAGTTACTTATTTTGTAGCTGCTTTCAATTACATGCATCACTTGAATTTGGAATGTGTTTTTGGGTGCACAACCCACATCACTAACTTGGCTATTCCTAATCCTGCCCTGCCTGAACAACAGATGCTGTACCTTGGTTGTTTGTCCTACATATTGTGCTAAAACTTGTCTGATTATCTCTTGTTCTTACTACTTTTGTCTGCTAGTGACCTACAACCTTGTTTACCATTAAAAAACCCATGCTGCCTGGCCCTAACATTCCGCTAGTTTTACTGACTGTGTCTATGTGCTGCTGGTCCAACTTTGGCCTCTTCTCTGACCATTCTGTTATTATTCAGTAGTTTCCTACTGAGACTAACCTAGGGTCTGCAACCTATTGCTTTACCGAAGTGTAACCCATCACTCCCTTATGAGTGTCCCTGGTGAATACAAGTATTCTTATTAAACACCATGCCTCAAGTTGGCTAGCCCATATTTCAAGCAACATTGCAAGTCCAACAGTAAGGCTGGGAGTCGTTCGAGAATTTTATATGTCTCCAATATTAGTATTGATACAATTGGTCTTAGTAAATTTTATGCATCTCGGTTTCATGTGCTCAGGCCACAACAAATGCACTCACTTACTTGCCAAAGACAGGATTTAGGGTGCTCGGTATATAATTCTTTCGGTTATCCATTTTCTTTTCACCAAGTGAGATTTTTATGTAAGAGTCACACTGATGGAAGAGAGATTAGTAACAATTTTAGTTGGCACATAGCTATAAGTACAATTGTGCACTTAACTATGCGCATGTGATGGACTGCTCTTTATAAGAGGTGGGGCATTATTGAGCTATCCAGGGTTTACACAGATCTTTAAGCTCATTGGATGTAGACAGATCAGTTCCCACCAGACCAGAACCACATCCAATGAAGCATTTCAGTGGCGAATTATGATAGAGGTGTTTGGGGAGATTGCTGATGCTCATAGCTGTCCATCAAAGATTCAGGAGTTACATTTTAATGTAAGTCATGTCAACCAGTAAATCTAAATGTACTTGTTAAAACTTATACCATACCTAACTCCTAAAATATATACATTTTCACCATACTAAAAATAGTATATATTCTGCGCTTTTGAAGCACATTATTTCTGTAGTGTGTGTTGCTGTAAAGGTGTGCTAATCAGAAAAGAGGTGTGACCACCTGTGAGATGTGTTAGCAGTAAAAGCTTTTAGATAGTAAGAGGACAGTGTAATATGAGACACAAATGTTGGAAATTTAAAGAACTATATATATTCATATTTTAGTAAACATCTGCTTTTTTACATAAATCCCAAAACATGTATGGATTACCACATGACCCCATCACTGCACATTGCTAAGGCATATACTGGTTCTCTGTAAAAAGAAGATAGTTACAACAAATACACATATGTAAATAGTAAGTCAGATTATCATTACCAAGCCAGTCTTGTCACGTGGTGGCAGGTGGAGCCCCCGTACAATGTAGACCCGAACCAGGCAATCCTGGGGACCAGTGTCTAGAATGTCATGAAGCTGTGGGGGAAGTAGCTGCAGATGTTCCAAAGTGGAGTAAATCCTAAATGAGGCCTATAGAATGTGCATACTATATTGTAAACAGGAATTGATTAAGTAAATAAAATCACATTAGATTCTGACTAACACCTACTTTTACCTCCCCTACTACTGGGGGATCTTCATCATTATCATCATCATCATGGGACCTTGGCCGTTGCAGTTTAAATGTCTGGCAAAAATCCTGCAACCCATGAAATGTTGGAATAGATTCTAACTCTGTGTTGTACACCTGAGGAAACAGAAATAGGTTACATATATCACTTGCAAAATCATGGTCAGGGAATATTAATTCTGACAAGGTACCAATTAACAAAGCAAAACTTTAATCATGGAATACATAAAGAGTGTAAAATCCTATAATCAGACAGAGCTCTCCGAGTGAAATATGAAAGAAGAAGCACCACACCTGATCAAGAATAAAGTAATAAACTTTGTTTTATAGGAATGCTCAGAAGCCAGAGTAAAAAAAAAAAAAAAAAAGACATTTGGAGGAAGGAACAGAATCAGAATATAGGAATGAGTGTACGGGTGGAGCGCCTCTCAATGAATGTTCATGGGTGAGAAGTTACTAAATACAAAAGTGTAGAGGGATTCAAGTGGACGGCAATGACATCAGAGTTCTCAGAGCCTGCGATGGAATACTAAGATTATAAGAACAATTTACATTACTATTTTGGACATATAGCAAGCTAGACATGTAAATTCCTTTATTAATGTGATGAAAAGAGTGTTAGAGCTCATGAGATAGCTGAGTACAGTGAAACAGCTTGAGGTCCAATATTGTTAGGTCTCATTAATGTCAGCATATTTTCTGCAGGGATTTGGAAAGCAAAAAACAGAATAAACAACTTTCCATTTTTTGAGTTAATGGATAAGTGGCTTAATGGATGAGTAACTGGCTTCCTAAGCCAGTGATTGTGGGTTCAAGTCGGTCAACAAAGTGCCAATGCAAAAGACTTTTTACCGTTGGTAAAAGAGTTGCAGCAATCCGTTTTACTGCAATACAGCATGAGGGCCCATATTTTTTGCTCTCATTAGTACCAGCACATTTCCTGCAGGAATTTGGAAAGCAAAAAACACAAAACAGCTTCCCTTTTTTCAAGCATTTAATTGACTGATTGCTGTGGAAAAAATCAGGCACACACACAAGTCTCACTGAGCCCTAGTGGCCTAATGGATAAGGCACTGGCCTCCTAAGCCAGGGATTGTGGGTTCAAGTCTCATCTGGGGTGCAAGTTGGTTTGTTGCTTATTCTTCACCACTTGAGATTGTGTTTTTAAGCTTGTTGCGACTGGTCAAACTGTGTTACCAAAAGGCTTCATCCACCACGACATTCCTGTGGGTGCAGTAGCTAACATGCCATTTACCATGGTAACATTGGGTCCTCCAAAATCTTTTCATCGAGTTAGAAAATGGTTGCATTTTTGTTGTTACTATTTCTTTGGACACGCACCATACTGACATTTTAGATGCTACAGACCCAATAAACAATGTTTTACTTCACGCCCAGATCACATGTGAGATCATATTGCCTTACATTTAAATATACAGAATTACACAGTACATAAGTGTCTGTATTCCCTGTATTGTTGGGTGCAATATATTTGTGAAAATAAAAGGTAACTAAATTTTGATGAACAAGCCTTGCTTAGATAATTTATTAACAGTTAAACTGGTCACCAAACATAGAAACGTAGGGAAACGATGTGTCTTTAAAGTGCTCCAGTGGCGCAATCGGTCAGCGCGCGGTACTTATAAGACAGTATCTGTTAAGCTATGCCGAGGTTGTGAGTTCAAGCCTAACCTGGAGCATGTTTGCTTGCTTATTTCTTCTTTTTCTGAGGTTATCATTGCTCATTGGTTATCGTTTGCACGCACACACTCGCATTACAACATTTAGTTATTTATATAATTCATATTCATATTGGTTCCGTTACACTGTAATTTATGAGCAGATAGGATTTGGTTTATTATTAGTTTATATAATAAGATTATATGTGCTCTTCAGTGATATATATGGTTCAGGTTGTGGGAAAGGTGGCATGTCTGGTATCATACTGAAACCCTATTCATCAGCAGCTGTCCAGTGCAGTCGGCGAAGAGATCGCACATTGCATACTTTAGTTATTGATATTAGGGAATGAACCTTTGTATGATGCTGGCCATGAAAGGAGCAGACCCCCTAGAGGGACGACCCCCACCTTTGGATTCCTTAGATTGAATCAGCCTATGGCCTGTTTGCCCTGGAGATACCCTTTGTCTGGACCTAAAGAAGCAAGCTACGTCATTTGCATTGTTCTCTGTAACACTGAATGAATATATATATGATCACAGCTGCAGCTGCCAGCCAGTCTACTCTGACCACAGTTATCTAAAAGATATACTGTTCCATTGGGACCCATGGAAGCGCAGCGATTGCAGCGGTATGTATGTATTTATCTTTTGGTATTGGCTGTACTGTACTTTATTGCAATATAATAATGTATTGAATTGTTGACTATTTACATTTGCTAAAATAAATAACTTTGTGCGTTAGAAACACAATACAATCGCTTGGGCAATGCTTATTTGAAAACGATAGAATTACTTTAATAATTGGGGGCTCGTGAGTTTAGGAGTTACGTTATCGGCAGGTATGCAACGCTTACGTTATTCGGTTCCTCAACAAAGGGTGGATTGACGGACGCGTCGCATAGCAGGAAAGAACGCAATGTGTTTAAGACCTGTGGTTCACTTTGTGTTGAGAGACCGAATGTCTGTTGTTGCATAGACTGAAGGAACGCTAATTAGAATCTAGGGACAAGAAAGAAAAATGTTTCTTTTTATTGTCGGTTTACGTTTTAAAGTGTATTGCATTGCATAGGGTATGTGTACTTCCTGCATAGGGTATGTGTACTTCCTGCCTTGCGTATGTGTACTTCTGGTAATATTGCCACGTGTGTAAACAGTCATGATCATAGTTTGTTATCTATGCATAGTGTAATCACTTGGTAAAATCTCTGAAAAAAATAGTGCCATTGTTTGGAAAATTTATTTTCTATACAGAAAACAAAGGTTATGTGTGTGTATGTGAATGTTATTTATACATAAAGGCAAAAGTATAATAGGCAACTATAGGTTTTTGCACGTGCACCCAATACTAATCACGACATTCACTGATAAAGGGTATTGTTTGCTGGAAGGGACAGAGCATTGCGGTGTTATCTGTGGTCCGCATAATGAATCATTGAGCTGTGCAAATCGACCGCATGGCAAGGCCGTGATTGAGTATTGGGAGGGCAGTGTGGAACTATTTAAAATTGATAGCGCTTTGGTTCAGGTGTGTCTGACGGGGCATGGTAAAAAAGGTGACCTGACAACAAAGGTTCTGTTCTAGGGCTGAGCAGGATATAAAGAAACCTTTGTGTGAGTGGTGTTCTGTTCGAATAAGAGCAGGTGATAAAGAGACACCACAGAGTATGCATGGCATACTCGAAGCGAAAATAAAAGGTTTTCGCGGCATTCCCAAATATTAATCGCAAAGCTTACTGATAGTTAGTATCCGTAAGCGGTGCGATCGGACCGCATGGTTGATTTAGTGCAGCCGTGATTGCGACTTGGGAGATGTGGGAGGAAATACGCTGCAACCACTGATATTCTTGATTGATATCGGGTGCTAACAGTGGTAAAGTACTCAAACTAGGAAGGGCATTGATATCTTTAAGGGGACGTGCCTGTTGAAAACGTCCACGAATAAAAATCTCTAGTAAGTTCTGTTTAAAAGGAGAACAGGTAAAAAGTCTTTTTGTGTAGCGTTGAGAAACAGGTTATTTTCACAATGGATACGAAGCAAACGCTAGAGATGGTTCATGTTGTGCTGCCTAATGAATGGCCGGTTGGTTCGGCAAAGCATATTATGTATAATAAATACGGTGCGTATGCAACGGCATACTGCGACAAATGGGTCAAGATGACCCGGGAGTGTGTGAAACCTTTCCCAAACATAGGTACTCTTGACTCAGAGGTGTTAAATAATGTTAGAGATAAAGTGCGATTGATTAAATCAACAAAAATGAGAACTGAAAATGTTGACTGTTTAAAATTGTGGCAACAAGAAGGGTACACGTGGCAAGGAAGCGCGCGCTCAGCGGAAGTAAGCGTACCGGAAACAAGCATTCCGGAAGTGTGCGTTGCAAAGCGTGGCGAACTGAGCGCAAACACGCCCCCGACAAATTCGGTCGGGGCGGTTAGTACAGCCAATACCAAAAATGTGAAAACTGTAACTAGTAAGTTGTATGATGTCTTTAGTAATGTTTTAAAGGAAGAAGATGTACCCACTGTCATTTCAGCCATTGCCCATGCTAGTAACATATACAGACAAGGAAAGGGAATGGTTCCACCAGCAGGGGCAGTAGCTGAAATTGGTAAGAATAATGAAAAGGTTATCAAAGGGGGAGACATTCATTGTACTGCAACAGCGATTCCAGCAACTAGTTCAGAACATAGTGATTTGGTAGGCTTATACCCTATCCGCACAACAGCAGTTCCCAATGGGAAAGTGGACAGAGATGGTGTAGTTCCCATGAAACAGGTAGCAATGTATTCTCCATGGACTAAAACGGAACTATTTACAATTATGTCTGATTTCCCTGATGCTAGAAAAGATTTGGCCAAGTGTCAGAAATTTATTAGACATTTAGGTAATGCACATGAGCCTACTAATAAAGATTGGCGAGGGTTGTTTAGAGCTTGTCTTCCTCTCGATACTGATATACAAATGTTCATTAAGGGTTGTAGTTTGGAGAAGGATAAACCTTTAACTGAGGATGACAATCAGGATAATATTGGACGTATAATCAAAGAGTTGGCCGTATATTTTCCAGTGACTATGGAATGGGGCAAAATATACAACATCAAACAAAAAGGTAATGAGAATACAGCTGATTATTTTTCAAGGGCTCTAGCGGCCATTATTAAGTACACAGGAATATTGGATATAAGGGTAAATCCACATTACAGGGAGGTAGCTGTTGCAGTACTAATGGACGGCCTCCGGGAGGATCTAAGGACCTGGATACAAACCTCTTTTCCTAATTGGAGAGGTCTCACGGTAAATGATATTAGAGAGCATGCTATAGAACATGATAAAAATATATGTAAAAAGGAAAAAGCACAGGGTGATAGGTTAATGATGTTGAGTATCCAGGCATTAGAAAAACTACATCCACAACCTCAGAATTTTAAAAACCACTATAAGGGACGAAAGAAACAGAAATCTTTGAAGTGTTTTAACTGTCTTAAGAGGTGACATTTGAGGAAAGATTGCAAAGAAAATATTAGAGCCAAGGCTAAGAAAATGGGACACGAAGCAAAGAGACTTGGCCTATCTAAGGGGGAATCACACAGACACCCACAGAGGCAGCGCACACAAGTCTCAGAGATTTCTCAACAGTTTCCTGTGCACCTCATAGCAGCCAATGCCTTAGGGGAGAACCATAGCCAACCCTAGAGGTTAGGTCAGACCTGTAGTCCTACAACCAGGTGGGATTTAAACTGTGGTAAGTATTAGTGTGCAGGGAACGGATTTAAAAGGTAATCTGTGTTGATTTTGTTTGTTTGTTTTATGTTGTCAAATGTTTGTTTTCCTAAATCGCTGGCCGATGGAAAAGAATGGAAATGTTTGTTTTGTTTGCTGTTTTAAGATAACTATCTTGTTTTTCTTCTCACAGATAAGGGTACACAGAAGATATATAGACTTAGTGTTTAAAAGGGGAGAGATAGAGAAATAGAAGAATTACTCTTGAAAGACTAATTAACAATAGACAAATGGAACACTCTTTGTTTTAGGCTGCAGTGTCTCATGATAATTTGTTTGGCTGAGAATCATTATCCAACAATGAAGTATATACATACTTGCTCCAAAATATCGTTTATGTATCTCAGATGAGTCATCAACAGTTAATTTTTACATTTCTCTATTATAAGTTTGGAAAGTCCGTTGAAAGGGTATGTAGTCAATGAGATACCGAGTTCTTAATGAACAAATGACGGACGACACTGGATTGCACAGTTAAGACCCCCTAGTCATTCTTGGGAGGGATCATAGTTAAATGAATACAGCCATTTCCCCATAGAGTCAGAGTCCAATCCAGCTGTCATTTTGTTGTAAAAATCTCCCTTTCTGCATGTATGTTTGTATTCAAATCTTTGTATTACCATCATTCATTGCTTTCTTATTTCTCATTCTTTACACAAACGCTAGTCTCTCTCTCTCTCTCTCTCTCCCTCTCTCTCTCCCTCTATCTCTCTCTCTCTCCCTCTCTCTCTCTCTCTCTCTCTGCTCTGGTGGAGATAAAATCAGACACAGTCTCAACAATGGGGCTAAGACATATTTTTTTTTTTTTTACATAAGACAAGTTCAGAGATACACACACTAGATTGACATGAGTTACAGAAACAGTCAGGGGTTTTGTTTTCATGCATATAGAAACTGCTGATTTTAAGCAGAAAGGTTCTGTTGTGGAAAAACGATTCATGTTTTATAGATTGCATATCTGTTTGTTTTTTTTTTCGGTTTTGTTTTTTTTTTCGTTTTATGATTCGTGCCTCCTGTAGAAAATTGTGCCTTTATATGGATGCACAAAGGGTGGATAGGAGATTGCTGGAGGTTAGACATACAGATATGCATCTCTGTATAGAATATTGGAATAGGATTTTTACCACAAGATACGACATAATGTGAAACCCTAGAAAATGTAGAATTTTCATGTTTTATATTTTTTCACTGTTAGACAGGCATGTACTGGATACTGTTATATTTGAAGAAAGTGTTATAGAAATAGACCCCTTTGCCTTTCCCACTTAGTCAAGTAACTGAATGTGAGGTACTGAGAAGGACATGTGAATTGGCAGAGGGAAAATCGATTGATATACATTGGTCTTCAGCATTTTTCTAGTCTAAGGGGTGATGTTGAGGTGACTGAGAAATCGTTTTATAGCAATACCAGCACATGATTAGGACACTACATAGAGGACTTTATACAGTGACACAGTTACCAACTGAAGTAGCTGCTAGTAAGGTCCACACTTACACACACGACCATACATGGCTGTCACACCAGGGCGAACATAGCTGTCAAATAGACAGCAGGGTTTTATGTGACAGTTAACAAATCTATGTTTTGTTTTGTTTTTCGATGTATTGTTTTAGTTTTAAAATGTGAACACACACACACACACATGCATGCATACACATCTTGGTTAATATAGGAAGATTTGTGTTACCTGAGGGATAAACTGTCTGGAAGGTGAAGAGATGTGGTGAGGAGTCTGGTGGACTCTGGAGAGATGGACAAGGTAGACCAATAGAGCCATCCCATATCCCTCCTGCTGATGGGTTTTCCTCCAGGTAGAACAAATACACGTCATCCAATTACCACCATGCAGGATCCTCAAGTATACACAGGTGTACCAATGAAAAATGTCTGGGTAAAGGTGTATTGAAATGTGTCTAATATATTACTGTGTCATACTCAAAACTTTTGTTATTCAATGTGATAGTCCTAGAGTTATAATAGATGATAGGGGTATTCATGTTATTGATAATAGAGGTATAATGTATGAGTAGTGGTAACAAATCACATACTTTCAATTAGCCATAAACCAGTGTGAACATAAAGTAGTGGTACTAGGTAGAACGAATTGAATAGAATAAGAGTTGGAACTTGATTGAAGGGACTGATAGCTTTGGCCACTAGTCCTATCCCGCTACCAAAAGATCACTCCTGGGCAGACTCTTAACCTGTCAGTTTTTGAAATGTTCTTGACCCCTCATGAGATGAGATTGTAACTGGAAGGCTAGGTTAGACCTTGAGAGAAGGTAAATAGTGAGACAGGAACTGAGAACGTCCAAAACACTGTTTCCTGAAAAGTCACACTAACTGTCAGGATGTTGGATCGGGAGAGTAAGTTGTGGAGTAATAATTTCTTAGGCTCAGGTTATTTGACAGACAGGTACCAGGTGTAGGCTACCAGCATCACGGCTTCAAGGGTAGCAGAGACACACTGGTGCCCATTCCACCCACTGCAGAGGGGCCAACACTCAGAGAAGGGTCCAAGGGCACTCATGAGTCTGTTCTGGAAGGCCTCGAATGCAGTTAGCAGCACCTGAGCCAAAGGCTAAGACTGTTGTCCAGCATGAAGTTGTAGTTTTTCCTGTTTTGTGTTCTCTCATTTCACTCTCTTCTCAGGACGGTTAATTCTTTTGATTATTAGCAGGTGACAGAGGCTGGTTCAGGTAATGATAAGAAGGTATTGGGGATGAAGGAGAAGTTACCGTATATACTCGAGTATAAGTCGACCCGAATATAAGCCGAGGCACCTAATTTTACTACATAAAACTGGGAAAACTTATTGACTCGAGTATAAGCCTAGGGTGGAAAAGAGCGCTAATTTAAAAACCTAAATAAAAATGATAGGTTCAATCTATGAAATCATTTTTAGCTAGATGACAAGGAACATTCATAAATGATTATAAAATCAGAGAGAGAGAGAGAGAGAGTCAGAAAATATATAAGGATATTATGCCTCCTCTCAACAAGCATGCAAGTTCTTCTAAGCAACTGACTGAGGACTTCAAAACAACGGTAACTCAGAGTTACAAGGCAGAGAAAAGCTATACAAATATAGCAAAATGCTTCCAGTTAGGAACTTACCCTGTCAGAACCATCATTAAGAAGTAGAAGAGGTACTGGTGCTGTTTAAATCAAGGCAAAACCTGGAGACCCAGAAGATGTGATTGAACGGCTTGTAAATCCACCCCGCAGTGGAACGCATATGCGTTCCAACAACAGGAAGTTCGGCATTTGGAACGCAAGTTTGCGTTCCAAATGCCGAACTTCCTGTGTTGGAACGCATATGCAGAAGTTGAAGCCGAGGGACCGGACACCAGGTAAGTTCACCCGTGTATAAGCCGAGTGCCCTTTTTCAGCATACAAAAGTATGCTGAAAAACTCGGCTTATACACGAGTATATACGGTAGTAGCATAATCGGTCCAGCCAATTACTCTATTCAATTCAGGGGTAAAGGAAAATTTGGAAACCTTGGAGCTTGGAGAAAGTGCGAGGGGCTATTGTCTGAGTAGCATTACGTCCGTAAGTACGGTGACCCCATAGTTAAAAAAAGAGGTACACCCAGCGATGCCAGTCCAGTAATATTCGGACTTGAGCAGGCATCCTTGAGAATGATTATCATTCTTGGGAGGGTAAGGTTTTAGACCAAACAAAGTGCTGGGCGTGCTCACACGTGCCTCAGTGATTATATCAAGTAGGATTAGTTCTCTTTCCACTAAATATTCTTGAGGTACCCGAACTATAGGTGGGAGGTCACTAGGGGAAAAAGTAGGACACCTAGGTTCCTTAGTCTGAAGTCTCCCAATGCTTTGCAAGCCGTTCACTGTTAAATCTGAGTATCGGGAGACTGGGAAGAACGAACAGACAATAGCCCGCCCACAAGTGTTGATGAAAAGAACTGATGACATTATTAGAAGTGTGTATATTAACGCAGGCCGAAGGAGATTGCATATGACATAATTGATAGACTAAGCTATGCTGAGGTTGTGAGTTCAAGCCTCACCTGGAGCATGTTTGCTTGCTTATTTCTTCTTTTTCTGAGGTCATTACTCATTGGTTATCGTTTGCTTAGATAATTTATTAACTCTTTAACTGGTCACCAAACATACAAACATAGGGAAAAGATGTGTCTTTAAAGTGCTCCAGTTGTGCAATCGGTCAGCACGCAGTACTTATAAGACAGTATCTGTTAAGCTATGCCGAGGTTGTGAGTTCAAGCCTCACCTGGAGCATGTTTGCTTGCTTATTTCTTCTTTTCTAAGGTCATTACTCATTGGTTATCGTTTGCAACCTGAATATTTAATATCATATTACCAAGAAAGCAACAACAACATAGAAATGACTGTGTTTATCACACATCAGCATTGGTTGACAAATCAGGATTGGTTCAACTGCATTGTAAACGCTCCATGAGTCGGTCAACAAAGTGCCAATGCAAAAGACTTTTTACCGTTGGTAAAAGAGTTGCAGCAATCCGTTTTACTGCAATACAGCATGAGGGCCCATATTTTTTTGCTTTCATTAGTACCAGCACATTTCCTGCAGGAATTTGGAAAGCAAAAAACACAAAACAACTTCCCTTTTTCCAAGCATTTAATTGACTGATTACTGCAGAAAAAATCAGGCACACACGCAAGTCTCACTGAGCCCCAGTGGCCTAATGGATAAGGCACTGGCCTCCTAAGCCAGTGATTGTGGGTTCAAGTCCCATCTGGGGTGCAAGTTGTTTATTCTTCACCACTTGAGATTGTGTTTTTAAGCTTGTTGCGACTGGCCAAACTGTGTTACCAAAAGGCTTCATCTACCACGACATTCCTGTGGGTGCAGTAGCTTAAATATGCCATTTACCATGGTAACATTGGGTCCTCCAAAACCTTTCCATCGAGTTAGAAAAGGTTTGCATTTTTTTTTTTACTATTTCTTTGGACACGCACCGTACTGACATTTTAGATGCTAGAGACCCAATAAACAATGTTTTACTTCACGCCCAGATCACATATGAGATCATATTGCCTTACATTTAAATATACAGAATTACACAGTACATAAGTGTCTGTCTTCCCTGTATTGTTGGGTGCAATATATTTGTGAAAATAAAAGGAAACTTAATTTTGATGAACAAGCCTTGCTTAGACAATTTATTAACACTTAAACTGGTCACCAAACATACAAACGTAGGGAAAAAAATTGTCTTTAAAGTGCTCCAGTGGCGCAATCGGTCAGCACGCTGTACTTATAAGACAGTATCTGTTAAGCTATGCCGAGGTTGTGAGTTCAAGCCTCACCTGGAGCATGTTTGCTTGCTTATTTCTTCTTTTTCTGAGGTCATTACTCATTGGTTATCGTTTGCAACCTGAATATTTAATATCATATTACCAAGAAAGCAACAACAACATAGAAATGACTGTGTTTATCACACATCAGCATTGGTTGACAAATCAGGATTGGTTCAACTGCATTGTAAACGCTCCATGAGTCGGTCAACAAAGTGCCAATGCAAAAGACTTTTTACCGTTGGTAAAAGAGTTGCAGCAATCCGTTTTACTGCAATACAGCATGAGGGCCCATATTTTTTGCTCTCATTAGTACCAGCACATTTCCTGCAGGAATTTGGAAAGCAAAAAACACAAAACAACTTCCCTTTTTCCAAGCATTTAATTGACTGATTACTGCGGAAAAAATCAGGCACACTCACAAGTCTCACTGAGACCCAGTGGCCTAATGGATAAGGCACTGGCCTCCTAACCCAGGAATTGGGGGTTCAATTCCCATCTGGGGTGCAAGTTGGTTTGTTGCTTATTCTTTACCACTTGAGATTGTGTTTTTAAGCTTGTTGCGACTGGCCAAACTGTGTTACCAAAAGGCTTCATCTACCATGACATTCCTGTGGGTGCAGTAGCTAAAAGATGCCATTTACCATGGTATCATTGGGTCCTCCAAAACCTTTCCATCGAGTTAGAAAAGGGTTGCATTTTTGTTTTTACTATTTCTTTGGACACGCACCGTACTGACATTGTTATGAGAGAGGCCATTAGCCGAAGGAATTTAAAATCATGTGTTGTGAAGTAGATAATGTTACTTACCACTGGGGGTTTTAAGTCGGTGATGGAATCAGCCAATAGGGAGGAAGTGGGAGTGTCGTGGAAAGAATATATCAAGCAGTGGGAGAAGGAGAGAGCTTCCTGTTTCCTGGATCCGGATAAGCTGCAGCATCAGGCGTAGTATCTGGCTCTCCTGTTGTTTGTTGCTTTGTGTATCTCACTGTTGGTTTGTTCTTGCTTCTCTCTCTCTTCCTTTCTCTCTATTTCCTTGGCTTCCCCTTTTTCTGTCATTTCTCTCCTCTTTTTCTTTTCCCATTTTTCATTTCCCCTCATAATGGCCTTATCCCGTCCTAGAAGATCTAGGTCTATACCTGCCAGGCTTGCCGGGTCCCCCCTCCCCTGGCTACGTTGTCCGCACCTGGAACGCAGCCCGCCGCTGTTGGGATCCCCCCCCGTTCTGCACTAGTTTCTCCGGGTCCTTCCGGTGGGGACATGAGCACGGGAGCCAGCGACACTGCCCGCAGGCCACGTGACTCGGCCGCCGCGAGAGTTTCTCGCGGGGCGGGGCCAGGGCTCCGGAGCGGGCGGCAAGGCCGCTCGCATCCGGAGCCGTGCAGCGTGTCAGGCAGTCTGCCAGAACACGGGGCAGGGGATCTCCTTCCCCTGCTCCCGGGGTCCTTCCCAGCTCCCGGCGGCCATCTTTAATCTTCCCCTCCGCCGCGTCTTCCGGTGGAGTCTCTCCTGGGGCTCAAGGAGGGAGGGGTATAAATGCCGGGGACAGTGGTCAGCCTTTTGGGGGGCAATTGCAGGGGTCCTTGTATAGGGGTCTGGGGCCAGTCATCGTGGATCTGCTTGTTCCCGCAGGGTCACAAGAGCAGGGGGCGGTAGTTGGCGGGGTACATTCCTCCTCTCCTTCCAGGCTCCATGTGTTTCGGCAGCAATCCCCTATCCTTCATAGGGGGTCCCAGCAGGTCCTCCCCCCCTTTTTGCCCCCATTCCGTGGGGTTATGTCCCTTAATCCCCTTTCCCCTCTTCCTCTTCCCCAGGTCAGGGACCCCCCTCCCCCTGGATCCTCCCCCCTCCTTTTTTCTGCTGACTCTGGGTCTCAGGTAGGGGCAGGGATATCTTCTAATAGGGCCCCTGGGTTGCTGGGTCCAGTCCCGGGTTGTGTTTCCCCCCGGGGGCGGGGGGCCGGCACATCAGCAGTCCCCTTCTCTTTGTTCGGCGGCTAACCGATCACTGGTCTCTGACCCTGCCGTAATATGGCCGTTTCAACAAAACTTCAGCAATCAACCCAGGGCGGTGGGACCTGCCCCCTCTTGGTCATTGCCATACCCCCCTAGGGGTTATGGGTCTGTAGTTGAAACGGGGAATTTGTGGTCGGCCCCTTATCCAGCTTTATCTGGTCAGTACTTACACTCTTACCCTCAACCCTCCTTGGTTAATATGTCTTGCGTTTCTGGTACGGATTCGCTTTCCCTTGTTAGACAACGGGGGGATAGGGATCAAGGGGTTCCCCCTCAGGCGGGTTTTCTAGGTCATCTCATGGTCTCCCCCCCAGGGTCGACCCCGGATGGGGTTCCGACTCAGCAGTTGCGCAATCTGTCTTCTTCTCTTGCTAACATTTCTTCTTATCCAGTTTCACAGATGCAGACATCTTCAGTAGCAGGGCGGACGAGTGGGAACGGAGCAGGGTTGCGGGTGCACCAGGAGGAGGCGGCAGGGAGTTCGACGGGGCAGCAGGGGTCGCAGCAAGTCGTTTCGGAAGGCGAGGGTGGAGCGAGATTGGAGCTGCAGGAGGCGCAGGGAGCTGTCGGTGAGTATGATGGTTCTACCATAAGCAACACATACATGTCTAGTTCAAGCATAGCTACCACCAGTGATGAGTCAGCTCCATCTTCCCCTAGGCAGGGTCAGCGCAAGCTTATTAAAATCCTTAACACTCACTTCGGGGGAGCAAAAAAGGAAGAGCATAGATCGGCTGGAGGCAGCGTCTCCCACTCCGGCAGGAGGTCCCCTGGTTAGATGTGAAAACACGGCATTGTTGATAGGAATTAGGCGCAGCATGAGACATAAGATTAAGAGGGGTCATTATGTTGATGTATTCGAACTGACGAAGGTCACCCAAAATGAGTTGGCAGCTGCGTGCGCGCGAGGGGGAGTCGGCGAGGATGCATACAGAAACTTTTCGAACTGGCTAACAGGGTATTGCGTTTTTTCAGCTTGTTATTTAGAAACTAGACCTGACGCAATCATAGACGTATGGAAATATCTTCACCTTATTAATGAGATGCATAGTTGTGAACGCCCAGGTACCTGGAGGTTGTACGATAAGCTGTTTCGCGAGAAGGTGCACGGCCAGCTCTATATGCCTCTGGCTTTTAAGGATGTTGAGATCTGGTTAAGGTTAAATAGAGCTCAAGTGTGGGAGGTGAGCATGGGGTATGGTCCTCCTCAGTTAGCCAGGTTTCCGTATGGGGGGAGACGAGGTGCTCCCCAGTTTTCCAAAAACCGTTGCTTTGCCTTTAACAATTCCTCATGCGGGAGGGGGGATTCATGCCGGTATAGGCACGTCTGCACCAATTGTAGAGAAAGTCATCCCCTCAAAGAATGCCCTAGGGGCTCCGGCGGAGTCGGTAGAGGATGGGGAGGGGCGGGGGGTACTGTCTAAGGCAGACTCCCCCATTAGATTCCCAATCCTCTGTAGATGGCTGGCCCTTTACCCGGATGCGGCGCAGGCCTCTTTCCTTAGGGAGGGTTTTTCGCCTCGGTTTTCATCTCCCCATAGATAGTGGGGTGGCAGGTACTGCCGCCAGAAACCTTCGCTCCGCGTATGTACACCCTGACATCCTAGCGGAGAAAGTCGGGAAGGAGATAGGCCTTGGTCGCATGGTGGGCCCTTTTTCATCCCCTCCCATTCAAGATTTAGCCATTTCCCCGGTGGGAATAGTACCTAAAAAGACCCCAGGGAAATTTAGATTAATCCAGCATTTATCTCACCCGGCGGGTAGGTCAGTTAATGATGCAATCGACCCAAAAATCAGCTCAGTAGTGTACCAGTCCTTTGATGATGCGTTAACCATAGTGAGAGAATTTGGCAATGGAGCGCTGATGGCTAAATTGGACATAGAATCGGCTTTCCGCCACCTCCCATTGCATCCCGAGTCCTTAAAAATTTATTGGGTTTAGAATTCAAAATGAGTACTATGTGGATTGATGCGTGCCAATGGGTTGTTCAGTGTCGTGCGCATATTTTGAGGCGTTTAGTTCCTTCCTCCACTGGTGTGTCGGAGCAGGGACGGGACATCGCGGCATAGCGCATTATCTGGATGATTTCCTGTTTATCGGTCCAGCCAATTCCCCTTGTTGTAAGGACAGATTGTATGCTGCGCAAGCGCTATTTCGTGTGATGGGGGTGCCAGTAGCTGCAGATAAAACGGAAGGCCCGGCCACATGCCTGGCTTTTTTAGGCATTGAAATTGACACAATAGAAGGTTGTTGTAGTTTACCATCTGATAAAGTGGCTAAGTTACAGTCCCTGATCGAAGAGGTTTTGGCGGCCCCATCTTGCGCATTGCGTAAAGTTCAATCGTTGTTAGGCTCTTTCAATTTTGCTTGCCGAGTAATACCTATGGGCCGAGTATTTTGTAGAAAGCTTCAGCTAGCAACGTCAGACTTGCGTAGTCCCCATTCCCAGGTGCGGTTGTCGCAGAAATTAGGGAGGATTTGTGTGTATGGAGGCGGTTTCTAGCGGTTTTTAACGGTGTAAGAGTATGGCCAGCACCCGCAGTAGCTAGTACATCTTTGGATTTGCATACAGACGCATCAGGCTCAAACGGTTTCGGTGCCTTTTTCCAAGGGGACTGGTGCGCTGCACCCTGGCCACAGTCATGGAGGTCTGAAGGTTTGGTGCGAAATTTGTTAACATTAGAGTTGTTTCCCATAGTTGTGGCTTTAGAGCTGTGGGCTGACCGGTTGCACGGCAGGAGCGTGGTTTTTTGGTGTGACATCCTAGGTGTGGTACAGGCTATCAACAAGCAAAGTGCCTCCTCACGCACTGCAATCAATTTGCTGCGTGTCCTGGTTTTGAGATGTTTAGAGTTTGACATTACCTTTCGGACACGCCACGTCCCTGGCGTGGATAACCAAATAGCCGATGCTCTTTCTCGTTTTGAATGGCAACGTTTTAGATCTCTGGCCCCACAGGCACGTTTAACCGGCTTACAGTGTTCTCCTTATGTTTGGCAGATGGTCCGTTAGGGATAATGTGGCTAGCAGCAGCGTCCTTGGCTCCGGCAACTAGAAAGTGTTATCAAGGGGCATGGAAACATTGGTTGAGTTACTCCGCATCTTGCAACAGCGACGCTTCAGGTCAGATTCGCTCTATTACGGGTTTTATGTGGAATTGTTATAACGAAGGGGTTTCTAGGGCAAAGATGGGGTCCCTTTTGGCTGGTATTTCATTCATGGCTAAGTTAAATGGCGCGCATGATCCCACAAAGTCATTTATTATAACTAAAGCATTGAAGGGTTGGTCCAGGATTCAGCCTATAAGTGATGACACTCGCCGGCCGATTGACGGGCAAATTTTAACCAGGTTGATTGAGGTATTGCATAACCTAGATGATTACGAGGCTTTGCTGTTTGGGCTGGCTTTCTCAATGGCGTATCACGGAGCTTTTAGGGTTAGTGAGTTGGTAGCCAGATCTAAGAACGACATAGGGGGAGCTTTGTTGTTTAGAAATGTTATTTTACAATCTAATGTGTTACGTTGTAAGATAGTCAGGTCAAAAACGGATCAGTTAGGCAGAGGTCAATGGTTAGCGATTACGGAGCAAGAAGAAACATACATATGCCTGGTCATGCTGGCCAATCAATTTGCTAAGATTCGGCCCCCAGGTGAAGGTTTGTGGTTAAGTCATAGGGACGGTACACCAGTAACTAAATTTCAATTTAGCGCTCTGTTAAAACGGGCCCTTGGGGAGGTTGGCCTCAACCCTGTTGAATATGGCGCGCATTCTTTCAGAATAGGGGCGGCCACCGCCGCTGCAGTTAGAGGGGCATCTGTCAATGAGATTCAAGCGTTAGGGAGATGGAAGTCGCAGGCCTATAAGAAATATATCTGGCCGGATAAATGAGCCTTGTAAGGGCTCTTATATATATGGTCTTGTACCTCCTTATGTCTCTCATGGTTCTCTATCGCTTTCATCTTTTCTTTTCTCGCCTATCACTTGGTGACTCAGGGCTATGCTGCTCGCTGTGTTAAACGGGGGCATGAAGGGATTTTCCCTCTTGTTTCCTTGGCAAGGCCTGATTAGTGTGTGTGCCTCCCGGGGTAATAAGGGTTTTTACCTTCATATGGGTTACCAATTTTCCTTTTCATTTTGTTTAGGCATTAAAGAATAAAATAGTGTCAGCATTTAATAAACGGGACAAAATAGAAATAAAATTAATTGCTTTTAGAGCAGATGGCTCTCATAGAGGGTGTAAAGTGAAACTAATGGTAGGGTTTTCCCTCTTGTAGGGAGGGGATACCTCAGCAAGTTGATAGCAGTTTTTGAATACCGTTGTTTTGTTGGATTAAATAAAATAAAAATAAATAAAATAAAATAAATGGCGCACGTTTTTCAGATACGGGTATGATTTGATGAGATTATTTATGTTGTTCTAGGTTCTTCGGTGAAGAGGACAAGGATATGGGTCGTGGGTCATTCGTTTATCTTTTGGGCAGCTAAACACAGAATAGCGGATAGGTAGTCCGGTTCCACACACCCAGTTGACATCCGCTGGTTGGGTAAAAGGGGCATGGTATGGGCGGCGTTGATTCCCACGTTAGGTGAAAAAATAGAAGAGCACGGTACCCCGGATATAGTGGTAATTAATTTGGGAGGTAATGATGTGGGAAAGGGCAAGTCCCTTGATTTGATCATTAACATTCGCGAAGATCTTGCACAAATACATGCCCGTTGGCCTTCAATGAGGGTTTGTTGGTCAAACATAATACCTCGGTTGTCCTGGAGGTCATCTATTCCCCCGGCCACATTGATAAAGGTGGTTAAAAAGATAAACGGATACGCGAGGCAGAACGTTAAGGGCATGCAGGGGGTTGTCATTAGTCATCCTGGATTAACAGTAGATAAGATCTTTTTAGAGCGGATGGGGTTCATTTGTCGCCAGAAGGAACGGTTTTGTTTATAGAGAGATTTACACCGTACATAAGTGTCTGTATTCCTTTTATTGTTGGGTGCAATATATTTGTGAAAATAAAAGGTAACTAAATTTTGATGAACAAGCCTTGCTTAGATAATTTATTAACACTTAAACTGGCCACCAAACATACAAACGTAGGGAAAAGATGTGTTTTTAAAGTACTCCAGTGGCGCAATCGTTCAGCGCGCGTTACTTATAAGACAGTATCTGTTAAGCTATGCCGAGGTTGTGAGTTCAAGCCTCACCTGGAGCATGTTTGCTTGCTTATTTCTTCTTTTCTGAGGTCATTACTCATTGGTTATCGTTTGCAACCTGAATATTTAATATCATATTACCAAGAAAGCAACAACAACATAGAAATGACTGTGTTTATCACACATCAGCATTGGTTGACAAATCAGGATTGGTTCAACTGCATTGTAAATGCTCCATGAGTCGGTCAACAAAGTGCCAATGCAAAAGACTTTTTACCGTTGGTAAAAGAGTTGCAGCAATCCGTTTTACTGCAATACAGCATGAGGGCCCATATTTTTTGCTCTCATTAGTACCAGCACATTTCCTGCAGGAATTTAGAAAGAAAAAAACACAAAACAACTTCCCTTTTTCCAAGCATTTAATTGACTGATTACTGCGGAAAAAATCAGGCACACACACAAGTCTCACTGAGCCCCAGTGGCCTAATGGATAAGGCACTGGCCTCCTAAGCCAGGGATTGTGGGTTCAAGTCCCATCTGGGGTGCTAGTTGGTTTGTTGCTTATTGTTCACCACTTGAGATTGTGTTTTTAAGCTTGTTGCGACTGGCCAAACTGTGTTACCAAAAGGCTTCATCCACCACGACATTCCTGTGGGTGCAGTAGCTAAAACATGCCATTTACCATGGTAACATTGGGTCCTCCAAAACCTTTCCATCGAGTTAGAAAAGGGTTGCATTTTTGTTTTTACTATTTCTTTGGACACGCACCGTACTGACATTTTAGATGCTAGAGACCCAATAAACAATGTTTTACTTCACGCGCAGATCACATGTGAGATCATATTGCCTTACATATAAATATACAGTATTACACAGTACATAAGTGTCTGTATTCCCTGTATTGTTGGGTGCAATATATTTGTGAAAATAAAAGGTAACTAAATTTTGATGAACAAGCCTTGCTTAGATAATTTATTAACACTTAAACTGGTCACCAAACATACAAACATAGGGAAAAGATGTGTCTTTAAAGTGCTCCAGTCGTGCAATCGGTCAACGCGCAGTACTTATAAGACAGTATCTGTTAAGCTATGCCGAGGTTGTGAGTTCAAGCCTCACCTGGAGCATGTTTGCTTGCTTATTTCTTCTTTTTCTGAGGTCATTACTCATTGGTTATCGTTTGCAACCTGAATATTTAATATCATATTACCAAGAAAGCAACAACAACATAGAAATGACTGTGTTTATCACACATCAGCATTGGTTGACAAATCAGGATTGGATCAACTGCATTGTAAACGCTCCATGAGTCGGTCAACAAAGTGCCAATGCAAAAGACTTTTTACCGTTGGTAAAAGAGTTGCAGCAATCCGTTTTACTGCAATACAGCATGAGGGCCCATTTTTTTTGCTCTCATTAGTACCAGCACATTTCCTGCAGGAATTTGGAAAGCAAAAAACACAAAACAACTTCCCTTTTTCCAAGCATTTAATTGACTGATTACTGCGGAAAAAATCAGGCACACACACAAGTCTCACTGAGCCCCAGTGGCCAAATGGATAAGGCACTGGCCTCCTAAGCCAGGGATTGTGGGTTCAAGTCCCATCTGGGGTGCAAGTTGGTTTGTTGCTTATTCTTCACCACTTGAGATTGTGTTTTTAAGCTTGTTGCGACTGGCCAAACTGTGTTACCAAAAGGCTTCATCCACCACGACATTCCTGTGGGTGCAGTAGCTAAAACATGCCATTTAACATGGTAACATTGGGTCCTCCAAAACCTTTCCATCGCGTTAGAAAAGGGTTGCATTTTTGTTTTTACTATTTCTTTGGACACGCACCGTACTGACATTTTAGATGCTAGAGACCCAATAAACAATGTTTTACTTCACGCGCAGATCACATGTGAGATCATATTGCCTTACATTTAAATATACAGTATTACACAGTACATAAGTGTCTGTATTCCCTGTATTGTTGGGTGCAATATATTTGTGAAAATAAAAGGTAACTAAATTTTGATGAACAAGCCTTGCTTAGATAATTTATTAACACTTAAACTGGTCACCAAACATACAAACGTAGGGAAAAGAGGTGTCTTTAAAGTGCTCCAGTGGTGCAATCGGTCAGCGCGCGGTATTTATAAGACAGTATCTGTTAAGCTATGCCGAGGTTGTGAGTTCAAGCCTCACCTGGAGCATGTTTGCTTGCTTATTTCTTCTTTTTCTGAGGTCATTACTCATTGGTTATCGTTTGCAACCTGAATATTTAATATCATATTACCAAGAAAGCAACAACAACATAGAAATGACTGTGTTTATCACACATCAGCATTGGTTGACAAATCAGGATTGGTTCAACTGCATTGTAAACGCTCCATGAGTCGGTCAACAAAGTACCAATGCAAAAGACTTTTTACCGTTGGTAAAAGAGTTGCAGCAATCCGTTTTACTGCAATACAGCATGAGGGCCCATATTTTTTGCTCTCATTAGTACCAGCACATTTCCTGCAGGAATTTGGAAAGCAAAAAACACAAAACAACTTCCCTTTTTCCAAGCATTTAAATGACTGATTACTGCGGAAAAAATCAGGCACACACACAAGTCTCACTGAGCCCCAGTGGCCTAATGGATAAGGCACTGGCCTTCTAAGCCAGGGATGGTGGGTTCAAGTCCCATCTGGGGTGCAAGTTTGTTTGTTGCTTATTCTTCACCACTTGAGATTGTGTTTTTAAGCTTTTTGCGACTGGCCAAACTGTGTTACCAAAAGGCTTCATCCACCACGACATTCCTGTGGGTGCAGTAGCTAAAACATGCCATTTACCATGGTAACATTCGGTCCTCCAAAACCTTTCCATCGAGTTAGAAAAGGGTTGCATTTTTGTTTTTACTATTTCTTTGGACACGCACCGTACTGACATTTTAGATGCTAGAGACCCAATAAACAATGTTTTACTTCACGCGCAGATCACATGTGAGATCATATTGCCTTACATTTAAATATACAGTATTACACAGTACATACGTGTCTGTATTCCCTGTATTGTTGGGTGCAATATATTTGTGAAAATAAAAGGTAACTAAATTTTGATGAACAAGCCTTGCTTAGATAATTTATTAACACTGGGGTGCAAGTTGGTTTGTTGCTTATTCTTCACCACTTGAGATTGTGTTTTGAAGCTTGTTGCGACTGGCCAAACTTTGTTACCAAAAGGCTTCATCCACCACGACATTCCTGTAGGTGCAGTAGCTAAAACATGCCATTTACCATGGTAACATTGGGTCCTCCAAAACCTTTCCATCGAGTTAAAAAAGGGTTGCATTTTTGTTTTTACTATTTCTGGGATACAAGTTGGTTTGTTGCTTATTCTTCACCACTTGAGATTGTGTTTTTAAGCTTGTTGTGACTGGCCAAACTGTGTTACCAAAAGGCTTCATCCACCACGACATTCCTGTGGGTGCAGTAGCTAAAACATGCCATTTACCATGGTAACATTGGGTCCTCCAAAACCTTTCCATCGAGTTAGAAAAGGGTTGCATTTTTGTTTTTACTATTTCTTTGGACACGCAACGTACTGACATTTTAGATGCTAGAGACCCAATAAACAATGTTTTACTTCACGCGCAGATCACATGTGAGATCATATTGCCTTACATTTAAATATACAGTATTACACAGTACATAAGTGTCTGTATTCCCTGTATTGTTGGGTGCAATATATTTGTGAAAATAAAAGGTAACTAAATTTTGATGAACAAGCCTTGCTTAGATAATTTATTAACAGTTAAACTGGTCACCAAACATAGAAACGTAGGGAAAAGATGTGTCTTTAAAGTGCTCCAGTGGCGCAATCGGTCAGCGCGCGGTACTTATAAGACAGTATCTGTTAAGCTATGCCGAGGTTGTGAGTTCAAGCCTCACCTGGAGCATGTTTGCTTGCTTATTTCTTCTTTTCTGAGGTCATTACTCATTGGTTATCGTTTGCAACCTGAATATTTAATATCATATTACCAAGAAAGCAACAACAACATAGAAATGACTGTGTTTATCACACATCAGCATTGGTTGACAAATCAGGATTGGTTCAACTGCATTGTAAACGCTCCATGAGTCGGTCAACAAAGTGCCAATGCAAAAGACTTTTTACCGTTGGTAAAAGAGTTGCAGCAATCCGTTTTACTGCAATACAGCATGAGGGCCCATATTTTTTGCTCTCATTAGTACCAGCACATTTCCTGCAGGAATTTGGAAAGCAAAAAACACAAAACAACTTCCCTTTTTCCAAGCATTTAAATGACTGATTACTGCGGAAAAAATCAGGCACACACGCAAGTCTCACTGAGCCCCAGTGGCCTAATGGATAAGGCACTGGCCTCCTAAGCCAGGGATTGTGGGTTCAAGTCCCATCTGGGGTGCAAGTTGGTTTGTTGCTTATTCTTCACCACTTGAGATTGTGTTTTGAAGCTTGTTGCGACTGGCCAAACTTTGTTACCAAAAGGCTTCATCCACCACGACATTCCTGTAGGTGCAGTAGCTAAAACATGCCATTTACCATGGTAACATTGGGTCCTCCAAAACCTTTCCATCGAGTTAAAAAAGGGTTGCATTTTTGTTTTTACTATTTCTGGGGTGCAAGTTGGTTTGTTGCTTATTCTTCACCACTTGAGATTGTGTTTTTAAGCTTGTTGTGACTGGCCAAACTGTGTTACCAAAAGGCTTCATCCACCACGACATTCCTGTGGGTGCAGTAGCTAAAACATGCCATTTACCATGGTAACATTGGGTCCTCCAAAACCTTTCCATCGAGTTAGAAAAGGGTTGCATTTTTGTTTTTACTATTTCTTTGGACACGCACCGTACTGACATTTTAGATGCTAGAGACCCAATAAACAATGTTTTACTTCACGCGCAGATCACATGTGAGATCATATTGCCTTACATTTAAATATACAGTATTACACAGTACATAAGTGTCTGTATTGTTGGGTGCAATATATTTGTGAAAATAAAAGGTAACTAAATTTTGATGAACAAGCCTTGCTTAGATAATTTATTAACAGTTAAACTGGTCACCAAACATAGAAACGTAGGGAAAAGATGTGTCTTTAAAGTGCTCCAGTGGCGCAATCGGTCAGCGCGCGGTACTTATAAGACAGTATCTGTTAAGCTATGCCGAGGTTGTGAGTTCAAGCCTCACCTGGAGCATGTTTGCTTGCTTATTTCTTCTTTTCTGAGGTCATTACTCATTGGTTATCGTTTGCAACCTGAATATTTAATATCATATTACCAAGAAAGCAACAACAACATAGAAATGACTGTGTTTATCACACATCAGCATTGGTTGACAAATCAGGATTGGTTCAACTGCATTGTAAACGCTCCATGAGTCGGTCAACAAAGTGCCAATGCAAAAGACTTTTTACCGTTGGTAAAAGAGTTGCAGCAATCCGTTTTACTGCAATACAGCATGAGGGCCCATATTTTTTGCTCTCATTAGTACCAGCACATTTCCTGCAGGAATTTGGAAAGCAAAAAACACAAAACAACTTCCCTTATTCCAAGCATTTAAATGACTGATTACTGCGGAAAAAATCAGGCACACACGCAAGTCTCACTGAGCCCCAGTGGCCTAATGGATAAGGCACTGGCCTCCTAAGCCAGGGATTGTGGGTTCAAGTCCCATCTGGGGTGCAAGTTGGTTTGTTGCTTATTCTTCACCACTTGAGATTGTGTTTTGAAGCTTGTTGCGACTGGCCAAACTTTGTTACCAAAAGGCTTCATCCACCACGACATTCCTGTAGGTGCAGTAGCTAAAACATGCCATTTACCATGGTATCATTGGGTCCTCCAAAACCTTTCCATCGAGTTAAAAAAGGGTTGCATTTTTGTTTTTACTATTTCTGGGATGCAAGTTGGTTTGTTGCTTATTCTTCACCACTTGAGATTGTGTTTTTAAGCTTGTTGTGACTGGCCAAACTGTGTTACCAAAAGGCTTCATCCACCACGACATTCCTGTGGGTGCAGTAGCTAAAACATGCCATTTACCATGGTAACATTGGGTCCTCCAAAACCTTTCCATCGAGTTAGAAAAGGGTTGCATTTTTGTTTTTACTATTTCTTTGGACACGCACCGTACTGACATTTTAGATGCTAGAGACCCAATAAACAATGTTTTACTTCACGCGCAGATCACATGTGAGATCATATTGCCTTACATTTAAATATACAGTATTACACAGTACATAAGTGTCTGTATTCCCTGTATTGTTGGGTGCAATATATTTGTGAAAATAAAAGGTAACTAAATTTTGATGAACAAGCCTTGCTTAGATAATTTATTAACAGTTAAACTGGTCACCAAACATAGAAACGTAGGGAAAAGATGTGTCTTTAAAGTGCTCCAGTGGCGCAATCGGTCAGCGCGCGGTACTTATAAGACAGTATCTGTTAAGCTATGGCAAGGTTGTGAGTTCAAGCCTCACCTGGAGCATGTTTGCTTGCTTATTTCTTCTTTTCTGAGGTCATTACTCATTGGTTATCGTTTGCAACCTGAATATTTAATATCATATTACCAAGAAAGCAACAACAACATAGAAATGACTGTGTTTATCACACATCAGCATTGGTTGACAAATCAGGATTGGTTCAACTGCATTGTAAACGCTCCATGAGTCGGTCAACAAAGTGCCAATGCAAAAGACTTTTTACCGTTGGTAAAAGAGTTGCAGCAATCCGTTTTACTGCAATACAGCATGAGGGCCCATATTTTTTGCTCTCATTAGTACCAGCACATTTCCTGCAGGAATTTGGAAAGCAAAAAACACAAAACAACTTCCCTTTTTCCAAGCATTTAAATGACTGATTACTGCGGAAAAAATCAGGCACACACGCAAGTCTCACTGAGCCCCAGTGGCCTAATGGATAAGGCACTGGCCTCCTAAGCCAGGGATTGTGGGTTCAAGTCCCATCTGGGGTGCAAGTTGGTTTGTTGCTTATTCTTCATCGCTTGTTGCGACTGGCCAAACTTTGTTACCAAAAGGCTTCATCCACCACGACATTCCTGTAGGTGCAGTAGCTAAAACATGCCATTTACCATGGTAACATTGGGTCCTCCAAAACCTTTCCATCGAGTTAAAAAAGGGTTGCATTTTTGTTTTTACTATTTCTGGGATGCAAGTTGGTTTGTTGCTTATTCTTCACCACTTGAGATTGTGTTTTTAAGCTTGTTGTGACTGGCCAAACTGTGTTACCAAAAGGCTTCATCCACCACGACATTCCTGTGGGTGCAGTAGCTAAAACATGCCATTTACCATGGTAACATTGGGTCCTCCAAAACCTTTCCATCGAGTTAGAAAAGGGTTGCATTTTTGTTTTTACTATTTCTTTGGACACGCACCGTACTGACATTTTAGATGCTAGAGACCCAATAAACAATGTTTTACTTCACGCGCAGATCACATGTGAGATCATATTGCCTTACATTTAAATATACAGTATTACACAGTACATAAGTGTCTGTATTCCCTGTATTGTTGGGTGCAATATATTTGTGAAAATAAAAGGTAACTAAATTTTGATGAACAAGCCTTGCTTAGATAATTTATTAACAGTTAAACTGGTCACCAAACATAGAAACGTAGGGAAAAGATGTGTCTTTAAAGTGCTCCAGTGGTGCAATCGGTCAGAGCGCGGTACTTATAAGACAGTATCTGTTAAGCTATGCCGAGGTTGTGAGTTCAAGCCTCACCTGGAGCATGTTTGCTTGCTTATTTCTTCTTTTCTGAGGTCATTACTCATTGGTTATCGTTTGCAACCTGAATATTTAATATCATATTACCAAGAAAGCAACAACAACATAGAAATGACTGTGTTTATCACACATCAGCATTGGTTGACAAATCAGGATTGGTTCAACTGCATTGTAAACGCTCCATGAGTCGGTCAACAAAGTGCCAATGCAAAAGACTTTTTACCGTTGGTAAAAGAGTTGCAGCAATCCGTTTTACTGCAATACAGCATGAGGGCCCATATTTTTTGCTCTCATTAGTACCAGCACATTTCCTGCAGGAATTTGGAAAGCAAAAAACACAAAACAACTTCCCTTTTTCCAAGCATTTAAATGACTGATTACTGCGGAAAAAACCAGGCACACACGCAAGTCTCACTGAGCCCCAGTGGCCTAATGGATAAGGCACTGGCCTCCTAAGCCAGGGATTGTGGGTTCAAGTCCCATCTGGGGTGCAAGTTGGTTTGTTGCTTATTCTTCACCACTTGAGATTGTGTTTTGAAGCTTGTTGCGACTGGCCAAACTTTGTTACCAAAAGGCTTCATCCACCACGACATTCCTGTAGGTGCAGTAGCTAAAACATGCCATTTACCATGGTAACATTGGGTCCTCCAAAACCTTTCCATCGAGTTAAAAAAGGGTTGCATTTTTGTTTTTACTATTTCTGGGATGCAAGTTGGTTTGTTGCTTATTCTTCACCACTTGAGATTGTGTTTTTAAGCTTGTTGTGACTGGCCAAACTGTGTTACCAAAAGGCTTCATCCACCACGACATTCCTGTGGGTGCAGTAGCTAAAACATGCCATTTACCATGGTAACATTGGGTCCTCCAAAACCTTTCCATCGAGTTAGAAAAGGGTTGCATTTTTGTTTTTACTATTTCTTTGGACACGCACCGTACTGACATTTTAGATGCTAGAGACCCAATAAACAATGTTTTACTTCACGCGCAGATCACATGTGAGATCATATTGCCTTACATTTAAATATACAGTATTACACAGTACATAAGTGTCTGTATTCCCTGTATTGTTGGGTGCAATATATTTGTGAAAATAAAAGGTAACTAAATTTTGATGAACAAGCCTTGCTTAGATAATTTATTAACAGTTAAACTGGTCACCAAACATAGAAACGTAGGGAAAAGATGTGTCTTTAAAGTGCTCCAGTGGTGCAATCGGTCAGCGCGCGGTACTTATAAGACAGTATCTGTTAAGCTATGCCGAGGTTGTGAGTTCAAGCCTCACCTGGAGCATGTTTGCTTGCTTATTTCTTCTTTTCTGAGGTCATTACTCATTGGTTATCGTTTGCAACCTGAATATTTAATATCATATTACCAAGAAAGCAACAACAACATAGAAATGACTGTGTTTATCACACATCAGCATTGGTTGACAAATCAGGATTGGTTCAACTGCATTGTAAACGCTCCATGAGTCGGTCAACAAAGTGCCAATGCAAAAGACTTTTTACCGTTGGTAAAAGAGTTGCAGCAATCCGTTTTACTGCAATACAGCATGAGGGCCCATATTTTTTGCTCTCATTAGTACCAGCACATTTCCTGCAGGAATTTGGAAAGCAAAAAACACAAAACAACTTCCCTTTTTCCAAGCATTTAAATGACTGATTACTGCGGAAAAAATCAGGCACACACGCAAGTCTCACTGAGCCCCAGTGGCCTAATGGATAAGGCACTGGCCTCCTAAGCCAGGGATTGTGTGTTCAAGTCCCATCTGGGGTGCAAGTTGCTTTGTTGCTTATTCTTCACCACTTGAGATTGTGTTTTTAAGCTTGTTGCGACTGGCCAAAGTATGTTACCAAAAGGCTTCATCCACCACGACATTCCTGTGGGTGCAGTAGCTAAAACATGCCATTTACCATGGTAACATTGGGTCCTCCAAAACCTTTCCATCGAGTTAGAAAAGGGTTGCATTTTTGTTTTTACTATTTCTGGGGTGCAAGTTGGTTTGTTGCTTATTCTTCACCACTTGAGAGTGTGTTTTTAAGCTTGTTGCGACTGGCCAAACTGTGTTACCAAAAGGCTTCATCCACCATGACATTCCTGTGGGTTAAGTAGCTAAAACATGCCATTTACCATGGTAACATTGGGTCCTCCAAAACCTTTCCATCGAGTTAGAAAAGGGTTGCATTTTTGTTTTTACTATTTCTAGGGTGCAAGTTGGTTTGTTGCTTATTCTTCACCACTTGAGATTGTGTTTTTAAGCTTGTTGAGACTGGCCAAACTGTGTTACCAAAAGGCTTCATCCACCACGACATTCCTGTGGGTGCAGTAGCTAAAACATGCCATTTACCATGGTAACATTGGGTCCTCCAAAACCTTTCCATCGAGTTAGAAAAGGGTTGCATTTTTGATTTTACTATTACTGGGGTGCAAGTTGGTTTGTTGCTTATTCTTCACCACTTGAGATTGTGTTTTTAAGCTTGTTGCGACTGGCCAAACTGTGTTACCAAAAGGCTTCATCCACCACGACATTCCTGTAGGTGCAGTAGCTAAAACATGCCATTTACCATGGTAACATTGGGTCTTCCAAAACCTTTCCATCGAGTTAGAAAAGGGTTGCATTTTTGTTTTTACTATTTCTGGGGTGCAAGGTGGTTTGTTGCTTAATCTTCACCACTTGAGATTGTGTTTTTAAGCTTGTTGCGACTGGCCAAACTGTGTTACCAAAAGGCTTCATCCACCACAACATTCCTGTGGGTGCAGTAGCTAAAACATGCCATTTACCATGGTAACATTGGGTCCTCCAAAACCTTTCCATCGAGTTAGAAAAGGGTTGCATTTTTGTTTTTACTATTTCTGGGGTGCAAGTTGGTTTGTTGCTTATTCTTCACCACTTGAGATTGTGTTTTTAAGCTTGTTGCGACTGGCCAAACTGTGTTACCAAAAGGCTTCATCCACCACGACATTCCTGTGGGTGCAGTAGCTAAAACATGCCATTTACCATGGTAACATTGGGTCCTCCAAAACCTTTCCATCGAGTTAGAAAGGGGTTCCATTTTTGTTTTTACTATTTCTTTGGACACGCACCGTACTGACATTTTAGATGCTAGAGACCCAATAAACAATGTTTTACTTCACGCGCAGATCACATGTGAGATCATATTGCCTTACATTTAAATATACAGTATTAAACAGTACATAAGTGTCTGTATTCCCTGTATTGTTGGGTGCAATATATTTGTGAAAATAAAAGGTAACTAAATTTTGATGAACAAGCCTTGCTTAGATAATTTATTAACACTTAAACTGGTCACCAAACATACAAACGTAGGGAAAAGATGTGTCTTTAAAGTGCTCCAGTGGCGCAATCGGTCAGCGCGCGGTACTTATAAGACAGTATCTGTTAAGCTATGCCGAGGTTGTGAGTTCAAGCCTCACCTGGAGCATGTTTGCTTGCTTATTTCTTCTTTTCTGAGGTCATTACTCATTGGTTATCGTTTGCAACCTGAATATTTAATATTGTATTACCAAGAAAGCAACAACAACATAGAAATGACTGTGTTTATCACACATCAGCATTGGTTGACAAATCAGGATTGGTTCAACTGAATTTTAAACGCTCCATGAGTCGGTCAACAAAGTGCCAATGCAAAAGACTTTTTACCATTGGTAAAAGAGTTGCAGCAATCTGTTTTACTACAATACAGCATGAGGGCCCATATTTTTTGCTCTCATTAGTACCAGCACATTTCCTGCAGGAATTTGGAAAGCAAAAAACACAAAACAACTTCCCTTTTTCCAAGCATTTAAATGACTGATTACTGCGGAAAAAATCAGGCACACATGCAAGAATCACTGAGCCCCAGTGGCCTAATGAATAAGGCACTGGCCTCCTAAGCCAGGGATTGTGGGTTCAAGTCCCATCTGGGGTGCAAGTTGGTTTGTTGCTTATTCTTCACCACTTGAGATTGTGTTTTTAAGCTTGTTGTGACTGGCCAAACTGTGTTACCAAAAGGCTTCATCCACCACGACATTCCTGTGGGTGCAGTAGCTAAAACATGCCATTTACCATGGTAACATTGGGTCCTCCAAAACCTTTCCATCGAGTTAGAAAAGGGTTGCATTTTTGTTTTTACTATTTCTTTGGACACGCACCGTACTGACATTTTAGATGCTAGAGACCCAATAAACAATGTTTTACTTCACGCGCAGATCACATGTGAGATCATATTGCCTTACATTTAAATATACAGTATTACACAGTACATAAGTGTCTGTATTCCCTGTATTGTTGGGTGCAATATATTTGTGAAAATAAAAGGTAACTAAATTTTGATGAACAAGCCTTGCTTAGATAATTTATTAACAGTTAAACTGGTCACCAAACATAGAAACGTAGGGAAAAGATGTGTCTTTAAAGTGCTCCAGTGGCGCAATCGGTCAGCGCGCGGTACTTATAAGACAGTATCTGTTAAGCTATGGCAAGGTTGTGAGTTCAAGCCTCACCTGGAGCATGTTTGCTTGCTTATTTCTTCTTTTCTGAGGTCATTACTCATTGGTTATCGTTTGCAACCTGAATATTTAATATCATATTACCAAGAAAGCAACAACAACATAGAAATGACTGTGTTTATCACACATCAGCATTGGTTGACAAATCAGGATTGGTTCAACTGCATTGTAAACGCTCCATGAGTCGGTCAACAAAGTGCCAATGCAAAAGACTTTTTACCGTTGGTAAAAGAGTTGCAGCAATCCGTTTTACTGCAATACAGCATGAGGGCCCATATTTTTTGCTCTCATTAGTACCAGCACATTTCCTGCAGGAATTTGGAAAGCAAAAAACACAAAACAACTTCCCTTTTTCCAAGCATTTAAATGACTGATTACTGCGGAAAAAATCAGGCACACACGCAAGTCTCACTGAGCCCCAGTGGCCTAATGGATAAGGCACTGGCCTCCTAAGCCAGGGATTGTGGGTTCAAGTCCCATCTGGGGTGCAAGTTGGTTTGTTGCTTATTCTTCATCGCTTGTTGCGACTGGCCAAACTTTGTTACCAAAAGGCTTCATCCACCACAACATTCCTGTAGGTGCAGTAGCTAAAACATGCCATTTACCATGGTAACATTGGGTCCTCCAAAACCTTTCCATCGAGTTAAAAAAGGGTTGCATTTTTGTTTTTACTATTTCTGGGATGCAAGTTGGTTTGTTGCTTATTCTTCACCACTTGAGATTGTGTTTTTAAGCTTGTTGTGACTGGCCAAACTGTGTTACCAAAAGGCTTCATCCACCACGACATTCCTGTGGGTGCAGTAGCTAAAACATGCCATTTACCATGGTAACATTGGGTCCTCCAAAACCTTTCCATCGAGTTAGAAAAGGGTTGCATTTTTGTTTTTACTATTTCTTTGGACACGCACCGTACTGACATTTTAGATGCTAGAGACCCAATAAACAATGTTTTACTTCACGCGCAGATCACATGTGAGATCATATTGCCTTACATTTAAATATACAGTATTACACAGTACATAAGTGTCTGTATTCCCTGTATTGTTGGGTGCAATATATTTGTGAAAATAAAAGGTAACTAAATTTTGATGAACAAGCCTTGCTTAGATAATTTATTAACAGTTAAACTGGTCACCAAACATAGAAACGTAGGGAAAAGATGTGTCTTTAAAGTGCTCCAGTGGCGCAATCGGTCAGCGCGCGGTACTTATAAGACAGTATCTGTTAAGCTATGGCAAGGTTGTGAGTTCAAGCCTCACCTGGAGCATGTTTGCTTGCTTATTTCTTCTTTTCTGAGGTCATTACTCATTGGTTATCGTTTGCAACCTGAATATTTAATATCATATTACCAAGAAAGCAACAACAACATAGAAATGACTGTGTTTATCACACATCAGCATTGGTTGACAAATCAGGATTGGTTCAACTGCATTGTAAACGCTCCATGAGTCGGTCAACAAAGTGCCAATGCAAAAGACTTTTTACCGTTGGTAAAAGAGTTGCAGCAATCCGTTTTACTGCAATACAGCATGAGGGCCCATATTTTTTGCTCTCATTAGTACCAGCACATTTCCTGCAGGAATTTGGAAAGCAAAAAACACAAAACAACTTCCCTTTTTCCAAGCATTTAAATGACTGATTACTGCGGAAAAAATCAGGCACACACGCAAGTCTCACTGAGCCCCAGTGGCCTAATGGATAAGGCACTGGCCTCCTAAGCCAGGGATTGTGGGTTCAAGTCCCATCTGGGGTGCAAGTTGGTTTGTTGCTTATTCTTCATCGCTTGTTGCAACTGGCCAAACTTTGTTACCAAAAGGCTTCATCCACCACAACATTCCTGTAGGTGCAGTAGCTAAAACATGCCATTTACCATGGTAACATTGGGTCCTCCAAAACCTTTCCATCGAGTTAAAAAAGGGTTGCATTTTTGTTTTTACTATTTCTGGGATGCAAGTTGGTTTGTTGCTTATTCTTCACCACTTGAGATTGTGTTTTTAAGCTTGTTGTGACTGGCCAAACTGTGTTACCAAAAGGCTTCATCCACCACGACATTCCTGTGGGTGCAGTAGCTAAAACATGCCATTTACCATGGTAACATTGGGTCCTCCAAAACCTTTCCATCGAGTTAGAAAAGGGTTGCATTTTTGTTTTTACTATTTCTTTGGACACGCACCGTACTGACATTTTAGATGCTAGAGACCCAATAAACAATGTTTTACTTCACGCGCAGATCACATGTGAGATCATATTGCCTTACATTTAAATATACAGTATTACACAGTACATAAGTGTCTGTATTCCCTGTATTGTTGGGTGCAATATATTTGTGAAAATAAAAGGTAACTAAATTTTGATGAACAAGCCTTGCTTAGATAATTTATTAACAGTTAAACTGGTCACCAAACATAGAAACGTAGGGAAAAGATGTGTCTTTAAAGTGCTCCAGTGGCGCAATCGGTCAGCGCGCGGTACTTATAAGACAGTATCTGTTAAGCTATGGCAAGGTTGTGAGTTCAAGCCTCACCTGGAGCATATTTGCTTGCTTATTTCTTCTTTTCTGAGGTCATTACTCATTGGTTATCGTTTGCAACCTGAATATTTAATATCATATTACCAAGAAAGCAACAACAACATAGAAATGACTGTGTTTATCACACATCAGCATTGGTTGACAAATCAGGATTGGTTCAACTGCATTGTAAACGCTCCATGAGTCGGTCAACAAAGTGCCAATGCAAAAGACTTTTTACCGTTGGTAAAAGAGTTGCAGCAATCCGTTTTACTGCAATACAGCATGAGGGCCCATATTTTTTGCTCTCATTAGTACCAGCACATTTCCTGCAGGAATTTGGAAAGCAAAAAACACAAAACAACTTCCCTTTTTCCAAGCATTTAAATGACTGATTACTGCGGAAAAAATCAGGCACACACGCAAGTCTCACTGAGCCCCAGTGGCCTAATGGATAAGGCACTGGCCTCCTAAGCCAGGGATTGTGGGTTCAAGTCCCATCTGGGGTGCAAGTTGGTTTGTTGCTTATTCTTCATCGCTTGTTGCGACTGGCCAAACTTTGTTACCAAAAGGCTTCATCCACCACAACATTCCTGTAGGTGCAGTAGCTAAAACATGCCATTTACCATGGTAACATTGGGTCCTCCAAAACCTTTCCATCGAGTTAAAAAAGGGTTGCATTTTTGTTTTTACTATTTCTGGGATGCAAGTTGGTTTGTTGCTTATTCTTCACCACTTGAGATTGTGTTTTTAAGCTTGTTGTGACTGGCCAAACTGTGTTACCAAAAGGCTTCATCCACCACGACATTCCTGTGGGTGCAGTAGCTAAAACATGCCATTTACCATGGTAACATTGGGTCCTCCAAAACCTTTCCATCGAGTTAGAAAAGGGTTGCATTTTTGTTTTTACTATTTCTTTGGACACGCACCGTACTGACATTTTAGATGCTAGAGACCCAATAAACAATGTTTTACTTCACGCGCAGATCACATGTGAGATCATATTGCCTTACATTTAAATATACAGTATTACACAGTACATAAGTGTCTGTATTCCCTGTATTGTTGGGTGCAATATATTTGTGAAAATAAAAGGTAACTAAATTTTGATGAACAAGCCTTGCTTAGATAATTTATTAACAGTTAAACTGGTCACCAAACATAGAAACGTAGGGAAAAGATGTGTCTTTAAAGTGCTCCAGTGGCGCAATCGGTCAGCGCGCGGTACTTATAAGACAGTATCTGTTAAGCTATGGCAAGGTTGTGAGTTCAAGCCTCACCTGGAGCATGTTTGCTTGCTTATTTCTTCTTTTCTGAGGTCATTACTCATTGGTTATCGTTTGCAACCTGAATATTTAATATCATATTACCAAGAAAGCAACAACAACATAGAAATGACTGTGTTTATCACACATCAGCATTGGTTGACAAATCAGGATTGGTTCAACTGCATTGTAAACGCTCCATGAGTCGGTCAACAAAGTGCCAATGCAAAAGACTTTTTACCGTTGGTAAAAGAGTTGCAGCAATCCGTTTTACTGCAATACAGCATGAGGGCCCATATTTTTTGCTCTCATTAGTACCAGCACATTTCCTGCAGGAATTTGGAAAGCAAAAAACACAAAACAACTTCCCTTTTTCCAAGCATTTAAATGACTGATTACTGCGGAAAAAATCAGGCACACACGCAAGTCTCACTGAGCCCCAGTGGCCTAATGGATAAGGCACTGGCCTCCTAAGCCAGGGATTGTGGGTTCAAGTCCCATCTGGGGTGCAAGTTGGTTTGTTGCTTATTCTTCATCGCTTGTTGCGACTGGCCAAACTTTGTTACCAAAAGGCTTCATCCACCACAACATTCCTGTAGGTGCAGTAGCTAAAACATGCCATTTACCATGGTAACATTGGGTCCTCCAAAACCTTTCCATCGAGTTAAAAAAGGGTTGCATTTTTGTTTTTACTATTTCTGGGATGCAAGTTGGTTTGTTGCTTATTCTTCACCACTTGAGATTGTGTTTTTAAGCTTGTTGTGACTGGCCAAACTGTGTTACCAAAAGGCTTCATCCACCACGACATTCCTGTGGGTGCAGTAGCTAAAACATGCCATTTACCATGGTAACATTGGGTCCTCCAAAACCTTTCCATCGAGTTAGAAAAGGGTTGCATTTTTGTTTTTACTATTTCTTTGGACACGCACCGTACTGACATTTTAGATGCTAGAGACCCAATAAACAATGTTTTACTTCACGCGCAGATCACATGTGAGATCATATTGCCTTACATTTAAATATACAGTATTACACAGTACATAAGTGTCTGTATTCCCTGTATTGTTGGGTGCAATATATTTGTGAAAATAAAAGGTAACTAAATTTTGATGAACAAGCCTTGCTTAGATAATTTATTAACAGTTAAACTGGTCACCAAACATAGAAACGTAGGGAAAAGATGTGTCTTTAAAGTGCTCCAGTGGCGCAATCGGTCAGCGCGCGGTACTTATAAGACAGTATCTGTTAAGCTATGGCAAGGTTGTGAGTTCAAGCCTCACCTGGAGCATGTTTGCTTGCTTATTTCTTCTTTTCTGAGGTCATTACTCATTGGTTATCGTTTGCAACCTGAATATTTAATATCATATTACCAAGAAAGCAACAACAACATAGAAATGACTGTGTTTATCACACATCAGCATTGGTTGACAAATCAGGATTGGTTCAACTGCATTGTAAACGCTCCATGAGTCGGTCAACAAAGTGCCAATGCAAAAGACTTTTTACCGTTGGTAAAAGAGTTGCAGCAATCCGTTTTACTGCAATACAGCATGAGGGCCCATATTTTTTGCTCTCATTAGTACCAGCACATTTCCTGCAGGAATTTGGAAAGCAAAAAACACAAAACAACTTCCCTTTTTCCAAGCATTTAAATGACTGATTACTGCGGAAAAAATCAGGCACACACGCAAGTCTCACTGAGCCCCAGTGGCCTAATGGATAAGGCACTGGCCTCCTAAGCCAGGGATTGTGGGTTCAAGTCCCATCTGGGGTGCAAGTTGGTTTGTTGCTTATTCTTCACCACTTGAGATTGTGTTTTGAAGCTTGTTGCGACTGGCCAAACTTTGTTACCAAAAGGCTTCATCCACCACGACATTCCTGTAGGTGCAGTAGCTAAAACATGCCATTTACCATGGTAACATTGGGTCCTCCAAAACCTTTCCATCGAGTTAAAAAAGGGTTGCATTTTTGTTTTTACTATTTCTGGGATGCAAGTTGGTTTGTTGCTTATTCTTCACCACTTGAGATTGTGTTTTTAAGCTTGTTGTGACTGGCCAAACTGTGTTACCAAAAGGCTTCATCCACCACGACATTCCTGTGGGTGCAGTAGCTAAAACATGCCATTTACCATGGTAACATTGGGTCCTCCAAAACCTTTCCATCGAGTTAGAAAAGGGTTGCATTTTTGTTTTTACTATTTCTTTGGACACGCACCGTACTGACATTTTAGATGCTAGAGACCCAATAAACAATGTTTTACTTCACGCGCAGATCACATGTGAGATCATATTGCCTTACATTTAAATATACAGTATTACACAGTACATAAGTGTCTGTATTCCCTGTATTGTTGGGTGCAATATATTTGTGAAAATAAAAGGTAACTAAATTTTGATGAACAAGCCTTGCTTAGATAATTTATTAACAGTTAAACTGGTCACCAAACATAGAAACGTAGGGAAAAGATGTGTCTTTAAAGTGCTCCAGTGGTGCAATCGGTCAGAGCGCGGTACTTATAAGACAGTATCTGTTAAGCTATGCCGAGGTTGTGAGTTCAAGCCTCACCTGGAGCATGTTTGCTTGCTTATTTCTTCTTTTCTGAGGTCATTACTCATTGGTTATCGTTTGCAACCTGAATATTTAATATCATATTACCAAGAAAGCAACAACAACATAGAAATGACTGTGTTTATCACACATCAGCATTGGTTGACAAATCAGGATTGGTTCAACTGCATTGTAAACGCTCCATGAGTCGGTCAACAAAGTGCCAATGCAAAAGACTTTTTACCGTTGGTAAAAGAGTTGCAGCAATCCGTTTTACTGCAATACAGCATGAGGGCCCATATTTTTTGCTCTCATTAGTACCAGCACATTTCCTGCAGGAATTTGGAAAGCAAAAAACACAAAACAACTTCCCTTTTTCCAAGCATTTAAATGACTGATTACTGCGGAAAAAACCAGGCACACACGCAAGTCTCACTGAGCCCCAGTGGCCTAATGGATAAGGCACTGGCCTCCTAAGCCAGGGATTGTGGGTTCAAGTCCCATCTGGGGTGCAAGTTGGTTTGTTGCTTATTCTTCACCACTTGAGATTGTGTTTTGAAGCTTGTTGCGACTGGCCAAACTTTGTTACCAAAAGGCTTCATCCACCACGACATTCCTGTAGGTGCAGTAGCTAAAACATGCCATTTACCATGGTAACATTGGGTCCTCCAAAACCTTTCCATCGAGTTAAAAAAGGGTTGCATTTTTGTTTTTACTATTTCTGGGATGCAAGTTGGTTTGTTGCTTATTCTTCACCACTTGAGATTGTGTTTTTAAGCTTGTTGTGACTGGCCAAACTGTGTTACCAAAAGGCTTCATCCACCACGACATTCCTGTGGGTGCAGTAGCTAAAACATGCCATTTACCATGGTAACATTGGGTCCTCCAAAACCTTTCCATCGAGTTAGAAAAGGGTTGCATTTTTGTTTTTACTATTTCTTTGGACACGCACCGTACTGACATTTTAGATGCTAGAGACCCAATAAACAATGTTTTACTTCACGCGCAGATCACATGTGAGATCATATTGCCTTACATTTAAATATACAGTATTACACAGTACATAAGTGTCTGTATTCCCTGTATTGTTGGGTGCAATATATTTGTGAAAATAAAAGGTAACTAAATTTTGATGAACAAGCCTTGCTTAGATAATTTATTAACAGTTAAACTGGTCACCAAACATAGAAACGTAGGGAAAAGATGTGTCTTTAAAGTGCTCCAGTGGTGCAATCGGTCAGAGCGCGGTACTTATAAGACAGTATCTGTTAAGCTATGCCGAGGTTGTGAGTTCAAGCCTCACCTGGAGCATGTTTGCTTGCTTATTTCTTCTTTTCTGAGGTCATTACTCATTGGTTATCGTTTGCAACCTGAATATTTAATATCATATTACCAAGAAAGCAACAACAACATAGAAATGACTGTGTTTATCACACATCAGCATTGGTTGACAAATCAGGATTGGTTCAACTGCATTGTAAACGCTCCATGAGTCGGTCAACAAAGTGCCAATGCAAAAGACTTTTTACCGTTGGTAAAAGAGTTGCAGCAATCCGTTTTACTGCAATACAGCATGAGGGCCCATATTTTTTGCTCTCATTAGTACCAGCACATTTCCTGCAGGAATTTGGAAAGCAAAAAACACAAAACAACTTCCCTTTTTCCAAGCATTTAAATGACTGATTACTGCGGAAAAAACCAGGCACACACGCAAGTCTCACTGAGCCCCAGTGGCCTAATGGATAAGGCACTGGCCTCCTAAGCCAGGGATTGTGGGTTCAAGTCCCATCTGGGGTGCAAGTTGGTTTGTTGCTTATTCTTCACCACTTGAGATTGTGTTTTGAAGCTTGTTGCGACTGGCCAAACTTTGTTACCAAAAGGCTTCATCCACCACGACATTCCTGTAGGTGCAGTAGCTAAAACATGCCATTTACCATGGTAACATTGGGTCCTCCAAAACCTTTCCATCGAGTTAAAAAAGGGTTGCATTTTTGTTTTTACTATTTCTGGGATGCAAGTTGGTTTGTTGCTTATTCTTCACCACTTGAGATTGTGTTTTTAAGCTTGTTGTGACTGGCCAAACTGTGTTACCAAAAGGCTTCATCCACCACGACATTCCTGTGGGTGCAGTAGCTAAAACATGCCATTTACCATGGTAACATTGGGTCCTCCAAAACCTTTCCATCGAGTTAGAAAAGGGTTGCATTTTTGTTTTTACTATTTCTTTGGACACGCACCGTACTGACATTTTAGATGCTAGAGACCCAATAAACAATGTTTTACTTCACGCGCAGATCACATGTGAGATCATATTGCCTTACATTTAAATATACAGTATTACACAGTACATAAGTGTCTGTATTCCCTGTATTGTTGGGTGCAATATATTTGTGAAAATAAAAGGTAACTAAATTTTGATGAACAAGCCTTGCTTAGATAATTTATTAACAGTTAAACTGGTCACCAAACATAGAAACGTAGGGAAAAGATGTGTCTTTAAAGTGCTCCAGTGGTGCAATCGGTCAGCGCGCGGTACTTATAAGACAGTATCTGTTAAGCTATGCCGAGGTTGTGAGTTCAAGCCTCACCTGGAGCATGTTTGCTTGCTTATTTCTTCTTTTCTGAGGTCATTACTCATTGGTTATCGTTTGCAACCTGAATATTTAATATCATATTACCAAGAAAGCAACAACAACATAGAAATGACTGTGTTTATCACACATCAGCATTGGTTGACAAATCAGGATTGGTTCAACTGCATTGTAAACGCTCCATGAGTCGGTCAACAAAGTGCCAATGCAAAAGACTTTTTACCGTTGGTAAAAGAGTTGCAGCAATCCGTTTTACTGCAATACAGCATGAGGGCCCATATTTTTTGCTCTCATTAGTACCAGCACATTTCCTGCAGGAATTTGGAAAGCAAAAAACACAAAACAACTTCCCTTTTTCCAAGCATTTAAATGACTGATTACTGCGGAAAAAATCAGGCACACACGCAAGTCTCACTGAGCCCCAGTGGCCTAATGGATAAGGCACTGGCCTCCTAAGCCAGGGATTGTGTGTTCAAGTCCCATCTGGGGTGCAAGTTGCTTTGTTGCTTATTCTTCACCACTTGAGATTGTGTTTTTAAGCTTGTTGCGACTGGCCAAAGTATGTTACCAAAAGGCTTCATCCACCACGACATTCCTGTGGGTGCAGTAGCTAAAACATGCCATTTACCATGGTAACATTGGGTCCTCCAAAACCTTTCCATCGAGTTAGAAAAGGGTTGCATTTTTGTTTTTACTATTTCTGGGGTGCAAGTTGGTTTGTTGCTTATTCTTCACCACTTGAGAGTGTGTTTTTAAGCTTGTTGCGACTGGCCAAACTGTGTTACCAAAAGGCTTCATCCACCATGACATTCCTGTGGGTTCAGTAGCTAAAACATGCCATTTACCATGGTAACATTGGGTCCTCCAAAACCTTTCCATCGAGTTAGAAAAGGGTTGCATTTTTGTTTTTACTATTTCTAGGGTGCAAGTTGGTTTGTTGCTTATTCTTCACCACTTGAGATTGTGTTTTTAAGCTTGTTGAGACTGGCCAAACTGTGTTACCAAAAGGCTTCATCCACCACGACATTCCTGTGGGTGCAGTAGCTAAAACATGCCATTTACCATGGTAACATTGGGTCCTCCAAAACCTTTCCATCGAGTTAGAAAAGGGTTGCATTTTTGATTTTACTATTACTGGGGTGCAAGTTGGTTTGTTGCTTATTCTTCACCACTTGAGATTGTGTTTTTAAGCTTGTTGCGACTGGCCAAACTGTGTTACCAAAAGGCTTCATCCACCACGACATTCCTGTAGGTGCAGTAGCTAAAACATGCCATTTACCATGGTAACATTGGGTCTTCCAAAACCTTTCCATCGAGTTAGAAAAGGGTTGCATTTTTGTTTTTACTATTTCTGGGGTGCAAGGTGGTTTGTTGCTTAATCTTCACCACTTGAGATTGTGTTTTTAAGCTTGTTGCGACTGGCCAAACTGTGTTACCAAAAGGCTTCATCCACCACAACATTCCTGTGGGTGCAGTAGCTAAAACATGCCATTTACCATGGTAACATTGGGTCCTCCAAAACCTTTCCATCGAGTTAGAAAAGGGTTGCATTTTTGTTTTTACTATTTCTGGGGTGCAAGTTGGTTTGTTGCTTATTCTTCACCACTTGAGATTGTGTTTTTAAGCTTGTTGCGACTGGCCAAACTGTGTTACCAAAAGGCTTCATCCACCACGACATTCCTGTGGGTGCAGTAGCTAAAACATGCCATTTACCATGGTAACATTGGGTCCTCCAAAACCTTTCCATCGAGTTAGAAAGGGGTTCCATTTTTGTTTTTACTATTTCTTTGGACACGCACCGTACTGACATTTTAGATGCTAGAGACCCAATAAACAATGTTTTACTTCACGCGCAGATCACATGTGAGATCATATTGCCTTACATTTAAATATACAGTATTAAACAGTACATAAGTGTCTGTATTCCCTGTATTGTTGGGTGCAATATATTTGTGAAAATAAAAGGTAACTAAATTTTGATGAACAAGCCTTGCTTAGATAATTTATTAACACTTAAACTGGTCACCAAACATACAAACGTAGGGAAAAGATGTGTCTTTAAAGTGCTCCAGTGGCGCAATCGGTCAGCGCGCGGTACTTATAAGACAGTATCTGTTAAGCTATGCCGAGGTTGTGAGTTCAAGCCTCACCTGGAGCATGTTTGCTTGCTTATTTCTTCTTTTCTGAGGTCATTACTCATTGGTTATCGTTTGCAACCTGAATATTTAATATCGTATTACCAAGAAAGCAACAACAACATAGAAATGACTGTGTTTATCACACATCAGCATTGGTTGACAAATCAGGATTGGTTCAACTGAATTTTAAACGCTCCATGAGTCGGTCAACAAAGTGCCAATGCAAAAGACTTTTTACCATTGGTAAAAGAGTTGCAGCAATCTGTTTTACTACAATACAGCATGAGGGCCCATATTTTTTGCTCTCATTAGTACCAGCACATTTCCTGCAGGAATTTGGAAAGCAAAAAACACAAAACAACTTCCCTTTTTCCAAGCATTTAAATGACTGATTACTGCGGAAAAAATCAGGCACACATGCAAGAATCACTGAGCCCCAGTGGCCTAATGAATAAGGCACTGGCCTCCTAAGCCAGGGATTGTGGGTTCAAGTCCCATCTGGGGTGCAAGTTGGTTTGTTGCTTATTCTTCACCACTTGAGATTGTGTTTTTAAGCTTGTTGCGACTGGCCAAACTGTGTTACCAAAAGGCTTCATCCACCACGACATTCCTGTGGGTGCAGTAGCTAAAACATGCCATTTACCATGGTAACATTGGGTCCTCCAAAACCTTTCCATCGAGTTAGAAAAGGGTTGCATTTTTGTTTTTACTATTTCTTTGGACACGCACCGTACTGACATTTTAGATGCTAGAGACCCAATAAACAATGTTTTACTTCACGCGCAGATCACATGTGAGATCATATTGCCTTACATTTAAATATACAGTATTACACAGTACATAAGTGTCTGTATTCCCTGTATTGTTGGGTGCAATATATTTGTGAAAATAAAAGGTAACTAAATTTTGATGAACAAGCCTTGCTTAGATAATTTATTAACAGTTAAAATGGTCACCAAACATAGAAACGTCGGGAAAAGATGTGTCTTTAAAGTGCTCCAGTGGCGCAATCGGTCAGCGCACGGTACTTATAAGACAGTATCTGTTAAGCTATGCCGAGGTTGTGAGTTCAAGCCTCACCTGGAGCATGTTTGCTTGCTTATTTCTTCTTTTCTGAGGTCATTACTCATTGGTTATCGTTTGCAACCTGAATATTTAATATCATATTACCAAGAAAGCAACAACAACATAGAAATGACTGTGTTTATCACACATCAGCATTGGTTGACAAATCAGGATTGGTTCAACTGCATTGTAAACGCTCCATGAGTCGGTCAACAAAGTGCCAATGCAAAAGACTTTTTACCGTTGGTAAAAGAGTTGCAGCAATCCGTTTTACTGCAATACAGCATGAGGGCCCATATTTTTTGCTCTCATTAGTACTAGCACATTTCCTGCAGGAATTTGGAAAGCAAAAAACACAAAACAACTTCCCTTTTTCCAAGCCTTTAAATGACTGATTACTGCGGAAAAACTCAGGCACACACGCAAGTCTCACTGAGCCCCAGTGGCCTAATGGATAAAGCACTGGCCTCCTAAGCCAGGGATTGTGGGTTCAAGTCCCATCTGGGGTGCAAGTTGGTTTGTTGCTTATTCTTCACCACTTGAGATTGTGTTTTGAAGCTTGTTGCGACTGGCCAAACTTTGTTACCAAAAGGCTTCATCCACCACGACATTCCTGTAGGTGCAGTAGCTAAAACATGCCATTTACCATGGTAACATTGGGTCCTCCAAAACCTTTCCATCGAGTTAAAAAAGGGTTGCATTTTTGTTTTTACTATTTCTGGGATGCAAGTTGGTTTGTTGCTTATTCTTCACCACTTGAGATTGTGTTTTTAAGCTTGTTGTGACTGGCCAAACTGTGTTACCAAAAGGCTTCATCCACCACGACATTCCTGTGGGTGCAGTAGCTAAAACATGCCATTTACCATGGTAACATTGGGTCCTCCAAAACCTTTCCATCGAGTTAGAAAAGGGTTGCATTTTTGTTTTTACTATTTCTTTGGACACGCACCGTACTGACATTTTAGATGCTAGAGACCCAATAAACAATGTTTTACTTCACGCGCAGATCACATGTGAGATCATATTGCCTTACATTTAAATATACAGTATTACACAGTACATAAGTGTCTGTATTCCCTGTATTGTTGGGTGCAATATATTTGTGAAAATAAAAGGTAACTAAATTTTGATGAACAAGCCTTGCTTAGATAATTTATTAACAGTTAAACTGGTCACCAAACATAGAAACGTAGGGAAAAGATGTGTCTTTAAAGTGCTCCAGTGGCGCAATCGGTCAGCGCGCAGTACTTATAAGACAGTATCTGTTAAGCTATGCCGAGGTTGTGAGTTCAAGCTTCACCTGGAGCATGTTTGCTTGCTTATTTCTTCTTTTCTGAGGTCATTACTCATTGGTTATCGTTTGCAACCTGAATATTTAATATCATATTACCAAGAAAGCAACAACAACATAGAAATGACTGTGTTTATCACACATCAGCATTGGTTGACAAATCAGGATTGGTTCAACTGCATTGTAAACGCTCCATGAGTCGGTCAACAAAGTGCCAATGCAAAAGACTTTTTACCGTTGGTAAAAGAGTTGCAGCAATCCATTTTACTGCAATACAGCATGAGGGCCCATATTTTTTGCTCTCATTAGTACCAGCACATTTCCTGCAGGAATTTGGAAAGCAAAAAACACAAAACAACTTCCCTTTTTCCAAGCATTTAAATGACTGATTACTGCAGAAAAAATCAGGCACACACACAAGTCTCACTGAGCCCCAGTGGCCTAATGGATAAGGCACTGGCCTCCTAAGCCAGGGATTGTGTGTTCAAGTCCCATCTGGGGTGCAAGTTGCTTTGTTGCTTATTCTTCACCACTTGAGATTGTGTTTTTAAGCTTGTTGCGACTGGCCAAACTATGTTACCAAAAGGCTTCATCCACCACGACATTCCTGTGGGTGCAGTAGCTAAAACATGCCATTTACCATGGTAACATTGGGTCCTCCAAAACCTTTCCATCGAGTTAGAAAAGGGTTGCATTTTTGTTTTTACTATTTCTGGGGTGCAAGTTGGTTTGTTGCTTATTCTTCACCACTTGAGAGTGTGTTTTTAAGCTTGTTGCGACTGGCCAAACTGTGTTACCAAAAGGCTTCATCCACCATGACATTCCTGTGGGTTCAGTAGCTAAAACATGCCATTTACCATGGTAACATTGGGTCCTCCAAAACCTTTCCATCGAGTTAGAAAAGGGTTGCATTTTTGTTTTTACTATTTCTGGGGTGCAAGTTGGTTTGTTGCTTATTCTTCACCACTTGAGATTGTGTTTTTAAGCTTGTTGAGACTGGCCAAACTGTGTTACCAAAAGGCTTCATCCACCACGACATTCCTGTGGGTGCAGTAGCTAAAACATGCCATTTACCATGGTAACATTGGGTCCTCCAAAACCTTTCCATCGAGTTAGAAAAGGGTTGCATTTTTGTTTTTACTATTACTGGGGTGCAAGTTGGTTTGTTGCTTATTCTTCACCACTTGAGATTGTGTTTTTAAGCTTGTTGCGACTGGCCAAACTGTGTTACCAAAAGGCTTCATCCACCACGACATTCCTGTAGGTGCAGTAGCTAAAACATGCCATTTACCATGGTAACATTGGGTCCTCCAAAACCTTTCCATCGAGTTAGAAAAGGGTTGCATTTTTGTTTTTACTATTTCTGGGGTGCAAGGTGGTTTGTTGCTTAATCTTCACCACTTGAGATTGTGTTTTTAAGCTTGTTGCGACTGGCCAAACTGTGTTACCAAAAGGCTTCATCCACCACAACATTCCTGTGGGTGCAGTAGCTAAAACATGCCATTTACCATGGTAACATTGGGTCCTCCAAAACCTTTCCATCGAGTTAGAAAAGGGTTGCATTTTTGTTTTTACTATTTCTGGGGTGCAAGTTGGTTTGTTGCTTATTCTTCACCACTTGAGATTGTGTTTTTAAGCTTGTTGCGACTGGCCAAACTGTGTTACCAAAAGGCTTCATCCACCACGACATTCCTGTGGGTGCAGTAGCTAAAACATGCCATTTACCATGGTAACATTGGGTCCTCCAAAACCTTTCCATCGAGTTAGAAAGGGGTTGCATTTTTGTTTTTACTATTTCTTTGGACACGCACCGTACTGACATTTTAGATGCTAGAGACCCAATAAACAATGTTTTACTTCACGCGCAGATCACATGTGAGATCATATTGCCTTACATTTAAATATACAGTATTACACAGTACATAAGTGTCTGTATTCCCTGTATTGTTGGGTGCAATATATTTGTGAAAATAAAAGGTAACTAAATTTTGATGAACAAGCCTTGCTTAGATAATTTATTAACACTTAAACTGGTCACCAAACATACAAACGTAGGGAAAAGATGTGTCTTTAAAGTGCTCCAGTGGCGCAATCGGTCAGCGCGCGGTACTTATAAGACAGTATCTGTTAAGCTATGCCGAGGTTGTGAGTTCAAGCCTCACCTGGAGCATGTTTGCTTGCTTATTTCTTCTTTTCTGAGGTCATTACTCATTGGTTATCGTTTGCAACCTGAATATTTAATATCGTATTACCAAGAAAGCAACAACAACATAGAAATCACTGTGTTTATCACACATCAGCATTGGTTGACAAATCAGGATTGGTTCAACTGAATTTTAAACGCTCCATGAGTCGGTCAACAAAGTGCCAATGCAAAAGACTTTTTACCATTGGTAAAAGAGTTGCAGCAATCCGTTTTACTACAATACAGCATGAGGGCCCATATTTTTTGCTCTCATTAGTACCAGCACATTTCCTGCAGGAATTTGGAAAGCAAAAAACACAAAACAACTTCCCTTTTTCCAAGCATTTAAATGACTGATTACTGCGGAAAAAATCAGGCACACACGCAAGAATCACTGAGCCCCAGTGGCCTAATGAATAAGGCACTGGCCTCCTAAGCCAGGGATTGTGGGTTCAAGTCCCATCTGGGGTGCAAGTTGGTTTGTTGCTTATTTTTCACCACTTGAGATTGTGTTTTTAAGCTTGTTGCGACTGGCCAAACTGTGTTACCAAAAGGCTTCATCCACCACGACATTCCTGTGGGTGCAGTAGCTAAAACATGCCATTTACCATGGTAACATTGGGTCCTCCAAAACCTTTCCATCGAGTTAGAAAAGGGTTGCATTTTTGTTTTTACTATTTCTTTGGACACGCACCGTACTGACATTTTAGATGCTAGAGACCCAATAAACAATGTTTTACTTCACGCGCAGATCACATTTGAGATCATATTGCCTTACATTTAAATATACAGTATTACACAGTACATAAGTGTCTGTATTCCCTGTATTGTTGGGTGCAATATATTTGTGAAAATAAAAGGTAACTAAATTTTGATGAACAAGCCTTGCTTAGATAATTTATTAACAGTTAAAATGGTCACCAAACATAGAAACGTAGGGAAAAGATGTGTCTTTAAAGTGCTCCAGTGGCGCAATCGGTCAGCGCGCGGTACTTATAAGACAGTATCTGTTAAGCTATGCCGAGGTTGTGAGTTCAAGCCTCACCTGGAGCATGTTTGCTTGCTTATTTCTTCTTTTCTGAGGTCATTACTCATTGGTTATCGTTTGCAACCTGAATATTTAATATCATATTACCAAGAAAGCAACAACAACATAGAAATGACTGTGTTTATCACACATCAGCATTGGTTGACAAATCAGGATTGGTTCAACTGCATTGTAAACGCTCCATGAGTCGGTCAACAAAGTGCCAATGCAAAAGACTTTTTACCGTTGGTAAAAGAGTTGCAGCAATCCGTTTTACTGCAATACAGCATGAGGACCCATATTTTTTGCTCTCATTAGTACTAGCACATTTCCTGCAGGAATTTGGAAAGCAAAAAACACAAAACAACTTCCCTTTTTCCAAGCCTTTAAATGACTGATTACTGCGGAAAAAATCAGGCACACACGCAAGTCTCACTGAGCCCCAGTGGCCTAATGGATAAAGCACTGGCCTCCTAAGCCAGGGATTGTGGGTTCAAGTCCCATCTGGGGTGCAAGTTGGTTTGTTGCTTATTCTTCACCACTTGAGATTGTGTTTTGAAGCTTGTTGCGACTGGCCAAACTTTGTTACCAAAAGGCTTCATCCACCACGACATTCCTGTAGGTGCAGTAGCTAAAACATGCCATTTACCATGGTAACATTGGGTCCTCCAAAACCTTTCCATCGAGTTAAAAAAGGGTTGCATTTTTGTTTTTACTATTTCTGGGATGCAAGTTGGTTTGTTGCTTATTCTTCACCACTTGAGATTGTGTTTTTAAGCTTGTTGTGACTGGCCAAACTGTGTTACCAAAAGGCTTCATCCACCACGACATTCCTGTGGGTGCAGTAGCTAAAACATGCCATTTACCATGGTAACATTGGGTCCTCCAAAACCTTTCCATCGAGTTAGAAAAGGGTTGCATTTTTGTTTTTACTATTTCTTTGGACACGCACCGTACTGACATTTTAGATGCTAGAGACCCAATAAACAATGTTTTACTTCACGCGCAGATCACATGTGAGATCATATTGCCTTACATTTAAATATACAGTATTACACAGTACATAAGTGTCTGTATTCCCTGTATTGTTGGGTGCAATATATTTGTGAAAATAAAAGGTAACTAAATTTTGATGAACAAGCCTTGCTTAGATAATTTATTAACAGTTAAACTGGTCACCAAACATAGAAACGTAGGGAAAAGATGTGTCTTTAAAGTGCTCCAGTGGTGCAATCGGTCAGCGCGCAGTACTTATAAGACAGTATCTGTTAAGCTATGCCGAGGTTGTGAGTTCAAGCTTCACCTGGAGCATGTTTGCTTGCTTATTTCTTCTTTTCTGAGGTCATTACTCATTGGTTATCGTTTGCAACCTGAATATTTAATATCATATTACCAAGAAAGCAACAACAACATAGAAATGACTGTGTTTATCACACATCAGCATTGGTTGACAAATCAGGATTGGTTCAACTGCATTGTAAACGCTCCATGAGTCGGTCAACAAAGTGCCAATGCAAAAGACTTTTTACCGTTGGTAAAAGAGTTGCAGCAATCCGTTTTACTGCAATACAGCATGAGGGCCCATATTTTTTGCTCTCATTAGTACCAGCACATTTCCTGCAGGAATTTGGAAAGCAAAAAACACAAAACAACTTCCCTTTTTCCAAGCATTTAAATGACTGATTACTGCAGAAAAAATCAGGCACACACGCAAGTCTCACTGAGCCCCAGTGGCCTAATGGATAAGGCACTGGCCTCCTAAGCCAGGGATTGTGGGTTCAAGTCCCATCTGGGGTGCAAGTTGGTTTGCTGCTTATTCTTCACCACTTGAGATTGTGTTTTGAAGCTTGTTGCGACTGGCCAAACTTTGCTACCAAAAGGCTTCATCCACCACGACATTCCTGTAGGTGCAGTAGCTAAAACATGCCATTTACCATGGTAACATTGGGTCCTCCAAAACCTTTCCATCGAGTTAAAAAAGGGTTGCATTTTTGTTTTTACTATTTCTGGGATGCAAGTTGGTTTGTTGCTTATTCTTCACCACTTGAGATTGCACCGTACTGACATTTTAGATGCTAGAGACCCAATAAACAATGTTTTACTTCACGCGCAGATCACATGTGAGATCATATTGCCTTACATTTAAATATACAGTATTACACAGTACATAAGTGTCTGTATTCCCTGTATTGTTGGGTGCAATATATTTGTGAAAATAAAAGGTAACTAAATTTTGATGAACAAGCCTTGCTTAGATAATTTATTAACAGTTAAACTGGTCACCAAACATAGAAACGTAGGGAAAAGATGTGTCTTTAAAGTGCTCCAGCGGCGCAATCAGTCAGCGCGCGGTACTTATAAGACAGTATCTGTTAAGCTATGCCGAGGTTGTGAGTTCAAGCCTCACCTGGAGCATGTTTGCTTGCTTATTTCTTCTTTTCTGAGGTCATTACTCATTGGTTATCGTTTGCAACCTGAATATTTAATATCATATTACCAAGAAAGCAACAACAACATAGAAATGACTGTGTTTATCACACATCAGCATTGGTTGACAAATCAGGATTGGTTCAACTGCATTGTAAACGCTCCATGAGTCGGTCAACAAAGTGCCAATGCAAAAGACTTTTTACCGTTGGTAAAAGAGTTGCAGCAATCCGTTTTACTGCAATACAGCATGAGGGCCCATATTTTTTGCTCTCATTAGTACCAGCACATTTCCTGCAGGAATTTGGAAAGCAAAAAACACAAAACAACTTCCCTTTTTCCAAGCAGTTAAATGACTGATTACTGCGGAAAAAATCAGGCACACACGCAAGTCTCACTGAGCCCCAGTGGCCTAATGGATAAGGCACTAGCCTCCTAAGCCAGGGATTGTGGGTTCAAGTCCCATCTGGGGTGCAAGTTGGTTTGTTGCTTATTCTTCACCACTTGAGATTGTGTTTTGAAGCTTGTTGCGACTGGCCAAACTTTGTTACCAAAAGGCTTCATCCACCACGACATTCCTGTAGGTGCAGTAGCTAAAACATGCCATTTACCATGGTAACATTGGGTCCTCCAAAACCTTTCCATCGAGTTAAAAAAGGGTTGCATTTTTGTTTTTACTATTTCTGGGATGCAAGTTGGTTTGTTGCTTATTCTTCACCACTTGAGATTGTGTTTTTAAGCTTGTTGTGACTGGCCAAACTGTGTTACCAAAAGGCTTCATCCACCACGACATTCCTGTGGGTGCAGTAGCTAAAACATGCCATTTACCATGGTAACATTGGGTCCTCCAAAACCTTTCCATCGAGTTAGAAAAGGGTTGCATTTTTGTTTTTACTATTTCTTTGGACACGCACCGTACTGACATTTTAGATGCTAGAGACCCAATAAACAATGTTTTACTTCACGCGCAGATCACATGTGAGATCATATTGCCTTACATTTAAATATACAGTATTACACAGTACATAAGTGTCTGTATTACCTGTATTGTTGGGTGCAATATATTTGTGAAAATAAAAGGTAACTAAATTTTGATGAACAAGCCTTGCTTAGATAATTTATTAACAGTTAAACTGGTCACCAAACATAGAAACGTAGGGAAAAGATGTGTGTTTAAAGTGCTCCAGTGGTGCAATCGGTCAGCGCGCGGTACTTATAAGACAGTATCTGTTAAGCTATGCCAAGGTTGTGAGTTCAAGCCTCACCTGGAGCATGTTTGCTTGCTTATTTCTTCTTTTCTGAGGTCATTACTCATTGGTTATCGTTTGCAACCTGAATATTTAATATCATATTACCAAGAAAGCAACAACAACATAGAAATGACTGTGTTTATCACACATCAGCATTGGTTGACAAATCAGGATTGGTTCAACTGCATTGTAAACGCTCCATGAGTCGGTCAACAAAGTGCCAATGCAAAAGACTTTTTACCGTTGGTAAAAGAGTTGCAGCAATCCGTTTTACTGCAATACAGCATGAGGGCCCATATTTTTTGCTCTCATTAGTACCAGCACATTTCCTGCAGGAATTTGGAAAGCAAAAAACACAAAACAACTTCCCTTTTTCCAAGCAGTTAAATGACTGATTACTGCGGAAAAAATCAGGCACACACGCAAGTCTCACTGAGCCCCAGTGGCCTAATGGATAAGGCACTAGCCTCCTAAGCCAGGGATTGTGGGTTCAAGTCCCATCTGGGGTGCAAGTTGGTTTGTTGCTTATTCTTCACCACTTGAGATTGTGTTTTGAAGCTTGTTGCAACTGGCCAAACTTTGTTACCAAAAGGCTTCATCCACCACGACATTCCTGTAGGTGCAGTAGCTAAAACATGCCATTTACCATGGTAACATTGGGTCCTCCAAAACCTTTCCATCGAGTTAAAAAAGGGTTGCATTTTTGTTTTTACTATTTCTGGGGTGCAAGTTGGTTTGTTGCTTATTCTTCACCACTTGAGATTGTGTTTTTAAGCTTGTTGTGACTGGCCAAACTGTGTTACCAAAAGGCTTCATCCACCACGACATTCCTGTGGGTGCAGTAGCTAAAACATGCCATTTACCATGGTAACATTGGGTCCTCCAAAACCTTTCCATCGAGTTAGAAAAGGGTTGCATTTTTGTTTTTACTATTTCTTTGGACACGCACCGTACTGACATTTTAGATGCTAGAGACCCAATAAACAATGTTTTACTTCACGCGCAGATCACATGTGAGATCATATTGCCTTACATTTAAATATACAGTATTACACAGTACATAAGTGTCTGTATTGTTGGGTGCAATATATTTGTGAAAATAAAAGGTAACTAAATTTTGATGAACAAGCCTTGCTTAGATAATTTATTAACAGTTAAACTGGTCACCAAACATAGAAACGTAGGGAAAAGATGTGTCTTTAAAGTGCTCCAGTGGCGCAATCAGTCAGCGCGCGGTACTTATAAGACAGTATCTGTTAAGCTATGCCGAGGTTGTGAGTTCAAGCCTCACCTGGAGCATGTTTGCTTGCTTATTTCTTCTTTTCTGAGGTCATTACTCATTGGTTATCGTTTGCAACCTGAATATTTAATATCATATTACCAAGAAAGCAACAACAACATAGAAATGACTGTGTTTATCACACATCAGCATTGGTTGACAAATCAGGATTGGTTCAACTGCATTGTAAACGCTCCATGAGTCGGTCAACAAAGTGCTAATGCAAAAGACTTTTTACCGTTGGTAAAAGAGTTGCAGCAATCCGTTTTACTGCAATACAGCATGAGGGCCCATATTTTTTGCTCTCATTAGTACCAGCACATTTCCTGCAGGAATTTGGAAAGCAAAAAACACAAAACAACTTCCCTTTTTCCAAGCATTTAAATGACTGATTACTGCGGAAAAAATCAGGCACACACGCAAGTCTCACTGAGCCCCAGTGGCCTAATGGATAAGGCACTGGCCTCCTAAGCCAGGGATTGTGGGTTCAAGTCCCATCTGGGGTGCAAGTTGGTTTGTTGCTTATTCTTCACCACTTGAGATTGTGTTTTGAAGCTTGTTGCGACTGGCCAAACTTTGTTACCAAAAGGCTTCATCCACCACGACATTCCTGTAGGTGCAGTAGCTAAAACATGCCATTTACCATGGTAACATTGGGTCCTCCAAAACCTTTCCATCGAGTTAAAAAAGGGTTGCATTTTTGTTTTTACTATTTCTGGGATGCAAGTTGGTTTGTTGCTTATTCTTCACCACTTGAGATTGTGTTTTTAAGCTTGTTGTGACTGGCCAAACTGTGTTACCAAAAGGCTTCATCCACCACGACATTCCTGTGGGTGCAGTAGCTAAAACATGCCATTTACCATGGTAACATTGGGTCCTCCAAAACCTTTCCATCGAGTTAGAAAAGGGTTGCATTTTTGTTTTTACTATTTCTTTGGACACGCACCGTACTGACATTTTAGATGCTAGAGACCCAATAAACAATGTTTTACTTCACGCGCAGATCACATGTGAGATCATATTGCCTTACATTTAAATATACAGTATTACACAGTACATAAGTGTCTGTATTCCCTGTATTGTTGGGTGCAATATATTTGTGAAAATAAAAGGTAACTAAATTTTGATGAACAAGCCTTGCTTAGATAATTTATTAACAGTTAAACTGGTCACCAAACATAGAAACGTAGGGAAAAGATGTGTCTTTAAAGTGCTCCAGTGGCGCAATCGGTCAGCGCGCGGTACTTATAAGACAGTATCTGTTAAGCTATGCCGAGGTTGTGAGTTCAAGCCTCACCTGGAGCATGTTTGCTTGCTTATTTCTTCTTTTCTGAGGTCATTACTCATTGGTTATCGTTTGCAACCTGAATATTTAATATCATATTACCAAGAAAGCAACAACAACATAGAAATGACTGTGTTTATCACACATCAGCATTGGTTGACAAATCAGGATTGGTTCAACTGCATTGTAAACGCTCCATGAGTCGGTCAACAAAGTGCTAATGCAAAAGACTTTTTACCGTTGGTAAAAGAGTTGCAGCAATCCGTTTTACTGCAATACAGCATGAGGGCCCATATTTTTTGCTCTCATTAGTACCAGCACATTTCCTGCAGGAATTTGGAAAGCAAAAAACACAAAACAACTTCCCTTTTTCCAAGCATTTAAATGACTGATTACTGCGGAAAAAATCAGGCACACACGCAAGTCTCACTGAGCCCCAGTGGCCTAATGGATAAGGCACTGGCCTCCTAAGCCAGGGATTGTGGGTTCAAGTCCCATCTGGGGTGCAAGTTGGTTTGTTGCTTATTCTTCACCACTTGAGATTGTGTTTTGAAGCTTGTTGCGACTGGCCAAACTTTGTTACCAAAAGGCTTCATCCACCACGACATTCCTGTAGGTGCAGTAGCTAAAACATGCCATTTACCATGGTAACATTGGGTCCTCCAAAACCTTTCCATCGAGTTAAAAAAGGGTTGCATTTTTGTTTTTACTATTTCTGGGATGCAAGTTGGTTTGTTGCTTATTCTTCACCACTTGAGATTGTGTTTTGAAGCTTGTTGCGACTGGCCAAACTTTGTTACCAAAAGGCTTCATCCACCACGACATTCCTGTAGGTGCAGTAGCTAAAACATGCCATTTACCATGGTAACATTGGGTCCTCCAAAACCTTTCCATCGAGTTAAAAAAGGGTTGCATTTTTGTTTTTACTATTTCTGGGATGCAAGTTGGTTTGTTGCTTATTCTTCACCACTTGAGATTGTGTTTTTAAGCTTGTTGTGACTGGCCAAACTGTGTTACCAAAAGGCTTCATCCACCACGACATTCCTGTGGGTGCAGTAGCTAAAACATGCCATTTACCATGGTAACATTGGGTCCTCCAAAACCTTTCCATCGAGTTAGAAAAGGGTTGCATTTTTGTTTTTACTATTTCTTTGGACACGCACCGTACTGACATTTTAGATGCTAGAGACCCAATAAACAATGTTTTACTTCACGCGCAGATCACATGTGAGATCATATTGCCTTACATTTAAATATACAGTATTACACAGTACATAAGTGTCTGTATTCCCTGTATTGTTGGGTGCAATATATTTGTGAAAATAAAAGGTAACTAAATTTTGATGAACAAGCCTTGCTTAGATAATTTATTAACACTTAAACTGGTCACCAAACATAGAAACGTAGGGAAAAGATGTGTCTTTAAAGTGCTCCAGTGGCGCAATCGGTCAGCGCACGGTACTTATAAGACAGTATCTGTTAAGCTATGCCGAGGTTGTGAGTTCAAGCCTCACCTGGAGCATGTTTGCTTGCTTATTTCTTCTTTTCTGAGGTCATTACTCATTGGTTATCGTTTGCAACCTGAATATTTAATATCATATTACCAAGAAAGCAACAACAACATAGAAATGACTGTGTTTATCACACATCAGCATTGGTTGACAAATCAGGATTGGTTCAACTGCATTGTAAACGCTCCATGAGTCGGTCAACAAAGTGCCAATGCAAAAGACTTTTTACCGTTGGTAAAAAAGTTGCAGCAATCCGTTTTACTGCAATACAGCATGAGGGCCCATATTTTTTGCTCTCATTAGTACCAGCACATTTCCTGCAGCAATTTGGAAAGCAAAAAACACAAAACAACTTCCCTTTTTCCAAGCATTTAAATGACTGATTACTGCAGAAAAAATCAGGCACACACGCAAGTCTCACTGAGCCCCAGTGGCCTAATGGATAAGGCACTGGCCTCCTAAGCCAGGGATTGTGGGTTCAAGTCCCATCTGGGGTGCAAGTTGGTTTGTTGCTTATTCTTCACCACTTGAGATTGTGTTTTGAAGCTTGTTGCGACTGGCCAAACTTTGTTACCAAAAGGCTTCATCCACCACGACATTCCTGTAGGTGCAGTAGCTAAACCATGCCATTTACCATGGTAACATTGGGTCCTCCAAAACCTTTCCATCGAGTTAAAAAAGGGTTGCATTTTTGTTTTTACTATTTCTGGGGTGCAAGTTGGTTTGTTGCTTATTCTTCACAACTTGAGATTTCGTTTTGAAGCTTGTTGTGACTGGCCAAACTGTGTTACCAAAAGGCTTCATCCACCACGACATTCCTGTGGGTGCAGTAGCTAAAACATGCCATTTACCATGGTAACATTGGGTCCTCCAAAACCTTTCCATCGAGTTAGAAAAGGGTTGCATTTTTGTTTTTACTATTTCTTTGGATACGCACCGTACTGACATTTTAGATGCTAGAGACCCAATAAACAATGTTTTACTTCACGCGCAGATCACATGTGAGATCATATTGCCTTACATTTAAATATACAGTATTACACAGTACATAAGTGTCTGTATTCCCTGTATTGTTGGGTGCAATATATTTGTGAAAATAAAAGGTAACTAAATTTTGATGAACAAGCCTTGCTTAGATAATTTATTAACAGTTAAACTGGTCACCAAACATAGAAACGTAGGGAAAAGATGTGTCTTTAAAGTGCTCCAGTGGCGCAATCGGTCAGCGCGCGGTACTTATAAGACAGTATCTGTTAAGCTATGCCGAGGTTGTGAGTTCAAGCCTCACCTGGAGCATGTTTGCTTGCTTATTTCTTCTTTTCTGAGGTCATTACTCATTGGTTATCGTTTGCAACCTGAATATTTAATATCATATTACCAAGAAAGCAACAACAACATAGAAATGACTGTGTTTATCACACATCAGCATTGGTTGACAAATCAGGATTGGTTCAACTGCATTGTAAACGCTCCATGAGTCGGTCAACAAAGTGCCAATGCAAAAGACTTTTTACCGTTGGTAAAAGAGTTGCAGCAATCCGTTTTACTGCAATACAGCATGAGGGCCCATATTTTTTGCTCTCATTAGTACCAGCACATTTCCTGCAGGAATTTGGAAAGCAAAAAACACAAAACAACTTCCCTTTTTCCAAGCATTTAAATGACTGATTACTGCGGAAAAAATCAGGCACACACGCAAGTCTCACTGAGCCCCAGTGGCCTAATGGATAAGGCACTGGCCTCCTAAGCCAGGGATTGTGGGTTCAAGTCCCATCTGGGGTGCAAGTTGGTTTGTTGCTTATTCTTCACCACTTGAGATTGTGTTTTGAAGCTTGTTGCGACTGGCCAAACTTTGTTACCAAAAGGCTTCATCCACCACGACATTCCTGTAGGTGCAGTAGCTAAAACATGCCATTTACCATGGTAACATTGGGTCCTCCAAAACCTTTCCATCGAGTTAAAAAAGGGTTGCATTTTTGTTTTTACTATTTCTGGGATGCAAGTTGGTTTGTTGCTTATTCTTCACCACTTGAGATTGTGTTTTTAAGCTTGTTGTGACTGGCCAAACTGTGTTACCAAAAGGCTTCATCCACCACGACATTCCTGTGGGTGCAGTAGCTAAAACATGCCATTTACCATGGTAACATTGGGTCCTCCAAAACCTTTCCATCGAGTTAGAAAAGGGTTGCATTTTTGTTTTTACTATTTCTTTGGACACGCACCGTACTGACATTTTAGATGCTAGAGACCCAATAAACAATGTTTTACTTCACGCGCAGATCACATGTGAGATCATATTGCCTTACATTTAAATATACAGTATTACACAGTACATAAGTGTCTGTATTCCCTGTATTGTTGGGTGCAATATATTTGTGAAAATAAAAGGTAACTAAATTTTGATGAACAAGCCTTGCTTAGATAATTTATTAACAGTTAAACTGGTCACCAAACATAGAAACGTAGGGAAAAGATGTGTCTTCAAAGTGCTCCAGTGGTGCAATCGGTCAGCGCGCGGTACTTATAAGACAGTATCTGTTAAGCTATGCCGAGGTTGTGAGTTCAAGCCTCACCTGGAGCATGTTTGCTTGCTTATTTCTTCTTTTCTGAGGTCATTACTCATTGGTTATCGTTTGCAACCTGAATATTTAATATCATATTACCAAGAAAGCAACAACAACATAGAAATGACTGTGTTTATCACACATCAGCATTGGTTGACAAATCAGGATTGGTTCAACTGCATTGTAAACGCTCCATGAGTCGGTCAACAAAGTGCCAATGCAAAAGACTTTTTACCGTTGGTAAAAGAGTTGCAGCAATCCGTTTTACTGCAATACAGCATGAGGGCCCATATTTTTTGCTCTCATTAGTACCAGCACATTTCCTGCAGGAATTTGGAAAGCAAAAAACACAAAACAACTTCCCTTTTTCCAAGCATTTAAATGACTGATTACTGCAGAAAAAATCAGGCACACACGCAAGTCTCACTGAGCCCCAGTGGCCTAATGGATAAGGCACTGGCCTCCTAAGCCAGTGATTGTGGGTTCAAGTCCCATCTGGGGTGCAAGTTGGTTTGTTGCTTATTCTTCACCACTTGAGATTGTGTTTTGAAGCTTGTTGCGACTGGCCAAACTTTGTTACCAAAAGGCTTCATCCACCACGACATTCCTGTAGGTGCAGTAGCTAAAACATGCCATTTACCATGGTAACATTGGGTCCTCCAAAACCTTTCCATCGAGTTAAAAAAGGGTTGCATTTTTGTTTTTACTATTTCTGGGATGCAAGTTGGTTTGTTGCTTATTCTTCACCACTTGAGATTGTGTTTTTAAGCTTGTTGTGACTGGCCAAACTGTGTTACCAAAAGGCTTCATCCACCACGACATTCCTGTGGGTGCAGTAGCTAAAACATGCCATTTACCATGGTAACATTGGGTCCTCCAAAACCTTTCCATCGAGTTAGAAAAGGGTTGCATTTTTGTTTTTACTATTTCTTTGGACACGCACCGTACTGACATTTTAGATGCTAGAGACCCAATAAACAATGTTTTACTTCACGCGCAGATCACATGTGAGATCATATTGCCTTACATTTAAATATACAGTATTACACAGTACATAAGTGTCTGTATTCCCTGTATTGTTGGGTGCAATATATTTGTGAAAATAAAAGGTAACTAAATTTTGATGAACAAGCCTTGCTTAGATAATTTATTAACAGTTAAACTGGTCACCAAACATAGAAACGTAGGGAAAAGATGTGTCTTCAAAGTGCTCCAGTGGTGCAATCGGTCAGCGCGCGGTACTTATAAGACAGTATCTGTTAAGCTATGCCGAGGTTGTGAGTTCAAGCCTCACCTGGAGCATGTTTGCTTGCTTATTTCTTCTTTTCTGAGGTCATTACTCATTGGTTATCGTTTGCAACCTGAATATTTAATATCATATTACCAAGAAAGCAACAACAACATAGAAATGACTGTGTTTATCACACATCAGCATTGGTTGACAAATCAGGATTGGTTCAACTGCATTGTAAACGCTCCATGAGTCGGTCAACAAAGTGCCAATGCAAAAGACTTTTTACCGTTGGTAAAAGAGTTGCAGCAATCCGTTTTACTGCAATACAGCATGAGGGCCCATATTTTTTGCTCTCATTAGTACCAGCACATTTCCTGCAGGAATTTGGAAAGCAAAAAACACAAAACAACTTCCCTTTTTCCAAGCATTTAAATGACTGATTACTGCGGAAAAAATCAGGCACACACGCAAGTCTCACTGAGCCCCAGTGGCCTAATGGATAAGGCACTGGCCTCCTAAGCCAGGGATTGTGGGTTCAAGTCCCATCTGGGGTGCAAGTTGGTTTGTTGCTTATTCTTCACCACTTGAGATTGTGTTTTGAAGCTTGTTGCGACTGGCCAAACTTTGTTACCAAAAGGCTTCATCCACCACGACATTCCTGTAGGTGCAGTAGCTAAAACATGCCATTTACCATGGTAACATTGGGTCCTCCAAAACCTTTCCATCGAGTTAAAAAAGGGTTGCATTTTTGTTTTTACTATTTTTGGGATGCAAGTTGGTTTGTTGCTTATTCTTCACCACTTGAGATTGTGTTTTTAAGCTTGTTGTGACTGGCCAAACTATGTTACCAAAAGGCTTCATCCACCACGACATTCCTGTGGGTGCAGTAGCTAAAACATGCCATTTACCATGGTAACATTGGGTCCTCCAAAACCTTTCCATCGAGTTAGAAAAGGGTTGCATTTTTGTTTTTACTATTTCTTTGGACACGCACCGTACTGACATTTTAGATGCTAGAGACCCAATAAACAATGTTTTACTTCACGCGCAGATCACATGTGAGATCATATTGCCTTACATTTAAATATACAGTATTACACAGTACATAAGTGTCTGTATTCCCTGTATTGTTGGGTGCAATATATTTGTGAAAATAAAAGGTAACTAAATTTTGATGAACAAGCCTTGCTTAGATAATTTATTAACAGTTAAACTGGTCACCAAACATAGAAACGTAGGGAAAAGATGTGTCTTTAAAGTGCTCCAGTGGCGCAATCGGTCAGCGCGCGGTACTTATAAGACAGTATCTGTTAAGCTATGCCGAGGTTGTGAGTTCAAGCCTCACCTGGAGCATGTTTGCTTGCTTATTTCTTCTTTTCTGAGGTCATTACTCATTGGTTATCGTTTGCAACCTGAATATTTAATATCATATTACCAAGAAAGCAACAACAACATAGAAATGACTGTGTTTATCACACATCAGCATTGGTTGACAAATCAGGATTGGTTCAACTGCATTGTAAACGCTCCATGAGTCGGTCAACAAAGTGCCAATGCAAAAGACTTTTTACCGTTGGTAAAAGAGTTGCAGCAATCCGTTTTACTGCAATACAGCATGAGGGCCCATATTTTTTGCTCTCATTAGTACCAGCACATTTCCTGCAGGAATTTGGAAAGCAAAAAACACAAAACAACTTCCCTTTTTCCAAGCATTTAAATGACTGATTACTGCGGAAAAAATCAGGCACACACGCAAGTCTCACTGAGCCCCAGTGGCCTAATGGATAAGGCACTGGCCTCCTAAGCCAGGGATGGTGGGTTCAAGTCCCATCTGGGGTGCAAGTTGGTTTGTTGCTTATTCTTCACCACTTGAGATTGTGTTTTGAAGCTTGTTGCGACTGGCCAAACTTTGTTACCAAAAGGCTTCATCCACCACGACATTCCTGTAGGTGCAGTAGCTAAAACATGCCATTTACCATGGTAACATTGGGTCCTCCAAAACCTTTCCATCGAGTTAAAAAAGGGTTGCATTTTTGTTTTTACTATTTCTGGGATGCAAGTTGGTTTGTTGCTTATTCTTCACCACTTGAGATTGTGTTTTTAAGCTTGTTGTGACTGGCCAAACTGTGTTACCAAAAGGCTTCATCCACCACGACATTCCTGTGGGTGCAGTAGCTAAAACATGCCATTTACCATGGTAACATTGGGTCCTCCAAAACCTTTCCATCGAGTTAGAAAAGGGTTGCATTTTTGTTTTTACTATTTCTTTGGACACGCACCGTACTGACATTTTAGATGCTAGAGACCCAATAAACAATGTTTTACTTCACGCGCAGATCACATGTGAGATCATATTGCCTTACATTTAAATATACAGTATTACACAGTACATAAGTGTCTGTATTCCCTGTATTGTTGGGTGCAATATATTTGTGAAAATAAAAGGTAACTAAATTTTGATGAACAAGCCTTGCTTAGATAATTTATCAACAGTTAAACTGGTCACCAAACATAGAAACGTAGGGAAAAGATGTGTCTTTAAAGTGCTCCAGTGGCGCAATCAGTCAGCGCGCGGTACTTATAAGACAGTATCTGTTAAGCTATGCCGAGGTTGTGAGTTCAAGCCTCACCTGGAGCATGTTTGCTTGCTTATTTCTTCTTTTCTGAGGTCATTACTCATTGGTTATCGTTTGCAACCTGAATATTTAATATCATATTACCAAGAAAGCAACAACAACATAGAAATGACTGTGTTTATCACACATCAGCATTGGTTGACAAATCGGGATTGGTTCAACTGCATTGTAAACGCTCCATGAGTCGGTCAACAAAGTGCCAATGCAAAAGACTTTTTACCGTTGGTAAAAGAGTTGCAGCAATCCGTTTTACTGCAATACAGCATGAGGGCCCATATTTTTTGCTCTCATTAGTACCAGCACATTTCCTGCAGGAATTTGGAAAGCAAAAAACACAAAACAACTTCCCTTTTTCCAAGCATTTAAATGACTGATTACTGCGGAAAAAATCAGGCACACACGCAAGTCTCACTGAGCCCCAGTGGCCTAATGGATAAGGCACTGGCCTCCTAAGCCAGTGATTGTGGGTTCAAGTCCCATCTGGGGTGCAAGTTGGTTTGTTGCTTATTCTTCACCACTTGAGATTGTGTTTTGAAGCTTGTTGCGACTGGCCAAACTTTGTTACCAAAAGGCTTCATCCACCACGACATTCCTGTAGGTGCAGTAGCTAAAACATGCCATTTACCATGGTAACATTGGGTCCTCCAAAACCTTTCCATCGAGTTAAAAAAGGGTTGCATTTTTGTTTTAACTATTTCTGGGATGCAAGTTGGTTTGTTGCTTATTCTTCACCACTTGAGATTGTGTTTTTAAGCTTGTTGTGACTGGCCAAACTGTGTTACCAAAAGGCTTCATCCACCACGACATTCCTGTGGGTGCAGTAGCTAAAACATGCCATTTACCATGGTAACATTGGGTCCTCCAAAACCTTTCCATCGAGTTAGAAAAGGGTTGCATTTTTGTTTTTACTATTTCTTTGGACACGCACCGTACTGACATTTTAGATGCTAGAGACCCAATAAACAATGTTTTACTTCACGCGCAGATCACATGTGAGATCATATTGCCTTACATTTAAATATACAGTATTACACAGTACATAAGTGTCTGTATTCCCTGTATTGTTGGGTGCAATATATTTGTGAAAATAAAAGGTAACTAAATTTTGATGAACAAGCCTTGCTTAGATAATTTATTAACAGTTAAACTGGTCACCAAACATAGAAACGTAGGGAAAAGATGTGTCTTTAAAGTGCTCCAGTGGCGCAATCGGTCAGCGCGCGGTACTTATAAGACAGTATCTGTTAAGCTATGCCGAGGTTGTGAGTTCAAGCCTCACCTGGAGCATGTTTGCTTGCTTATTTCTTCTTTTCTGAGGTCATTACTCATTGGTTATCGTTTGCAACCTGAATATTTAATATCATATTACCAAGAAAGCAACAACAACATAGAAATGACTGTGTTTATCACACATCAGCATTGGTTGACAAATCAGGATTGGTTCAACTGCATTGTAAACGCTCCATGAGTCGGTCAACAAAGTGCTAATGCAAAAGACTTTTTACCGTTGGTAAAAGAGTTGCAGCAATCCGTTTTACTGCAATACAGCATGAGGGCCCATATTTTTTGCTCTCATTAGTACCAGCACATTTCCTGCAGGAATTTGGAAAGCAAAAAACACAAAACAACTTCCCTTTTTCCAAGCATTTAAATGACTGATTACTGCGGAAAAAATCAGGCACACACGCAAGTCTCACTGAGCCCCAGTGGCCTAATGGATAAGGCACTGGCCTCCTAAGCCAGGGATTGTGGGTTCAAGTCCCATCTGGGGTGCAAGTTGGTTTGTTGCTTATTCTTCACCACTTGAGATTGTGTTTTGAAGCTTGTTGCGACTGGCCAAACTTTGTTACCAAAAGGCTTCATCCACCACGACATTCCTGTAGGTGCAGTAGCTAAAACATGCCATTTACCATGGTAACATTGGGTCCTCCAAAACCTTTCCATCGAGTTAAAAAAGGGTTGCATTTTTGTTTTTACTATTTCTGGGATGCAAGTTGGTTTGTTGCTTATTCTTCACCACTTGAGATTGTGTTTTGAAGCTTGTTGCGACTGGCCAAACTTTGTTACCAAAAGGCTTCATCCACCACGACATTCCTGTAGGTGCAGTAGCTAAAACATGCCATTTACCATGGTAACATTGGGTCCTCCAAAACCTTTCCATCGAGTTAAAAAAGGGTTGCATTTTTGTTTTTACTATTTCTGGGATGCAAGTTGGTTTGTTGCTTATTCTTCACCACTTGAGATTGTGTTTTGAAGCTTGTTGCGACTGGCCAAACTTTGTTACCAAAAGGCTTCATCCACCACGACATTCCTGTGGGTGCAGTAGCTAAAACATGCCATTTACCATGGTAACATTGGGTCCTCCAAAACCTTTCCATCGAGTTAGAAAAGGGTTGCATTTTTGTTTTTACTATTTCTTTGGACACGCACCGTACTGACATTTTAGATGCTAGAGACCCAATAAACAATGTTTTACTTCACGCGCAGATCACATGTGAGATCATATTGCCTTACATTTAAATATACAGTATTACACAGTACATAAGTGTCTGTATTCCCTGTATTGTTGGGTGCAATATATTTGTGAAAATAAAAGGTAACTAAATTTTGATGAACAAGCCTTGCTTAGATAATTTATTAACACTTAAACTGGTCACCAAACATAGAAACGTAGGGAAAAGATGTGTCTTTAAAGTGCTCCAGTGGCGCAATCGGTCAGCGCACGGTACTTATAAGACAGTATCTGTTAAGCTATGCCGAGGTTGTGAGTTCAAGCCTCACCTGGAGCATGTTTGCTTGCTTATTTCTTCTTTTCTGAGGTCATTACTCATTGGTTATCGTTTGCAACCTGAATATTTAATATCATATTACCAAGAAAGCAACAACAACATAGAAATGACTGTGTTTATCACACATCAGCATTGGTTGACAAATCAGGATTGGTTCAACTGCATTGTAAACGCTCCATGAGTCGGTCAACAAAGTGCCAATGCAAAAGACTTTTTACCGTTGGTAAAAAAGTTGCAGCAATCCGTTTTACTGCAATACAGCATGAGGGCCCATATTTTTTGCTCTCATTAGTACCAGCACATTTCCTGCAGCAATTTGGAAAGCAAAAAACACAAAACAACTTCCCTTTTTCCAAGCATTTAAATGACTGATTACTGCAGAAAAAATCAGGCACACACGCAAGTCTCACTGAGCCCCAGTGGCCTAATGGATAAGGCACTGGCCTCCTAAGCCAGGGATTGTGGGTTCAAGTCCCATCTGGGGTGCAAGTTGGTTTGTTGCTTATTCTTCACCACTTGAGATTGTGTTTTGAAGCTTGTTGCGACTGGCCAAACTTTGTTACCAAAAGGCTTCATCCACCACGACATTCCTGTAGGTGCAGTAGCTAAACCATGCCATTTACCATGGTAACATTGGGTCCTCCAAAACCTTTCCATCGAGTTAAAAAAGGGTTGCATTTTTGTTTTTACTATTTCTGGGGTGCAAGTTGGTTTGTTGCTTATTCTTCACAACTTGAGATTTCGTTTTGAAGCTTGTTGTGACTGGCCAAACTGTGTTACCAAAAGGCTTCATCCACCACGACATTCCTGTGGGTGCAGTAGCTAAAACATGCCATTTACCATGGTAACATTGGGTCCTCCAAAACCTTTCCATCGAGTTAGAAAAGGGTTGCATTTTTGTTTTTACTATTTCTTTGGACACGCACCGTACTGACATTTTAGATGCTAGAGACCCAATAAACAATGTTTTACTTCACGCGCAGATCACATGTGAGATCATATTGCCTTACATTTAAATATACAGTATTACACAGTACATAAGTGTCTGTATTCCCTGTATTGTTGGGTGCAATATATTTGTGAAAATAAAAGGTAACTAAATTTTGATGAACAAGCCTTGCTTAGATAATTTATTAACAGTTAAACTGGTCACCAAACATAGAAACGTAGGGAAAAGATGTGTCTTCAAAGTGCTCCAGTGGTGCAATCGGTCAGCGCGCGGTACTTATAAGACAGTATCTGTTAAGCTATGCCGAGGTTGTGAGTTCAAGCCTCACCTGGAGCATGTTTGCTTGCTTATTTCTTCTTTTCTGAGGTCATTACTCATTGGTTATCGTTTGCAACCTGAATATTTAATATCATATTACCAAGAAAGCAACAACAACATAGAAATGACTGTGTTTATCACACATCAGCATTGGTTGACAAATCAGGATTGGTTCAACTGCATTGTAAACGCTCCATGAGTCGGTCAACAAAGTGCCAATGCAAAAGACTTTTTACCGTTGGTAAAAGAGTTGCAGCAATCCGTTTTACTGCAATACAGCATGAGGGCCCATATTTTTTGCTCTCATTAGTACCAGCACATTTCCTGCAGGAATTTGGAAAGCAAAAAACACAAAACAACTTCCCTTTTTCCAAGCATTTAAATGACTGATTACTGCAGAAAAAATCAGGCACACACGCAAGTCTCACTGAGCCCCAGTGGCCTAATGGATAAGGCACTGGCCTCCTAAGCCAGTGATTGTGGGTTCAAGTCCCATCTGGGGTGCAAGTTGGTTTGTTGCTTATTCTTCACCACTTGAGATTGTGTTTTGAAGCTTGTTGCGACTGGCCAAACTTTGTTACCAAAAGGCTTCATCCACCACGACATTCCTGTAGGTGCAGTAGCTAAAACATGCCATTTACCATGGTAACATTGGGTCCTCCAAAACCTTTCCATCGAGTTAAAAAAGGGTTGCATTTTTGTTTTTACTATTTCTGGGATGCAAGTTGGTTTGTTGCTTATTCTTCACCACTTGAGATTGTGTTTTTAAGCTTGTTGTGACTGGCCAAACTGTGTTACCAAAAGGCTTCATCCACCACGACATTCCTGTGGGTGCAGTAGCTAAAACATGCCATTTACCATGGTAACATTGGGTCCTCCAAAACCTTTCCATCGAGTTAGAAAAGGGTTGCATTTTTGTTTTTACTATTTCTTTGGACACGCACCGTACTGACATTTTAGATGCTAGAGACCCAATAAACAATGTTTTACTTCACGCGCAGATCACATGTGAGATCATATTGCCTTACATTTAAATATACAGTATTACACAGTACATAAGTGTCTGTATTCCCTGTATTGTTGGGTGCAATATATTTGTGAAAATAAAAGGTAACTAAATTTTGATGAACAAGCCTTGCTTAGATAATTTATTAACAGTTAAACTGGTCACCAAACATAGAAACGTAGGGAAAAGATGTGTCTTCAAAGTGCTCCAGTGGTGCAATCGGTCAGCGCGCGGTACTTATAAGACAGTATCTGTTAAGCTATGCCGAGGTTGTGAGTTCAAGCCTCACCTGGAGCATGTTTGCTTGCTTATTTCTTCTTTTCTGAGGTCATTACTCATTGGTTATCGTTTGCAACCTGAATATTTAATATCATATTACCAAGAAAGCAACAACAACATAGAAATGACTGTGTTTATCACACATCAGCATTGGTTGACAAATCAGGATTGGTTCAACTGCATTGTAAACGCTCCATGAGTCGGTCAACAAAGTGCCAATGCAAAAGACTTTTTACCGTTGGTAAAAGAGTTGCAGCAATCCGTTTTACTGCAATACAGCATGAGGGCCCATATTTTTTGCTCTCATTAGTACCAGCACATTTCCTGCAGGAATTTGGAAAGCAAAAAACACAAAACAACTTCCCTTTTTCCAAGCATTTAAATGACTGATTACTGCAGAAAAAATCAGGCACACACGCAAGTCTCACTGAGCCCCAGTGGCCTAATGGATAAGGCACTGGCCTCCTAAGCCAGTGATTGTGGGTTCAAGTCCCATCTGGGGTGCAAGTTGGTTTGTTGCTTATTCTTCACCACTTGAGATTGTGTTTTGAAGCTTGTTGCGACTGGCCAAACTTTGTTACCAAAAGGCTTCATCCACCACGACATTCCTGTAGGTGCAGTAGCTAAAACATGCCATTTACCATGGTAACATTGGGTCCTCCAAAACCTTTCCATCGAGTTAAAAAAGGGTTGCATTTTTGTTTTAACTATTTCTGGGATGCAAGTTGGTTTGTTGCTTATTCTTCACCACTTGAGATTGTGTTTTTAAGCTTGTTGTGACTGGCCAAACTGTGTTACCAAAAGGCTTCATCCACCACGACATTCCTGTGGGTGCAGTAGCTAAAACATGCCATTTACCATGGTAACATTGGGTCCTCCAAAACCTTTCCATCGAGTTAGAAAAGGGTTGCATTTTTGTTTTTACTATTTCTTTGGACACGCACCGTACTGACATTTTAGATGCTAGAGACCCAATAAACAATGTTTTACTTCACGCGCAGATCACATGTGAGATCATATTGCCTTACATTTAAATATACAGTATTACACAGTACATAAGTGTCTGTATTCCCTGTATTGTTGGGTGCAATATATTTGTGAAAATAAAAGGTAACTAAATTTTGATGAACAAGCCTTGCTTAGATAATTTATTAACACTTAAACTGGTCACCAAACATAGAAACGTAGGGAAAAGATGTGTCTTTAAAGTGCTCCAGTGGTGCAATCGGTCAGCGCGCGGTACTTATAAGACAGTATCTGTTAAGCTATGCCGAGGTTGTGAGTTCAAGCCTCACCTGGAGCATGTTTGCTTGCTTATTTCTTCTTTTCTGAGGTCATTACTCATTGGTTATCGTTTGCAACCTGAATATTTAATATCATATTACCAAGAAAGCAACAACAACATAGAAATGACTGTGTTTATCACACATCAGCATTGGTTGACAAATCAGGATTGGTTCAACTGCATTGTAAACGCTCCATGAGTCGGTCAACAAAGTGCCAATGCAAAAGACTTTTTACCGTTGGTAAAAGAGTTGCAGCAATCCGTTTTACTGCAATACAGCATGAGGGCCCATATTTTTTGCTCTCATTAGTACCAGCACATTTCCTGCAGGAATTTGGAAAGCAAAAAACACAAAACAACTTCCCTTTTTCCAAGCATTTAAATGACTGATTACTGCGGAAAAAATCAGGCACACACGCAAGTCTCACTGAGCCCCAGTGGCCTAATGGATAAGGCACTGGCCTCCTAAGCCAGTGATTGTGGGTTCAAGTCCCATCTGGGGTGCAAGTTGGTTTGTTGCTTATTCTTCACCACTTGAGATTGTGTTTTGAAGCTTGTTGCGACTGGCCAAACTTTGTTACCAAAAGGCTTCATCCACCACGACATTCCTGTAGGTGCAGTAGCTAAAACATGCCATTTACCATGGTAACATTGGGTCCTCCAAAACCTTTCCATCGAGTTAAAAAAGGGTTGCATTTTTGTTTTTACTATTTCTGGGATGCAAGTTGGTTTGTTGCTTATTCTTCACCACTTGAGATTGTGTTTTGAAGCTTGTTGCGACTGGCCAAACTGTGTTACCAAAAGGCTTCATCCACCACGACATTCCTGTGGGTGCAGTAGCTAAAACATGCCATTTACCATGGTAACATTGGGTCCTCCAAAACCTTTCCATCGAGTTAGAAAAGGGTTGCATTTTTGTTTTTACTATTTCTTTGGACACGCACCGTACTGACATTTTAGATGCTAGAGACCCAATAAACAATGTTTTACTTCACGCGCAGATCACATGTGAGATCATATTGCCTTACATTTAAATATACAGTATTACACAGTACATAAGTGTCTGTATTCCCTGTATTGTTGGGTGCAATATATTTGTGAAAATAGAAGGTAACTAAATTTTGATGAACAAGCCTTGCTTAGATAATTTATTAACAGTTAAACTGGTCACCAAACATAGAAACGTAGGGAAAAGATGTGTCTTCAAAGTGCTCCAGTGGCGCAATCGGTCAGCGCGCGGTACTTATAAGACAGTATCTGTTAAGCTATGCCGAGGTTGTGAGTTCAAGCCTCACCTGGAGCATGTTTGCTTGCTTATTTCTTCTTTTCTGAGGTCATTACTCATTGGTTATCGTTTGCAACCTGAATATTTAATATCATATTACCAAGAAAGCAACAACAACATAGAAATGACTGTGTTTATCACACATCAGCATTGGTTGACAAATCAGGATTGGTTCAACTGCATTGTAAACGCTCCATGAGTCGGTCAACAAAGTGCCAATGCAAAAGACTTTTTACCGTTGGTAAAAGAGTTGCAGCAATCCGTTTTACTGCAATACAGCATGAGGGCCCATATTTTTTGCTCTCATTAGTACCAGCACATTTCCTGCAGGAATTTGGAAAGCAAAAAACACAAAACAACTTCCCTTTTTCCAAGCATTTAAATGACTGATTACTGCGGAAAAAATCAGGCACACACGCAAGTCTCACTGAGCCCCAGTGGCCTAATGGATAAGGCACTGGCCTCCTAAGCCAGGGATTGTGGGTTCAAGTCCCATCTGGGGTGCAAGTTGGTTTGTTGCTTATTCTTCACCACTTGAGATTGTGTTTTGAAGCTTGTTGCGACTGGCCAAACTTTGTTACCAAAAGGCTTCATCCACCACGACATTCCTGTAGGTGCAGTAGCTAAAACATGCCATTTACCATGGTAACATTGGGTCCTCCAAAACCTTTCCATCGAGTTAAAAAAGGGTTGCATTTTTGTTTTTACTATTTCTGGGATGCAAGTTGGTTTGTTGCTTATTCTTCACCACTTGAGATTGTGTTTTGAAGCTTGTTGCGACTGGCCAAACTTTGTTACCAAAAGGCTTCATCCACCACGACATTCCTGTAGGTGCAGTAGCTAAAACATGCCATTTACCATGGTAACATTGGGTCCTCCAAAACCTTTCCATCGAGTTAAAAAAGGGTTGCATTTTTGTTTTTACTATTTCTGGGATGCAAGTTGGTTTGTTGCTTATTCTTCACCACTTGAGATTGTGTTTTTAAGCTTGTTGTGACTGGCCAAACTGTGTTACCAAAAGGCTTCATCCACCACGACATTCCTGTGGGTGCAGTAGCTAAAACATGCCATTTACCATGGTAACATTGGGTCCTCCAAAACCTTTCCATCGAGTTAGAAAAGGGTTGCATTTTTGTTTTTACTATTTCTTTGGACACGCACCATACTGACATTTTAGATGCTAGAGACCCAATAAACAATGTTTTACTTCACGCGCAGATCACATGTGAGATCATATTGCCTTACATTTAAATATACAGTATTACACAGTACATAAGTGTCTGTATTCCCTGTATTGTTGGGTGCAATATATTTGTGAAAATAAAAGGTAACTAAATTTTGATGAACAAGCCTTGCTTAGATAATTTATTAACAGTTAAACTGGTCACCAAACATAGAAACGTAGGGAAAAGATGTGTCTTTAAAGTGCTCCAGTGGCGCAATCGGTCAGCGCGCGGTACTTATAAGACAGTATCTGTTAAGCTATGCCGAGGTTGTGAGTTCAAGCCTCACCTGGAGCATGTTTGCTTGCTTATTTCTTCTTTTCTGAGGTCATTACTCATTGGTTATCGTTTGCAACCTGAATATTTAATATCATATTACCAAGAAAGCAACAACAACATAGAAATGACTGTGTTTATCACACATCAGCATTGGTTGACAAATCAGGATTGGTTCAACTGCATTGTAAACGCTCCATGAGTCGGTCAACAAAGTGCCAATGCAAAAGACTTTTTACCGTTGGTAAAAGAGTTGCAGCAATCCGTTTTACTGCAATACAGCATGAGGGCCCATATTTTTTGCTCTCATTAGTACCAGCACATTTCCTGCAGGAATTTGGAAAGCAAAAAACACAAAACAACTTTCCTTTTTCCAAGCATTTAAATGACTGATTACTGCGGAAAAAATCAGGCACACACGCAAGTCTCACTGAGCCCCAGTGGCCTAATGGATAAGGCACTGGCCTCCTAAGCCAGGGATTGTGGGTTCAAGTCCCATCTGGGGTGCAAGTTGGTTTGTAGCTTATTCTTCACCACTTGAGATTGTGTTTTTAAGCTTGTTGCGACTGGCCAAACTTTGTTACCAAAAGGCTTCATCCACCACGACATTCCTGTAGGTGCAGTAGCTAAAACATGCCATTTACCATGGTAACATTGGGTCCTCCAAAACCTTTCCATCGAGTTAGAAAAGGGTTGCATTTTTGTTTTTACTATTTCTTTGGACACGCACCGTACTGACATTTTAGATGCTAGAGACCCAATAAACAATGTTTTACTTCACGCGCAGATCACATGTGAGATCATATTGCCTTACATTTAAATATACAGTATTACACAGTACATAAGTGTCTGTATTCCCTGTATTGTTGGGTGCAATATATTTGTGAAAATAAAAGGTAACTAAATTTTGATGAACAAGCCTTGCTTAGATAATTTATTAACAGTTAAACTGGTCACCAAACATAGAAACTTAGGGAAAAGATGTGTCTTTAAAGTGCTCCAGTGGCGCAATCGGTCAGCGCGCGGTACTTATAAGACAGTATCTGTTAAGCTATGCCGAGGTTGTGAGTTCAAGCCTCACCTGGAGCATGTTTGCTTGCTTATTTCTTCTTTTCTGAGGTCATTACTCATTGGTTATCGTTTGCAACCTGAATATTTTATATCATATTACCAAGAAAGCAACAACAACATAGAAATGACTGTGTTTATCACACATCAGCATTGGTTGACAAATCAGGATTGGTTCAACTGCATTGTAAACGCTCCATGAGTCGGTCAACAAAGTGCCAATGCAAAAGACTTTTTACCGTTGGTAAAAGAGTTGCAGCAATCCGTTTTACTGCAATACAGCATGAGGGCCCATATTTTTTGCTCTCATTAGTACCAGCACATTTCCTGCAGGAATTTGGAAAGCAAAAAACACAAAACAACTTCCCTTTTTCCAAGCATTTAAATGACTGATTACTGCGGAAAAAATCAGGCACACACGCAAGTCTCACTGAGCCCCAGTGGCCTAATGGATAAGGCACTGGCCTCCTAAGCCAGGGATTGTGGGTTCAAGTCCCATCTGGGGTGCAAGTTGGTTTGTTGCTTATTCTTCACCACTTGAGATTGTGTTTTGAAGCTTGTTGCGACTGGCCAAACTTTGTTACCAAAAGGCTTCATCCACCACGACATTCCTGTAGGTGCAGTAGCTAAAACATGCCATTTACCATGGTAACATTGGGTCCTCCAAAACCTTTCCATCGAGTTAAAAAAGGGTTGCATTTTTGTTTTTAATATTTCTGGGATGCAAGTTGGTTTGTTGCTTATTCTTCACCACTTGAGATTGTGTTTTTAAGCTTGTTGTGACTGGCCAAACTGTGTTACCAAAAGGCTTCATCCACCACGACATTCCTGTGGGTGCAGTAGCTAAAACATGCCATTTACCATGGTAACATTGGGTCCTCCAAAACCTTTCCATCGAGTTAGAAAAGGGTTGCATTTTTGTTTTTACTATTTCTTTGGACACGCACCGTACTGACATTTTAGATGCTAGAGACCCAATAAACAATGTTTTACTTCACGCGCAGATCACATGTGAGATCATATTGCCTTACATTTAAATATACAGTATTACACAGTACATAAGTGTCTGTATTCCCTGTATTGTTGGGTGCAATATATTTGTGAAAATAAAAGGTAACTAAATTTTGATGAACAAGCCTTGCTTAGATAATTTATTAACAGTTAAACTGGTCACCAAACATAGAAACGTAGGGAAAAGATGTGTCTTTAAAGTGCTCCAGTGGTGCAATCGGTCAGCGCGCGGTACTTATAAGACAGTATCTGTTAAGCTATGCCGAGGTTGTGAGTTCAAGCCTCACCTGGAGCATGTTTGCTTGCTTATTTCTTCTTTTCTGAGGTCATTACTCATTGGTTATCGTTTGCAACCTGAATATTTAATATCATATTACCAAGAAAGCAACAACAACATAGAAATGACTGTGTTTATCACACATCAGCATTGGTTGACAAATCAGGATTGGTTCAACTGCATTGTAAACGCTCCATGAGTCGGTCAACAAAGTGCCAATGCAAAAGACTTTTTACCGTTGGTAAAAGAGTTGCAGCAATCCGTTTTACTGCAATACAGCATGAGGGCCCATATTTTTTGCTCTCATTAGTACCAGCACATTTCCTGCAGGAATTTGGAAAGCAAAAAACACAAAACAACTTCCCTTTTTCCAAGCATTTAAATGACTGATTACTGCGGAAAAAATCAGGCACACACGCAAGTCTCACTGAGCCCCAGTGGCCTAATGGATAAGGCACTGGCCTCCTAAGCCAGTGATTGTGGGTTCAAGTCCCATCTGGGGTGCAAGTTGGTTTGTTGCTTATTCTTCACCACTTGAGATTGTGTTTTGAAGCTTGTTGCGACTGGCCAAACTTTGTTACCAAAAGGCTTCATCCACCACGACATTCCTGTAGGTGCAGTAGCTAAAACATGCCATTTACCATGGTAACATTGGGTCCTCCAAAACCTTTCCATCGAGTTAAAAAAGGGTTGCATTTTTGTTTTTACTATTTCTGGGATGCAAGTTGGTTTGTTGCTTATTCTTCACCACTTGAGATTGTGTTTTGAAGCTTGTTGCGACTGGCCAAACTGTGTTACCAAAAGGCTTCATCCACCACGACATTCCTGTGGGTGCAGTAGCTAAAACATGCCATTTACCATGGTAACATTGGGTCCTCCAAAACCTTTCCATCGAGTTAGAAAAGGGTTGCATTTTTGTTTTTACTATTTCTTTGGACACGCACCGTACTGACATTTTAGATGCTAGAGACCCAATAAACAATGTTTTACTTCACGCGCAGATCACATGTGAGATCATATTGCCTTACATTTAAATATACAGTATTACACAGTACATAAGTGTCTGTATTCCCTGTATTGTTGGGTGCAATATATTTGTGAAAATAGAAGGTAACTAAATTTTGATGAACAAGCCTTGCTTAGATAATTTATTAACAGTTAAACTGGTCACCAAACATAGAAACGTAGGGAAAAGATGTGTCTTCAAAGTGCTCCAGTGGCGCAATCGGTCAGCGCGCGGTACTTATAAGACAGTATCTGTTAAGCTATGCCGAGGTTGTGAGTTCAAGCCTCACCTGGAGCATGTTTGCTTGCTTATTTCTTCTTTTCTGAGGTCATTACTCATTGGTTATCGTTTGCAACCTGAATATTTAATATCATATTACCAAGAAAGCAACAACAACATAGAAATGACTGTGTTTATCACACATCAGCATTGGTTGACAAATCAGGATTGGTTCAACTGCATTGTAAACGCTCCATGAGTCGGTCAACAAAGTGCCAATGCAAAAGACTTTTTACCGTTGGTAAAAGAGTTGCAGCAATCCGTTTTACGGCAATACAGCATGAGGGCCCATATTTTTTGCTCTCATTAGTACCAGCACATTTCCTGCAGGAATTTGGAAAGCAAAAAACACAAAACAACTTCCCTTTTTCCAAGCATTTAAATGACTGATTACTGCGGAAAAAATCAGGCACACACGCAAGTCTCACTGAGCCCCAGTGGCCTAATGGATAAGGCACTGGCCTCCTAAGCCAGGGATTGTGGGTTCAAGTCCCATCTGGGGTGCAAGTTGGTTTGTTGCTTATTCTTCACCACTTGAGATTGTGTTTTGAAGCTTGTTGCGACTGGCCAAACTTTGTTACCAAAAGGCTTCATCCACCACGACATTCCTGTAGGTGCAGTAGCTAAAACATGCCATTTACCATGGTAACATTGGGTCCTCCAAAACCTTTCCATCGAGTTAAAAAAGGGTTGCATTTTTGTTTTTACTATTTCTGGGATGCAAGTTGGTTTGTTGCTTATTCTTCACCACTTGAGATTGTGTTTTGAAGCTTGTTGCGACTGGCCAAACTTTGTTACCAAAAGGCTTCATCCACCACGACATTCCTGTAGGTGCAGTAGCTAAAACATGCCATTTACCATGGTAACATTGGGTCCTCCAAAACCTTTCCATCGAGTTAAAAAAGGGTTGCATTTTTGTTTTTACTATTTCTGGGATGCAAGTTGGTTTGTTGCTTATTCTTCACCACTTGAGATTGTGTTTTTAAGCTTGTTGTGACTGGCCAAACTGTGTTACCAAAAGGCTTCATCCACCACGACATTCCTGTGGGTGCAGTAGCTAAAACATGCCATTTACCATGGTAACATTGGGTCCTCCAAAACCTTTCCATCGAGTTAGAAAAGGGTTGCATTTTTGTTTTTACTATTTCTTTGGACACGCACCATACTGACATTTTAGATGCTAGAGACCCAATAAACAATGTTTTACTTCACGCGCAGATCACATGTGAGATCATATTGCCTTACATTTAAATATACAGTATTACACAGTACATAAGTGTCTGTATTCCCTGTATTGTTGGGTGCAATATATTTGTGAAAATAAAAGGTAACTAAATTTTGATGAACAAGCCTTGCTTAGATAATTTATTAACAGTTAAACTGGTCACCAAACATAGAAACGTAGGGAAAAGATGTGTCTTTAAAGTGCTCCAGTGGCGCAATCGGTCAGCGCGCGGTACTTATAAGACAGTATCTGTTAAGCTATGCCGAGGTTGTGAGTTCAAGCCTCACCTGGAGCATGTTTGCTTGCTTATTTCTTCTTTTCTGAGGTCATTACTCATTGGTTATCGTTTGCAACCTGAATATTTAATATCATATTACCAAGAAAGCAACAACAACATAGAAATGACTGTGTTTATCACACATCAGCATTGGTTGACAAATCAGGATTGGTTCAACTGCATTGTAAACGCTCCATGAGTCGGTCAACAAAGTGCCAATGCAAAAGACTTTTTACCGTTGGTAAAAGAGTTGCAGCAATCCGTTTTACTGCAATACAGCATGAGGGCCCATATTTTTTGCTCTCATTAGTACCAGCACATTTCCTGCAGGAATTTGGAAAGCAAAAAACACAAAACAACTTTCCTTTTTCCAAGCATTTAAATGACTGATTACTGCGGAAAAAATCAGGCACACACGCAAGTCTCACTGAGCCCCAGTGGCCTAATGGATAAGGCACTGGCCTCCTAAGCCAGGGATTGTGGGTTCAAGTCCCATCTGGGGTGCAAGTTGGTTTGTAGCTTATTCTTCACCACTTGAGATTGTGTTTTTAAGCTTGTTGCGACTGGCCAAACTTTGTTACCAAAAGGCTTCATCCACCACGACATTCCTGTAGGTGCAGTAGCTAAAACATGCCATTTACCATGGTAACATTGGGTCCTCCAAAACCTTTCCATCGAGTTAGAAAAGGGTTGCATTTTTGTTTTTACTATTTCTTTGGACACGCACCGTACTGACATTTTAGATGCTAGAGACCCAATAAACAATGTTTTACTTCACGCGCAGATCACATGTGAGATCATATTGCCTTACATTTAAATATACAGTATTACACAGTACATAAGTGTCTGTATTCCCTGTATTGTTGGGTGCAATATATTTGTGAAAATAAAAGGTAACTAAATTTTGATGAACAAGCCTTGCTTAGATAATTTATTAACAGTTAAACTGGTCACCAAACATAGAAACTTAGGGAAAAGATGTGTCTTTAAAGTGCTCCAGTGGCGCAATCGGTCAGCGCGCGGTACTTATAAGACAGTATCTGTTAAGCTATGCCGAGGTTGTGAGTTCAAGCCTCACCTGGAGCATGTTTGCTTGCTTATTTCTTCTTTTCTGAGGTCATTACTCATTGGTTATCGTTTGCAACCTGAATATTTTATATCATATTACCAAGAAAGCAACAACAACATAGAAATGACTGTGTTTATCACACATCAGCATTGGTTGACAAATCAGGATTGGTTCAACTGCATTGTAAACGCTCCATGAGTCGGTCAACAAAGTGCCAATGCAAAAGACTTTTTACCGTTGGTAAAAGAGTTGCAGCAATCCGTTTTACTGCAATACAGCATGAGGGCCCATATTTTTTGCTCTCATTAGTACCAGCACATTTCCTGCAGGAATTTGGAAAGCAAAAAACACAAAACAACTTCCCTTTTTCCAAGCATTTAAATGACTGATTACTGCGGAAAAAATCAGGCACACACGCAAGTCTCACTGAGCCCCAGTGGCCTAATGGATAAGGCACTGGCCTCCTAAGCCAGGGATTGTGGGTTCAAGTCCCATCTGGGGTGCAAGTTGGTTTGTTGCTTATTCTTCACCACTTGAGATTGTGTTTTGAAGCTTGTTGCGACTGGCCAAACTTTGTTACCAAAAGGCTTCATCCACCACGACATTCCTGTAGGTGCAGTAGCTAAAACATGCCATTTACCATGGTACCATTGGGTCCTCCAAAACCTTTCCATCGAGTTAAAAAAGGGTTGCATTTTTGTTTTTAATATTTCTGGGATGCAAGTTGGTTTGTTGCTTATTCTTCACCACTTGAGATTGTGTTTTTAAGCTTGTTGTGACTGGCCAAACTGTGTTACCAAAAGGCTTCATCCACCACGACATTCCTGTGGGTGCAGTAGCTAAAACATGCCATTTACCATGGTAACATTGGGTCCTCCAAAACCTTTCCATCGAGTTAGAAAAGGGTTGCATTTTTGTTTTTACTATTTCTTTGGACACGCACCGTACTGACATTTTAGATGCTAGAGACCCAATAAACAATGTTTTACTTCACGCGCAGATCACATGTGAGATCATATTGCCTTACATTTAAATATACAGTATTACACAGTACATAAGTGTCTGTATTCCCTGTATTGTTGGGTGCAATATATTTGTGAAAATAAAAGGTAACTAAATTTTGATGAACAAGCCTTGCTTAGATAATTTATTAACAGTTAAACTGGTCACCAAACATAGAAACGTAGGGAAAAGATGTGTCTTTAAAGTGCTCCAGTGGCGCAATCGGTCAGCGCGCGGTACTTATAAGACAGTATCTGTTAAGCTATGCCAAGGTTGTGAGTTCAAGCCTCACCTGGAGCATGTTTGCTTGCTTATTTCTTCTTTTCTGAGGTCATTACTCATTGGTTATCGTTTGCAACCTGAATATTTAATATCATATTACCAAGAAAGCAACAACAACATAGAAATGACTGTGTTTATCACACATCAGCATTGGTTGACAAATCAGGATTGGTTCAACTGCATTGTAAACGCTCCATGAGTCGGTCAACAAAGTGCCAATGCAAAAGACTTTTTACCGTTGGTAAAAGAGTTGCAGCAATCCGTTTTACTGCAATACAGCATGAGGGCCCATATTTTTTGCTCTCATTAGTACCAGCACATTTCCTGCAGGAATTTGGAAAGCAAAAAACACAAAACAACTTCCCTTTTTCCAAGCATTTAAATGACTGATTACTGTGGAAAAAATCAGGCACACACACAAGTCTCACTGAGCCCCAGTGGCCTAATGGATAAGGCACTGGCCTCCTAAGCCAGGGATTGTGGGTTCAAGTCCCATCTGGGGTGCAAGTTTGTTTGTTGCTTATTCTTCACCACTTGAGATTGTGTTTTGAAGCTTGTTGCGACTGGCCAAACTTTGTTACCAAAAGGCTTCATCCACCACGACATTCCTGTAGGTGCAGTAGCTAAAACATGCCATTTACCATGGTAACATTGGGTCCTCCAAAACCTTTCCATCGAGTTAAAAAAGGGTTGCATTTTTGTTTTTACTATTTCTGGGATGCAAGTTGGTTTGTTGCTTATTCTTCACCACTTGAGATTGTGTTTTTAAGCTTGTTGTGACTGGCCAAACTGTGTTACCAAAAGGCTTCATCCACCACGACATTCCTGTGGGTGCAGTAGCTAAAACATGCCATTTACCATGGTAACATTGGGTCCTCCAAAACCTTTCCATCGAGTTAGAAAAGGGTTGCATTTTTGTTTTTACTATTTCTTTGGACACGCACCGTACTGACATTTTAGATGCTAGAGACCCAATAAACAATGTTTTACTTCACGCGCAGATCACATGTGAGATCATATTGCCTTACATTTAAATATACAGTATTACACAGTACATAAGTGTCTGTATTGTTGGGTGCAATATATTTGTGAAAATAAAAGGTAACTAAATTTTGATGAACAAGCCTTGCTTAGATAATTTATTAACAGTTAAACTGGTCACCAAACATAGAAACGTAGGGAAAAGATGTGTCTTTAAAGTGCTCCAGTGGCGCAATCGGTCAGCGCGAGGTACTTATAAGACAGTATCTGTTAAGCTATGCCGAGGTTGTGAGTTCAAGCCTCACCTGGAGCATGTTTGCTTGCTTATTTCTTCTTTTCTGAGGTCATTACTCATTGGTTATCGTTTGCAACCTGAATATTTAATATCATATTACCAAGAAAGCAACAACAACATAGAAATGACTGTGTTTATCACACATCAGCATTGGTTGACAAATCAGGATTGGTTCAACTGCATTGTAAACGCTCCATGAGTCGGTCAACAAAGTGCCAATGCAAAAGACTTTTTACCGTTGGTAAAAGAGTTGCAGCAATCCGTTTTACTGCAATACAGCATGAGGGCCCATATTTTTTGCTCTCATTAGTACCAGCACATTTCCTGCAGGAATTTGGAAAGCAAAAAACACAAAACAACTTCCCTTTTTCCAAGCATTTAAATGACTGATTACTGCGGAAAAAATCAGGCACACACGCAAGTCTCACTGAGCCCCAGTGGCCTAATGGATAAGGCACTAGCCTCCTAAGCCAGGGATTGTGGGTTCAAGTCCCATCTGGGGTGCAAGTTGGTTTGTTGCTTATTCTTCACCACTTGAGATTGTGTTTTGAAGCTTGTTGCGACTGGCCAAACTTTGTTACCAAAAGGCTTCATCCACCACGACATTCCTGTAGGTGCAGTAGCTAAAACATGCCATTTACCATGGTAACATTGGGTCCTCCAAAACCTTTCCATCGAGTTAGAAAAGGGTTGCATTTTTGTTTTTACTATTTCTGGGGTGCAAGTTGGTTTGTTGCTTATTCTTCACCACTTGAGATTGTGTTTTAAAGCTTGTTGCGACTGGCCAAACTGTGTTACCAAAAGGCTTCATCCACCACAACATTCCTGTGGGTGCAGTAGCTAAAACATGCCATTTACCATGGTAACATTGGGTCCTCCAAAACCTTTCCATCGAGTTAGAAAAGGGTTGCATTTTTGTTTTTACTATTTCTTTGGACACGCACCGTACTGACATTTTAGATGCTAGAGACCCAATAAACAATGTTTTACTTCACGCGCAGATCACATGTGAGATCATATTGCCTTACATTTAAATATACAGTATTACACAGTACATAAGTGTCTGTATTGTTGGGTGCAATATATTTGTGAAAATAAAAGGTAACTAAATTTTGATGAACAAGCCTTGCTTAGATAATTTATTAACAGTTAAACTGGTCACCAAACATAGAAACGTAGGGAAAAGATGTGTCTTTAAAGTGCTCCAGTGGCGCAATCGGTCAGCGCGAGGTACTTATAAGACAGTATCTGTTAAGCTATGCCGAGGTTGTGAGTTCAAGCCTCACCTGGAGCATGTTTGCTTGCTTATTTCTTCTTTTCTGAGGTCATTACTCATTGGTTATCGTTTGCAACCTGAATATTTAATATCATATTACCAAGAAAGCAACAACAACATAGAAATGACTGTGTTTATCACACATCAGCATTGGTTGACAAATCAGGATTGGTTCAACTGCATTGTAAACGCTCCATGAGTCGGTCAACAAAGTGCCAATGCAAAAGACTTTTTACCGTTGGTAAAAGAGTTGCAGCAATCCGTTTTACTGCAATACAGCATGAGGGCCCATATTTTTTGCTCTCATTAGTACCAGCACATTTCCTGCAGGAATTTGGAAAGCAAAAAACACAAAACAACTTCCCTTTTTCCAAGCATTTAAATGACTGATTACTGCGGAAAAAATCAGGCACACACGCAAGTCTCACTGAGCCCCAGTGGCCTAATGGATAAGGCACTAGCCTCCTAAGCCAGGGATTGTGGGTTCAAGTCCCATCTGGGGTGCAAGTTGGTTTGTTGCTTATTCTTCACCACTTGAGATTGTGTTTTGAAGCTTGTTGCGACTGGCCAAACTTTGTTACCAAAAGGCTTCATCCACCACGACATTCCTGTAGGTGCAGTAGCTAAAACATGCCATTTACCATGGTAACATTGGGTCCTCCAAAACCTTTCCATCGAGTTAGAAAAGGGTTGCATTTTTGTTTTTACTATTTCTGGGGTGCAAGTTGGTTTGTTGCTTATTCTTCACCACTTGAGATTGTGTTTTAAAGCTTGTTGCGACTGGCCAAACTGTGTTACCAAAAGGCTTCATCCACCACAACATTCCTGTGGGTGCAGTAGCTAAAACATGCCATTTACCATGGTAACATTGGGTCCTCCAAAACCTTTCCATCGAGTTAGAAAAGGGTTGCATTTTTGTTTTTACTATTTCTTTGGACACGCACCGTACTGACATTTTAGATGCTAGAGACCCAATAAACAATGTTTTACTTCACGCGCAGATCACATGTGAGATCATATTGCCTTACATTTAAATATACAGTATTACACAGTACATAAGTGTCTGTATTCCCTGTATTGTTGGGTGCAATATATTTGTGAAAATAAAAGGTAACTAAATTTTGATGAACAAGCCTTGCTTAGATAATTTATTAACAGTTAAACTGGTCACCAAACATAGAAACGTAGGGAAAAGATGTGTCTTTAAAGTGCTCCAGTGGCGCAATCGGTCAGCGCGCGGTACTTATAAGACAGTATCTGTTAAGCTATGCCAAGGTTGTGAGTTCAAGCCTCACCTGGAGCATGTTTGCTTTCTTATTTCTTCTTTTCTGAGGTCATTACTCATTGGTTATCGTTTGCAACCTGAATATTTAATATCATATTACCAAGAAAGCAACAACAACATAGAAATGACTGTGTTTATCACACATCAGCATTGGTTGACAAATCAGGATTGGTTCAACTGCATTGTAAACGCTCCATGAGTCGGTCAACAAAGTGCCAATGCAAAAGACTTTTTACCGTTGGTAAAAGAGTTGCAGCAATCCGTTTTACTGCAATACAGCATGAGGGCCCATATTTTTTGCTCTCATTAGTACCAGCACATTTCCTGCAGGAATTTGGAAAGCAAAAAACACAAAACAACTTCCCTTTTTCCAAGCATTTAAATGACTGATTACTGCGGAAAAAATCAGGCACACACACAAGTCTCACTGAGCCCCAGTGGCCTAATGGATAAGGCACTGGCCTCCTAAGCCAGGGATTGTGGGTTCAAGTCCCATCTGGGGTGCAAGTTTGTTTGTTGATTATTCTTCACCACTTGAGATTGTGTTTTGAAGCTTGTTGCGACTGGCCAAACTTTGTTACCAAAAGGCTTCATCCACCACGACATTCCTGTAGGTGCAGTAGCTAAAACATGCCATTTACCATGGTAACATTGGGTCCTCCAAAACCTTTCCATCGAGTTAAAAAAGGGTTGCATTTTTGTTTTTACTATTTCTGGGATGCAAGTTGGTTTGTTGCTTATTCTTCACCACTTGAGATTGTGTTTTTAAGCTTGTTGTGACTGGCCAAACTGTGTTACCAAAAGGCTTCATCCACCACGACATTCCTGTGGGTGCAGTAGCTAAAACATGCCATTTACCATGGTAACATTGGGTCCTCCAAAACCTTTCCATCGAGTTAGAAAAGGGTTGCATTTTTGTTTTTACTATTTCTTTGGACACGCACCGTACTGACATTTTAGATGCTAGAGACCCAATAAACAATGTTTTACTTCACGCGCAGATCACATGTGAGATCATATTGCCTTACATTTAAATATACAGTATTACACAGTACATAAGTGTCTGTATTGTTGGGTGCAATATATTTGTGAAAATAAAAGGTAACTAAATTTTGATGAACAAGCCTTGCTTAGATAATTTATTAACAGTTAAACTGGTCACCAAACATAGAAACGTAGGGAAAAGATGTGTCTTTAAAGTGCTCCAGTGGCGCAATCGGTCAGCGCGCGGTGCTTATAAGACAGTATCTGTTAAGCTATGCCGAGGTTGTGAGTTCAAGCCTCACCTGGAGCATGTTTGCTTGCTTATTTCTTCTTTTCTGAGGTCATTACTCATTGGTTATCATTTGCAACCTGAATATTTAATATCATATTACCAAGAAAGCAACAACAACATAGAAATGACTGTGTTTATCACACATCAGCATTGGTTGACAAATCAGGATTGGTTCAACTGCATTGTAAACGCTCCATGAGTCGGTCAACAAAGTGCCAATGCAAAAGACTTTTTACCGTTGGTAAAAGAGTTGCAGCAATCCGTTTTACTGCAATACAGCATGAGGGCCCATATTTTTTGCTCTCATTAGTACCAGCACATTTCCTGCAGGAATTTGGAAAGCAAAAAACACAAAACAACTTCCCTTTTTCCAAGCATTTAAATGACTGATTACTGCGGAAAAAATCAGGCACACACACAAGTCTCACTGAGCCCCAGTGGCCTAATGGATAAGGCACTGGCCTCCTAAGCCAGTGATTGTGGGTTCAAGTCCCATCTGGGGTGCAAGTTGGTTTGTTGCTTATTCTTCACCACTTGAGATTGTGTTTTGAAGCTTGTTGCGACTGGCCAAACTTTGTTACCAAAAGGCTTCATCCACCACGACATTCCTGTAGGTGCAGGAGCTAAAACATGCCATTTACCATGGTAACATTGGGTCCTCCAAAACCTTTCCATCGAGTTAAAAAAGGGTTGCATTTTTGTTTTTACTATTTCTGGGATGCAAGTTGGTTTGTTGCTTATTCTTCACCACTTGAGATTGTGTTTTGAAGCTTGTTGCGACTGGCCAAACTTTGTTACCAAAAGGCTTCATCCACCACGACATTCCTGTAGGTGCAGTAGCTAAAACATGCCATTTACCATGGTAACATTGGGTCCTCCAAAACCTTTCCATCGAGTTAAAAAAGGGTTGCATTTTTGTTTTTACTATTTCTGGGATGCAAGTTGGTTCGTTGCTTATTCTTCACCACTTGAGATTGTGTTTTTAAGCTTGTTGTGACTGGCCAAACTGTGTTACCAAAAGGCTTCATCCACCACGACATTCCTGTGGGTGCAGTAGCTAAAACATGCCATTTACCATGGTAACATTGGGTCCTCCAAAACCTTTCCATCGAGTTAGAAAAGGGTTGCATTTTTGTTTTTACTATTTGTTTGGACACGCACCGTACTGACATTTTAGATGCTAGAGACCCAATAAACAATGTTTTACTTCACGCGCAGATCACATGTGAGATCATATTGCCTTACATTTAAATATACAGTATTACACAGTACATAAGTGTCTGTATTGTTGGGTGCAATATATTTGTGAAAATAAAAGGTAACTAAATTTTGATGAACAAGCCTTGCTTAGATAATTTATTAACAGTTAAACTGGTCACCAAACATAGAAACGTAGGGAAAAGATGTGTCTTTAAAGTGCTCCAGTGGCGCAATCGGTCAGCGCGAGGTACTTATAAGACAGTATCTGTTAAGCTATGCCGAGGTTGTGAGTTCAAGCCTCACCTGGAGCATGTTTGCTTGCTTATTTCTTCTTTTCTGAGGTCATTACTCATTGGTTATCGTTTGCAACCTGAATATTTAATATCATATTACCAAGAAAGCAACAACAACATAGAAATGACTGTGTTTATCACACATCAGCATTGGTTGACAAATCAGGATTGGTTCAACTGCATTGTAAACGCTCCATGAGTCGGTCAACAAAGTGCCAATGCAAAAGACTTTTTACCGTTGGTAAAAGAGTTGCAGCAATCCGTTTTACTGCAATACAGCATGAGGGCCCATATTTTTTGCTCTCATTAGTACCAGCACATTTCCTGCAGGAATTTGGAAAGCAAAAAACACAAAACAACTTCCCTTTTTCCAAGCATTTAAATGACTGATTACTGCGGAAAAAATCAGGCACACACGCAAGTCTCACTGAGCCCCAGTGGCCTAATGGATAAGGCACTAGCCTCCTAAGCCAGGGATTGTGGGTTCAAGTCCCATCTGGGGTGCAAGTTGGTTTGTTGCTTATTCTTCACCACTTGAGATTGTGTTTTGAAGCTTGTTGCGACTGGCCAAACTTTGTTACCAAAAGGCTTCATCCACCACGACATTCCTGTAGGTGCAGTAGCTAAAACATGCCATTTACCATGGTAACATTGGGTCCTCCAAAACCTTTCCATCGAGTTAGAAAAGGGTTGCATTTTTGTTTTTACTATTTCTGGGGTGCAAGTTGGTTTGTTGCTTATTCTTCACCACTTGAGATTGTGTTTTAAAGCTTGTTGCGACTGGCCAAACTGTGTTACCAAAAGGCTTCATCCACCACAACATTCCTGTGGGTGCAGTAGCTAAAACATGCCATTTACCATGGTAACATTGGGTCCTCCAAAACCTTTCCATCCAGTTAGAAAAGGGTTGCATTTTTGTTTTTACTATTTCTTTGGACACGCACCGTACTGACATTTTAGATGCTAGAGACCCAATAAACAATGTTTTACTTCACGCGCAGATCACATGTGAGATCATATTGCCTTACATTTAAATATACAGTATTACACAGTACATAAGTGTCTGTATTCCCTGTATTGTTGGGTGCAATATATTTGTGAAAATAAAAGGTAACTAAATTTTGATGAACAAGCCTTGCTTAGATAATTTATTAACAGTTAAACTGGTCACCAAACATAGAAACGTAGGGAAAAGATGTGTCTTTAAAGTGCTCCAGTGGCGCAATCGGTCAGCGCGCGGTACTTATAAGACAGTATCTGTTAAGCTATGCCAAGGTTGTGAGTTCAAGCCTCACCTGGAGCGTGTTTGCTTGCTTATTTCTTCTTTTCTGAGGTCATTACTCATTGGTTATCGTTTGCAACCTGAATATTTAATATCATATTACCAAGAAAGCAACAACAACATAGAAATGACTGTGTTTATCACACATCAGCATTGGTTGACAAATCAGGATTGGTTCAACTGCATTGTAAACGCTCCATGAGTCGGTCAACAAAGTGCCAATGCAAAAGACTTTTTACCGTTGGTAAAAGAGTTGCAGCAATCCGTTTTACTGCAATACAGCATGAGGGCCCATATTTTTTGCTCTCATTAGTACCAGCACATTTCCTGCAGGAATTTGGAAAGCAAAAAACACAAAACAACTTCCCTTTTTCCAAGCATTTAAATGACTGATTACTGCGGAAAAAATCAGGCACACACACAAGTCTCACTGAGCCCCAGTGGCCTAATGGATAAGGCACTGGCCTCCTAAGCCAGGGATTGTGGGTTCAAGTCCCATCTGGGGTGCAAGTTTGTTTGTTGATTATTCTTCACCACTTGAGATTGTGTTTTGAAGCTTGTTGCGACTGGCCAAACTTTGTTACCAAAAGGCTTCATCCACCACGACATTCCTGTAGGTGCAGTAGCTAAAACATGCCATTTACCATGGTAACATTGGGTCCTCCAAAACCTTTCCATCGAGTTAAAAAAGGGTTGCATTTTTGTTTTTACTATTTCTGGGATGCAAGTTGGTTTGTTGCTTATTCTTCACCACTTGAGATTGTGTTTTTAAGCTTGTTGCGACTGGCCAAACTGTGTTACCAAAAGGCTTCATCCACCACGACATTCCTGTGGGTGCAGTAGCTAAAACATGCCATTTACCATGGTAACATTGGGTCCTCCAAAACCTTTCCATCGAGTTAGAAAAGGGTTGCATTTTTGTTTTTACTATTTCTTTGGACACGCACCGTACTGACATTTTAGATGCTAGAGACCCAATAAACAATGTTTTACTTCACGCGCAGATCACATGTGAGATCATATTGCCTTACATTTAAATATACAGTATTACACAGTACATAAGTGTCTGTATTGTTGGGTGCAATATATTTGTGAAAATAAAAGGTAACTAAATTTTGATGAACAAGCCTTGCTTAGATAATTTATTAACAGTTAAACTGGTCACCAAACATAGAAACGTAGGGAAAAGATGTGTCTTTAAAGTGCTCCAGTGGCGCAATCGGTCAGCGCGCGGTACTTATAAGACAGTATCTTTTAAGCTATGCCGAGGTTGTGAGTTCAAGCCTCACCTGGAGAATATGTTTGCTTGCTTATTTCTTCTTTTCTGAGGTCATTACTCATTGGTTATCGTTTGCAACCTGAATATTTAATATCATATTACCAAGAAAGCAACAACAACATAGAAATGACTGTGTTTATCACACATCAGCATTGGTTGACAAATCAGGATTGGTTCAACTGCATTGTAAACGCTCCATGAGTCGGTCAACAAAGTGCCAATGCAAAAGACTTTTTACCGTTGGTAAAAGAGTTGCAGCAATCCGTTTTACTGCAATACAGCATGAGGGCCCATATTTTTTGCTCTCATTAGTACCAGCACATTTCCTGCAGGAATTTGGAAAGCAAAAAACACAAAACAACTTCCCTTTTTCCAAGCATTTAAATGACTGATTACTGCGGAAAAAATCAGGCACACACACAAGTCTCACTGAGCCCCAGTGGCCTAATGGATAAGGCACTGGCCTCCTAAGCCAGGGATTGTGGGTTCAAGTCCCATCTGGGGTGCAAGTTGGTTTGTTGCTTATTCTTCACCACTTGAGATTGTGTTTTGAAGCTTGTTGCGACTGGCCAAACTTTGTTACCAAAAGGCTTCATCCACCACGACATTCCTGTAGGTGCAGTAGCTAAAACATGCCATTTACCATGGTAACATTGGGTCCTCCAAAACCTTTCCATCGAGTTAGAAAAGGGTTGCATTTTTGTTTTTACTATTTCTGGGGTGCAAGTTGGTTTGTTGCTTAATCTTCACCACTTGAGATTGTGTTTTTAAGCTTGTTGCGACTGGCCAAACTGTGTTACCAAAAGGCTTCATCCACCACAACATTCCTGTGGGTGCAGTAGCTAAAACATGCCATTTACCATGGTAACATTGGGTCCTCCAAAACCTTTCCATCGAGTTAGAAAAGGGTTGCATTTTTGTTTTTACTATTTCTTTGGACACGCACCGTACTGACATTTTAGATGCTAGAGACCCAATAAACAATGTTTTACTTCACGCGCAGATCACATGTGAGATCATATTGCCTTACATTTAAATATACAGTATTACACAGTACATAAGTGTCTGTATTGTTGGGTGCAATATATTTGTGAAAATAAAAGGTAACTAAATTTTGATGAACAAGCCTTGCTTAGATAATTTATTAACAGTTAAACTGGTCACCAAACATAGAAACGTAGGGAAAAGATGTGTCTTTAAAGTGCTCCAGTGGCGCAATCGGTCAGCGCACGGTACTTATAAGACAGTATCTGTTAAGCTATGCCGAGGTTGTGAGTTCAAGCCTCACCTGGAGCATGTTTGCTTGCTTATTTCTTCTTTTCTGAGGTCATTACTCATTGGTTATCGTTTGCAACCTGAATATTTAATATCATATTACCAAGAAAGCAACAACAACATAGAAATGACTGTGTTTATCACACATCAGCATTGGTTGACAAATCAGGATTGGTTCAACTGCATTGTAAACGCTCCATGAGTCGGTCAACAAAGTGCCAATGCAAAAGACTTTTTACCGTTGGTAAAAGAGTTGCAGCAATCCGTTTTACTGCAATACAGCATGAGGGCCCATATTTTTTGCTCTCATTAGTACCAGCACATTTCCTGCAGGAATTTGGAAAGCAAAAAACACAAAACAACTTCCCTTTTTCCAAGCATTTAAATGACTGATTACTGCGGAAAAAATCAGGCACACACGCAAGTCTCACTGAGCCCCAGTGGCCGAATGGATAAGGCACTGGCCTCCTAAGCCAGGGATTGTGGGTTCAAGTCCCATCTGGGGTGCAAGTTGGTTTCTTGCTTATTCTTCACCACTTGAGATTGTGTTTTGAAGCTTGTTGCGACTGGCCAAACTTTGTTACCAAAAGGCTTCATCCACCACGACATTCCTGTAGGTGCAGTAGCTAAAACATGCCATTTACCATGGTAACATTGGGTCCTCCAAAACCTTTCCATCGAGTTAGAAAAGGGTTGCATTTTTGTTTTTACTATTTCTGGGGTGCAAGTTGGTTTGTTGCTTATTCTTCACCACTTGAGATTGTGTTTTAAAGCTTGTTGCGACTGGCCAAACTGTGTTACCAAAAGGCTTCATCCACCACAACATTCCTGTGGGTGCAGTAGCTAAAACATGCCATTTACCATGGTAACATTGGGTCCTCCAAAACCTTTCCATCGAGTTAGAAAAGGGTTGCATTTTTGTTTTTACTATTTCTTTGGACACGCACCGTACTGACATTTTAGATGCTAGAGACCCAATAAACAATGTTTTACTTCACGCGCAGATCACATGTGAGATCATATTGCCTTACATTTAAATATACAGTATTACACAGTACATAAGTGTCTGTATTCCCTGTATTGTTGGGTGCAATATATTTGTGAAAATAAAAGGTAACTAAATTTTGATGAACAAGCCTTGCTTAGATAATTTATTAACAGTTAAACTGGTCACCAAACATAGAAACGTAGGGAAAAGATGTGTCTTTAAAGTGCTCCAGTGGCGCAATCGGTCAGCGCGCGGTACTTATAAGACAGTATCTGTTAAGCTATGCCGAGGTTGTGAGTTCAAGCCTCACCTGGAGCATGTTTGCTTGCTTATTTCTTCTTTTCTGAGGTCATTACTCATTGGTTATCGTTTGCAACCTGAATATTTAATATCATATTACCAAGAAAGCAACAACAACATAGAAATGACTGTGTTTATCACACATCAGCATTGGTTGACAAATCAGGATTGGTTCAACTGCATTGTAAACGCTCCATGAGTCGGTCAACAAAGTGCCAATGCAAAAGACTTTTTACCGTTGGTTAAAGAGTTGCAGCAATCCGTTTTACTGCAATACAGCATGAGGGCCCATATTTTTTGCTCTCATTAGTACCAGCACATTTCCTGCAGGAATTTGGAAAGCAAAAAACACAAAACAACTTCCCTTTTTCCAAGCATTTAAATGACTGATTACTGCGGAAAAAATCAGGCACACACGCAAGTCTCACTGAGCCCCAGTGGCCTAATGGATAAGGCACTGGCCTCCTAAGCCAGGGATTGTGGGTTCAAGTCCCATCTGGGGTGCAAGTTGGTTTGTTGCTTATTCTTCACCACTTGAGATTGTGTTTTGAAGCTTGTTGCGACTGGCCAATTTTTGTTACCAAAAGGCTTCATCCACCACGACATTCCTGTAGGTGCAGTAGCTAAAACATGCCATTTACCATGGTAACATTGGGTCCTCCAAAACCTTTCCATCGAGTTAGAAAAGGGTTGCATTTTTGTTTTTACTATTTCTGGGGTGCAAGTTGGTTTGTTGCTTATTCTTCACCACTTGAGATTGTGTTTTAAAGCTTGTTGCGACTGGCCAAACTGTGTTACCAAAAGGCTTCATCCACCACAACATTCCTGTGGGTGCAGTAGCTAAAACATGCCATTTACCATGGTAACATTGGGTCCTCCAAAACCTTTCCATCGAGTTAGAAAAGGGTTGCATTTTTGTTTTTACTATTTCTTTGGACACGCACCGTACTGACATTTTAGATGCTAGAGACCCAATAAACAATGTTTTACTTCACGCGCAGATCACATGTGAGATCATATTGCCTTACATTTAAATATACAGTATTACACAGTACATAAGTGTCTGTATTGTTGGGTGCAATATATTTGTGAAAATAAAAGGTAACTAAATTTTGATGAACAAGCCTTGCTTAGATAATTTATTAACAGTTAAACTGGTCACCAAACATAGAAACGTAGGGAAAAGATGTGTCTTTAAAGTGCTCCAGTGGCGCAATCGGTCAGCGCGCGGTACTTATAAGACAGTATCTTTTAAGCTATGCCGAGGTTGTGAGTTCAAGCCTCACCTGGAGAATATGTTTGCTTGCTTATTTCTTCTTTTCTGAGGTCATTACTCATTGGTTATCGTTTGCAACCTGAATATTTAATATCATATTACCAAGAAAGCAACAACAACATAGAAATGACTGTGTTTATCACACATCAGCATTGGTTGACAAATCAGGATTGGTTCAACTGCATTGTAAACGCTCCATGAGTCGGTCAACAAAGTGCCAATGCAAAAGACTTTTTACCGTTGGTAAAAGAGTTGCAGCAATCCGTTTTACTGCAATACAGCATGAGGGCCCATATTTTTTGCTCTCATTAGTACCAGCACATTTCCTGCAGGAATTTGGAAAGCAAAAAACACAAAACAACTTCCCTTTTTCCAAGCATTTAAATGACTGATTACTGCGGAAAAAATCAGACACACACACAAGTCTCACTGAGCCCCAGTGGCCTAATGGATAAGGCACTGGCCTCCTAAGCCAGGGATTGTGGGTTCAAGTCCCATCTGGGGTGCAAGTTGGTTTGTTGCTTATTCTTCACCACTTGAGATTGTGTTTTGAAGCTTGTTGCGACTGGCCAAACTTTGTTACCAAAAGGCTTCATCCACCACGACATTCCTGTAGGTGCAGTAGCTAAAACATGCCATTTACCATGGTAACATTGGGTCCTCCAAAACCTTTCCATCGAGTTAGAAAAGGGTTGCATTTTTGTTTTTACTATTTCTGGGGTGCAAGTTGGTTTGTTGCTTAATCTTCACCACTTGAGATTGTGTTTTTAAGCTTGTTGCGACTGGCCAAACTGTGTTACCAAAAGGCTTCATCCACCACAACATTCCTGTGGGTGCAGTAGCTAAAACATGCCATTTACCATGGTAACATTGGGTCCTCCAAAACCTTTCCATCGAGTTAGAAAAGGGTTGCATTTTTGTTTTTACTATTTCTTTGGACACGCACCGTACTGACATTTTAGATGCTAGAGACCCAATAAACAATGTTTTACTTCACGCGCAGATCACATGTGAGATCATATTGCCTTACATTTAAATATACAGTATTACACAGTACATAAGTGTCTGTATTGTTGGGTGCAATATATTTGTGAAAATAAAAGGTAACTAAATTTTGATGAACAAGCCTTGCTTAGATAATTTATTAACAGTTAAACTGGTCACCAAACATAGAAACGTAGGGAAAAGATGTGTCTTTAAAGTGCTCCAGTGGCGCAATCGGTCAGCGCGCGGTACTTATAAGACAGTATCTGTTAAGCTATGCCGAGGTTGTGAGTTCAAGCCTCACCTGGAGCATGTTTGCTTGCTTATTTCTTCTTTTCTGAGGTCATTACTCATTGGTTATCGTTTGCAACCTGAATATTTAATATCATATTACCAAGAAAGCAACAACAACATAGAAATGACTGTGTTTATCACACATCAGCATTGGTTGACAAATCAGGATTGGTTCAACTGCATTGTAAACGCTCCATGAGTCGGTCAACAAAGTGCCAATGCAAAAGACTTTTTACCGTTGGTAAAAGAGTTGCAGCAATCCGTTTTACTGCAATACAGCATGAGGGCCCATATTTTTTGCTCTCATTAGTACCAGCACATTTCCTGCAGGAATTTGGAAAGCAAAAAACACAAAACAACTTCCCTTTTTCCAAGCATTTAAATGACTGATTACTGCGGAAAAAATCAGGCACACACGCAAGTCTCACTGAGCCCCAGTGGCCGAATGGATAAGGCACTGGCCTCCTAAGCCAGGGATTGTGGGTTCAAGTCCCATCTGGGGTGCAAGTTGGTTTCTTGCTTATTCTTCACCACTTGAGATTGTGTTTTGAAGCTTGTTGCGACTGGCCAAACTTTGTTACCAAAAGGCTTCATCCACCACGACATTCCTGTAGGTGCAGTAGCTAAAACATGCCATTTACCATGGTAACATTGGGTCCTCCAAAACCTTTCCATCGAGTTAGAAAAGGGTTGCATTTTTGTTTTTACTATTTCTGGGGTGCAAGTTGGTTTGTTGCTTATTCTTCACCACTTGAGATTGTGTTTTAAAGCTTGTTGCGACTGGCCAAACTGTGTTACCAAAAGGCTTCATCCACCACAACATTCCTGTGGGTGCAGTAGCTAAAACATGCCATTTACCATGGTAACATTGGGTCCTCCAAAACCTTTCCATCGAGTTAGAAAAGGGTTGCATTTTTGTTTTTACTATTTCTTTGGACACGCACCGTACTGACATTTTAGATGCTAGAGACCCAATAAACAATGTTTTACTTCACGCGCAGATCACATGTGAGATCATATTGCCTTACATTTAAATATACAGTATTACACAGTACATAAGTGTCTGTATTCCCTGTATTGTTGGGTGCAATATATTTGTGAAAATAAAAGGTAACTAAATTTTGATGAACAAGCCTTGCTTAGATAATTTATTAACAGTTAAACTGGTCACCAAACATAGAAACGTAGGGAAAAGATGTGTCTTTAAAGTGCTCCAGTGGCGCAATCGGTCAGCGCGCGGTACTTATAAGACAGTATCTGTTAAGCTATGCCGAGGTTGTGAGTTCAAGCCTCACCTGGAGCATGTTTGCTTGCTTATTTCTTCTTTTCTGAGGTCATTACTCATTGGTTATCGTTTGCAACCTGAATATTTAATATCATATTACCAAGAAAGCAACAACAACATAGAAATGACTGTGTTTATCACACATCAGCATTGGTTGACAAATCAGGATTGGTTCAACTGCATTGTAAACGCTCCATGAGTCGGTCAACAAAGTGCCAATGCAAAAGACTTTTTACCGTTGGTTAAAGAGTTGCAGCAATCCGTTTTACTGCAATACAGCATGAGGGCCCATATTTTTTGCTCTCATTAGTACCAGCACATTTCCTGCAGGAATTTGGAAAGCAAAAAACACAAAACAACTTCCCTTTTTCCAAGCATTTAAATGACTGATTACTGCGGAAAAAATCAGGCACACACACAAGTCTCACTGAGCCCCAGTGGCCTAATGGATAAGGCACTGGCCTCCTAAGCCAGGGATTGTGGGTTCAAGTCCCATCTGGGGTGCAAGTTGGTTTGTTGCTTATTCTTCACCACTTGAGATTGTGTTTTTAAGCTTGTTGCGACTGGCCAAACTGTGTTACCAAAAGGCTTCATCCACCACGACATTCCTGTGGGTGCAGTAGCTAAAACATGCCATTTACCATGGTAACATTGGGTCCTCCAAAACCTTTCCATCGAGTTAGAAAAGGGTTGCATTTTTGTTTTTACTATTTCTTTGGACACGCACCGTACTGACATTTTAGATGCTAGAGACCCAATAAACAATGTTTTACTTCACGCGCAGATCACATGTGAGATCATATTGCCTTACATTTAAATATACAGTATTACACAGTACATAAGTGTCTGTATTCCCTGTATTGTTGGGTGCAATATATTTGTGAAAATAAAAGGTAACTAAATTTTGATGAACAAGCCTTGCTTAGATAATTTATTAACAGTTAAACTGGTCACCAAACATAGAAACGTAGGGAAAAGATGTGTCTTTAAAGTGCTCCAGTAGCGCAATCGGTCAGCGCCCAGTACTTATAAGACAGTATCTGTTAAGCTATGCTGAGGTTGTGAGTTCAAGCCTCACCTGGAGCATGTTTGCTTGCTTATTTCTTCTTTTCTGAGGTCATTACTCATTGGTTATCGTTTGCAACCTGAATATTTAATATCATATTACCAAGAAAGCAACAACAACATAGAAATGACTGTGTTTATCACACATCAGCATTGGTTGACAAATCAGGATTGGTTCAACTGCATTGTAAACGCTCCATGAGTCGGTCAACAAAGTGCCAATGCAAAAGACTTTTTACCGTTGGTAAAAGAGTTGCAGCAATCCGTTTTACTGCAATACAGCATGAGGGCCCATATTTTTTGCTCTCATTAGTACCAGCACATTTCCTGCAGGAATTTGGAAAGCAAAAAACACAAAACAACTTCCCTTTTTCCAAGCATTTAAATGACTGATTACTGCGGAAAAAATCAGGCACACACGCAAGTCTCACTGAGCCCCAGTGGCCTAATGGATAAGGCACTGGCCTCCTAAGCCAGGGATTGTGGGTTCAAGTCCCATCTGGGGTGCAAGTTGGTTTGTTGCTTATTCTTCACCACTTGAGATTGTGTTTTGAAGCTTGTTGCGACTGGCCAAACTTTGTTACCAAAAGGCTTCATTCACCACGACATTCCTGTAGGTGCAGTAGCTAAAACATGCCATTTACCATGGTAACATTGGGTCCTCCAAAACCTTTCCATCGAGTTAAAAAAGGGTTGCATTTTTGTTTTTACTATTTCTGGGGTGCAAGTTGGCTTGTTGCTTATTCTTCACCACTTGAGATTGTGTTTTTAAGCTTGTTGTGACTGGCCAAACTGTGTTACCAAAAGGCTTCATCCACCACGACATTCCTGTGGGTGCAGTAGCTAAAACATGCCATTTACCATGGTAACATTGGGTCCTCCAAAACCTTTCTAACGAGTTAGAAAAGGGTTGCATTTTTGTTTTTACTATTTCTTTGGACACGCACCGTACTGACATTTTAGATGCTAGAGACCCAATAAACAATGTTTTACTTCACGCGCAGATCACATGTGAGATCATATTGCCTTAGATTTAAATATACAGTATTACACAGTACATAAGTGTCTGTATTCCCTGTATTGTTGGGTGCAATATATTTGTGAAAATAAAAGGTAACTAAATTTTGATGAACAAGCCTTGCTTAGATAATTTATTAACAGTTAAACTGGTCACCAAACATAGAAACGTAGGGAAAAGATGTGTCTTTAAAGTGCTCCAGTGGCGCAATCGGTCAGCGCCCGGTACTTATAAGACAGTATCTGTTAAGCTATGCCGAGGTTGTGAGTTCAAGCCTCACCTGGAGCATGTTTGCTTGCTTATTTCTTCTTTTCTGAGGTCATTACTCATTGGTTATCGTTTGCAACCTGAATATTTAATATCATATTACCAAGAAAGCAACAACAACATAGAAATGACTGTGTTTATCACACATCAGCATTGGTTGACAAATCAGGATTGGTTCAACTGCATTGTAAACGCTCCATGAGTCGGTCAACAAAGTGCCAATGCAAAAGACTTTTTACCGTTGGTAAAAGAGTTGCAGCAATCCGTTTTACTGCAATACAGCATGAGGGCCCATATTTTTTGCTCTCATTAGTACCAGCACATTTCCTGCAGGAATTTGGAAAGCAAAAAACACAAAACAACTTCCCTTTTTCCAAGCATTTAAATGACTGATTACTGCGGAAAAAATCAGGCACACACGCAAGTCTCACTGAGCCCCAGTGGCCTAATGGATAAGGCACTGGCCTCCTAAGCCAGGGATTGTGGGTTCAAGTCCCATCTGGGGTGCAAGTTGGTTTGTTGCTTATTCTTCACCACTTGAGATTGTGTTTTTAAGCTTGTTGCGACTGGCCAAACTGTGTTACCAAAAGGCTTCATCCACCACAACATTCCTGTGGGTGCAGTAGCTAAAACATGCCATTTACCATGGTAACATTGGGTCCTCCAAAACCTTTCCATCGAGTTAGAAAAGGGTTGCATTTTTGTTTTTACTATTTCTTTGGACACGCACCGTACTGACATTTTAGATGCTAGAGACCCAATAAACAATGTTTTACTTCACGCGCAGATCACATGTGAGATCATATTGCCTTACATTTAAATATACAGTATTACACAGTACATAAGTGTCTGTATTCCCTGTATTGTTGGGTGCAATATATTTGTGAAAATAAAAGGTAACTAAATTTTGATGAACAAGCCTTGCTTAGATAATTTATTAACAGTTAAACTGGTCACCAAACATAGAAACGTAGGGAAAAGATGTGTCTTTAAAGTGCTCCAGTGGCGCAATCGGTCAGCGCCCGGTACTTATAAGACAGTATCTGTTAAGCTATGCCAAGGTTGTGAGTTCAAGCCTCACCTGGAGCATGTTTGCTTGCTTATTTCTTCTTTTCTGAGGTCATTACTCATTGGTTATCGTTTGCAACCTGAATATTTAATATCATATTACCAAGAAAGCAACAACAACATAGAAATGACTGTGTTTATCACACATCAGCATTGGTTGACAAATCAGGATTGGTTCAACTGCATTGTAAACGCTCCATGAGTCGGTCAACAAAGTGCCAATGCAAAAGACTTTTTACCGTTGGTAAAAGAGTTGCAGCAATCCGTTTTACTGCAATACAGCATGAGGGCCCATATTTTTTGCTCTCATTAGTACCAGCACATTTCCTGCAGGAATTTGGAAAGCAAAAAACACAAAACAACTTCCCTTTTTCCAAGCATTTAAATGACTGATTACTGCGGAAAAAATCAGGCACACACGCAAGTCTCACTGAGCCCCAGTGGCCTAATGGATAAGGCACTGGCCTCCTAAGCCAGGGATTGTGGGTTCAAGTCCCATCTGGGGTGCAAGTTGGTTTGTTGCTTATTCTTCACCACTTGAGATTGTGTTTTGAAGCTTGTTGCGACTGGCCAAACTTTGTTACCAAAAGGCTTCATTCACCACGACATTCCTGTAGGTGCAGTAGCTAAAACATGCCATTTACCATGGTAACATTGGGTCCTCCAAAACCTTTCCATCGAGTTAAAAAAGGGTTGCATTTTTGTTTTTACTATTTCTGGGGTGCAAGTTGGCTTGTTGCTTATTCTTCACCACTTGAGATTGTGTTTTTAAGCTTGTTGTGACTGGCTAAACTGTGTTACCAAAAGGCTTCATCCACCACGACATTCCTGTGGGTGCAGTAGCTAAAACATGCCATTTACCATGGTAACATTGGGTCCTCCAAAACCTTTCCATCGAGTTAGAAAAGGGTTGCATTTTTGTTTTTACTATTTCTTTGGACACGCACCGTACTGACATTTTAGATGCTAGAGACCCAATAAACAATGTTTTACTTCACGCGCAGATCACATGTGAGATCATATTGCCTTACATTTAAATATACAGTATTACACAGTACATAAGTGTCTGTATTCCCTGTATTGTTGGGTGCAATATATTTGTGAAAATAAAAGGTAACTAAATTTTGATGAACAAGCCTTGCTTAGATAATTTATTAACAGTTAAACTGGTCACCAAACATAGAAACGTAGGGAAAATATGTGTCTTTAAAGTGCTCCAGTGGTGCAATCGGTCAGCGCGCGGTACTTATAAGACAGTATCTGTTAAGCTATGCCGAGGTTGTGAGTTCAAGCCTCACCTGGAGCATGTTTGCTTGCTTATTTCTTCTTTTCTGAGGTCATTACTCATTGGTTATCGTTTGCAACCTGAATATTTAATATCATATTACCAAGAAAGCAACAACAACATAGAAATGACTGTGTTTATCACACATCAGCATTGGTTGACAAATCAGGATTGGTTCAACTGCATTGTAAACGCTCCATGAGTCGGTCAACAAAGTGCCAATGCAAAAGACTTTTTACCGTTGGTAAAAGAGTTGCAGCAATCCGTTTTACTGCAATACAGCATGAGGGCCCATATTTTTTGCTCTCATTAGTACCAGCACATTTCCTGCAGGAATTTGGAAAGCAAAAAACACAAAACAACTTCCCTTTTTCCAAGCATTTAAATGACTGATTACTGCGGAAAAAATCAGGCACACACGCAAGTCTCACTGAGCCCCAGTGGCCTAATGGATAAGGCACTGGCCTCCTAAGCCAGGGATTGTGGGTTCAAGTCCCATCTGGGGTGCAAGTTGGTTTGTTGCTTATTCTTCACCACTTGAGATTGTGTTTTTAAGCTTGTTGCGACTGGCCAAACTGTGTTACCAAAAGGCTTCATCCACCACGACATTCCTGTAGGTGCAGTAGCTAAAACATGCCATTTACCATGGTAACATTGGGTCCTCCAAAACCTTTCCATCGAGTTAAAAAAGGGTTGCATTTTTATTTTTACTATTTCTGGGATGCAAGTTGGTTTGTTGCTTATTCTTCACCACTTGAGATTGTGTTTTTAAGCTTGTTGTGACTGGCCAAACTGTGTTACCAAAAGGCTTCATCCACCACGACATTCCTGTGGGTGCAGTAGCTAAAACATGCCATTTACCATGGTAACATTGGGTCCTCCAAAACCTTTCCATCGAGTTAGAAAAGGGTTGCATTTTTGTTTTTACTATTTCTTTGGACACGCACCGTACTGACATTTTAGATGCTAGAGACCCAATAAACAATGTTTTACTTCACGCGCAGATCACATGTGAGATCATATTGCCTTACATTTAAATATACAGTATTACACAGTACATAAGTGTCTGTATTCCCTGTATTGTTGGGTGCAATATATTTGTGAAAATAAAAGGTAACTAAATTTTGATGAACAAGCCTTGCTTAGATAATTTATTAACAGTTAAACTGGTCACCAAACATAGAAACGTAGGGAAAAGATGTGTCTTTAAAGTGCTCCAGTGGCGCAATCGGTCAGCGTGCGGTACTTATAAGACAGTATCTGTTAAGCTATGCTGAGGTTGTGAGTTCAAGCCTCACCTGGAGCATGTTTGCTTGCTTATTTCTTCTTTTCTGAGGTCATTACTCATTGGTTATCGTTTGCAACCTGAATATTTAATATCATATTACCAAGAAAGCAACAACAACATAGAAATGACTGTGTTTATCACACATCAGCATTGGTTGACAAATCAGGATTGGTTCAACTGCATTGTAAACGCTCCATGAGTCGGTCAACAAAGTGCCAATGCAAAAGACTTTTTACCGTTGGTAAAAGAGTTGCAGCAATCCGTTTTACTGCAATACAGCATGAGGGCCCATATTTTTTGCTCTCATTAGTACCAGCACATTTCCTGCAGGAATTTGGAAAGCAAAAAACACAAAACAACTTCCCTTTTTACAAGCATTTAAAGGACTGATTACTGCGGAAAAAATCAGGCACACACACAAGTCTCACTGAGCCCCAGTGGCCTAATGGATAAGGCACTGGCCTCCTAAGCCAGGGATTGTGGGTTCAAGTCCCATCTGGGGTGCAAGTTGGTTTGTTGCTTATTCTTCACCACTTGAGATTGTGTTTTGAAGCTTGTTGCGACTGGCCAAACTTTGTTACCAAAAGGCTTCATCCACCACGACATTCCTGTGGGTGCAGTAGCTAAAACATGCCATTTACCATGGTAACATTGGGTCCTCCAAAACCTTTCCATCGAGTTAAAAAAGGGTTGCATTTTTGTTTTTACTATTTCTGGGATGCAAGTTGGTTTGTTGCTTATTCTTCACCACTTGAGATTGTGTTTTTAAGCTTGTTGCGACTGGCCAAACTGTGTTACCAAAAGGCTTCATCCACCACGACATTCCTGTGGGTGCAGTAGCTAAAACATGCCATTTACCATGGTAACATTGGGTCCTCCAAAACCTTTCCATCGAGTTAGAAAAGGGTTGCATTTTTGTTTTTACTATTTCTTTGGACACGCACCGTACTGACATTTTAGATGCTAGAGACCCAATAAACAATGTTTTACTTCACGCGCAGATCATATGTGAGATCATATTGCCTTACATTTAAAGATACAGTATTACACAGTACATAAGTGTCTGTATTCCCTGTATTGTTGGGTGCAATATATTTGTGAAAATAAAAGGTAACTAAATTTTGATGAACAAGCCTTGCTTAGATAATTTATTAACAGTTAAACTGATCACCAAACATAGAAACGTAGGGAAAAGATGTGTCTTTAAAGTGCTCCAGTGGCGCAATCGGTCAGCGCGCGGTACTTATAAGACAGTATCTGTTAAGCTATGCCGAGGTTGTGAGTTCAAGCCTCACCTGGAGCATGTTTGCTTGCTTATTTCTTCTTTTCTGAGGTCATTACTCATTGGTTATCGTTTGCAACCTGAATATTTAATATCATATTACCAAGAAAGCAACAACAACATAGAAATGACTGTGTTTATCACACATCAGCATTGGTTGACAAATCAGGATTGGTTCAACTGCATTGTAAACGCTCCATGAGTCGGTCAACAAAGTGCCAATGCAAAAGACTTTTTACCGTTGGTAAAAGAGTTGCAGCAATCCGTTTTACTGCAATACAGCATGAGGGCCCATATTTTTTGCTCTCATTAGTACCAGCACATTTCCTGCAGGAATTTGGAAAGCAAAAAACACAAAACAACTTCCCTTTTTCCAAGCATTTAAATGACTGATTACTGCGGAAAAAATCAGGCACACACGCAAGTCTCACTGAGCCCCAGTGGCCTAATGGATAAGGCACTGGCCTCCTAAGCCAGGGATTGTGGGTTCAAGTCCCATCTGGGGTGCAAGTTGGTTTGTTGCTTATTCTTCACCACTTGAGATTGTGTTTTGAAGCTTGTTGCGACTGGCCAAACTTTGTTACCAAAAGGCTTCATCCACCACGACATTCCTGTAGGTGCAGTAGCTAAAACATGCCATTTACCATGGTAACATTGGGTCCTCCAAAACCTTTCCATCGAGTTAAAAAAGGGTTGCATTTTTGTTTTTACTATTTCTGGGATGCAAGTTGGTTTGTTGCTTATTCTTCACCACTTGAGATTGTGTTTTTAAGCTTGTTGTGACTGGCCAAAGTGTGTTACCAAAAGGCTTCATCCACCACGACATTCCTGTGGGTGCAGTAGCTAAAACATGCCATTTACCATGGTAACATTGGGTCCTCCAAAACCTTTCCATCGAGTTAGAAAAGGGTTGCATTTTTGTTTTTACTATTTCTTTGGACACGCACCGTACTGACATTTTAGATGCTAGAGACCCAATAAACAATGTTTTACTTCACGCGCAGATCACATGTGAGATCATATTGCCTTACATTTAAATATACAGTATTACACAGTACATAAGTGTCTGTATTCCCTGTATTGTTGGGTGCAATATATTTGTGAAAATAAAAGGTAACTAAATTTTGATGAACAAGCCTTGCTTAGATAATTTATTAACAGTTAAACTGGTCACCAAACATAGAAACGTAGGGAAAAGATGTGTCTTTAAAGTGCTCCAGTGGCGCAATCGGTCAGCGCGCGGTACTTATAAGACAGTATCTGTTAAGCTATGCCACGGTTGTGAGTTCAAGCCTCACCTGGAGCACGTTTGCTTGCTTATTTCTTCTTTTCTGAGGTCATTACTCATTGGTTATCGTTTGCAACCTGAATATTTAATATCATATTACCAAGAAAGCAACAACAACATAGAAATGACTGTGTTTATCACACATCAGCATTGGTTGACAAATCAGGATTGGTTCAACTGCATTGTAACCGCTCCATGAGTCGGTCAACAAAGTGCCAATGCAAAAGACTTTTTACCGTTGGTAAAAGAGTTGCAGCAATCCGTTTTACTGCAATACAGCATGAGGGCCCATATTTTTTGCTCTCATTAGTACCAGCACATTTCCTGCAGGAATTTGGAAAGCAAAAAACACAAAACAACTTCCCTTTTTCCAAGCATTTAAATGACTGATTACTGCGGAAAAAATCAGGCACACACACAAGTCTCACTGAGCCCCAGTGGCCTAATGGATAAGGCACTGGCCTCCTAAGCCAGGGATTGTGGGTTCAAGTCCCATCTGGGGTGCAAGTTGGGTTGTTGCTTATTCTTCACCACTTGAGATTGTGTTTTGAAGCTTGTTGCGACTGGCCAAACTTTGTTACCAAAAGGCTTCATCCACCACGACATTCCTGTAGGTGCAGTAGCTAAAACATGCCATTTACCATGGTAACATTGGGTCCTCCAAAACCTTTCCATCGAGTTAAAAAAGAGTTGCATTTTTGTTTTTACTATTTCTGGGATGCAAGTTGGTTTGTTGCTTATTCTTCACCACTTGAGATTGTGTTTTTAAGCTTGTTGTGACTGGCCAAACTGTGTTACCAAAAGGCTTCATCCACCACGACATTCCTGTGGGTGCAGTAGCTAAAACATGCCATTTACCATGGTAACATTGGGTCCTCCAAAACCTTTCCATCGAGTTAGAAAAGGGTTGCATTTTTGTTTTTACTATTTCTTTGGACACGCACCGTACTGACATTTTAGATGCTAGAGACCCAATAAACAATGTTTTACTTCACGCGCAGATCACATGTGAGATCATATTGCCTTACATTTAAATATACAGTATTACACAGTACATAAGTGTCTGTATTCCCTGTATTGTTGGGTGCAATATATTTGTGAAAATAAAAGGTAACTAAATTTTGATGAACAAGCCTTGCTTAGATAATTTATTAACAGTTAAACTGGTCACCAAACATAGAAACGTAGGGAAAAGATGTCTCTTTAAAGTGCTCCAGTGGCGCAATCAGTCAGCGCGCGGTACTTATAAGACAGTATCTGTTAAGCTATGCCGAGGTTGTGAGTTCAAGCCTCACCTGGAGCATGTTTGCTTGCTTATTTCTTCTTTTCTGAGGTCATTACTCATTGGTTATCGTTTGCAACCTGAATATTTAATATCATATTACCAAGAAAGCAACAACAACATAGAAATGACTGTGTTTATCACACATCAGCATTGGTTGACAAATCGGGATTGGTTCAACTGCATTGTAAACGCTCCATGAGTCGGTCAACAAAGTGCCAATGCAAAAGACTTTTTACCGTTGGTAAAAGAGTTGCAGCAATCCGTTTTACTGCAATACAGCATGAGGGCCCATATTTTTTGCTCTCATTAGTACCAGCACATTTCCTGCAGGAATTTGGAAAGCAAAAAACACAAAACAACTTCCCTTTTTCCAAGCATTTAAATGACTGATTACTGCGGAAAAAATCAGGCACACACGCAAGTCTCACTGAGCCCCAGTGGCCTAATGGATAAGGCACTGGCCTCCTAAGCCAGGGATTGTGGGTTCAAGTCCCATCTGGGGTGCAAGTTGGTTTGTTGCTTATTCTTCACCACTTGAGATTGTGTTTTGAAGCTTGTTGCGACTGGCCAAACTTTGTTACCAAAAGGCTTCATCCACCACGACATTCCTGTAGGTGCAGTAGCTAAAACATGCCATTTACCATGGTAACATTGGGTCCTCCAAAACCTTTCCATCGAGTTAAAAAAGGGTTGCATTTTTGTTTTTACTATTTCTGGGATGCAAGTTGGTTTGTTGCTTATTCTTCACCACTTGAGATTGTGTTTTTAAGCTTGTTGTGACTGGCCAAAGTGTGTTACCAAAAGGCTTCATCCACCACGACATTCCTGTGGGTGCAGTAGCTAAAACATGCCATTTACCATGGTAACATTGGGTCCTCCAAAACCTTTCCATCGAGTTAGAAAAGGGTTGCATTTTTGTTTTTACTATTTCTTTGGACACGCACCGTACTGACATTTTAGATGCTAGAGACCCAATAAACAATGTTTTACTTCACGCGCAGATCACATGTGAGATCATATTGCCTTACATTTAAATATACAGTATTACACAGTACATAAGTGTCTGTATTCCCTGTATTGTTGGGTGCAATATATTTGTGAAAATAAAAGGTAACTAAATTTTGATGAACAAGCCTTGCTTAGATAATTTATTAACAGTTAAACTGGTCACCAAACATAGAAACGTAGGGAAAAGATGTGTCTTTAAAGTGCTCCAGTGGCGCAATCGGTCAGCGCGCGGTACTTATAAGACAGTATCTGTTAAGCTATGCCACGGTTGTGAGTTCAAGCCTCACCTGGAGCACGTTTGCTTGCTTATTTCTTCTTTTCTGAGGTCATTACTCATTGGTTATCGTTTGCAACCTGAATATTTAATATCATATTACCAAGAAAGCAACAACAACATAGAAATGACTGTGTTTATCACACATCAGCATTGGTTGACAAATCAGGATTGGTTCAACTGCATTGTAACCGCTCCATGAGTCGGTCAACAAAGTGCCAATGCAAAAGACTTTTTACCGTTGGTAAAAGAGTTGCAGCAATCCGTTTTACTGCAATACAGCATGAGGGCCCATATTTTTTGCTCTCATTAGTACCAGCACATTTCCTGCAGGAATTTGGAAAGCAAAAAACACAAAACAACTTCCCTTTTTCCAAGCATTTAAATGACTGATTACTGCAGAAAAAATCAGGCACACACGCAAGTCTCACTGAGCCCCAGTGGCCTAATGGATAAGGCACTGGCCTCCTAAGCCAGGGATTGTGGGTTCAAGTCCCATCTGGGGTGCAAGTTGGTTTGTTGCTTATTCTTCACCACTTGAGATTGTGTTTTGAAGCTTGTTGCGACTGGCCAAACTTTGTTACCAAAAGGCTTCATCCACCACGACATTCCTGTAGGTGCAGTAGCTAAAACATGCCATTTACCATGGTAACATTGGGTCCTCCAAAACCTTTCCATCGAGTTAAAAAAGGGTTGCATTTTTGTTTTTACTATTTCTGGGATGCAAGTTGGTTTGTTGCTTATTCTTCACCACTTGAGATTGTGTTTTTAAGCTTGTTGTGACTGGCCAAACTGTGTTACCAAAAGGCTTCATCCACCACGACATTCCTGTGGGTGCAGTAGCTAAAACATGCCATTTACCATGGTAACATTGGGTCCTCCAAAACCTTTCCATCGAGTTAGAAAAGGGTTGCATTTTTGTTTTTACTATTTCTTTGGACACGCACCGTACTGACATTTTAGATGCTAGAGACCCAATAAACAATGTTTTACTTCACGCGCAGATCACATGTGAGATCATATTGCCTTACATTTAAATATACAGTATTACACAGTACATAAGTGTCTGTATTCCCTGTATTGTTGGGTGCAATATATTTGTGAAAATAAAAGGTAACTAAATTTTGATGAACAAGCCTTGCTTAGATAATTTATTAACAGTTAAACTGGTCACCAAACATAGAAACGTAGGGAAAAGATGTGTCTTTAAAGTGCTCCAGTGGCGCAATCGGTCAGCGTGCGGTACTTATAAGACAGTATCTGTTAAGCTATGCCGAGGTTGTGAGTTCAAGCCTCACCTGGAGCATGCTTGCTTGCTTATTTCTTCTTTTCTGAGGTCATTACTCATTGGTTATCGTTTGCAACCTGAATATTTAATATCATATTACCAAGAAAGCAACAACAACATAGAAATGACTGTGTTTATCACACATCAGCATTGGTTGACAAATCAGGATTGGTTCAACTGCATTGTAAACGCTCCATGAGTCGGTCAACAAAGTGCCAATGCAAAAGACTTTTTACCGTTGGTAAAAGAGTTGCAGCAATCCGTTTTACTGCAATACAGCATGAGGGCCCATATTTTTTGCTCTCATTAGTACCAGCACATTTCCTGCAGGAATTTGGAAAGCAAAAAACACAAAACAACTTCCCTTTTTCCAAGCATTTAAATGACTGATTACTGCGGAAAAAATCAGGCACACACACAAGTCTCACTGAGCCCCAGTGGCCTAATGGATAAGGCACTGGCCTCCTAAGCCAGGGATTGTGGGTTCAAGTCCCATCTGGGGTGCAAGTTGGGTTGTTGCTTATTCTTCACCACTTGAGATTGTGTTTTGAAGCTTGTTGCGACTGGCCAAACTTTGTTACCAAAAGGCTTCATCCACCACGACATTCCTGTAGGTGCAGTAGCTAAAACATGCCATTTACCATGGTAACATTGGGTCCTCCAAAACCTTTCCATCGAGTTAAAAAAGAGTTGCATTTTTGTTTTTACTATTTCTGGGATGCAAGTTGGTTTGTTGCTTATTCTTCACCACTTGAGATTGTGTTTTTAAGCTTGTTGTGACTGGCCAAACTGTGTTACCAAAAGGCTTCATCCACCACGACATTCCTGTGGGTGCAGTAGCTAAAACATGCCATTTACCATGGTAACATTGGGTCCTCCAAAACCTTTCCATCGAGTTAGAAAAGGGTTGCATTTTTGTTTTTACTATTTCTTTGGACACGCACCGTACTGACATTTTAGATGCTAGAGACCCAATAAACAATGTTTTACTTCACGCGCAGATCACATGTGAGATCATATTGCCTTACATTTAAATATACAGTATTACACAGTACATAAGTGTCTGTATTCCCTGTATTGTTGGGTGCAATATATTTGTGAAAATAAAAGGTAACTAAATTTTGATGAACAAGCCTTGCTTAGATAATTTATTAACAGTTAAACTGGTCACCAAACATAGAAACGTAGGGAAAAGATGTCTCTTTAAAGTGCTCCAGTGGCGCAATCAGTCAGCGCGCGGTACTTATAAGACAGTATCTGTTAAGCTATGCCGAGGTTGTGAGTTCAAGCCTCACCTGGAGCATGTTTGCTTGCTTATTTCTTCTTTTCTGAGGTCATTACTCATTGGTTATCGTTTGCAACCTGAATATTTAATATCATATTACCAAGAAAGCAACAACAACATAGAAATGACTGTGTTTATCACACATCAGCATTGGTTGACAAATCGGGATTGGTTCAACTGCATTGTAAACGCTCCATGAGTCGGTCAACAAAGTGCCAATGCAAAAGACTTTTTACCGTTGGTAAAAGAGTTGCAGCAATCCGTTTTACTGCAATACAGCATGAGGGCCCATATTTTTTGCTCTCATTAGTACCAGCACATTTCCTGCAGGAATTTGGAAAGCAAAAAACACAAAACAACTTCCCTTTTTCCAAGCATTTAAATGACTGATTACTGCGGAAAAAATCAGGCACACACACAAGTCTCACTGAGCCCCAGTGGCCTAATGGATAAGGCACTGGCCTCCTAAGCCAGGGATTGTGGGTTCAAGTCCCATCTGGGGTGCAAGTTGGTTTGTTGCTTATTCTTCACCACTTGAGATTGTGTTTTGAAGCTTGTTGCGACTGGCCAAACTTTGTTACCAAAAGGCTTCATCCACCACGACATTCCTGTAGGTGCAGTAGCTAAAACATGCCATTTACCATGGTAACATTGGGTCCTCCAAAACCTTTCCATCGAGTTAAAAAAGGGTTGCATTTTTGTTTTTACTATTTTTGGGATGCAAGTTGGTTTGTTGCTTATTCTTCACCACTTGAGATTGTGTTTTTAAGCTTGTTGTGACTGGCCAAACTATGTTACCAAAAGGCTTCATCCACCACGACATTCCTGTGGGTGCAGTAGCTAAAACATGCCATTTACCATGGTAACATTGGGTCCTCCAAAACCTTTCCATCGAGTTAGAAAAGGGTTGCATTTTTGTTTTTACTATTTCTTTGGACACGCACCGTACTGACATTTTAGATGCTAGAGACCCAATAAACAATGTTTTACTTCACGCGCAGATCACATGTGAGATCATATTGCCTTACATTTAAATATACAGTATTACACAGTACATAAGTGTCTGTATTCCCTGTATTGTTGGGTGCAATATATTTGTGAAAATAAAAGGTAACTAAATTTTGATGAACAAGCCTTGCTTAGATAATTTATTAACAGTTAAACTGGTCACCAAACATAGAAACGTAGGGAAAAGATGTGTCTTTAAAGTGCTCCAGTGGCGCAATCGGTCAGCGCGCGGTACTTATAAGACAGTATCTGTTAAGCTATGCCGAGGTTGTGAGTTCAAGCCTCACCTGGAGCATGTTTGCTTGCTTATTTCTTCTTTTCTGAGGTCATTACTCATTGGTTATCGTTTGCAACCTGAATATTTAATATCATATTACCAAGAAAGCAACAACAACATAGAAATGACTGTGTTTATCACACATCAGCATTGGTTGACAAATCAGGATTGGTTCAACTGCATTGTAAACGCTCCATGAGTCGGTCAACAAAGTGCCAATGCAAAAGACTTTTTACCGTTGGTAAAAGAGTTGCAGCAATCCGTTTTACTGCAATACAGCATGAGGGCCCATATTTTTTGCTCTCATTAGTACCAGCACATTTCCTGCAGGAATTTGGAAAGCAAAAAACACAAAACAACTTCCCTTTTTCCAAGCATTTAAATGACTGATTACTGCGGAAAAAATCAGGCACACACGCAAGTCTCACTGAGCCCCAGTGGCCTAATGGATAAGGCACTGGCCTCCTAAGCCAGGGATGGTGGGTTCAAGTCCCATCTGGGGTGCAAGTTGGTTTGTTGCTTATTCTTCACCACTTGAGATTGTGTTTTGAAGCTTGTTGCGACTGGCCAAACTTTGTTACCAAAAGGCTTCATCCACCACGACATTCCTGTAGGTGCAGTAGCTAAAACATGCCATTTACCATGGTAACATTGGGTCCTCCAAAACCTTTCCATCGAGTTAAAAAAGGGTTGCATTTTTGTTTTTACTATTTCTGGGATGCAAGTTGGTTTGTTGCTTATTCTTCACCACTTGAGATTGTGTTTTTAAGCTTGTTGTGACTGGCCAAACTGTGTTACCAAAAGGCTTCATCCACCACGACATTCCTGTGGGTGCAGTAGCTAAAACATGCCATTTACCATGGTAACATTGGGTCCTCCAAAACCTTTCCATCGAGTTAGAAAAGGGTTGCATTTTTGTTTTTACTATTTCTTTGGACACGCACCGTACTGACATTTTAGATGCTAGAGACCCAATAAACAATGTTTTACTTCACGCGCAGATCACATGTGAGATCATATTGCCTTACATTTAAATATACAGTATTACACAGTACATAAGTGTCTGTATTCCCTGTATTGTTGGGTGCAATATATTTGTGAAAATAAAAGGTAACTAAATTTTGATGAACAAGCCTTGCTTAGATAATTTATCAACAGTTAAACTGGTCACCAAACATAGAAACGTAGGGAAAAGATGTGTCTTTAAAGTGCTCCAGTGGCGCAATCAGTCAGCGCGCGGTACTTATAAGACAGTATCTGTTAAGCTATGCCGAGGTTGTGAGTTCAAGCCTCACCTGGAGCATGTTTGCTTGCTTATTTCTTCTTTTCTGAGGTCATTACTCATTGGTTATCGTTTGCAACCTGAATATTTAATATCATATTACCAAGAAAGCAACAACAACATAGAAATGACTGTGTTTATCACACATCAGCATTGGTTGACAAATCGGGATTGGTTCAACTGCATTGTAAACGCTCCATGAGTCGGTCAACAAAGTGCCAATGCAAAAGACTTTTTACCGTTGGTAAAAGAGTTGCAGCAATCCGTTTTACTGCAATACAGCATGAGGGCCCATATTTTTTGCTCTCATTAGTACCAGCACATTTCCTGCAGGAATTTGGAAAGCAAAAAACACAAAACAACTTCCCTTTTTCCAAGCATTTAAATGACTGATTACTGCGGAAAAAATCAGGCACACACGCAAGTCTCACTGAGCCCCAGTGGCCTAATGGATAAGGCACTGGCCTCCTAAGCCAGGGATTGTGGGTTCAAGTCCCATCTGGGGTGCAAGTTGGTTTGTTGCTTATTCTTCACCACTTGAGATTGTGTTTTGAAGCTTGTTGTGACTGGCCAAACTTTGTTACCAAAAGGCTTCATCCACCACGACATTCCTGTAGGTGCAGTAGCTAAAACATGCCATTTACCATGGTAACATTGGGTCCTCCAAAACCTTTCCATCGAGTTAAAAAAGGGTTGCATTTTTGTTTTTACTATTTTTGGGATGCAAGTTGGTTTGTTGCTTATTCTTCACCACTTGAGATTGTGTTTTTAAGCTTGTTGTGACTGGCCAAACTGTGTTACCAAAAGGCTTCATCCACCACGACATTCCTGTGGGTGCAGTAGCTAAAACATGCCATTTACCATGGTAACATTGGGTCCTCCAAAACCTTTCCATCGAGTTAGAAAAGGGTTGCATTTTTGTTTTTACTATTTCTTTGGACACGCACCGTACTGACATTTTAGATGCTAGAGACCCAATAAACAATGTTTTACTTCACGCGCAGATCACATGTGAGATCATATTGCCTTACATTTAAATATACAGTATTACACAGTACATAAGTGTCTGTATTCCCTGTATTGTTGGGTGCAATATATTTGTGAAAATAAAAGGTAACTAAATTTTGATGAACAAGCCTTGCTTAGATAATTTATTAACAGTTAAACTGGTCACCAAACATAGAAACGTAGGGAAAAGATGTGTCTTTAAAGTGCTCCAGTGGCGCAATCGGTCAGCGCGCGGTACTTATAAGACAGTATCTGTTAAGCTATGCCGAGGTTGTGAGTTCAAGCCTCACCTGGAGCATGTTTGCTTGCTTATTTCTTCTTTTCTGAGGTCATTACTCATTGGTTATCGTTTGCAACCTGAATATTTAATATCATATTACCAAGAAAGCAACAACAACATAGAAATGACTGTGTTTATCACACATCAGCATTGGTTGACAAATCAGGATTGGTTCAACTGCATTGTAAACGCTCCATGAGTCGGTCAACAAAGTGCCAATGCAAAAGACTTTTTACCGTTGGTAAAAGAGTTGCAGCAATCCGTTTTACTGCAATACAGCATGAGGGCCCATATTTTTTGCTCTCATTAGTACCAGCACATTTCCTGCAGGAATTTGGAAAGCAAAAAACACAAAACAACTTCCCTTTTTCCAAGCATTTAAATGACTGATTACTGCGGAAAAAATCAGGCACACACGCAAGTCTCACTGAGCCCCAGTGGCCTAATGGATAAGGCACTGGCCTCCTAAGCCAGGGATTGTGGGTTCAAGTCCCATCTGGGGTGCAAGTTGGTTTGTTGCTTATTCTTCACCACTTGAGATTGTGTTTTGAAGCTTGTTGCGACTGGCCAAACTTTGTTACCAAAAGGCTTCATCCACCACGACATTCCTGTAGGTGCAGTAGCTAAAACATGCCATTTACCATGGTAACATTGGGTCCTCCAAAACCTTTCCATCGAGTTAAAAAAGGGTTGCATTTTTGTTTTTACTATTTCTGGGATGCAAGTTGGTTTGTTGCTTATTCTTCACCACTTGAGATTGTGTTTTTAAGCTTGTTGTGACTGGCCAAACTGTGTTACCAAAAGGCTTCATCCACCACGACATTCCTGTGGGTGCAGTAGCTAAAACATGCCATTTACCATGGTAACATTGGGTCCTCCAAAACCTTTCCATCGAGTTAGAAAAGGGTTGCATTTTTGTTTTTACTATTTCTTTGGACACGCACCGTACTGACATTTTAGATGCTAGAGACCCAATAAACAATGTTTTACTTCACGCGCAGATCACATGTGAGATCATATTGCCTTACATTTAAATATACAGTATTACACAGTACATAAGTGTCTGTATTCCCTGTATTGTTGGGTGCAATATATTTGTGAAAATAAAAGGTAACTAAATTTTGATGAACAAGCCTTGCTTAGATAATTTATCAACAGTTAAACTGGTCACCAAACATAGAAACGTAGGGAAAAGATGTGTCTTTAAAGTGCTCCAGTGGCGCAATCGGTCAGCGCGCGGTACTTATAAGACAGTATCTGTTAAGCTATGCCGAGGTTGTGAGTTCAAGCCTCACCTGGAGCATGTTTGCTTGCTTATTTCTTCTTTTCTGAGGTCATTACTCATTGGTTATCGTTTGCAACCTGAATATTTAATATCATATTACCAAGAAAGCAACAACAACATAGAAATGACTGTGTTTATCACACATCAGCATTGGTTGACAAATCAGGATTGGTTCAACTGCATTGTAAACGCTCCATGAGTCGGTCAACAAAGTGCCAATGCAAAAGACTTTTTACCGTTGGTAAAAGAGTTGCAGCAATCCGTTTTACTGCAATACAGCATGAGGGCCCATATTTTTTGCTCTCATTAGTACCAGCACATTTCCTGCAGGAATTTGGAAAGCAAAAAACACAAAACAACTTCCCTTTTTCCAAGCATTTAAATGACTGATTACTGCGGAAAAAATCAGGCACACACACAAGTCTCACTGAGCCCCAGTGGCCTAATGGATAAGGCACTGGCCTCCTAAGCCAGGGATTGTGGGTTCAAGTCCCATCTGGGGTGCAAGTTTGTTTGTTGCTTATTCTTCACCACTTGAGATTGTGTTTTGAAGCTTGTTGCGACTGGCCAAACTTTGTTACCAAAAGGCTTCATCCACCACGACATTCCTGTAGGTGCAGTAGCTAAAACATGCCATTTACCATGGTAACATTGGGTCCTCCAAAACCTTTCCATCGAGTTAAAAAAGGGTTGCATTTTTCTTTTTACTATTTCTGGGATGCAAGTTGGTTTGTTGCTTATTCTTCACCACTTGAGATTGTGTTTTTAAGCTTGTTGTGACTGGCCAAACTGTGTTACCAAAAGGCTTCATCCACCACGACATTCCTGTGGGTGCAGTAGCTAAAACATGCCATTTACCATGGTAACATTGGGTCCTCCAAAACCTTTCCATCGAGTTAAAAAAGGGTTGCATTTTTGTTTTTACTATTTCTTTGGACACGCACCGTACTGACATTTTAGATGCTAGAGACCCAATAAACAATGTTTTACTTCACGCGCAGATCACATGTGAGATCATATTGCCTTACATTTAAATATACAGTATTACACAGTACATAAGTGTCTGTATTGTTGGGTGCAATATATTTGTGAAAATAAAAGGTAACTAAATTTTGATGAACAAGCCTTGCTTAGATAATTTATTAACAGTTAAACTGGTCACCAAACATAGAAACGTAGGGAAAAGATGTGTCTTTAAAGTGCTCCAGTGGCGCAATCGGTCAGCGCGCGGTACTTATAAGACAGTATCTGTTAAGATATGCCGAGGTTGTGAGTTCAAGCCTCACCTGAAGCATGTTTGCTTGCTTATTTCTTCTTTTCTGAGGTCATTACTCATTGGTTATCGTTTGCAACCTGAATATTTAATATCATATTACCAAGAAAGCAACAACAACATAGAAATGACTGTGTTTATCACACATCAGCATTGGTTGACAAATCAGGATTGGTTCAACTGCATTGTAAACGCTCCATGAGTCGGTCAACAAAGTGCCAATGCAAAAGACTTTTTACCGTTGGTAAAATAGTTGCAGCAATCCGTTTTACTGCAATACAGCATGAGGGCCCATATTTTTTGCTCTCATTAGTACCAGCACATTTCCTGCAGGAATTTGGAAAGCAAAAAACACAAAACAACTTCCCTTTTTCCAAGCATTTAAATGACTGATTACTGCGGAAAAAATCAGGCACACACACAAGTCTCACTGAGCCCCAGTGGCCTAATGGATAAGGCACTGGCCTCCTAAGCCAGGGATTGTGGGTTCAAGTCCCATCTGGGGTGCAAGTTGGGTTGTTGCTTATTCTTCACCACTTGAGATTGTGTTTTTAAGCTTGTTGTGACTGGCCAAACTGTGTTACCAAAAGGCTTCATCCACCACGACATTCCTGTGGGTGCAGTAGCTAAAACATGCCATTTACCATGGTAACATTGGGTCCTCCAAAACCTTTCCATCGAGTTAGAAAAGGGTTGCATTTTTGTTTTTACTATTTCTTTGGACACGCACCGTACTGACATTTTAGATGCTAGAGACCCAATAAACAATGTTTTACTTCACGCGCAGATCACATGTGAGATCATATTGCCTTACATTTAAATATACAGTATTACACAGTACATAAGTGTCTGTATTCTCTGTATTGTTGGGTGCAATATATTTGTGAAAATAAAAGGTAACTAAATTTTGATGAACAAGCCTTGCTTAGATAATTTATTAACAGTTAAACTGGTCACCAAACATAGAAACGTAGGGAAAAGATGTGTCTTTAAAGTGCTCCAGTGGCGCAATCGGTCAGCGCGCAGTACTTATAAGACAGTATCTGTTAAGCTATGCCGAGGTTGTGAGTTCAAGCCTCACCTGGAGCATGTTTGCTTGTTTATTTCTTCTTTTCTGAGGTCATTACTCATTGGTTATCGTTTGCAACCTGAATATTTAATATCATATTACCAAGAAAGCAACAACAACATAGAAATGACTGTGTTTATCACACATCAGCATTGGTTGACAAATCAGGATTGGTTCAACTGCATTGTAAACGCTCCATGAGTCGGTCAACAAAGTGCCAATGCAAAAGACTTTTTACCGTTGGTAAAAGAGTTGCAGCAATCCGTTTTACTGCAATACAGCATGAGGGCCCATATTTTTTGCTCTCATTAGTACCAGCACATTTCCTGCAGGAATTTGGAAAGCAAAAAACACAAAACAACTTCCCTTTTTCCAAGCATTTAAATGACTGATTACTGCGGAAAAAATCAGGCACACACGCAAGTCTCACTGAGCCCCAGTGGCCTAATGGATAAGGCACTGGCCTCCTAAGCCAGGGATTGTGGGTTCAAGTCCCATCTGGGGTGCAAGTTGGTTTGTTGCTTATTCTTCACCACTTGAGATTGTGTTTTGAAGCTTGTTGCGACTGGCCAAACTTTGTTACCAAAAGGCTTCATCCACCACGACATTCCTGTGGGTGCAGTAGCTAAAACATGCCATTTACCATGGTAACATTGGGTCCTCCAAAACCTTTCCATCGAGTTAAAAAAGGGTTGCATTTTTGTTTTTACTATTTCTGGGATGCAAGTTGGTTTGTTGCTTATTCTTCACCACTTGAGATTGTGTTTTGAAGCTTGTTGCGACTGGCCAAACTTTGTTACCAAAAGGCTTCATCCACCACGACATTCCTGTAGGTGCAGTAGCTAAAACATGCCATTTACCATGGTAACATTGGGTCCTCCAAAACCTTTCCATCGAGTTAAAAAAGGGTTGCATTTTTGTTTTTACTATTTCTGGGATGCAAGTTGGTTCGTTGCTTATTCTTCACCACTTGAGATTGTGTTTTTAAGCTTGTTGTGACTGGCCAAACTGTGTTACCAAAAGGCTTCATCCACCACGACATTCCTGTGGGTGCAGTAGCTAAAACATGCCATTTACCATGGTAACATTGGGTCCTCCAAAACCTTTCCATCGAGTTAGAAAAGGGTTGCATTTTTGTTTTTACTATTTCTTTGGACACGCACCGTACTGACATTTTAGATGCTAGAGACCCAATAAACAATGTTTTACTTCACGCGCAGATCACATGTGAGATCATATTGCCTTACATTTAAATATACAGTATTACACAGTACATAAGTGTCTGTATTCCCTGTATTGTTAGTTGCAATATATTTGTGAAAATAAAAGGTAACTAAATTTTGATGAACAAGCCTTGCTTAGATAATTTATTAACAGTTAAACTGGTCACCAAACATAGAAACGTAGGGAAAAGATGTGTCTTTAAAGTGCTCCAGTGGCGCAATCGGTCAGCGCGCGGTACTTATAAGACAGTATCTGTTAAGCTATGCCGAGGTTGTGAGTTCAAGCCTCACCTGGAGCATGTTTGCTTGTTTATTTCTTCTTTTCTGAGGTCATTACTCATTGGTTATCGTTTGCAACCTGAATATTTAATATCATATTACCAAGAAAGCAACAACAACATAGAAATGACTGTGTTTATCACACATCAGCATTGGTTGACAAATCAGGATTGGTTCAACTGCATTGTAAACGCTCCATGAGTCGGTCAACAAAGTGCCAATGCAAAAGACTTTTTACCGTTGGTAAAAGAGTTGCAGCAATCCGTTTTACTGCAATACAGCATGAGGGCCCATATTTTTTGCTCTCATTAGTACCAGCACATTTCCTGCAGGAATTTGGAAAGCAAAAAACACAAAACAACTTCCCTTTTTCCAAGCATTTAAATGACTGATTACTGCGGAAAAAATCAGGCACACACGCAAGTCTCACTGAGCCCCAGTGGCCTAATGGATAAGGCACTGGCCTCCTAAGCCAGGGATTGTGGGTTCAAGTCCCATCTGGGGTGCAAGTTGGTTTGTTGCTTATTCTTCACCACTTGAGATTGTGTTTTGAAGCTTGTTGCGACTGGCCAAACTTTGTTACCAAAAGGCTTCATCCACCACGACATTCCTGTAGGTGCAGTAGCTAAAACATGCCATTTACCATGGTAACATTGGGTCCTCCAAAACCTTTCCATCGAGTTAAAAAAGGGTTGCATTTTTGTTTTTACTATTTCTGGGATGCAAGTTGGTTTGTTGCTTATTCTTCACCACTTGAGATTGTGTTTTTAAGCTTGTTGTGACTGGCCAAACTGTGTTACCAAAAGGCTTCATCCACCACGACATTCCTGTGGGTGCAGTAGCTAAAACATGCCATTTACCATGGTAACATTGGGTCCTCCAAAACCTTTCCATCGAGTTAGAAAAGGGTTGCATTTTTGTTTTTACTATTTCTTTGGACACGCACCGTACTGACATTTTAGATGCTAGAGACCCAATAAACAATGTTTTACTTCACGCGCAGATCACATGTGAGATCATATTGCCTTACATTTAAATATACAGTATTACACAGTACATAAGTGTCTGTATTGTTGGGTGCAATATATTTGTGAAAATAAAAGGTAACTAAATTTTGATGAACAAGCCTTGCTTAGATAATTTATTAACAGTTAAACTGGTCACCAAACATAGAAACGTAGGGAAAAGATGTGTCTTTAAAGTGCTCCAGTGGCGCAATCGGTCAGCGCGCGGTACTTATAAGACAGTATCTGTTAAGCTATGCCGAGGTTGTGAGTTCAAGCCTCACCTGGAGCATGTTTGCTTGCTTATTTTTTCTTTTCTGAGGTCATTACTCATTGGTTATCGTTTGCAACCTGAATATTTAATATCATATTACCAAGAAAGCAACAACAACATAGAAATGACTGTGTTTATCACACATTAGCATTGGTTGACAAATCAGGATTGGTTCAACTGCATTGTAAACGCTCTATGAGTCGGTCAACAAAGTGCCAATGCAAAAGACTTTTTACCGTTGGTAAAAGAGTTGCAGCAATCCGTTTTACTGCAATACAGCATGAGGGCCCATATTTTTTGCTCTCATTAGTACCAGCACATTTCCTGCAGGAATTTGGAAAGCAAAAAACACAAAACAACTTCCCTTTTTCCAAACATTTAAATGACTGATTACTGCGGAAAAAATCAGGCACACACGAAAGTCTCACTGAGCCCCAGTGGCCTAATGGATAAGGCACTGGCCTCCTAAGCCAGGGATTGTGGGTTCAAGTCCCATCTGGGGTGCAAGTTGGTTTGTTGCTTATTCTTCACCACTTGAGATTGTGTTTTTAAGCTTGTTGCGACTGGCCAAACTGTGTTACCAAAAGGCTTCATCCACCACAACATTCCTGTGGGTGCATGCCATTTACCATGGTAACATTGGGTCCTCCAAAACCTTTCCATCGAGTTAGAAAAGGGTTGCATTTTTGTTTTTACTATTTCTTTGGACACGCACCGTACTGACATTTTAGATGCTAGAGACCCAATAAACAATGTTTTACTTCACGCGCAGATCACATGTGAGATCATATTGCCTTACATTTAAATATACAGTATTACACAGTACATAAGTGTCTGTATTCCCTGTATTGTTGGGTGCAATATATTTGTGAAAATAAAAGGTAACTAAATTTTGATGAACAAGCCTTGCTTAGATAATTTATTAACACTTAAACTGGTCACCAAACATAGAAACGTAGGGAAAAGATGTGTCTTTAAAGTGCTCCAGTGGCGCAATCGGTCAGCGCGCGGTACTTATAAGACAGTATCTGTTAAGCTATGCCGAGGTTGTGAGTTCAAGCCTCACCTGGAGCATGTTTGCTTGCTTATTTTTTCTTTTCTGAGGTCATTACTCATTGGTTATCGTTTGCAACCTGAATATTTAATATCATATTACCAAGAAAGCAACAACAACATAGAAATGACTGTGTTTATCACACATCAGCATTGGTTGACAAATCAGGATTGGTTCAACTGCATTGTAAACGCTCCATGAGTCGGTCAACAAAGTGCCAATGCAAAAGACTTTTTACCGTTGGTAAAAGAGTTGCAGCAATCCGTTTTACTGCAATACAGCATGAGGGCCCATATTTTTTGCTCTCATTAGTACCAGCACATTTCCTGCAGGAATTTGGAAAGCAAAAAACACAAAACAACTTCCCTTTTCCCAAGCATTTAAATGACTGATTACTGCGGAAAAAGCAGGCACACACGCAAGTCTCACTGAGCCCCAGTGGCCTAATGGATAAGGCACTGGCCTCCTAAGCCAGGGATTGTGGGTTCAAGTCCCATCTGGGGTGCAAGTTGGTTTGTTGCTTATTCTTCACCACTTGAGATTGTGTTTTTAAGCTTGTTGCGACTGGCCAAACTGTGTTACCAAAAGGCTTCATCCACCACGACATTCCTGTAGATGCAGTAGCTAAAACATGCCATTTACCATGGTAACATTGGGTCCTCCAAAACCTTTCCATCGAGTTAGAAAAGGGTTGCATTTTTGTTTTTACTATTTCTGGGGTGCAAGTTGGTTTGTTGCTTAATCTTCACCACTTGAGATTGTGTTTTTAAGCTTGTTGCGACTGGCCAAACTGTGTTACCAAAAGGCTTCATCCACCACAACATTCCTGTGGGTGCAGTAGCTAAAACATGCCATTTACCATGGTAACATTGGGTCCTCCAAAACCTTTCCATCGAGTTAGAAAAGGGTTGCATTTTTGTTTTTACTATTTCTTTGGACACGCACCGTACTGACATTTTAGATGCTAGAGACCCAATAAACAATGTTTTACTTCACGCGCAGATCACATGTGAGATCATATTGCCTTACATTTAAATATACAGTATTACACAGTACATAAGTGTCTGTATTGTTGGGTGCAATATATTTGTGAAAATAAAAGGTAACTAAATTTTGATGAACAAGCCTTGCTTAGATAATTTATTAACAGTTAAACTGGTCACCAAACATAGAAACGTAGGGAAAAGATGTGGCCTTAAAGTGCTCCAGTGGCGCAATCGGTCAGCGCACGGTACTTATAAGACAGTATCTGTTAAGCTATGCTGAGGTTGTGAGTTCAAGCCTCACCTGGAGCATGTTTGCTTGCTTATTTCTTCTTTTCTGAGGTCATTACTCATTGGTTATCGTTTGCAACCTGAATATTTAATATCATATTACCAAGAAAGCAACAACAACATAGAAATGACTGTGTTTATCACACATCAGCATTGGTTGACAAATCAGGATTGGTTCAACTGCATTGTAAACGCTCCATGAGTCGGTCAACAAAGTGCCAATGCAAAAGACTTTTTACCGTTGGTAAAAGAGTTGCAGCAATCCGTTTTACTGCAATACAGCATGAGGGCCCATATTTTTTGCTCTCATTAGTACCAGCACATTTCCTGCAGGAATTTGGAAAGCAAAAAACACAAAACAACTTCCCTTTTTCCAAGCATTTAAATGACTGATTACTGCGGAAAAAGCAGGCACACACGCAAGTCTCACTGAGCCCCAGTGGCCTAATGGATAAGGCACTGGCCTCCTAAGCCAGGGATTGTGGGTTCAAGTCCCATCTGGGGTGCAAGTTGGTTTGTTGCTTATTCTTCACCACTTGAGATTGTGTTTTTAAGCTTGTTGCGACTGGCCAAACTGTGTTACCAAAAGGCTTCATCCACCACGACATTCCTGTAGATGCAGTAGCTAAAACATGCCATTTACCATGGTAACATTGGGTCCTCCAAAACCTTTCCATCGAGTTAGAAAAGGGTTGCATTTTTGTTTTTACTATTTCTGGGGTGCAAGTTGGTTTGTTGCTTAATCTTCACCACTTGAGATTGTGTTTTTAAGCTTGTTGCGACTGGCCAAACTGTGTTACCAAAAGGCTTCATCCACCACAACATTCCTGTGGGTGCAGTAGCTAAAACATGCCATTTACCATGGTAACATTGGGTCCTCCAAAACCTTTCCATCGAGTTAGAAAAGGGTTGCATTTTTGTTTTTACTATTTCTTTGGACACGCACCGTACTGACATTTTAGATGCTAGAGACCCAATAAACAATGTTTTACTTCACGCGCAGATCACATGTGAGATCATATTGCCTTACATTTAAATATACAGTATTACACAGTACATAAGTGTCTGTATTGTTGGGTGCAATATATTTGTGAAAATAAAAGGTAACTAAATTTTGATGAACAAGCCTTGCTTAGATAATTTATTAACAGTTAAACTGGTCACCAAACATAGAAACGTAGGGAAAAGACGTGGCCTTAAAGTGCTCCAGTGGCGCAATCGGTCAGCGCACGGTACTTATAAGACAGTATCTGTTAAGCTATGCCGAGGTTGTGAGTTCAAGCCTCACCTGGAGCATGTTTGCTTGCTTATTTCTTCTTTTCTGAGGTCATTACTCATTGGTTATCGTTTGCAACCTGAATATTTAATATCATATTACCAAGAAAGCAACAACAACATAGAAATGACTGTGTTTATCACACATCAGCATTGGTTGACAAATCAGGATTGGTTCAACTGCATTGTAAACGCTCCATGAGTCGGTCAACAAAGTGCAAATGCAAAAGACTTTTTACCGTTGGTAAAAGAGTTGCAGCAATCCGTTTTACTGCAATACAGCATGAGGGCCCATATTTTTTGCTCTCATTAGTACCAGCACATTTCCTGCAGGAATTTGGAAAGCAAAAAACACAAAACAACTTCCCTTTTTCCAAGCATTTAAATGACTGATTACTGCGGAAAAAATCAGGCACACACGCAAGTCTCACTGAGCCCCAGTGGCCTAATGGATAAGGCACTGGCCTCCTAAGCCAGGGATTGTGGGTTCAAGTCCCATCTGGGGTGCAAGTTGGTTTGTTGCTTATTCTTCACCACTTGAGATTGTGTTTTTAAGCTTGTTGCGACTGGCCAAACTGTGTTACCAAAAGGCTTCATCCACCACGACATTCCTGTAGATGCAGTAGCTAAAACATGCCATTTACCATGGTAACATTGGGTCCTCCAAAACCTTTCCATCGAGTTAGAAAAGGGTTGCATTTTTGTTTTTACTATTTCTGGGGTGCAAGTTGGTTTGTTGCTTAATCTTCACCACTTGAGATTGTGTTTTTAAGCTTGTTGCGACTGGCCAAACTGTGTTACCAAAAGGCTTCATCCACCACAACATTCCTGTGGGTGCAGTAGCTAAAACATGCCATTTACCATGGTAACATTGGGTCCTCCAAAACCTTTCCATCGAGTTAAAAAAGGGTTGCATTTTTGTTTTTACTATTTCTTTGGACACGCACCGTACTGACATTTTAGATGCTAGAGACCCAATAAACAATGTTTTACTTCACGCGCAGATCACATGTGAGATCATATTGCCGTACATTTAAATATACAGTATTACACAGTACATAAGTGTCTGTATTCCCTGTATTGTTGGGTGCAATATATTTGTGAAACTAAAAGGTAACTAAATTTTGATGAACAAGCCTTGCTTAGATAATTTATTAACAGTTAAACTGATCACCAAACATAGAAACGTAGGGAAAAGATGTGTCTTTAAAGTGCTCCAGTGGCGCAATAGGTCAGCGCGCGGTACTTATAAGACAGTATCTGTAAAGCTATGCCGAGGTTGTGAGTTTCAAGCCTCACCTGGAGCATGTTTGCTTGCTTATTTCTTCTTTTCTGAGGTCATTACTCATTGGTTATCGTTTGCAACCTGAATATTTAATATCATATTACCAAGAAAGCAACAACAACATAGAAATGACTGTGTTTATCACACATCAGCATTGGTTGACAAATCAGGATTGGTTCAACTGCATTGTAAACGCTCCATGAGTCGGTCAACAAAGTGCCAATGCAAAAGACTTTTTACCGTTGGTAAAAGAGTTGCAGCAATCCGTTTTACTGCAATACAGCATGAGGGCCCATATTTTTTGCTCTCATTAGTACCAGCACATGTCCTGCAGGAATTTGGAAAGCAAAAAACACAAAACAACTTCCCTTTTTCCAAGCATTTAAATGACTGATTACTGCGGAAAAAATCAGGCACACACACAAGTCTCACTGAGCCCCAGTGGCCTAATGGATAAGGCACTGGCCTCCTAAGCCAGGGATTGTGGGTTCAAGTCCCATCTGGGGTGCAAGTTGGTTTGTTGCTTATTCTTCACCACTTGAGATTGTGTTTTGAAGCTTGTTGCGACTGGCCAAACTTTGTTACCAAAAGGCTTCATCCACCACGACATTCCTGTAGGTGCAGTAGCTAAAACATGCCATTTACCATGGTAACATTGGGTCCTCCAAAACCTTTCCATCGAGTTAAAAAAAGGTTGCATTTTTGTTTTTACTATTTCTGGGGTGCAAGTTGGTTTGTTGCTTAATCTTCACCACTTGAGATTGTGTTTTTAAGCTTGTTGCGACTGGCCAAACTGTGTTACCAAAAGGCTTCATCCACCACAACATTCCTGTGGGTGCAGTAGCTAAAACATGCCATTTACCATGGTAACATTGGGTCCTCCAAAACCTTTCCATCGAGTTAGAAAAGGGTTGCATTTTTGTTTTTACTATTTCTTTGGACACGCACCGTACTGACATTTTAGATGCTAGAGACCCAATAAACAATGTTTTACTTCACGCGCAGATCACATGTGAGATCATATTGCCTTACATTTAAATATATAGTATTACACAGTACATAAGTGTCTGTATTCCCTGTATTGTTGGGTGCAATATATTTGTGAAAATAAAAGGTAACTAAATTTTGATGAACAAGCCTTGCTTAGATAATTTATTAACACTTAAACTGGTCACCAAACATAGAAACGTAGGGAAAAGATGTGTCTTTAAAGTGCTCCAGTGGCGCAATAGGTCAGCGCGCGGTACTTATATGACAGTATCTGTAAAGCTATGCTGAGGTTGTGAGTTCAAGCCTCACCTGGAGCATGTTTGCTTGCTTATTTCTGCTTTTCTGAGGTCATTACTCATTGGTTATCGTTTGCAACCTGAATATTTAATATCATATTACCAAGAAAGCAACAACAACATAGAAATGACTGTGTTTATCACACATCAGCATTGGTTGACAAATCAGGATTGGTTCAACTGCATTGTAAACGCTCCATGAGTCGGTCAACAAAGTGCCAATGCAAAAGACTTTTTACCGTTGGTAAAAGAGTTGCAGCAATCCGTTTTACTGCAATACAGCATGAGGGCCCATATTTTTTGCTCTCATTAGTACCAGCACATTTCCTGCAGGAATTTGGAAAGCAAAAAACACAAAACAACTTCCCTTTTTCCAAGCATTTAAATGACTGATTACTGCGGAAAAAATCAGGCACACACACAAGTCTCACTGAGCCCCAGTGGCCTAATGGATAAGGCACTGGCCTCCTAAGCCAGGGATTGTGGGTTCAAGTCCCATCTGGGGTGCAAGTTGGTTTGTTGCTTATTCTTCACCACTTGAGATTGTGTTTTTAAGCTTGTTGCGACTGGCCAAACTGTGTTACCAAAAGGCTTCATCCACCACGACATTCCTGTAGATGCAGTAGCTAAAACATGCCATTTACCATGGTAACATTGGGTCCTCCAAAACCTTTCCATCGAGTTAGAAAAGGGTTGCATTTTTGTTTTTACTATTTCTGGGGTGCAAGTTGGTTTGTTGCTTAATCTTCACCACTTGAGATTGTGTTTTTAAGCTTGTTGCGACTGGCCAAACTGTGTTACCAAAAGGCTTCATCCACCACAACATTCCTGTGGGTGCAGTAGCTAAAACATGCCATTTACCATGGTAACATTGGGTCCTCCAAAACCTTTCCATCGAGTTAGAAAAGGGTTGCATTTTTGTTTTTACTATTTCTTTGGACACGCACCGTACTGACATTTTAGATGCTAGAGACCCAATAAACAATGTTTTACTTCACGCGCAGATCACATGTGAGATCATATTGCCTTACATTTAAATATACAGTATTACACAGTACATAAGTGTCTGTATTGTTGGGTGCAATATATTTGTGAAAATAAAAGGTAACTAAATTTTGATGAACAAGCCTTGCTTAGATAATTTATTAACAGTTAAACTGGTCACCAAACATAGAAACGTAGGGAAAAGATGTGGCCTTAAAGTGCTCCAGTGGCGCAATTGGTCAGCGCACGGTACTTATAAGACAGTATCTGTTAAGCTATGCTGAGGTTGTGAGTTCAATCCTCACCTGGAGCATGTTTGCTTGCTTATTTCTTCTTTTCTGAGGTCATTACTCATTGGTTATCGTTTGCAACCTGAATATTTAATATCATATTACCAAGAAAGCAACAACAACATAGAAATGACTGTGTTTATCACACATCAGCATTGGTTGACAAATCAGGATTGGTTCAACTGCATTGTAAACGCTCCATGAGTCGGTCAACAAAGTGCCAATGCAAAAGACTTTTTACCGTTGGTAAAAGAGTTGCAGCAATCCGTTTTACTGCAATACAGCATGAGGGCCCATATTTTTTGCTCTCATTAGTACCAGCACATTTCCTGCAGGAATTTGGAAAGCAAAAAACACAAAACAACTTCCCTTTTTCCAAGCATTTAAATGACTGATTACTGCGGAAAAAGCAGGCACACACGCAAGTCTCACTGAGCCCCAGTGGCCTAATGGATAAGGCACTGGCCTCCTAAGCCAGGGATTGTGGGTTCAAGTCCCATCTGGGGTGCAAGTTGGTTTGTTGCTTATTCTTCACCACTTGAGATTGTGTTTTTAAGCTTGTTGCGACTGGCCAAACTGTGTTACCAAAAGGCTTCATCCACCACGACATTCCTGTAGATGCAGTAGCTAAAACATGCCATTTACCATGGTAACATTGGGTCCTCCAAAACCTTTCCATCGAGTTAGAAAAGGGTTGCATTTTTGTTTTTACTATTTCTGGGGTGCAAGTTGGTTTGTTGCTTAATCTTCACCACTTGAGATTGTGTTTTTAAGCTTGTTGCGACTGGCCAAACTGTGTTACCAAAAGGCTTCATCCACCACAACATTCCTGTGGGTGCAGTAGCTAAAACATGCCATTTACCATGGTAACATTGGGTCCTCCAAAACCTTTCCATCGAGTTAGAAAAGGGTTGCATTTTTGTTTTTACTATTTCTTTGGACACGCACCGTACTTACATTTTAGATGCTAGAGACCCAATAAACAATGTTTTACTTCACGCGCAGATCACATGTGAGATCATATTGCCTTACATTTAAATATACAGTATTACACAGTACATAAGTGTCTGTATTGTTGGGTGCAATATATTTGTGAAAATAAAAGGTAACTAAATTTTGATGAACAAGCCTTGCTTAGATAATTTATTAACAGTTAAACTGGTCACCAAACATAGAAACGTAGGGAAAAGACGTGGCCTTAAAGTGCTCCAGTGGCGCAATCGGTCAGCGCACGGTACTTATAAGACAGTATCTGTTAAGCTATGCCGAGGTTGTGAGTTCAAGCCTCACCTGGAGCATGTTTGCTTGCTTATTTCTTCTTTTCTGAGGTCATTACTCATTGGTTATCGTTTGCAACCTGAATATTTAATATCATATTACCAAGAAAGCAACAACAACATAGAAATGACTGTGTTTATCACACATCAGCATTGGTTGACAAATCAGGATTGGTTCAACTGCATTGTAAACGCTCCATGAGTCGGTCAACAAAGTGCAAATGCAAAAGACTTTTTACCGTTGGTAAAAGAGTTGCAGCAATCCGTTTTACTGCAATACAGCATGAGGGCCCATATTTTTTGCTCTCATTAGTACCAGCACATTTCCTGCAGGAATTTGGAAAGCAAAAAACACAAAACAACTTCCCTTTTTCCAAGCATTTAAATGACTGATTACTGCGGAAAAAATCAGGCACACACGCAAGTCTCACTGAGCCCCAGTGGCCTAATGGATAAGGCACTGGCCTCCTAAGCCAGGGATTGTGGGTTCAAGTCCCATCTGGGGTGCAAGTTGGTTTGTTGCTTATTCTTCACCACTTGAGATTGTGTTTTTAAGCTTGTTGCGACTGGCCAAACTGTGTTACCAAAAGGCTTCATCCACCACGACATTCCTGTAGATGCAGTAGCTAAAACATGCCATTTACCATGGTAACATTGGGTCCTCCAAAACCTTTCCATCGAGTTAGAAAAGGGTTGCATTTTTGTTTTTACTATTTCTGGGGTGCAAGTTGGTTTGTTGCTTAATCTTCACCACTTGAGATTGTGTTTTTAAGCTTGTTGCGACTGGCCAAACTGTGTTACCAAAAGGCTTCATCCACCACAACATTCCTGTGGGTGCAGTAGCTAAAACATGCCATTTACCATGGTAACATTGGGTCCTCCAAAACCTTTCCATCGAGTTAAAAAAGGGTTGCATTTTTGTTTTTACTATTTCTTTGGACACGCACCGTACTGACATTTTAGATGCTAGAGACCCAATAAACAATGTTTTACTTCACGCGCAGATCACATGTGAGATCATATTGCCGTACATTTAAATATACAGTATTACACAGTACATAAGTGTCTGTATTCCCTGTATTGTTGGGTGCAATATATTTGTGAAAATAAAAGGTAACTAAATTTTGATGAACAAGCCTTGCTTAGATAATTTATTAACAGTTAAACTGATCACCAAACATAGAAACGTAGGGAAAAGATGTGTCTTTAAAGTGCTCCAGTGGCGCAATAGGTCAGCGCGCGGTACTTATAAGACAGTATCTGTAAAGCTATGCCGAGGTTGTGAGTTTCAAGCCTCACCTGGAGCATGTTTGCTTGCTTATTTCTTCTTTTCTGAGGTCATTACTCATTGGTTATCGTTTGCAACCTGAATATTTAATATCATATTACCAAGAAAGCAACAACAACATAGAAATGACTGTGTTTATCACACATCAGCATTGGTTGACAAATCAGGATTGGTTCAACTGCATTGTAAACGCTCCATGAGTCGGTCAACAAAGTGCCAATGCAAAAGACTTTTTACCGTTGGTAAAAGAGTTGCAGCAATCCGTTTTACTGCAATACAGCATGAGGGCCCATATTTTTTGCTCTCATTAGTACCAGCACATGTCCTGCAGGAATTTGGAAAGCAAAAAACACAAAACAACTTCCCTTTTTCCAAGCATTTAAATGACTGATTACTGCGGAAAAAATCAGGCACACACACAAGTCTCACTGAGCCCCAGTGGCCTAATGGATAAGGCACTGGCCTCCTAAGCCAGGGATTGTGGGTTCAAGTCCCATCTGGGGTGCAAGTTGGTTTGTTGCTTATTCTTCACCACTTGAGATTGTGTTTTGAAGCTTGTTGCGACTGGCCAAACTTTGTTACCAAAAGGCTTCATCCACCACGACATTCCTGTAGGTGCAGTAGCTAAAACATGCCATTTACCATGGTAACATTGGGTCCTCCAAAACCTTTCCATCGAGTTAAAAAAAGGTTGCATTTTTGTTTTTACTATTTCTGGGGTGCAAGTTGGTTTGTTGCTTAATCTTCACCACTTGAGATTGTGTTTTTAAGCTTGTTGCGACTGGCCAAACTGTGTTACCAAAAGGCTTCATCCACCACAACATTCCTGTGGGTGCAGTAGCTAAAACATGCCATTTACCATGGTAACATTGGGTCCTCCAAAACCTTTCCATCGAGTTAGAAAAGGGTTGCATTTTTGTTTTTACTATTTCTTTGGACACGCACCGTACTGACATTTTAGATGCTAGAGACCCAATAAACAATGTTTTACTTCACGCGCAGATCACATGTGAGATCATATTGCCTTACATTTAAATATATAGTATTACACAGTACATAAGTGTCTGTATTCCCTGTATTGTTGGGTGCAATATATTTGTGAAAATAAAAGGTAACTAAATTTTGATGAACAAGCCTTGCTTAGATAATTTATTAACACTTAAACTGGTCACCAAACATAGAAACGTAGGGAAAAGATGTGTCTTTAAAGTGCTCCAGTGGCGCAATAGGTCAGCGCGCGGTACTTATATGACAGTATCTGTAAAGCTATGCTGAGGTTGTGAGTTCAAGCCTCACCTGGAGCATGTTTGCTTGCTTATTTCTGCTTTTCTGAGGTCATTACTCATTGGTTATCGTTTGCAACCTGAATATTTAATATCATATTACCAAGAAAGCAACAACAACATAGAAATGACTGTGTTTATCACACATCAGCATTGGTTGACAAATCAGGATTGGTTCAACTGCATTGTAAACGCTCCATGAGTCGGTCAACAAAGTGCCAATGCAAAAGACTTTTTACCGTTGGTAAAAGAGTTGCAGCAATCCGTTTTACTGCAATACAGCATGAGGGCCCATATTTTTTGCTCTCATTAGTACCAGCACATTTCCTGCAGGAATTTGGAAAGCAAAAAACACAAAACAACTTCCCTTTTTCCAAGCATTTAAATGACTGATTACTGCGGAAAAAATCAGGCACACACACAAGTCTCACTGAGCCCCAGTGGCCTAATGGATAAGGCACTGGCCTCCTAAGCCAGGGATTGTGGGTTCAAGTCCCATCTGGGGTGCAAGTTGGTTTGTTGCTTATTCTTCACCACTTGAGATTGTGTTTTTAAGCTTGTTGCGACTGGCCAAACTGTGTTACCAAAAGGCTTCATCCACCACGACATTCCTGTAGATGCAGTAGCTAAAACATGCCATTTACCATGGTAACATTGGGTCCTCCAAAACCTTTCCATCGAGTTAGAAAAGGGTTGCATTTTTGTTTTTACTATTTCTGGGGTGCAAGTTGGTTTGTTGCTTAATCTTCACCACTTGAGATTGTGTTTTTAAGCTTGTTGCGACTGGCCAAACTGTGTTACCAAAAGGCTTCATCCACCACAACATTCCTGTGGGTGCAGTAGCTAAAACATGCCATTTACCATGGTAACATTGGGTCCTCCAAAACCTTTCCATCGAGTTAGAAAAGGGTTGCATTTTTGTTTTTACTATTTCTTTGGACACGCACCGTACTGACATTTTAGATGCTAGAGACCCAATAAACAATGTTTTACTTCACGCGCAGATCACATGTGAGATCATATTGCCTTACATTTAAATATACAGTATTACACAGTACATAAGTGTCTGTATTGTTGGGTGCAATATATTTGTGAAAATAAAAGGTAACTAAATTTTGATGAACAAGCCTTGCTTAGATAATTTATTAACAGTTAAACTGGTCACCAAACATAGAAACGTAGGGAAAAGATGTGGCCTTAAAGTGCTCCAGTGGCGCAATTGGTCAGCGCACGGTACTTATAAGACAGTATCTGTTAAGCTATGCTGAGGTTGTGAGTTCAATCCTCACCTGGAGCATGTTTGCTTGCTTATTTCTTCTTTTCTGAGGTCATTACTCATTGGTTATCGTTTGCAACCTGAATATTTAATATCATATTACCAAGAAAGCAACAACAACATAGAAATGACTGTGTTTATCACACATCAGCATTGGTTGACAAATCAGGATTGGTTCAACTGCATTGTAAACGCTCCATGAGTCGGTCAACAAAGTGCCAATGCAAAAGACTTTTTACCGTTGGTAAAAGAGTTGCAGCAATCCGTTTTACTGCAATACAGCATGAGGGCCCATATTTTTTGCTCTCATTAGTACCAGCACATTTCCTGCAGGAATTTGGAAAGCAAAAAACACAAAACAACTTCCCTTTTTCCAAGCATTTAAATGACTGATTACTGCGGAAAAAGCAGGCACACACGCAAGTCTCACTGAGCCCCAGTGGCCTAATGGATAAGGCACTGGCCTCCTAAGCCAGGGATTGTGGGTTCAAGTCCCATCTGGGGTGCAAGTTGGTTTGTTGCTTATTCTTCACCACTTGAGATTGTGTTTTTAAGCTTGTTGCGACTGGCCAAACTGTGTTACCAAAAGGCTTCATCCACCACGACATTCCTGTAGATGCAGTAGCTAAAACATGCCATTTACCATGGTAACATTGGGTCCTCCAAAACCTTTCCATCGAGTTAGAAAAGGGTTGCATTTTTGTTTTTACTATTTCTGGGGTGCAAGTTGGTTTGTTGCTTAATCTTCACCACTTGAGATTGTGTTTTTAAGCTTGTTGCGACTGGCCAAACTGTGTTACCAAAAGGCTTCATCCACCACAACATTCCTGTGGGTGCAGTAGCTAAAACATGCCATTTACCATGGTAACATTGGGTCCTCCAAAACCTTTCCATCGAGTTAGAAAAGGGTTGCATTTTTGTTTTTACTATTTCTTTGGACACGCACCGTACTGACATTTTAGATGCTAGAGACCCAATAAACAATGTTTTACTTCACGCGCAGATCACATGTGAGATCATATTGCCTTACATTTAAATATACAGTATTACACAGTACATAAGTGTCTGTATTGTTGGGTGCAATATATTTGTGAAAATAAAAGGTAACTAAATTTTGATGAACAAGCCTTGCTTAGATAATTTATTAACAGTTAAACTGGTCACCAAACATAGAAACGTAGGGAAAAGACGTGGCCTTAAAGTGCTCCAGTGGCGCAATCGGTCAGCGCACGGTACTTATAAGACAGTATCTGTTAAGCTATGCCGAGGTTGTGAGTTCAAGCCTCACCTGGAGCATGTTTGCTTGCTTATTTCTTCTTTTCTGAGGTCATTACTCATTGGTTATCGTTTGCAACCTGAATATTTAATATCATATTACCAAGAAAGCAACAACAACATAGAAATGACTGTGTTTATCACACATCAGCATTGGTTGACAAATCAGGATTGGTTCAACTGCATTGTAAACGCTCCATGAGTCGGTCAACAAAGTGCAAATGCAAAAGACTTTTTACCGTTGGTAAAAGAGTTGCAGCAATCCGTTTTACTGCAATACAGCATGAGGGCCCATATTTTTTGCTCTCATTAGTACCAGCACATTTCCTGCAGGAATTTGGAAAGCAAAAAACACAAAACAACTTCCCTTTTTCCAAGCATTTAAATGACTGATTACTGCGGAAAAAATCAGGCACACACGCAAGTCTCACTGAGCCCCAGTGGCCTAATGGATAAGGCACTGGCCTCCTAAGCCAGGGATTGTGGGTTCAAGTCCCATCTGGGGTGCAAGTTGGTTTGTTGCTTATTCTTCACCACTTGAGATTGTGTTTTTAAGCTTGTTGCGACTGGCCAAACTGTGTTACCAAAAGGCTTCATCCACCACGACATTCCTGTAGATGCAGTAGCTAAAACATGCCATTTACCATGGTAACATTGGGTCCTCCAAAACCTTTCCATCGAGTTAGAAAAGGGTTGCATTTTTGTTTTTACTATTTCTGGGGTGCAAGTTGGTTTGTTGCTTAATCTTCACCACTTGAGATTGTGTTTTTAAGCTTGTTGCGACTGGCCAAACTGTGTTACCAAAAGGCTTCATCCACCACAACATTCCTGTGGGTGCAGTAGCTAAAACATGCCATTTACCATGGTAACATTGGGTCCTCCAAAACCTTTCCATCGAGTTAAAAAAGGGTTGCATTTTTGTTTTTACTATTTCTTTGGACACGCACCGTACTGACATTTTAGATGCTAGAGACCCAATAAACAATGTTTTACTTCACGCGCAGATCACATGTGAGATCATATTGCCGTACATTTAAATATACAGTATTACACAGTACATAAGTGTCTGTATTCCCTGTATTGTTGGGTGCAATATATTTGTGAAAATAAAAGGTAACTAAATTTTGATGAACAAGCCTTGCTTAGATAATTTATTAACAGTTAAACTGATCACCAAACATAGAAACGTAGGGAAAAGATGTGTCTTTAAAGTGCTCCAGTGGCGCAATAGGTCAGCGCGCGGTACTTATAAGACAGTATCTGTAAAGCTATGCCGAGGTTGTGAGTTTCAAGCCTCACCTGGAGCATGTTTGCTTGCTTATTTCTTCTTTTCTGAGGTCATTACTCATTGGTTATCGTTTGCAACCTGAATATTTAATATCATATTACCAAGAAAGCAACAACAACATAGAAATGACTGTGTTTATCACACATCAGCATTGGTTGACAAATCAGGATTGGTTCAACTGCATTGTAAACGCTCCATGAGTCGGTCAACAAAGTGCCAATGCAAAAGACTTTTTACCGTTGGTAAAAGAGTTGCAGCAATCCGTTTTACTGCAATACAGCATGAGGGCCCATATTTTTTGCTCTCATTAGTACCAGCACATTTCCTGCAGGAATTTGGAAAGCAAAAAACACAAAACAACTTCCCTTTTTCCAAGCATTTAAATGACTGATTACTGCGGAAAAAATCAGGCACACACGCAAGTCTCACTGAGCCCCAGTGGCCTAATGGATAAGGCACTGGCCTCCTAAGCCAGGGATTGTGGGTTCAAGTCCCATCTGGGGTGCAAGTTGGTTTGTTGCTTATTCTTCACCACTTGAGATTGTGTTTTGAAGCTTGTTGCGACTGGCCAAACTTTGTTACCAAAAGGCTTCATCCACCACGACATTCCTGTAGGTGCAGTAGCTAAAACATGCCATTTACCATGGTAACATTGGGTCCTCCAAAACCTTTCCATCGAGTTAAAAAAAGGTTGCATTTTTGTTTTTACTATTTCTGGGGTGCAAGTTGGTTTGTTGCTTAATCTTCACCACTTGAGATTGTGTTTTTAAGCTTGTTGCGACTGGCCAAACTGTGTTACCAAAAGGCTTCATCCACCACAACATTCCTGTGGGTGCAGTAGCTAAAACATGCCATTTACCATGGTAACATTGGGTCCTCCAAAACCTTTCCATCGAGTTAGAAAAGGGTTGCATTTTTGTTTTTACTATTTCTTTGGACACGCACCGTACTGACATTTTAGATGCTAGAGACCCAATAAACAATGTTTTACTTCACGCGCAGATCACATGTGAGATCATATTGCCTTACATTTAAATATATAGTATTACACAGTACATAAGTGTCTGTATTCCCTGTATTGTTGGGTGCAATATATTTGTGAAAATAAAAGGTAACTAAATTTTGATGAACAAGCCTTGCTTAGATAATTTATTAACACTTAAACTGGTCACCAAACATAGAAACGTAGGGAAAAGATGTGTCTTTAAAGTGCTCCAGTGGCGCAATAGGTCAGCGCGTGGTACTTATATGACAGTATCTGTAAAGCTATGCTGAGGTTGTGAGTTCAAGCCTCACCTGGAGCATGTTTGCTTGCTTATTTCTGCTTTTCTGAGGTCATTACTCATTGGTTATCGTTTGCAACCTGAATATTTAATATCATATTACCAAGAAAGCAACAACAACATAGAAATGACTGTGTTTATCACACATCAGCATTGGTTGACAAATCAGGATTGGTTCAACTGCATTGTAAACGCTCCATGAGTCGGTCAACAAAGTGCCAATGCAAAAGACTTTTTACCGTTGGTAAAAGAGTTGCAGCAATCCGTTTTACTGCAATACAGCATGAGGGCCCATATTTTTTGCTCTCATTAGTACCAGCACATTTCCTGCAGGAATTTGGAAAGCAAAAAACACAAAACAACTTCCCTTTTTCCAAGCATTTAAATGACTGATTACTGCGGAAAAAATCAGGCACACACACAAGTCTCACTGAGCCCCAGTGGCCTAATGGATAAGGCACTGGCTTCCTAAGCCAGGGATTGTGGGTTCAAGTCCCATCTGGGGTGCAAGTTGGTTTGTTGCTTATTCTTCACCACTTGAGATTGTATTTTGAAGCTTGTTGCGACTGGCCAAACTTTGTTACCAAAAGGCTTCATCCACCACGACATTCCTGTAGGTGCAGTAGCTAAAACATGCCATTTACCATGGTAACATTGGGTCCTCCAAAACCTTTCCATCGAGTTAAAAAAGGGTTGCATTTTTGTTTTTACTATTTCTGGGGTGCAAGTTGGTTTGTTGCTTAATCTTCACCACTTGAGATTGTGTTTTTAAGCTTGTTGCGACTGGCCAAACTGTGTTACCAAAAGGCTTCATCCACCACAACATTCCTGTGGGTGCATGCCATTTACCATGGTAACATTGGATCCTCCAAAACCTTTCCATCGAGTTAGAAAAGGGTTGCATTTTTGTTTTTACTATTTCTTTGGACACGCACCGTACTGACATTTTAGATGCTAGAGACCCAATAAACAATGTTTTACTTCACGCGCAGATCACATGTGAGATCATATTGCCTTACATTTAAATATACAGTATTACACAGTACATAAGTGTCTGTATTCCCTGTATTGTTGGGTGCAATATATTTGTGAAAATAAAAGGTAACTAAATTTTGATGAACAAGCCTTGCTTAGATAATTTATTAACACTTAAACTGGTCACCAAACATAGAAACTTAGGGAAAAGATGTGTCTTTAAAGTGCTCCAGTGGGGCAATCGGTCAGCGCGCGGTACTTATAAGACAGTATCTGTTAAGCTATGCCGAGGTTGTGAGTTCAAGCCTCACCTGGAGCATGTTTGCTTGCTTATTTCTTCTTTTCTGAGGTCATTACTCATTGGTTATCATTTGCAACCTGAATATTTAATATCGTATTACCAAGAAAGCAACAACAACATAGAAATGACTGTGTTTATCACACATCAGCATTGGTTGACAAATCAGGATTGGTTCAACTGCATTGTAAACGCTCCATGAGTCGGTCAACAAAGTGCCAATGCAAAAGACTTTTTACCGTTGGTAAAAGAGTTGCAGCAATCCGTTTTACTGCAATACAGCATGAGGGCCCATATTTTTTGCTCTCAATAGTACCAGCACATTTCCTGCAGGAATTTGGAAAGCAAAAAACACAAAACAACTTCCCTTTTTCCAAGCATTTAAATGACTGATTACTGCGGAAAAAATCAGGCACACACGCAAGTCTCACTGAGCCCCAGTGGCCTAATGGATAAGGCACTGGCCTCCTAAGCCAGGGATTGTGGGTTCAAGTCTCATCTGGGGTGCAAGTTGGTTTGTTGCTTATTCTTCACCACTTGAGATTGTGTTTTGAAGCTTGTTGCGACTGGCCAAACTTTGTTACCAAAAGGCTTCATCCACCACGACATTCCTGTAGGTGCAGTAGCTAAAACATGCCATTTACCATGGTAACATTGGGTCCTCCAAAACCTTTCCATCGAGTTAAAAAAGGGTTGCATTTTTGTTTTTACTATTTCTGGGGTGCAAGTTGGTTTGTTGCTTATTCTTCACCACTTGAGATTGTGTTTTTAAGCTTGTTGTGACTGGCCAAACTGTGTTACCAAAAGGCTTCATCCACCACGACATTCCTGTGGGTGCAGTAGCTAAAACATGCCATTTACCATGGTAACATTGGGTCCTCCAAAACCTTTCCATCGAGTTAGAAAAGGGTTGCATTTTTGTTTTTACTATTTCTTTGGACACGCACCGTACTGACATTTTAGATGCTAGAGACCCAATAAACAATGTTTTACTTCACGTGCAGATCACATGTGAGATCATATTGCCTTACATTTAAATATACAGTATTACACAGTACATAAGTGTCTGTATTCCCTGTATTGTTGGGTGCAATATATTTGTGAAAATAAAAGGTAACTAAATTTTGATGAACAAGCCTTGCTTAGATAATTTATTAACACTTAAACTGGTCACCAAACATAGAAACGTAGGGAAAAGATGTGTCTTTAAAGTGCTCCAGTGGCGCAATCGGTCAGCGCGCGGTACTTATAAGACAGTATCTGTTAAGCTATGCCGAGGTTGTGAGTTCAAGCCTCACCTGGAGCATGTTTGCTTGCATATTTCTTCTTTTCTGAGGTCATTACTCATTGGTTATCGTTTGCAACCTGAATATTTAATATCATATTACCAAGAAAGCAACAACAACATAGAAATAACTGTGTTTATCACACATCAGCATTGGTTGACAAATCAGGATTGGTTCAACTGCATTGTAAACGCTCCATGAGTCGGTCAACAAAGTGCCAATGCAAAAGACTTTTTACCGTTGGTAAAAGAGTTGCAGCAATCCGTTTTACTGCAATACAGCATGAGGGCCCATATTTTTTGCTCTCATTAGTACCAGCACATTTCCTGCAGGAATTTGGAAAGCAAAAAACAACTTCCCTTTTTCCAAGCATTTAAATGACTGATTACTGCGGAAAAATCAGGCACACACGCAAGTCTCACTGAGCCCCAGTGGCCTAATGGATAAGGCACTGGCCTCCTAAGCCAGGGATTGTGGGTTCAAGTCCCATCTGGGGTGCAAGTTGGTTTGTTGCTTATTCTTCACCACTTGAGATTGTGTTTTTAAGCTTGTTGCGACTGGCCAAACTGTGTTACCAAAAGGCTTCATCCACCACGACATTCCTGTAGATGCAGTAGCTAAAACATGCCATTTACCATGGTAACATTGGGTCCTCCAAAACCTTTCCATCGAGTTAGAAAAGGGTTGCATTTTTGTTTTTACTATTTCTGGGGTGCAAGTTGGTTTGTTGCTTAATCTTCACCACTTGAGATTGTGTTTTTAAGCTTGTTGCGACTGGCCAAACTGTGTTACCAAAAGGCTTCATCCACCACAACATTCCTGTGGGTGCAGTAGCTAAAACATGCCATTTACCATGGTAACATTGGGTCCTCCAAAACCTTTCCATCGAGTTAGAAAAGGGTTGCATTTTTGTTTTTACTATTTCTTTGGACACGCACCGTACTGACATTTTAGATGCTAGAGACCCAATAAACAATGTTTTACTTCACGCGCAGATCACATGTGAGATCATATTGCCTTACATTTAAATATACAGTATTACACAGTACATAAGTGTCTGTATTCCCTGTATTGTTGGGTGCAATATATTTGTGAAAATAAAAGGTAACTAAATTTTGATGAACAAGCCTTGCTTAGATAATTTATTAACACTTAAACTGGTCACCAAACATAGAAACGTAGGGAAAAGATGCGTCTTTAAAGTGCTCCAGTGGCGCAATCGGTCAGCGCGCGGTACTTATAAGACAGTATCTGTTAAGCTATGCCGAGGTTGTGAGTTCAAGCCTCACCTGGAGCATGTTTGCTTGCTTATTTCTTCTTTTCTGAGGTCATTACTCATTGGTTATCATTTGCAACCTGAATATTTAATATCATATTACCAAGAAAGCAACAACAACATAGAAATGACTGTGTTTATCACACATCAGCATTGGTTGACAAATCAGGATTGGTTCAACTGCATTGTAAACGCTCCATGAGTCGGTCAACAAAATGCCAATGCAAAAGACTTTTTACCGTTGGTAAAAGAGTTGCAGCAATCCGTTTTACTGCAATACAGCATGAGGGCCCATATTTTTTGCTCTCATTAGTACCAGCACATTTCCTGCAGGAATTTGGAAAGCAAAAAACAACTTCCCTTTTTCCAAGCATTTAAATGACTGATTACTGCGGAAAAAGCAGGCACACACGCAAGTCTCACTGAGCCCCAGTGGCCTAATGGATAAGGCACTGGCCTCCTAAGCCAGGGATTGTGGGTTCAAGTCCCATCTGGGGTGCAAGTTGGTTTGTTGCTTATTCTTCACCACTTGAGATTGTGTTTTTAAGCTTGTTGCGACTGGCCAAACTGTGTTACCAAAAGGCTTCATCCACCACGACATTCCTGTAGATGCAGTAGCTAAAACATGCCATTTACCATGGTAACATTGGGTCCTCCAAAACCTTTCCATCGAGTTAGAAAAGGGTTGCATTTTTGTTTTTACTATTTCTGGGGTGCAAGTTGGTTTGTTGCTTAATCTTCACCACTTGAGATTGTGTTTTTAAGCTTGTTGCGACTGGCCAAACTGTGTTACCAAAAGGCTTCATCCACCACAACATTCCTGTGGGTGCAGTAGCTAAAACATGCCATTTACCATGGTAACATTGGGTCCTCCAAAACCTTTCCATCGAGTTAGAAAAGGGTTGCATTTTTGTTTTTACTATTTCTTTGGACACGCACCGTACTGACATTTTAGATGCTAGAGACCCAATAAACAATGTTTTACTTCACGCGCAGATCACATGTGAGATCATATTGCCTTACATTTAAATATACAGTATTACACAGTACATAAGTGTCTGTATTGTTGGGTGCAATATATTTGTGAAAATAAAAGGTAACTAAATTTTGATGAACAAGCCTTGCTTAGATAATTTATTAACAGTTAAACTGGTCACCAAACATAGAAACGTAGGGAAAAGATGTGTCCTTAAAGTGCTCCAGTGGCGCAATCGGTCAGCGCACGGTACTTATAAGACAGTATCTGTTAAGCTATGCCGAGGTTGTGAGTTCAAGCCTCACCTGGAGCATGTTTGCTTGCTTATTTCTTCTTTTCTGAGGTCATTACTCATTGGTTATCGTTTGCAACCTGAATATTTAATATCATATTACCAAGAAAGCAACAACAACATAGAAATGACTGTGTTTATCACACATCAGCATTGGTTGACAAATCAGGATTGGTTCAACTGCATTGTAAACGCTCCATGAGTCGGTCAACAAAGTGCAAATGCAAAAGACTTTTTACCGTTGGTAAAAGAGTTGCAGCAATCCGTTTTACTGCAATACAGCATGAGGGCCCATATTTTTTGCTCTCATTAGTACCAGCACATTTCCTGCAGGAATTTGGAAAGCAAAAAACACAAAACAACTTCCCTTTTTCCAAGCATTTAAATGACTGATTACTGCGGAAAAAATCAGGCACACACGCAAGTCTCACTGAGCCCCAGTGGCCTAATGGATAAGGCACTGGCCTCCTAAGCCAGGGATTGTGGGTTCACGTCCCATCTGGGGTGCAAGTTGGTTTGTTGCTTATTCTTCACCACTTGAGATTGTGTTTTTAAGCTTGTTGCAACTGGCCAAACTGTGTTACCAAAAGACTTCATCCACCACAACATTCCTGTAGATGCAGTAGCTAAAACATGCCATTTACCATGGTAACATTGGGTCCTCCAAAACCTTTCCATCGAGTTAGAAAAGGGTTGCATTTTTGTTTTTACTATTTCTGGGGTGCAAGTTGGTTTGTTGCTTAATCTTCACCACTTGAGATTGTGTTTTTAAGCTTGTTGCGACTGGCCAAACTGTGTTACCAAAAGGCTTCATCCACCACAACATTCCTGTGGGTGCAGTAGCTAAAACATGCCATTTACCATGGTAACATTGGGTCCTCCAAAACCTTTCCATCGAGTTAGAAAAGGGTTGCATTTTTGTTTTTACTATTTCTGGGGTGCAAGTTGGTTTGTTGCTTAATCTTCACCACTTGAGATTGTGTTTTTAAGCTTGTTGCGACTGGCCAAACTGTGTTACCAAAAGGCTTCATCCACCACAACATTCCTGTGGGTGCAGTAGCTAAAACATGCCATTTACCATGGTAACATTGGGTCCTTCAAAACCTTTCCATCGAGTTAGAAAAGGGTTGCATTTTTGTTTTTACTATTTCTGGGGTGCAAGTTTGTTTGTTGCTTAATCTTCACCACTTGAGATTGTGTTTTTAAGCTTGTTGCGACTGGCCAAACTGTGTTACCAAAAGGCTTCATCCACCACAACATTCCTGTGGGTGCAGTAGCTAAAACATGCCATTTACCATGGTAACATTGGGTCCTCCAAAACCTTTCCATCGAGTTAGAAAAGGGTTGCATTTTTGTTTTTACTATTTCTTTGGACACGCACCGTACTGACATTTTAGATGCTAGAGACCCAATAAACAATGTTTTACTTCACGCGCAGATCACATGTGAGATCATATTGCCTTACATTTAAATATACAGTATTACACAGTACATAAGTGTCTGTATTGTTGGGTGCAATATATTTGTGAAAATAAATGGTAACTAAATTTTGATGAACAAGCCTTGCTTAGATAATTTATTAACAGTTAAACTGGTCACCAAACATAGAAACGTAGGGAAAAGATGTGTCCTTAAAGTGCTCCAGTGGCGCAATCGGTCAGCGCACAGTACTTATAAGACAGTATCTGTTAAGCTATGCCGAGGTTGTGAGTTCAAGCCTCACCTGGAGCATGTTTGCTTGCTTATTTCTTCTTTTCTGAGGTCATTACTCATTGGTTATCCTTTGCAACCTGAATATTTAATATCATATTACCAAGAAAGCAACAACAACATAGAAATGACTGTGTTTATCACACATCAGCATTGGTTGACAAATCAGGATTGGTTCAACTGCATTGTAAACGCTCCATGAGTCGGTCAACAAAGTGCCAATGCAAAAGACTTTTTACCGTTGGTAAAAGAGTTGCAGCAATCCGTTTTACTGCAATACAGCATGAGGGCCCATATTTTTTGCTCTCATTAGTACCAGCACATGTCCTGCAGGAATTTGGAAAGCAAAAAACACAAAACAACTTCCCTTTTTCCAAGCATTTAAATGACTGATTACTGCGGAAAAAATCAGGCACACACGCAAGTCTCACTGAGCCCCAGTGGCCTAATGGATAAGGCACTGGCCTCCTAAGCCAGGGATTGTGGGTTCAAGTCCCATCTGGGGTGCAAGTTGGTTTGTTGCTTATTCTTCACCACTTGAGATTGTGTTTTGAAGCTTGTTGCGACTGGCCAAACTTTGTTACCAAAAGGCTTCATCCACCACGACATTCCTGTAGGTGCAGTAGCTAAAACATGCCATTTAACATGGTAACATTGGGTCCTCCAAAACCTTTCCATCGAGTTAAAAAAAGGTTGCATTTTTGTTTTTACTATTTCTGGGGTGCAAGTTGGTTTGTTGCTTAATCTTCACCACTTGAGATTGTGTTTTTAAGCTTGTTGCGACTGGCCAAACTGTGTTACCAAAAGGCTTCATCCACCACAACATTCCTGTGGGTGCAGTAGCTAAAACATGCCATTTACCATGGTAACATTGGGTCCTCCAAAACCTTTCCATCGAGTTAGAAAAGGGTTGCATTTTTGTTTTTACTATTTCTTTGGACACGCACCGTACTGACATTTTAGATGCTAGAGACCCAATAAACAATGTTTTACTTCACGCGCAGATCACATGTGAGATCATATTGCCTTACATTTAAATATATAGTATTACACAGTACATAAGTGTCTGTATTCCCTGTATTGTTGGGTGCAATATATTTGTGAAAATAAAAGGTAACTAAATTTTGATGAACAAGCCTTGCTTAGATAATTTATTAACACTTAAACTGGTCACCAAACATAGAAACGTAGGGAAAAGATGTGTCTTTAAAGTGCTCCAGTGGCGCAATAGGTCAGCGCGCGGTACTTATATGACAGTATCTGTAAAGCTATGCCGAGGTTGTGAGTTCAAGCCTCACCTGGAGCATGTTTGCTTGCTTATTTCTGCTTTTCTGAGGTCATTACTCATTGGTTATCGTTTGCAACCTGAATATTTAATATCATATTACCAAGAAAGCAACAACAACATAGAAATGACTGTGTTTATCACACATCAGCATTGGTTGACAAATCAGGATTGGTTCAACTGCATTGTAAACGCTCCATGAGTCGGTCAACAAAGTGCCAATGCAAAAGACTTTTTACCGTTGGTAAAAGAGTTGCAGCAATCCGTTTTACTGCAATACAGCATGAGGGCCCATATTTTTTGCTCTCATTAGTACCAGCACATTTCCTGCAGGAATTTGGAAAGCAAAAAACACAAAACAACTTCCCTTTTTCCAAGCATTTAAATGACTGATTACTGCGGAAAAAATCAGGCACACACACAAGTCTCACTGAGCCCCAGTGGCCTAATGGATAAGGCACTGGCTTCCTAAGCCAGGGATTGTGGGTTCAAGTCCCATCTGGGGTGCAAGTTGGTTTGTTGCTTATTCTTCACCACTTGAGATTGTATTTTGAAGCTTGTTGCGACTGGCCAAACTTTGTTACCAAAAGGCTTCATCCACCACGACATTCCTGTAGGTGCAGTAGCTAAAACATGCCATTTACCATGGTAACATTGGGTCCTCCAAAACCTTTCCATCGAGTTAAAAAAGGGTTGCATTTTTGTTTTTACTATTTCTGGGGTGCAAGTTGGTTTGTTGCTTAATCTTCACCACTTGAGATTGTGTTTTTAAGCTTGTTGCGACTGGCCAAACTGTGTTACCAAAAGGCTTCATCCACCACAACATTCCTGTGGGTGCATGCCATTTACCATGGTAACATTGGATCCTCCAAAACCTTTCCATCGAGTTAGAAAAGGGTTGCATTTTTGTTTTTACTATTTCTGGGGTGCAAGTTGGTTTGTTGCTTATTCTTCACCACTTGAGATTGTGTTTTTAAGCTTGTTGTGACTGGCCAAACTGTGTTACCAAAAGGCTTCATCCACCACGACATTCCTGTGGGTGCAGTAGCTAAAACATGCCATTTACCATGGTAACATTGGGTCCTCCAAAACCTTTCCATCGAGTTAGAAAAGGGTTGCATTTTTGTTTTTACTATTTCTTTGGACACGCACCGTACTGACATTTTAGATGCTAGAGACCCAATAAACAATGTTTTACTTCACGTGCAGATCACATGTGAGATCATATTGCCTTACATTTAAATATACAGTATTACACAGTACATAAGTGTCTGTATTCCCTGTATTGTTGGGTGCAATATATTTGTGAAAATAAAAGGTAACTAAATTTTGATGAACAAGCCTTGCTTAGATAATTTATTAACACTTAAACTGGTCACCAAACATAGAAACGTAGGGAAAAGATGTGTCTTTAAAGTGCTCCAGTGGCGCAATCGGTCAGCGCGCGGTACTTATAAGACAGTATCTGTTAAGCTATGCCGAGGTTGTGAGTTCAAGCCTCACCTGGAGCATGTTCGCTTGCATATTTCTTCTTTTCTGAGGTCATTACTCATTGGTTATCGTTTGCAACCTGAATATTTAATATCATATTACCAAGAAAGCAACAACAACATAGAAATAACTGTGTTTATCACACATCAGCATTGGTTGACAAATCAGGATTGGTTCAACTGCATTGTAAACGCTCCATGAGTCGGTCAACAAAGTGCCAATGCAAAAGACTTTTTACCGTTGGTAAAAGAGTTGCAGCAATCCGTTTTACTGCAATACAGCATGAGGGCCCATATTTTTTGCTCTCATTAGTACCAGCACATTTCCTGCAGGAATTTGGAAAGCAAAAAACAACTTCCCTTTTTCCAAGCATTTAAATGACTGATTACTGCGGAAAAATCAGGCACACACGCAAGTCTCACTGAGCCCCAGTGGCCTAATGGATAAGGCACTGGCCTCCTAAGCCAGGGATTGTGGGTTCAAGTCCCATCTGGGGTGCAAGTTGGTTTGTTGCTTATTCTTCACCACTTGAGATTGTGTTTTTAAGCTTGTTGCGACTGGCCAAACTGTGTTACCAAAAGGCTTCATCCACCACGACATTCCTGTAGATGCAGTAGCTAAAACATGCCATTTACCATGGTAACATTGGGTCCTCCAAAACCTTTCCATCGAGTTAGAAAAGGGTTGCATTTTTGTTTTTACTATTTCTGGGGTGCAAGTTGGTTTGTTGCTTAATCTTCACCACTTGAGATTGTGTTTTTAAGCTTGTTGCGACTGGCCAAACTGTGTTACCAAAAGGCTTCATCCACCACAACATTCCTGTGGGTGCAGTAGCTAAAACATGCCATTTACCATGGTAACATTGGGTCCTCCAAAACCTTTCCATCGAGTTAGAAAAGGGTTGCATTTTTGTTTTTACTATTTCTTTGGACACGCACCGTACTGACATTTTAGATGCTAGAGACCCAATAAACAATGTTTTACTTCACGCGCAGATCACATGTGAGATCATATTGCCTTACATTTAAATATACAGTATTACACAGTACATAAGTGTCTGTATTCCCTGTATTGTTGGGTGCAATATATTTGTGAAAATAAAAGGTAACTAAATTTTGATGAACAAGCCTTGCTTAGATAATTTATTAACACTTAAACTGGTCACCAAACATAGAAACGTAGGGAAAAGATGCGTCTTTAAAGTGCTCCAGTGGCGCAATCGGTCAGCGCGCGGTACTTATAAGACAGTATCTGTTAAGCTATGCCGAGGTTGTGAGTTCAAGCCTCACCTGGAGCATGTTTGCTTGCTTATTTCTTCTTTTCTGAGGTCATTACTCATTGGTTATCATTTGCAACCTGAATATTTAATATCATATTACCAAGAAAGCAACAACAACATAGAAATGACTGTGTTTATCACACATCAGCATTGGTTGACAAATCAGGATTGGTTCAACTGCATTGTAAACGCTCCATGAGTCGGTCAACAAAATGCCAATGCAAAAGACTTTTTACCGTTGGTAAAAGAGTTGCAGCAATCCGTTTTACTGCAATACAGCATGAGGGCCCATATTTTTTGCTCTCATTAGTACCAGCACATTTCCTGCAGGAATTTGGAAAGCAAAAAACAACTTCCCTTTTTCCAAGCATTTAAATGACTGATTACTGCGGAAAAATCAGGCACACACGCAAGTCTCACTGAGCCCCAGTGGCCTAATGGATAAGGCACTGGCCTCCTAAGCCAGGGATTGTGGGTTCAAGTCCCATCTGGGGTGCAAGTTGGTTTGTTGCTTATTCTTCACCACTTGAGATTGTGTTTTTAAGCTTGTTGCGACTGGCCAAACTGTGTTACCAAAAGGCTTCATCCACCACGACATTCCTGTAGATGCAGTAGCTAAAACATGCCATTTACCATGGTAACATTGGGTCCTCCAAAACCTTTCCATCGAGTTAGAAAAGGGTTGCATTTTTGTTTTTACTATTTCTGGGGTGCAAGTTGGTTTGTTGCTTAATCTTCACCACTTGAGATTGTGTTTTTAAGCTTGTTGCGACTGGCCAAACTGTGTTACCAAAAGGCTTCATCCACCACAACATTCCTGTGGGTGCAGTAGCTAAAACATGCCATTTACCATGGTAACATTGGGTCCTCCAAAACCTTTCCATCGAGTTAGAAAAGGGTTGCATTTTTGTTTTTACTATTTCTTTGGACACGCACCGTACTGACATTTTAGATGCTAGAGACCCAATAAACAATGTTTTACTTCACGCGCAGATCACATGTGAGATCATATTGCCTTACATTTAAATATACAGTATTACACAGTACATAAGTGTCTGTATTCCCTGTATTGTTGGGTGCAATATATTTGTGAAAATAAAAGGTAACTAAATTTTGATGAACAAGCCTTGCTTAGATAATTTATTAACACTTAAACTGGTCACCAAACATAGAAACGTAGGGAAAAGATGCGTCTTTAAAGTGCTCCAGTGGCGCAATCGGTCAGCGCGCGGTACTTATAAGACAGTATCTGTTAAGCTATGCCGAGGTTGTGAGTTCAAGCCTCACCTGGAGCATGTTTGCTTGCTTATTTCTTCTTTTCTGAGGTCATTACTCATTGGTTATCATTTGCAACCTGAATATTTAATATCATATTACCAAGAAAGCAACAACAACATAGAAATGACTGTGTTTATCACACATCAGCATTGGTTGACAAATCAGGATTGGTTCAACTGCATTGTAAACGCTCCATGAGTCGGTCAACAAAATGCCAATGCAAAAGACTTTTTACCGTTGGTAAAAGAGTTGCAGCAATCCGTTTTACTGCAATACAGCATGAGGGCCCATATTTTTTGCTCTCATTAGTACCAGCACATTTCCTGCAGGAATTTGGAAAGCAAAAAACACAAAACAACTTCCCTTTTTCCAAGCATTTAAATGACTGATTACTGCGGAAAAAATCAGGCACACACGCAAGTCTCACTGAGCCCCAGTGGCCTAATGGATAAGGCACTGGCCTCCTAAGCCAGGGATTGTGGGTTCAAGTCCCATCTGGGGTGCAAGTTGGTTTGTTGCTTATTCTTCACCACTTGAGATTGTGTTTTGAAGCTTGTTGCGACTGGCCAAACTTTGTTACCAAAAGGCTTCATCCACCACGACATTCCTGTAGGTGCAGTAGCTAAAACATGCCATTTACCATGGTAACATTGGGTCCTCCAAAACCTTTCCATCGAGTTAAAAAAGGGTTGCATTTTTGTTTTTACTATTTCTGGGGTGCAAGTTGGTTTGTTGCTTATTCTTCACCACTTGAGATTGTGTTTTTAAGCTTGTTGTGACTGGCCAAACTGTGTTACCAAAAGGCTTCATCCACCACGACATTCCTGTGGGTGCAGTAGCTAAAACATGCCATTTACCATGGTAACATTGGGTCCTCCAAAACCTTTCCATCGAGTTAGAAAAGGGTTGCATTTTTGTTTTTACTATTTCTTTGGACACGCACCGTACTGACATTTTAGATGCTAGAGACCCAATAAACAATGTTTTACTTCACGCGCAGATCACATGTGAGATCATATTGCCTTACATTTAAATATACAGTATTACACAGTACATAAGTGTCTGTATTCCCTGTATTGTTGGGTGCAATATATTTGTGAAAATAAAAGGTAACTAAATTTTGATGAACAAGCCTTGCTTAGATAATTTATTAACACTTAAACTGGTCACCAAACATAGAAACGTAGGGAAAAGATGCGTCTTTAAAGTGCTCCAGTGGCGCAATCGGTCAGCGCGCGGTACTTATAAGACAGTATCTGTTAAGCTATGCCGAGGTTGTGAGTTCAAGCCTCACCTGGAGCATGTTTGCTTGCTTATTTCTTCTTTTCTGAGGTCATTACTCATTGGTTATCATTTGCAACCTGAATATTTAATATCATATTACCAAGAAAGCAACAACAACATAGAAATGACTGTGTTTATCACACATCAGCATTGGTTGACAAATCAGGATTGGTTCAACTGCATTGTAAACGCTCCATGAGTCGGTCAACAAAATGCCAATGCAAAAGACTTTTTACCGTTGGTAAAAGAGTTGCAGCAATCCGTTTTACTGCAATACAGCATGAGGGCCCATATTTTTTGCTCTCATTAGTACCAGCACATTTCCTGCAGGAATTTGGAAAGCAAAAAACAACTTCCCTTTTTCCAAGCATTTAAATGACTGATTACTGCGGAAAAAGCAGGCACACACGCAAGTCTCACTGAGCCCCAGTGGCCTAATGGATAAGGCACTGGCCTCCTAAGCCAGGGATTGTGGGTTCAAGTAGTATCTGGGGTGCAAGTTGGTTTGTTGCTTATTCTTCACCACTTGAGATTGTGTTTTTAAGCTTGTTGCGACTGGCCAAACTGTGTTACCAAAAGGCTTCATCCACCACGACATTCCTGTAGATGCAGTAGCTAAAACATGCCATTTACCATGGTAACATTGGGTCCTCCAAAACCTTTCCATCGAGTTAGAAAAGGGTTGCATTTTTGTTTTTACTATTTCTGGGGTGCAAGTTGGTTTGTTGCTTAATCTTCACCACTTGAGATTGTGTTTTTAAGCTTGTTGCGACTGGCCAAACTGTGTTACCAAAAGGCTTCATCCACCACAACATTCCTGTGGGTGCAGTAGCTAAAACATGCCATTTACCATGGTAACATTGGGTCCTCCAAAACCTTTCCATCGAGTTAGAAAAGGGTTGCATTTTTGTTTTTACTATTTCTTTGGACACGCACCGTACTGACATTTTAGATGCTAGAGACCCAATAAACAATGTTTTACTTCACGCGCAGATCACATGTGAGATCATATTGCCTTACATTTAAATATACAGTATTACACAGTACATAAGTGTCTGTATTGTTGGGTGCAATATATTTGTGAAAATAAAAGGTAACTAAATTTTGATGAACAAGCCTTGCTTAGATAATTTATTAACAGTTAAACTGGTCACCAAACATAGAAACGTAGGGAAAAGATGTGTCCTTAAAGTGCTCCAGTGGCGCAATCGGTCAGTGCACGGTACTTATAAGACAGTATCTGTTAAGCTATGCCGAGGTTGTGAGTTCAAGCCTCACCTGGAGCATGTTTGCTTGCTTATTTCTTCTTTTCTGAGGTCATTACTCATTGGTTATCGTTTGCAACCTGAATATTTAATATCATATTACCAAGAAAGCAACAACAACATAGAAATGACTGTGTTTATCACACATCAGCATTGGTTGACAAATCAGGATTGGTTCAACTGCATTGTAAACGCTCCATGAGTCGGTCAACAAAGTGCAAATGCAAAAGACTTTTTACCGTTGGTAAAAGAGTTGCAGCAATCCGTTTTACTGCAATACAGCATGAGGGCCCATATTTTTTGCTCTCATTAGTACCAGCACATTTCCTGCAGGAATTTGGAAAGCAAAAAACACAAAACAACTTCCCTTTTTCCAAGCATTTAAATGACTGATTACTGCGGAAAAAATCAGGCACACACGCAAGTCTCACTGAGCCCCAGTGGCCTAATGGATAAGGCACTGGCCTCCTAAGCCAGGGATTGTGGGTTCAAGTCCCATCTGGGGTGCAAGTTGGTTTGTTGCTTATTCTTCACCACTTGAGATTGTGTTTTTAAGCTTGTTGCAACTGGCCAAACTGTGTTACCAAAAGGCTTCATCCACCACAACATTCCTGTAGATGCAGTAGCTAAAACATGCCATTTACCATGGTAACATTGGGTCCTCCAAAACCTTTCCATCGAGTTAGAAAAGGGTTGCATTTTTGTTTTTACTATTTCTGGGGTGCAAGTTGGTTTGTTGCTTAATCTTCACCACTTGAGATTGTGTTTTTAAGCTTGTTGCGACTGGCCAAACTGTGTTACCAAAAGGCTTCATCCACCACAACATTCCTGTGGGTGCAGTAGCTAAAACATGCCATTTACCATGGTAACATTGGGTCCTCCAAAACCTTTCCATCGAGTTAGAAAAGGGTTGCATTTTTGTTTTTACTATTTCTGGGGTGCAAGTTGGTTTGTTGCTTAATCTTCACCACTTGAGATTGTGTTTTTAAGCTTGTTGCGACTGGCCAAACTGTGTTACCAAAAGGCTTCATCCACCACAACATTCCTGTGGGTGCAGTAGCTAAAACATGCCATTTACCATGGTAACATTGGGTCCTTCAAAACCTTTCCATCGAGTTAGAAAAGGGTTGCATTTTTGTTTTTACTATTTCTGGGGTGCAAGTTTGTTTGTTGCTTAATCTTCACCACTTGAGATTGTGTTTTTAAGCTTGTTGCGACTGGCCAAACTGTGTTACCAAAAGGCTTCATCCACCACAACATTCCTGTGGGTGCAGTAGCTAAAACATGCCATTTACCATGGTAACATTGGGTCCTCCAAAACCTTTCCATCGAGTTAGAAAAGGGTTGCATTTTTGTTTTTACTATTTCTTTGGACACGCACCGTACTGACATTTTAGATGCTAGAGACCCAATAAACAATGTTTTACTTCACGCGCAGATCACATGTGAGATCATATTGCCTTACATTTAAATATACAGTATTACACAGTACATAAGTGTCTGTATTGTTGGGTGCAATATATTTGTGAAAATAAAAGGTAACTAAATTTTGATGAACAAGCCTTGCTTAGATAATTTATTAACAGTTAAACTGGTCACCAAACATAGAAACGTAGGGAAAAGATGTGTCTTTAAAGTGCTCCAGTGGCGCAATCGGTCAGCGTGCGGTACTTATAAGACAGTATCTGTTAAGCTATGCCGAGGTTGTGAGTTCAAGCCTCACCTGGAGCATGTTTGCTTGCTTATTTCTTCTTTTCTGAGGTCATTACTCATTGGTTATCGTTTGCAACCTGAATATTTAATATCATATTACCAAGAAAGCAACAACAACATAGAAATGACTGTGTTTATCACACATCAGCATTGGTTGACAAATCAGGATTGGTTCAACTGCATTGTAAACGCTCCATGAGTCGGTCTACAAAGTGCCAATGCAAAAGACTTTTTACCGTTGGTAAAAGAGTTGCAGCAATCCGTTTTACTGCAATACAGCATGAGGGCCCATATTTTTTGCTCTCATTAGTACCAGCACATTTCCTGCAGGAATTTGGAAAGCAAAAAACACAAAACAACTTCCCTTTTTCCAAGCATTTAAATGACTGATTACTGCGGAAAAAATCAGGCACACACGCAAGTCTCACTGAGCCTCTGTGGCCTAATGGATAAGGCACTGGCCTCCTAAGCCAGGGATTGTGGGTTCAAGTCCCATCTGGGATGCAAGTTGGTTTGTTGCTTATTCTTCACCACTTGAGATTGTGTTTTTAAGCTTGTTGCGACTGGCCAAACTGTGTTACCAAAAGGCTTCATCCACCACGACATTCCTGTAGGTGCAGTAGCTAAAACATGCCATTTACCATGGTAACATTGGGTCCTCCAAAACCTTTCCATCGAGTTAAAAAAGGGTTGCATTTTTGTTTTTACTATTTCTGGGGTGCAAGTTGGTTTGTTGCTTAATCTTCACCACTTGAGATTGTGTTTTTAAGCTTGTTGCGACTGGCCAAACTGTGTTACCAAAAGGCTTCATCCACCACAACATTCCTGTAGGTGCAGTAGCTAAAACATGCCATTTACCATGGTAACATTGGGTCCTCCAAAACCTTTCCATCGAGTTAGAAAAGGGTTGCATTTTTGTTTTTACTATTTCTGGGGTGCAAGTTGGTTTGTTGCTTAATCTTCACCACTTGAGATTGTGTTTTTAAGCTTGTTGCGACTGGCCAAACTGTGTTACCAAAAGGCTTCATCCACCACAACATTCCTGTGGGTGCAGTAGCTAAAACATGCCATTTACCATGGTAACATTGGGTCCTCGAAAACCTTTCCATCGAGTTAGAAAAGGGTTGCATTTTTGTTTTTACTATTTCTTTGGACACGCACCGTACTGACATTTTAGATGCTAGAGACCCAATAAACAATGTTTTACTTCACGCGCAGATCACATGTGAGATCATATTGCCTTACATTTAAATATACAGTATTACACAGTACATAAGTGTCTGTATTGTTGGGTGCAATATATTTGTGAAAATAAAAGGTAACTAAATTTTGATGAACAAGCCTTGCTTAGATAATTTATTAACACTTAAACTGATCACCAAACATAGAAACGTAGGGAAAAGATGTGTCTTTAAAGTGCTCCAGTGGCGCAATCGGTCAGCGCGCGGTACTTATAAGACAGTATCTGTTAAGCTATGCCGAGGTTGTGAGTTCAAGCCTCACCTGGAGCATGTTTGCTTGCTTATTTCTTCTTTTCTGAGGTCATTACTCATTGGTTATCGTTTGCAACCTGAATATTTAATATCATATTACCAAGAAAGCAACAACAACATAGAAATGACTGTGTTTATCACACATCAGCATTGGTTGACAAATCAGGATTGGTTCAACTGCATTGTAAACGCTCCATGAGTCGGTCAACAAAGTGCCAATGCAAAAGACTTTTTACCGTTGGTAAAAGAGTTGGAGCAATCCGTTTTACTGCAATACAGCATGAGGGCCCATATTTTTTGCTCTCATTAGTACCAGCACATTTCCTGCAGGAATTTGGAAAGCAAAAAACACAAAACAACTTCCCTTTTTCCAAGCATTTAAATGACTGATTACTGCGGAAAAAATCAGGCACACACGCAAGTCTCACTGAGCCCCAGTGGCCTAATGGATAAGGCACTGGCCTCCTAAGCCAGGGATTGAGGGTTCAAGTCCCATCTGGGGTGCAAGTTGGTTTGTTGCTTATTCTTCACCACTTGAGATTGTGTTTTGAAGCTTGTTGCGACTGGCCAAACTTTGTTACCAAAAGGCTTCATCCACCACGACATTCCTGTAGGTGCAGTAGCTAAAACATGCCATTTACCATGGTAACATTGGGTCCTCCAAAACCTTTCCATCGAGTTAAAAAAGGGTTGCATTTTTGTTTTTACTATTTCTGGGGTGCAAGTTGGTTTGTTGCTTATTCTTCACCACTTGAGATTGTGTTTTTAAGCTTGTTGTGACTGGCCAAACTGTGTTACCAAAAGGCTTCATCCACCACGACATTCCTGTAGGTGCAGTAGCTAAAACATGCCATTTACCATGGTAACATTGGGTCCTCCAAAACCTTTCCATCGAGTTAGAAAAGGGTTGCATTTTTGTTTTTACTATTTCTGGGGTGCAAGTTGGTTTGTTGCTTAATCTTCACCACTTGAGATTGTGTTTTTAAGCTTGTTGCGACTGGCCAAACTGTGTTACCAAAAGGCTTCATCCACCACAACATTCCTGTGGGTGCAGTAGCTAAAACATGCCATTTACCATGGTAACATTGGGTCCTTCAAAACCTTTCCATCGAGTTAGAAAAGGGTTGCATTTTTGTTTTTACTATTTCTGGGGTGCAAGTTGGTTTGTTGCTTAATCTTCACCACTTGAGATTGTGTTTTTAAGCTTGTTGCGACTGGCCAAACTGTGTTACCAAAAGGCTTCATCCACCACAACATTCCTGTGGGTGCAGTAGCTAAAACATGCCATTTACCATGGTAACATTGGGTCCTCCAAAACCTTTCCATCGAGTTAGAAAAGGGTTGCATTTTTGTTTTTACTATTTCTTTGGACACGCACCGTACTGACATTTTAGATGCTAGAGACCCAATAAACAATGTTTTACTTCACGCGCAGATCACATGTGAGATCATATTGCCTTACATTTAAATATACAGTATTACACAGTACATAAGTGTCTGTATTGTTGGGTGCAATATATTTGTGAAAATAAAAGGTAACTAAATTTTGATGAACAAGCCTTGCTTAGATAATTTATTAACACTTAAACTGGTCACCAAACATAGAAACGTAGGGAAAAGATGTGTCTTTAAAGTGCTCCAGTGGCGCAATCGGTCAGCGCGTGGTACTTATAAGACAGTATCTGTTAAGCTATGCCGAGGTTGTGAGTTCAAGCCTCACCTGGAGCATGTTTGCTTGCTTATTTCTTCTTTTCTGAGGTCATTACTCATTGGTTATCGTTTGCAACCTGAATATTTAATATCATATTACCAAGAAAGCAACAACAACATAGAAATGACTGTGTTTATCACACATCAGCATTGGTTGACAAATCAGGATTGGTTCAACTGCATTGTAAACGCTCCATGAGTCGGTCAACAAAGTGCCAATGCAAAAGACTTTTTACCGTTGGTAAAAGAGTTGCAGCAATCCGTTTTACTGCAATACAGCATGAGGGCCCATATTTTTTGCTCTCATTAGTACCAGCACATTTCCTGCAGGAATTTGGAAAGCAAAAAACACAAAACAACTTCCCTTTTTCCAAGCATTTAAATGACTGATTACTGCGGAAAAAATCAGGCACACACGCAAGTCTCACTGAGCCCCAGTGGCCTAATGGATAAGGCACTGGCCTCCTAAGCCAGGGATTGTGGGTTCAAGTCCCATCTGGGGTGCAAGTTGGTTTGTTGCTTATTCTTCACCACTTGAGATTGTGTTTTTAAGCTTGTTGCGACTGGCCAAACTGTGTTACCAAAAGGCTTCATCCACCACGACATTCCTGTGGGTGCAGTAGCTAAAACATGCCATTTACCATGGTAACATTGGGTCCTCCAAAACCTTTCCATCGAGTTAGAAAAGGGTTGCATTTTTGTTTTTACTAATTCTGGGGTGCAAGTTGGTTTGTTGCTTAATCTTCACCACTTGAGATTGTGTTTTTAAGCTTGTTGCGACTGGCCAAACTGTGTTACCAAAAGGCTTCATCCACCACAACATTCCTGTGGGTGCAGTAGCTAAAACATGCCATTTACCATGGTAACATTGGGTCCTCCAAAACCTTTCCATCGAGTTAGAAAAGGGTTGCATTTTTGTTTTTACTATTTCTTTGGACACGCACCGTACTGACATTTTAGATGCTAGAGACCCAATAAACAATGTTTTACTTCACGCGCAGATCACATGTGAGATCATATTGCCTTACATTTAAATATACAGTATTACAAAGTACATAAGTGTCTGTATTCCCTGTATTGTTGGGTGCAATATATTTGTGAAAATAAAAGGTAACTAAATTTTGATGAACAAGCCTTGCTTAGATAATTTATTAACACTTAAACTGGTCACCAAACATAGAAACGTTTTTAGATGCTAGAGACCCAATAAACAATGTTTTACTTCACGCGCAGATCACATGTGAGATCATATTGCCTTACATTTAAATATACAGTATTACACAGTACATAAGTGTCTGTATTGTTGGGTGCAATATATTTGTGAAAATAAAAGGTAACTAAATTTTGATGAACAAGCCTTGCTTAGATAATTTATTAACAGTTAAACTGGTCACCAAACATAGAAACGTAGGGAAAAGATGTGTCTTTAAAGTCCTCCAGTGGTGCAATCGGTCAGCGCGCGGTACTTATAAGACAGTATCTGTTAAGCTATGCCGAGGTTGTGAGTTCAAGCCTCACCTGGAGCATGTTTGCTTGCTTATTTCTTCTTTTCTGAGGTCATTACTCATTGGTTATCGTTTGCAACCTGAATATTTAATATCATATTACCAAGAAAGCAACAACAACATAGAAATGACTGTGTTTATCACACATCAGCATTGGTTGACAAATCAGGATTGGTTCAACTGCATTGTAAACGCTCCATGAGTCGGTCAACAAAGTGCCAATGCAAAAGACTTTTTACCGTTGGTAAAAGAGTTGCAGCAATCCGTTTTACTGCAATACAGCATGAGGGCCCATATTTTTTGCTCTCATTAGTACCAGCACATTTCCTGCAGGAATTTGGAAAGCAAAAAACACAAAACAACTTCCCTTTTTCCAAGCATTTAAATGACTGATTACTGCGGAAAAAATCAGGCACACACGCAAGTCTCACTGAGCCCCAGTGGCCTCATGGATAAGGCACTGGCCTCCTAAGCCAGGGATTGTGGGTTCAAGTCCCATCTGGGGTGCAAGTTGGTTTGTTGCTTAATCTTCACCACTTGAGATTGTGTTTTTAAGCTTGTTGCGACTGGCCAAACTGTGTTACCAAAAGGCTTCATCCACCACGACATTCCTGTGGGTGCAGTAGCTAAAACATGCCATTTACCATGGTAACATTGGGTCCTCCAAAACCTTTCCATCGAGTTAGAAAAGGGTTGCATTTTTGTTTTTACTAATTCTGGGGTGCAAGTTGGTTTGTTGCTTAATCTTCACCACTTGAGATTGTGTTTTTAAGCTTGTTGCGACTGGCCAAACTGTGTTACCAAAAGGCTTCATCCACCACAACATTCCTGTGGGTGCAGTAGCTAAAACATGCCATTTACCATGGTAACATTGGGTCCTCCAAAACCTTTCCATCGAGTTAGAAAAGGGTTGCATTTTTGTTTTTACTATTTCTTTGGACACGCACCGTACTGACATTTTAGATGCTAGAGACCCAATAAACAATGTTTTACTTCACGCGCAGATCACATGTGAGATCATATTGCCTTACATTTAAATATACAGTATTACAAAGTACATAAGTGTCTGTATTCCCTGTATTGTTGGGTGCAATATATTTGTGAAAATAAAAGGTAACTAAATTTTGATGAACAAGCCTTGCTTAGATAATTTATTAACACTTAAACTGGTCACCAAACATAGAAACGTTTTTAGATGCTAGAGACCCAATAAACAATGTTTTACTTCACGCGCAGATCACATGTGAGATCATATTGCCTTACATTTAAATATACAGTATTACACAGTACATAAGTGTCTGTATTGTTGGGTGCAATATATTTGTGAAAATAAAAGGTAACTAAATTTTGATGAACAAGCCTTGCTTAGATAATTTATTAACAGTTAAACTGGTCACCAAACATAGAAACGTAGGGAAAAAATGTGTCTTTAAAGTCCTCCAGTGGTGCAATCGGTCAGCGCGCGGTACTTATAAGACAGTATCTGTTAAGCTATGCCGAGGTTGTGAGTTCAAGCCTCACCTGGAGCATGTTTGCTTGCTTATTTCTTCTTTTCTGAGGTCATTACTCATTGGTTATCGTTTGCAACCTGAATATTTAATATCATATTACCAAGAAAGCAACAACAACATAGAAATGACTGTGTTTATCACACATCAGCATTGGTTGACAAATCAGGATTGGTTCAACTGCATTGTAAACGCTCCATGAGTCGGTCAACAAAGTGCCAATGCAAAAGACTTTTTACCGTTGGTAAAAGAGTTGCAGCAATCCGTTTTACTGCAATACAGCATGAGGGCCCATATTTTTTGCTCTCATTAGTACCAGCACATTTCCTGCAGGAATTTGGAAAGCAAAAAACACAAAACAACTTCCCTTTTTCCAAGCATTTAAATGACTGATTACTGCGGAAAAAATCAGGCACACACGCAAGTCTCACTGAGCCCCAGTGGCCTCATGGATAAGGCACTGGCCTCCTAAGCCAGGGATTGTGGGTTCAAGTCCCATCTGGGGTGCAAGTTGGTTTGTTGCTTAATCTTCACCACTTGAGATTGTGTTTTTAAGCTTGTTGCGACTGGCCAAACTGTGTTACCAAAAGGCTTCATCCACCACAACATTCCTGTGGGTGCAGTAGCTAAAACATGCCATTTACCATGGTAACATTGGGTCCTTCAAAACCTTTCCATCGAGTTAGAAAAGGGTTGCATTTTTGTTTTTACTATTTCTGGGGTGCAAGTTTGTTTGTTGCTTAATCTTCACCACTTGAGATTGTGTTTTTAAGCTTGTTGCGACTGGCCAAACTGTGTTACCAAAAGGCTTCATCCACCACAACATTCCTGTGGGTGCAGTAGCTAAAACATGCCATTTACCATGGTAACATTGGGTCCTCCAAAACCTTTCCATCGAGTTAGAAAAGGGTTGCATTTTTGTTTTTACTATTTCTTTGGACACGCACCGTACTGACATTTTAGATGCTAGAGACCCAATAAACAATGTTTTACTTCACGCGCAGATCACATGTGAGATCATATTGCCTTACATTTAAATATACAGTATTACACAGTACATAAGTGTCTGTATTGTTGGGTGCAATATATTTGTGAAAATAAAAGGTAACTAAATTTTGATGAACAAGCCTTGCTTAGATAATTTATTAACACTTAAACTGGTCACCAAACATAGAAACGTAGGGAAAAGATGTGTCTTTAAAGTGCTCCAGTGGCGCAATCGGTCAGCGCGCGGTACTTATAAGACAGTATCTGTTAAGCTATGCCGAGGTTGTGAGTTCAAGCCTCACCTGGAGCATGTTTGCTTGCTTATTTCTTCTTTTCTGAGGTCATTACTCATTGGTTATCGTTTGCAACCTGAATATTTAATATCATATTACCAAGAAAGCAACAACAACATAGAAATGACTGTGTTTATCACACATCAGCATTGGTTGACAAATCAGGATTGGTTCAACTGCATTGTAAACGCTCCATGAGTCGGTCTACAAAGTGCCAATGCAAAAGACTTTTTACCGTTGGTAAAAGAGTTGCAGCAATCCGTTTTACTGCAATACAGCATGAGGGCCCATATTTTTTGCTCTCATTAGTACCAGCACATTTCCTGCAGGAATTTGGAAAGCAAAAAACACAAAACAACTTCCCTTTTTCCAAGCATTTAAATGACTGATTACTGCGGAAAAAATCAGGCACACACACAAGTCTCACTGAGCCCCAGTGGCCTCATGGATAAGGCACTGGCCTCCTAAGCCAGGGATTGTGGGTTCAAGTCCCATCTGGGGTGCAAGTTGGTTTGTTGCTTAATCTTCACCACTTGAGATTGTGTTTTTAAGCTTGTTGCGACTGGCCAAACTGTGTTACCAAAAGGCTTCATCCACCACAACATTCCTGTAGGTGCAGTAGCTAAAACATGCCATTTACCATGGTAACATTGGGTCCTCCAAAACCTTTCCATCGAGTTAGAAAAGGGTTGCATTTTTGTTTTTACTATTTCTGGGGTGCAAGTTGGTTTGTTGCTTAATCTTCACCACTTGAGATTGTGTTTTTAAGCTTGTTGCGACTGGCCAAACTGTGTTACCAAAAGGCTTCATCCACCACAACATTCCTGTGGGTGCAGTAGCTAAAACATGCCATTTACCATGGTAACATTGGGTCCTCCAAAACCTTTCCATCGAGTTAGAAAAGGGTTGCATTTTTGTTTTTACTATTTCTTTGGACACGCACCGTACTGACATTTTAGATGCTAGAGACCCAATAAACAATGTTTTACTTCACGCGCAGATCACATGTGAGATCATATTGCCTTACATTTAAATATACAGTATTACACAGTACATAAGTGTCTGTATTGTTGGGTGCAATATATTTGTGAAAATAAAAGGTAACTAAATTTTGATGAACAAGCCTTGCTTAGATAATTTATTAACAGTTAAACTGGTCACCAAACATAGAAACGTAGGGAAAAGATGTGTCTTTAAAGTGCTCCAGTGGCGCAATCGGTCAGCGCGCGGTACTTATAAGACAGTATCTGTTAAGCTATGCTGAGGTTGTGAGTTCAAGCCTCACCTGGAGCATGTTTGCTTGCTTATTTCTTCTTTTCTGAGGTCATTACTCATTGGTTATCGTTTGCAACCTGAATATTTAATATCATATTACCAAGAAAGCAACAACAACATAGAAATGACTGTGTTTATCACACATCAGCATTGGTTGACAAATCAGGATTGGTTCAACTGCATTGTAAACGCTCCATGAGTCGGTCAACAAAGTGCCAATGCAAAAGACTTTTTACCGTTGGTAAAAGAGTTGCAGCAATCCGTTTTACTGCAATACAGCATGAGGGCCCATATTTTTTGCTCTCATTAGTACCAGCACATTTCCTGCAGGAATTTGGAAAGCAAAAAACAAAAAACAACTTCCCTTTTTCCAAGCATTTAAATGACTGATTACTGCGGAAAAAATCAGGCACACACACAAGTCTCACTGAGCCCCAGTGGCCTAATGGATAAGGCACTGGCCTCTTAAGCCAGGGATTGTGGGTTCAAGTCCCATCTGGGGTGCAAGTTGGTTTGTTGCTTATTCTTCACCACTTGAGATTGTGTTTTGAAGCTTGTTGCGACTGGCCAAACTTTGTTACCAAAAGGCTTCATCCACCACGACATTCCTGTAGGTGCAGTAGCTAAAACATGCCATTTACCATGGTAACATTGGGTCCTCCAAAACCTTTCCATCGAGTTAAAAAAGGGTTGCATTTTTGTTTTTACTATTTCTGGGGTGCAAGTTGGTTTGTTGCTTATTCTTCACCACTTGAGATTGTGTTTTTAAGCTTGTTGTGACTGGCCAAACTGTGTTACCAAAAGGCTTCATCCACCACGACATTCCTGTAGGTGCAGTAGCTAAATCATGCCATTTACCATGGTAACATTGGGTCCTCCAAAACCTTTCCATCGAGTTAGAAAAGGGTTGCATTTTTGTTTTTACTATTTCTGGGGTGCAAGTTGGTTTGTTGCTTAATCTTCACCACTTGAGATTGTGTTTTTAAGCTTGTTGCGACTGGCCAAACTGTGTTACCAAAAGGCTTCATCCACCACAACATTCCTGTGGGTGCAGTAGCTAAAACATGCCATTTACCATGGTAACATTGGGTCCTTCAAAACCTTTCCATCGAGTTAGAAAAGGGTTGCATTTTTGTTTTTACTATTTCTGGGGTGCAAGTTTGTTTGTTGCTTAATCTTCACCACTTGAGATTGTGTTTTTAAGCTTGTTGCGACTGGCCAAACTGTGTTACCAAAAGGCTTCATCCACCACAACATTCCTGTGGGTGCAGTAGCTAAAACATGCCATTTACCATGGTAACATTGGGTCCTCCAAAACCTTTCCATCGAGTTAGAAAAGGGTTGCATTTTTGTTTTTACTATTTCTTTGGACACGCACCGTACTGACATTTTAGATGCTAGAGACCCAATAAACAATGTTTTACTTCACGCGCAGATCACATGTGAGATCATATTGCCTTACATTTAAATATACAGTATTACACAGTACATAAGTGTCTGTATTGTTGGGTGCAATATATTTGTGAAAATAAAAGGTAACTAAATTTTGATGAACAAGCCTTGCTTAGATAATTTATTAACAGTTAAACTGGTCACCAAACATAGAAACGTAGGGAAAAGATGTGTCTTTAAAGTGCTCCAGTGGCGCAATCGGTCAGCGCGCGGTACTTATAAGACAGTATCTGTTAAGCTATGCCGAGGTTGTGAGTTCAAGCCTCACCTGGAGCATGTTTGCTTGCTTATTTCTTCTTTTCTGAGGTCATTACTCATTGGTTATCGTTTGCAACCTGAATATTTAATATCATATTACCAAGAAAGCAACAACAACATAGAAATGACTGTGTTTATCACACATCAGCATTGGTTGACAAATCAGGATTGGTTCAACTGCATTGTAAACGCTCCATGAGTCGGTCTACAAAGTGCCAATGCAAAAGACTTTTTACCGTTGGTAAAAGAGTTGCAGCAATCCGTTTTACTGCAATACAGCATGAGGGCCCATATTTTTTGCTCTCATTAGTACCAGCACATTTCCTGCAGGAATTTGGAAAGCAAAAAACACAAAACAACTTCCCTTTTTCCAAGCATTTAAATGACTGATTAATGCGGAAAAAATCAGGCACACACGCAAGTCTCACTGAGCCTCTGTGGCCTAATGGATAAGGCACTGGCCTCCTAAGCCAGGGATTGTGGGTTCAAGTCCCATCTGGGATGCAAGTTGGTTTGTTGCTTATTCTTCACCACTTGAGATTGTGTTTTTAAGCTTGTTGCGACTGGCCAAACTGTGTTACCAAAAGGCTTCATCCACCACGACATTCCTGTAGGTGCAGTAGCTAAAACATGCCATTTACCATGGTAACATTGGGTCCTCCAAAACCTTTCCATCGAGTTAAAAAAGGGTTGCATTTTTGTTTTTACTATTTCTGGGGTGCAAGTTGGTTTGTTGCTTAATCTTCACCACTTGAGATTGTGTTTTTAAGCTTGTTGCGACTGGCCAAACTGTGTTACCAAAAGGCTTCATCCACCACAACATTCCTGTAGGTGCAGTAGCTAAAACATGCCATTTACCATGGTAACATTGGGTCCTCCAAAACCTTTCCATCGAGTTAGAAAAGGGTTGCATTTTTGTTTTTACTATTTCTGGGGTGCAAGTTGGTTTGTTGCTTAATCATCACCACTTGAGATTGTGTTTTTAAGCTTGTTGCGACTGGCCAAACTGTGTTACCAAAAGGCTTCATCCACCACAACATTCCTGTGGGTGCAGTAGCTAAAACATGCCATTTACCATGGTAACATTGGGTCCTCCAAAACCTTTCCATCGAGTTAGAAAAGGGTTGCATTTTTGTTTTTACTATTTCTTTGGACACGCACCGTACTGACATTTTAGATGCTAGAGACCCAATAAACAATGTTTTACTTCACGCGCAGATCACATGTGAGATCATATTGCCTTACATTTAAATATACAGTATTACAAAGTACATAAGTGTCTGTATTGTTGGGTGCAATATATTTGTGAAAATAAAAGGTAACTAAATTTTGATGAACAAGCCTTGCTTAGATAATTTATTAACAGTTAAACTGGTCACCAAACATAGAAACGTAGGGAAAAAATGTGTATTTAAAGTGCTCCAGTGGCGCAATCGGTCAGCGCGCGGTACTTATAAGACAGTATCTGTTAAGCTATGCCGAGGTTGTGAGTTCAAGCCTCACCTGGAGCATGTTTGCTTGCTTATTTCTTCTTTTCTGAGGTCATTACTCATTGGTTATCGTTTGCAACCTGAATATTTAATATCATATTACCAAGAAAGCAACAACAACATAGAAATGACTGTGTTTATCACACATCAGCATTGGTTGACAAATCAGGATTGGTTCAACTGCATTGTAAACGCTCCATGAGTCGGTCTACAAAGTGCCAATGCAAAAGACTTTTTACCGTTGGTAAAAGAGTTGCAGCAATCCGTTTTACTGCAATACAGCATGAGGGCCCATATTTTTTGCTCTCATTAGTACCAGCACATTTCCTGCAGGAATTTGGAAAGCAAAAAACACAAAACAACTTCCCTTTTTCCAAGCATTTAAATGACTGATTACTGCGGAAAAAATCAGGCACACACGCAAGTCTCACTGAGCCCCAGTGGCCTCATGGATAAGGCACTGGCCTCCTAAGCCAGGGATTGTGGGTTCAAGTCCCATCTGGGGTGCAAGTTGGTTTGTTGCTTAATCTTCACCACTTGAGATTGTGTTTTTAAGCTTGTTGCGACTGGCCAAACTGTGTTACCAAAAGGCTTCATCCACCACAACATTCCTGTAGGTGCAGTAGCTAAAACATGCCATTTACCATGGTAACATTGGGTCCTCCAAAACCTTTCCATCGAGTTAGAAAAGGGTTGCATTTTTGTTTTTACTATTTCTGGGGTGCAAGTTGGTTTGTTGCTTAATCTTCACCACTTGAGATTGTGTTTTTAAGCTTGTTGCGACTGGCCAAACTGTGTTACCAAAAGGCTTCATCCACCACAACATTCCTGTGGGTGCAGTAGCTAAAACATGCCATTTACCATGGTAACATTGGGTCCTCCAAAACCTTTCCATCGAGTTAGAAAAGGGTTGCATTTTTGTTTTTACTATTTCTTTGGACACGCACCGTACTGACATTTTAGATGCTAGAGACCCAATAAACAATGTTTTACTTCACGCGCAGATCACATGTGAGATCATATTGCCTTACATTTAAATATACAGTATTACACAGTACATAAGTGTCTGTATTGTTGGGTGCAATATATTTGTGAAAATAAAAGGTAACTAAATTTTGATGAACAAGCCTTGCTTAGATAATTTATTAACACTTAAACTGGTCACCAAACATAGAAACGTAGGGAAAAGATGTGTCTTTAAAGTGCTCCAGTGGCGCAATCGGTAAGCGCGCGGTACTTATAAGACAGTATCTGTTAAGCTATGCTGAGGTTGTGAGTTCAAGCCTCACCTGGAGCATGTTTGCTTGCTTATTTCTTCTTTTCTGAGGTCATTACTCATTGGTTATCGTTTGCAACCTGAATATTTAATATCATATTACCAAGAAAGCAACAACAACATAGAAATGACTGTGTTTATCACACATCAGCATTGGTTGACAAATCAGGATTGGTTCAACTGCATTGTAAACGCTCCATGAGTCGGTCAACAAAGTGCCAATGCAAAAGACTTTTTACCGTTGGTAAAAGAGTTGCAGCAATCCGTTTTACTGCAATACAGCATGAGGGCCCATATTTTTTGCTCTCATTAGTACCAGCACATTTCCTGCAGGAATTTGGAAAGCAAAAAACAAAAAACAACTTCCCTTTTTCCAAGCATTTAAATGACTGATTACTGCGGAAAAAATCAGGCACACACACAAGTCTCACTGAGCCCCAGTGGCCTAATGGATAAGGCACTGGCCTCTTAAGCCAGGGATTGTGGGTTCAAGTCCCATCTGGGGTGCAAGTTGGTTTGTTGCTTAATCTTCACCACTTGAGATTGTGTTTTTAAGCTTGTTGCGACTGGCCAAACTGTGTTACCAAAAGGCTTCATCCACCACAACATTCCTGTGGGTGCAGTAGCTAAAACATGCCATTTACCATGGTAACATTGGGTCCTCCAAAACCTTTCCATCGAGTTAGAAAAGGGTTGCATTTTTGTTTTTACTATTTCTTTGGACACGCACCGTACTGACATTTTAGATGCTAGAGACCCAATAAACAATGTTTTACTTCACGCGCAGATCACATGTGAGATCATATTGCCTTACATTTAAATATACAGTATTACACAGTACATAAGTGTCTGTATTGTTGGGTGCAATATATTTGTGAAAATAAAAGGTAACTAAATTTTGATGAACAAGCCTTGCTTTAATATCATATTACCAAGAAAGCAACAACAACATAGAAATGACTGTGTTTATCACACATCAGCATTGGTTGACAAATCAGGATTGGTTCAACTGCATTGTAAACGCTCCATGAGTCGGTCAACAAAGTGCCAATGCAAAAGACTTTTTACCATTGGTAAAAGAGTTGCAGCAATCCGTTTTACTGCAATACAGCATGAGGGCCCATATTTTTTGCTCTCATTAGTACCAGCACATTTCCTGCAGGAATTTGGAAAGCAAAAAACACAAAACAACTTCCCTTTTTACAAGCATTTAAATGACTGATTACTGCGGAAAAAATCAGGCACACACGCAAGTCTCACTGAGCCCCAGTGGCCTAATGGATAAGGCACTGGCCTCCTAAGCCAGGGATTGTGGGTTCAAGTCCCATCTGGGGTGCAAGTTGGTTTGTTGCTTATTCTTCACCACTTGAGATTGTGTTTTGAAGCTTGTTGCGACTGGCCAAACTTTGTTACCAAAAGGCTTCATCCACCACGACATTCCTGTAGGTGCAGTAGCTAAAACATGCCATTTACCATGGTAACATTGGGTCCTCCAAAACCTTTCCATCGAGTTAAAAAAGGGTTGCATTTTTGTTTTTACTATTTCTGGGGTGCAAGTTGGTTTGTTGCTTAATCTTCACCACTTGAGATTGTGTGTTTAAGCTTGTTGCGACTGGCCAAACTGTGTTACCAAAAGGCTTCATCCACCACAACATTCCTGTGGGTGCAGTAGCTAAAACATGCCATTTACCATGGTAACATTGGGTCCTCCAAAACCTTTCCATCGAGTTAGAAAAGGGTTGCATTTTTGTTTTTACTATTTCTTTGGACACGCACCGTACTGACATTTTAGATGCTAGAGACCCAATAAACAATGTTTTAATTCACGCGCAGATCACATGTGAGATCATATTGCCTTACATTTAAATATACAGTATTACACAGTACATAAGTGTCTGTATTCCCTGTATTGTTGGGTGCAAAATATTTGTGAAAATAAAAGGTAACTAAATTTTGATGAACAAGCCTTGGTTAGATAATTTATTAACACTTAAACTGGTCACCAAACATAGAAACGTAGGGAAAAGATGTGTCTTTAAAGTGCTCCAGTGGCGCAATCGGTCAGCGCGCGGTACTTATAAGACAGTATCTGTTAAGCTATGCCGAGGTTGTGAGTTCAAGCCTCACCTGGAGCATGTTTGCTTGCTTATTTTTTCTTTTCTGAGGTCATTACTCATTGGTTATCGTTTGCAACCTGAATATTTAATATCATATTACCAAGAAAGCAACAACAACATAGAAATGACTGTGTTTATCACACATCAGCATTGGTTGACAAATCAGGATTGGTTCAACTGCATTGTAAACGCTCCATGAGTCGGTCAACAAAGTGCCAATGCAAAAGACTTTTTACCGTTGGTAAAAGAGTTGCAGCAATCCGTTTTACTGCAATACAGCATGAGGGCCCATATTTTTTGCTCTCATTAGTACCAGCACATTTCCTGCAGGAATTTGGAAAGCAAAAAACACAAAACAACTTCCCTTTTTCCATGCATTTAAATGACTGATTACTGCGGAAAAAATCAGGCACACACGCAAGCCTCACTGAGCCCCAGTGGCCTAATGGATAAGACACTGGCCTCCTAAGCCAGGGATTGTGGGTTCAAGTCCCATCTGGGGTGCAAGTTAGTTTGTTGCTTATTCTTCACCACTTGAGATTGTGTTTTTAAGCTTGTTGCGACTGGCTAAACTGTGTTACCAAAAGGCTTCCTCCACCACGACATTCCTGTAGGTGCAGTAGCTAAAACATGCCATTTACCATGGTAACATTGGGTCCTCCAAAACCTTTCCATCGAGTTAGAAAAGGGTTGCATTTTTGTTTTTACTATTTCTGGGGTGCAAGTTGGTTTGTTGCTTATTCTTCACCACTTGAGATTGTGTTTTTAAGCTTGTTGCGACTGGCCAAACTGTGTTACCAAAAGGCGTCATCCACCACAACATTCCTGTGGGTGCAGTAGCTAAAACATGCCATTTACCATGGTAACATTGGGTCCTCCAAAACCTTTCCATCGAGTTAGAAAAGGGTTGCATTTTTGTTTTTACTATTTCTTTGGACACGCACCGTACTGACATTTTAGATGCTAGAGACCCAATAAACAATGTTTTACTTCACGCGCAGATCACATGTGAGATCATATTGCCTTACATTTAAATATACAGTATTACACAGTACATAAGTGTCTGTATTCCCTGTATTGTTGGGTGCAAAATATTTGTGAAAATAAAAGGTAACTAAATTTTGATGAACAAGCCTTGGTTAGATAATTTATTAACACTTAAACTGGTCACCAAACATAGAAACGTAGGGAAAAGATGTGTCTTTAAAGTGCTCCAGTGGCGCAATCGGTCAGCGCGCGGTACTTATAAGACAGTATCTGTTAAGCTATGCCGAGGTTGTGAGTTCAAGCCTCACCTGGAGCATGTTTGCTTGCTTATTTTTTCTTTTCTGAGGTCATTACTCATTGGTTATCGTTTGCAACCTGAATATTTAATATCATATTACCAAGAAAGCAACAACAACATAGAAATGACTGTGTTTATCACACATCAGCATTGGTTGACAAATCAGGATTGGTTCAACTGCATTGTAAACGCTCCATGAGTCGGTCAACAAAATGCCAATGCAAAAGACTTTTTACCGTTGGTAAAAGAGTTGCAGCAATCCGTTTTACTGCAATACAGCATGAGGGCCCATATTTTTTGCTCTCATTAGTACCAGCACATTTCCTGCAGGAATTTGGAAAGCAAAAAACACAAAACAACTTCCCTTTTTCCATGCATTTAAATGACTGATTACTGCGGAAAAAATCAGGCACACACGCAAGTCTCACTGAGCCCCAGTGGCCTAATGGATAAGACACTGGCCTCCTAAGCCAGGGATTGTGGGTTCAAGTCCCATCTGGGGTGCAAGTTAGTTTGTTGCTTATTCTTCACCACTTGAGATTGTGTTTTTAAGCTTGTTGCGACTGGCTAAACTGTGTTACCAAAAGGCTTCCTCCACCACGACATTCCTGTAGGTGCAGTAGCTAAAACATGCCATTTACCATGGTAACATTGGGTCCTCCAAAACCTTTCCATCGAGTTAGAAAAGGGTTGCATTTTTGTTTTTACTATTTCTGGGGTGCAAGTTGGTTTGTTGCTTAATCTTCACCACTTGAGATTGTGTTTTTAAGCTTGTTGCGACTGGCCAAACTGTGTTACCAAAAGGCGTCATCCACCACAACATTCCTGTGGGTGCAGTAGCTAAAACATGCCATTTACCATGGTAACATTGGGTCCTCCAAAACCTTTCCATCGAGTTAGAAAAGGGTTGCATTTTTGTTTTTACTATTTCTTTGGACACGCACCGTACTGACATTTTAGATGCTAGAGACCCAATAAACAATGTTTTACTTCACGCGCAGATCACATGTGAGATCATATTGCCTTACATTTAAATATACAGTATTACACAGTACATAAGTGTCTGTATTCCCTGTATTGTTGGGTGCAATATATTTGTGAAAATAAAAGGTAACTACATTTTGATGAACAAGCCTTGCTTAGATAATTTATTAACAGTTAAACTGGTCACCAAACATAGAAACGTAGGGAAAAGATGTGTCTTTAAAGTGCTCCAGTGGCGCAATCGGTCAGCGCGCGGTACTTATAAGACAGTATCTGTTAAGCTATGCCGAGGTTGTGAGTTCAAGCCTCACCTGGAGCATGTTTGCTTGCTTATTTCTTCTTTTCTGAGGTCATTACTCATTGGTTATCGTTTGCAACCTGAATATTTAATATCATATTACCAAGAAAGCAACAACAACATAGAAATGACTGTGTTTATCACACATCAGCATTGGTTGACAAATCAGGATTGGTTCAACTGCATTGTAAACGCTCCATGAGTCGGTCAACAAAGTGCCAATGCAAAAGACTTTTTACCGTTGGTAAAAGAGTTGCAGCAATCCGTTTTACTGCAATACAGCATGAGGGCCCATATTTTTTGCTCTCATTAGTACCAGCACATTTCCTGCAGGAATTTGGAAAGCAAAAAACACAAAACAACTTCCCTTTTTCCAAGCATTTAAATGACTGATTACTGCGGAAAAAATCAGGCACACACGCAAGTCTCACTGAGCCCCAGTGGCCTAATGGATAAGGCACTGGCCTCCTAAGCCAGGGATTGTGGGTTCAAGTCCCATCTGGGGTGCAAGTTGGTTTGTTGCTTATTCTTCACCACTTGAGATTGTGTTTTGAAGCTTGTTGCGACTGGCCAAACTTTGTTACCAAAAGGCTTCATCCACCACGACATTCCTGTAGGTGCAGTAGCTAAAACATGCCATTTACCATGGTAACATTGGGTCCTCCAAAACCTTTCCATCGAGTTAAAAAAGGGTTGCATTTTTGTTTTTACTATTTCTGGGGTGCAAGTTGGTTTGTTGCTTATTCTTCACCACTTGAGATTGTGTTTTTAAGCTTGTTGTGACTGGCCAAACTGTGTTACCAAAAGGCTTCATCCACCACGACATTCCTGTGGGTGCAGTAGCTAAAACATGCCATTTACCATGGTAACATTGGGTCCTCCAAAACCTTTCCATCGAGTTAGAAAAGGGTTGCATTTTTGTTTTTACTATTTCTTTGGACACGCACCGTACTGACATTTTAGATGCTAGAGACCCAATAAACAATGTTTTACTTCACGCGCAGATCACATGTGAGATCATATTGCCTTACATTTAAATATACAGTATTACACAGTACATAAGTGTCTGTATTCCCTGTATTGTTGGGTGCAAAATATTTGTGAAAATAAAAGGTAACTAAATTTTGATGAACAAGCCTTGCTTAGATAATTTATTAACACTTAAACTGGTCACTAAACATAGAAACGTAGGGAAAAGATGTGTCTTTAAAGTGCTCCAGTGCCGCAATCGGTCAGCGCGCGGTACTTATAAGACAGTATCTGTTAAGCTATGCCGAGGTTGTGAGTTCAAGCCTCACCTGGAGCATGTTTGCTTGCTTATTTTTTCTTTTCTGAGGTCATTACTCATTGGTTATCGTTTGCAACCTGAATATTTAATATCATATTACCAAGAAAGCAACAACAACATAGAAATGACTGTGTTTATCACACATCAGCATTGGTTGACAAATCAGGATTGGTTCAACTGCATTGTAAACGCTCCATGAGTCGGTCAACAAAGTGCCAATGCAAAAGACTTTTTACCATTGGTAAAAGAGTTGCAGCAATCCGTTTTACTGCAATACAGCATGAGGGCCCATATTTTTTGCTCTCATTAGTACCAGCACATTTCCTGCAGGAATTTGGAAAGCAAAAAACACAAAACAACTTCCCTTTTTCCAAGCATTTAAATGACTGATTACTGCGGAAAAAATCAGGCACACACGCAAGTCTCACTGAGCCCCAGTGGCCTAATGGATAAGGCACTGGCCTCCTAAGCCAGTGATTGTGGGTTCAAGTCCCATCTGGGGTGCAAGTTGGTTTGTTGCTTATTCTTCACCACTTGAGATTGTGTTTTGAAGCTTGTTGCGACTGGTCAAACTTTGTTACCAAAAGGCTTCATCCACCACGACATTCCTGTAGGTGCAGTAGCTAAAACATGCCATTTACCATGGTAACATTGGGTCCTCCAAAACCTTTCCATCGAGTTAAAAAAGGGTTGCATTTTTGTTTTTACTATTTCTGGGGTGCAAGTTGGTTTGTTGCTTATTCTTCACCACTTGAGATTGTGTTTTTAAGCTTGTTGTGACTGGCCAAACTGTGTTACCAAAAGGCTTCATCCACCACGACATTCCTGTGGGTGCAGTAGCTAAAACATGCCATTTACCATGGTAACATTGGGTCCTCCAAAACCTTTCCATCGAGTTAGAAAAGGGTTGCATTTTTGTTTTTACTATTTCTTTGGACACGCACCGTACTGACATTTTAGATGCTAGAGACCCAATAAACAATGTTTTACTTCACGCGCAGATCACATGTGAGATCATATTGCCTTACATTTAAATATACAGTATTACACAGTACATAAGTGTCTGTATTCCCTGTATTGTTGGGTGCAATATATTTGTGAAAATAAAAGGTAACTAAATTTTGATGAACAAGCCTTGCTTAGAAAATTTATTAACACTTAAACTAGTCACCAAACATACAAACATAGGTGCTCAAGTGCTCAAGTGGCGCAATCGGTCAGCGCGCAGTACTTATAAGACAGTATCTGTTAAGCTATGCCAAGGTTGTGAGTTCAAGCCTCACCTGGAGCATGTTTGCTTGCTTATTTTTTCTTTTCTGAGGTCATTACTCATTGGTTATCGTTTGCAACCTGAATATTTAATATCATATTACCAAGAAAGCAACAACAACATAGAAATGACTGTGTTTATCACACATCAGCATTGGTTGACAAATCAGGATTGGTTCAACTGCATTGTAAACGCTCCATGAGTCGGTCAACAAAGTGCCAATGCAAAAGACTTTTTACCGTTGGTAAAAGAGTTGCAGCAATCCGTTTTACTGCAATACAGCATGAGGGCCCATATTTTTTGCTCTCATTAGTACCAGCACATTTCCTGCAGGAATTTGGAAAGCAAAAAACACAAAACAACTTCCCTTTTTCCAAGCATTTAAATGACTGATTACTGCGGAAAAAATCAGGCACACACGCAAGTCTCACTGAGCCCCAGTGGCCTAATGGATAAGGCACTGGCCTCCTAAGCCAGGGATTGTGGGTTCAAGTCCCATCTGGGGTGCAAGTTGGTTTGTTGCTTATTCTTCACCACTTGAGATTGTGTTTTGAAGCTTGTTGCGACTGGCCAAACTTTGTTACCAAAAGGCTTCATCCACCACGACATTCCTGTAGGTGCAGTAGCTAAAACATGCCATTTACCATGGTAACATTGGGTCCTCCAAAACCTTTCCATCGAGTTAGAAAAGGGTTGCATTTTTGTTTTTACTATTTCTGGGGTGCAAGTTGGTTTGTTGCTTAATCTTCACCACTTGAGATTGTGTTTTTAAGCTTGTTGCGACTGGCCAAACTGTGTTACCAAAAGGCTTCATCCACCACAACATTCCTGTGGGTGCAGTAGCTAAAACATGCCATTTACCATGGTAACATTGGGTCCTCCAAAACCTTTCCATCGAGTTAGAAAAGGGTTGCATTTTTGTTTTTACTATTTCTTTGGACACGCACCGTACTGACATTTTAGATGCTAGAGACCCAATAAACAATGTTTTACTTCACGCGCAGATCACATGTGAGATCATATTGCCTTACATTTAAATATACAGTATTACACAGTACATAAGTGTCTGTATTCCCTGTATTGTTGGGTGCAATATATTTGTGAAAATAAAAGGTAACTAAATTTTGATGAACAAGCCTTGCTTAGATAATTTATTAACAGTTAAACTGGTCACCAAACATAGAAACGTAGGGAAAAGATGTGTCTTTAAAGTGCTCCAGTGGCGCAATCGGTCAGCGCGCGGTACTTATAAGACAGTATCTGTTAAGCTATGCCGAGGTTGTGAGTTCAAGCCTCACCTGGAGCATGTTTGCTTGCTTATTTCTTCTTTTCTGAGGTCATTACTCATTGGTTATCGTTTGCAACCTGAATATTTAATATCATATTACCAAGAAAGCAACAACAACATAGAAATGACTGTGTTTATCACACATCAGCATTGGTTGACAAATCAGGATTGGTTCAACTGCATTGTAAACGCTCCATGAGTCGGTCAACAAAGTGCCAATGCAAAAGACTTTTTACCGTTGGTAAAAGAGTTGCAGCAATCCGTTTTACTGCAATACAGCATGAGGGCCCATATTTTTTGCTCTCATTAGTACCAGCACATTTCCTGCAGGAATTTGGAAAGCAAAAAACACAGAACAACTTCCCTTTTTCCAAGCATTTAAATGACTGATTACTGCGGAAAAAATCAGGCACACACACAAGTCTCACTGAGCCCCAGTGGCCTAATGGA